>NC_067400.1:41368179-42098179 GCF_016432865.1 Antechinus flavipes
GAACAATAATTAGTATTAAAATATCGAAAGTACCAGGGCTCTTATTGTATCATCTCAAGATTTTGTCAAGAGAACTAAATGAAATAACACAGGGAAATACTTTGAAAAGTATTTTTTATATATTTTCTATACCTAAAGCCCTTGTAGAAATGTCATTTATTTTTCTAGGACAGAGGGAGAAAAGAAGGGACCAGAGGATTCCTAAGTAGTTAGGTTGGTCTTAGGGGTGGGTTTTCTCCTCGAACACTGCAGGGCAGTCGGATCAAGAGTCCTATGGAAGGCCATTTCTTGTTTCATTTCAGCTTATGATGAAACCAACTGCCCTAACTCCCTTATTCACCTCCGAGGAGACTCTGTGAACTTCTTCTGTTGACCTGCAATTCCTTTGAGCCTTGTGGCTTCATTTCTAGCAAGAATGTTGATCTGGATGGGATTCAGTTCCTCCAGCAACTCAGTTGTTGGACAGAGACTTTATATGTGGCCTATCAACAGATTATATAATGCTTATAAGTCTGAAATTAGGCAATTCCTAATGGTTTATTTCTCCCAATTTTCTGCCATTCCACCAATATTGCTACAAAAGAGGGAGAAAACCTCCTATAATCAAGGGCCATTTTGCAATTTTATTGTTTTTCCTTGCTGACTAAGCACTAACCTGCAAATACAAAGCAAGTCAGCCTCTCCCCCTCTTCCTCTCCCTTTCCCTCTTCCTTTTCCCTCTCCCTCTCTCTCTCAACCTCTTTCTCTCCCTCTCCCTCTCTCTCTTCTTCTCTCTTTTTTCTCTCTCTCTTTCTCTTCCTCTCTTTCTGACTCTGTCTCTCCCTTACTTCCCTCTCTCCTTCTCTTTCCCTCCCTCCTTTTCCTTCCTCCCCTCCCCCCTTCCTTTCTCTCTCCCTCTCCTCTTTATTTACATAAAGCAAATAGCAAATAGGGACAGAAAGTATATTCACTGAAGTTGTTCAGCACAGATATGTAGGATGTCCTTTGCAGAATTCTGATTAAAAGGGGATTGTCAATAGATGGTGAATTTCCTCAGAAGCCCTATAAAGATACTATGGTGCTAACTATATTCAGCAGCCTAAAATTAGGGGCTCCTCAAGGAGATTTACAACCACTTGGAACAAGTCAGTCTAACAATCTACATAGAAAACTACAAGTGTAAGGGCCTGATGAATAAATTAGTTAGTCAAGCTGCCTATTTATTATTCCATTGATACATATATCTAAATAGGCCCTATAGATGGAAATATATTGAATGCAGGCTCAAATGGGAAGAAGAGAACAGACTAAACTGAATTTGGGAAATTGTGCTTTCATTTGAGTCCAAATTACTCTCTGCCACAAAATAACTACTCATTTTGCTAGCACTGATCTTGTTCCTAGTGATCATATAATAAAGATGGAAATTATGAAACACAATGATCATCATGGAACAAAACTATCAGTGACCCCAAGGGCAATGAACAGATGCTTGGTGGGTTTAAGTAGGATATGGCATATTCCCAACAATGACTCACAAACAAGACGTAACATAAAAAACATCAATCTAGAAATGTACCATTGACAAAGGAAGTGATCTCCTTGCATATCAAGACTGAGGAATAATATACAAATAACTGAAGATCCTCACTGCTATCTGCTACAGTTAAAAGAACTTGGGGGATCTCTGGAATGTTGGCAGAATCTTCAATGAAAAATTCATGGAAAATTATTGAGAAAAATTACACAGGCTGAGAGGACATAGATGGGTTGTGATCTCTACCAAATATAGAGAACATTTACATTTATATGGCTGTGGCTCCATCAATGCTTCTCTTTTCCTTTCTATATTAGGCTTACATTCCTTTTCTTTTTTCCAAAGTAATAATTGAAAAATTATGCACAACCATGCCATCCTATGGAAGGATATTTGTCCTGAACATCTGGAATATAAAATCTTTAAATCCATCTCTGACTACTATTGGGAAACCTCTGACATTTATTCTTCTAGTAGTTACTATGATTCTTTTCTTTAAACGTTGTTCCCTGGGATACTTTAATTCTTATTATCTTTTTATTCATCAATCTCTATCTGCCTTAAAACAGGAAAATAAAACCAAATAGAAATGAAAACAAATTTGAACACCGTGTGTGTTTATGTTTGGAAAAAAAAAAACAACTTTGAGTTCTTTTTGTTGCTGTATGTTTTTCAATTTACATAGACATAAATGTGTCTAAAAGCAAAAAATAACACAGACACTTGGCACACTTAAGTCTAAGATACTTAAATGTCAAAAAAGAAAGCAGAATTTCATAACTTTGTGCTTTTGCTGTCGAAGCCCAAATTAAAGTAGTCACTAAATCTTTTATTTTGAAGCATACTAATATGATTTTCCATTGCAAAATGAAATGGAAAATCTCTTCTTCTCCCACCATGGAAGCTCTTCTCTAAGCTTTCTTATCCCTGACTTAAAGTAAGGTATTTCCTTGATCTATTTTTTTTTCCATAAATATTCAAAAGGGCCAGTTAACAAGAAACATCATGGTGGTGCTTAAAATAGACTAAACCCAATTGATCCCAAATGCTCTACACCAAGATGGGTCTGAATAAACCAGCTAGTTTAATTATTGGGCTAAGTTTTTTTTTTTTTTTTTTTTGTGACTTAAATGGCCAAGATAGTCATAATAGGCAAGATGGTCACCCTCATAAGATTCTTTTGCTGTAGCTGGCATGTGACAGTCAGGAAGACATTAGAAGCCACCTTACAGATAGCTTTTCTAATGCAAACAGGCTCAAAAAGGGGAAGTGATTGTCCAATACCAAACAGCGAGGTGCCATAGTAGAAAAGGAGTTAGGAAGACGAGTTCAAATTCTACTTTTATTCTGGACTGTGTGACTTTAACCTTTCTTAACCTGTTTCCCCATCTCCAGTCATCTTGGCCTATATGTTACCATTAAACCCCGATGGCTCTGGAGGGGAAAGTGAGGCACTTGTACAGTCTCCCTCACTTCAATCCAATTCACTTGCATGTCATGGTATCACTTCCTTCATGCCCTGGTCCTTCTCAAGAACAAAAGACAAACAACATCTTTAATAGCACCTACATTGTTGTGAGAAACAAATGGGATTATATCTATCTCTAGATATCCAGTTTTCCTATTTATTACCCATAAAATGATGATGAATTAACATTTATATAATGCTTAATGGTTTACAAACTGATAAATGTATATATGATACATATGGATATATGTATGATTTATATGTAAAATATAAAATGTGATATGTATATATATATATACACACATATATATATATAGGTTTGTAAGCCATAAAGTCCTACATAAATGTTAATTAATTATTTTATGGGTAGTAAGTGAGAGAACTAGAATGTCAATGCAAGCTCCCTGATTCTAAATCCAACTTCTATGGATTAAGAATATGATTCTTAAGAGTAACTGAAACAAGATGTTCAAGTATTTCTACAGGTGGGTGGAATTAATCTGCCTTTCCTGGGCCTACTGGATAAATCATGTAGGCTAACCTCAGGGAGAGAGATTGAAAGGGAGATAAATACAAGACCAGACATGATAAGTCTGTGAAAGGAAGGAGAAAGGGAATAGAGAAAGGTGAGGGAGGAGAATGGAGGGGAAGAGAAGGGAAAGACGGAGAGAGGAAGAGGAAGAGAAATGAAGGGAAGAGAAAGAGAAAGAGAGAGAGACAGAGGCACAGAGAGAAAGATAGAGATAGAGAGACAGGAAGGAGAGGAGAGAAAAGAAAAGGAAAGAAAAGGAGAGAGGACAGAAGATGACAGGAGACAAGGGAAGAGGAAAGGAGAAGAAAGGAAGAAGAGAGGAGAAGAAAGGAGGAAAAAGGAGAGAAGAAAGAAGGGAAGCGGAGAGGAGAAGAAAGGAAGAAAGAGGAGAGAAGATGAGAAGAGAAGAGAGGAAGAGAAGAGAGGGAAAAGGAAGATGTGTCCAGGTGTTAAGAAGGAATGATACAGCCAGGTATTGTTCATCCTGCTTTTGAAGAGGACCAGTGACATCATGGGGTGATGACTGTGATTTGGATCTAAGTGTGAGGCTGAATCACACAAAGTTCTCACCCTCTCTTCCAGAGTCTTTGAAGCCCAGCAGAAGAATAAAAGGCAAGATGCCTTGTGATGGTTGGGGAGGCAGTGAATGACCTTGGGGTCTTTGCTTTCTGACCAGACTCCACAGAACCTGCTTCAATCATTTGCAAGGAAATACCAAGGGCAGACATCTCTCCAAACTTCTGACTTCTGTATTTTTTCCCCACTGGATGATGTCTTCCAGGTATTATTAATCAGCCAGAAAGTGGGTCAAAGTCGGCAAGTCAGTCAAGACAAGATAGGCTAGGAGAGTTTCATTGGGCTTAAGCAGGGATTCTTACTCTGAAGTCCTCAAACTTGGCTTTTAAAAATGTTTTGGTGACTGCATTTTAACATAACTTGTTTCATGTTTATATATATTTCCTATTTTTAAAATATATTGAAATATATTGACATTTATACATTGAAATATATCATTCTGAGAAAGAGTCCATAAGTTTTTTCCAGATAGTCAAAGGGGTCACGATGCAAAAATGGTTAAGCTTCTTGCTCTAAACCCTAGAATCTAGAAAAAAAAAAAAGATGGTGTTAAGGGCCTGGGAATTCAGAGCTGGTGAGAATAGCCTTTTTGAGTAAGCTTCAATAAGGTGGGCTTTGATCTTAACCAAAAGGCAGCCGCCTCCCTCTCTGCCTTTCTGGTTGGGGTCCTGTCAACACTTACAGGTCGATGGATGTGTTTGTAGCCAGAGCAGGAGTTCAAGGTCTCCAGGCAGAATTTGCTCCTGGTTGGGACAAGGGCAGAGGAACTATTATCCAACCTCCCAGAAGTTCTTACTCTGACAGATTGGGGTCAAAAAAGGAAAAACGACACATTCTTTTGTCCAAGAAACTTTCCTCAATTCTGTTTGGTTCTGTCAACAAGAAGCCAGTCTCTGCAACCCCCTGGGACTTTTGGTTTATTTTGATTCAGTCAGAAACAAGATCTTAAAAAAAATAATCACCTTTAAAAGCAGGTCACCAGGCCTGGACTCTAAAGAAAACAGCTGGGTGCCTAGCGGTGTCTGTTACCAGTTGGGTCTTTCAGACAAAATGTCCTTGTTGCACGTAGATTGCACAAGAAACCCAGCACAGACGGATCTCCTCACATGGCAACCAGACTTTCTGAAAGACTGCCTGTCCCTGGGACAACCTACTGTCAAACTCTGGCACGTCTGGACAAGAAGATGGGGGTTTTCTAATGCCGATTGTTTTGGAAAATAGTTTTGTTAATCTTCAACATAACTTTCCAGTGAATAAACCAACACACGGAACATCGTCCCCAACCGAGCGTGATTTCTGCTGCTCTCATCTCCCCCACCCCAGCTTTGTTTGTGCTTCTCTTACCTTGCTCGTCTGGTCTTCACTGCATCGTTATCTTCCGGGACCAGTCTTACCATTCACAATAATGGTTCTCTTTCTGTTCTTGCTCAGAAAGCTCCCATGCCTCCTTATTGCCTCTACATTTAAATACATTAAATACATTTCTCTGTTTGTCATTTAAAGCCCCTTGGTTTTCTTTTTAGTAATTTTCACATGAGTTCTTCTCATAAATGCTGTGTTCTAGCCAAAAGATCTACTTGCTGTTGCTGGCCCATGATGATCAGTGCTGTACCTTTTCACTTGGGCTTCTTGAACCCCCAGCTACCTTCATGCTAAGCTGAGGAATCAGTCCCTGCCTGAGCTTTTTCCTGCCTCACCAGGGATGGGTGCTTCCTGTCCCCATCCTTCCAAATTACAGGGTCTTTTGTCGTATGAACTCAATGTCTACTTAACTGCACCCATTGAAACTCTCCAGTACCAGTTCCTTTTGGCCAGGCTTGATATTTTTGTTTTTGAATTCCTAAAATCTTACACATTTAATAATGTTTTGTTCGAGTTTTCATCTCTTTGAGGTTAGAAACCGAGACTTACATCTTTCTCTCTGTCTCTCTCTTCAAACATATATATATATAATGTATATATGTATAACCATATAACAATTATATCTACACTATATTATATATAGTATATGATATATATTATATAATGATATAATGATAATAACTATATACATGTACATATATAGCTAACTATTGATGGGAAGAGAAAGAGACACACATAGAGAGAGAAAAGGCAAGCAAGAGAGAGACAGAGAAAGAAACAAAAAGAAGAGAGAGAGACAGGGAAACAGAGACAGACAGAAACACAGAAAGAGAAAGAAATAAGAGACAGACAGAGACAGAGAGAGAGAGAGAGAGACAGAGAGAGAGAAAGAAACAAGAGACAGACAGAGACAGAAAGAGAGAGACAGAGAGACAGAGACAGAAAGAGAGACAGAGACAGAGAGATAGAGACAGAGAGAGAGAGAGACAGAGAGACAGAGACAGAGAAAGACAAAGAGAGAGAGATAATTGCATATTGTCTCCTGCATCTAACTGGGGCAGGAATTTAAGGGGCAATAACTATTTTGCTCTTTTTTTGGTATCTCCAGCACTTTAGCACAGTGCCTGACATAAAGTAGACACTGGCACTTAATAAATATTCATTGACCTAACCTATCTTTCCCCTCAACATCCAGCCCTGTCATGTCTATATTTGTTATTAAGTATTTGATGGGTTGAATAAAATGAGACATTTAAATGGCTATATATGTTTTATCTTTAAACCAGTTCTAGACCAAAGCAGACATTAACAAGATTAGCATTACATACAGAGAGAAAGATTTATATAAAAGAAGGAACCATTTTTCTAATTAGTTTTCTGAAGTGTTTCAGAACATGATTGCAAAAATGCTAATATGATATAAATGGGAAGATGCATACTAAGGCCATCTCTCAAAAGGTTATATCTGCTGCTCCTTCCCATCCCACATCAAAGAAAGAGCTTTATCAAACAATATACCCCATTACAAGAAGAAGCATGTTATAGTAAGAAAGGGATTTTGGACTTTGGATTCTAGTCCCAGCTTTGCTATTACCTAATGTTGTTACCTCATCAATCTGAGTTTCAATTACCTTAGTTGCAAAACACCAACATTGAATAAGATGATCTTAAGATTAAGCTCCCTTCTAGCTCTAACATTCTTAGGGATCTGGAATTGCTCCTTTATATTCTGAAGATACTTGCTCATCCACTCTGATGATTAACATCTCTTGATTCCAGGAATAATTGTCATCCTGCCATAAAGAAGAATTTGCAGATTTGCAAAAAAGTTACAAAGAGATGGTGGGGGAAAAGAAAAAAAATCTAGCAGAAGTCTTCCAGAATCCATTATCTAGTTCAGGAAGTCCACTCAACAGGTCATTTCCAAGGTAAACCAATTTCTTTTTATGGGTCGTCAAGTTTATGCCCTCTACATTTTCTCCAGCTCATCTTACTGCTTGCTAAGAATTTATTCTGAGGATTCTTAAGTGTTCCCATGATTGTGCGTGCAACTACAGACTTAGATTTGTGCTGGTATTTGGAATTGGCCATAAATCTCTAGTGAGAGACTTGCTGCTTTCAGACATACGCCTAAGCTTCCCATATGTTGTTGAAAGCAGATCTCGGCCCAGTGGATTTATTAGTTTTCCCCTTCGGTCATCTCTCCTCCCTATGGTCTGAAGTCCATCGTCATGTCTGTGTAACTAAGAAGTAAAGAAGTAAATAAGAAGTGTTTAGCAGGTGAGTGAGTGACCCACATTGGATGCCTGATTTATTCTCCTTTTCACACCCATGAAAATATCTCCTCTAATGTCTGATAGTCTTTTTTCAATGGCTCTACCTTTATGTAAAGCTCTATCAGCTTTGACTTAAAATTAACAAGGTGAAAAACACATGTTTCCACTTAGAGACTGAACTTCAAGTGTTTTCAGTTCACCTCTTGTTTATGAGCCTATCTTGTTCCAGAGATTTTATGTTTATATACCATGTCTAGCACAGTGTCTGGCACATGTCAATATTGTACAGTCTTTCAGTCATGTCTGACTTTCCGTGATCCCATTTGAGATTTTCTTGGGAGAGATATTAGAATGATTTTCCATTTCCTTCTATAATTCCTTTTAAAATGAGAAACTGAGACAAATGGGGTTAAATAACTTTTCCAGGATCACACAGCTAGTAAGTATCTAAGAGTGGATTTTTAAAAATATTTTATTTTATTTTGTTTAATAATAACTTTATATTGACAGAATCCATGCCAGGGTAATTTTTTACAACATTATCCCTTGCACTCACTTCTGTTCTGATTTTTCCCCTCCCTCCCTCCACCCCCTTCCCTAGATGGCAAGCAGTCCTATATATGTTAGATATGTTGCAGTATATCCTAGATACAATGTATGTTTGCAGAACCGAACAGTTTTCTTGTTGCACAGGGAGAATTGGATTCAGAAGGTAAAAATAACCCAGGAAGAAAAACAAAAATGCAGCTAGTTTACATTCATTTCCCAGTGTTCTTTCTTTGGATGTAGCTGCTTCTGTCCATCATTTATCAATTGAAACTCAGTTAGGTCTCTTTGTCAAAGAAATCCACTTCCATCAGAATACATCCTCAAACAGTATCATTGTTGAAGTGTATAATGATCTCCTGGTTCTGCTCATTTCACTTAGCATCAGTTCATGTAAGTCTCACCAGTCCTCTCTGTATTCATCCTGCTGGTCATTTCTTACAGAACAATATTCCATAACATTCATATACCACAATTTACCCAGCCATTCTCCAATTGATGGGCATCCATTCATTTTCCAGTTTCTGGCCACTACAAACAGGGCTGCCACAAACATTTTGGCACATACAGGTCCCTTTCCTTTCTTTAGTATCTCTTTGGGGTATAAGCCCAGTAGTAGCACTGCTGGATCAAAGGGTATGCACACTTTGATAACTTTTTGGGCATAATTCCAGATTGCTCTCCAGAATGGTTGGATTCATTCACAACTCCACCAACAATGCATCAGTGTCCCAGTTTTCCCACATCCCCTCCAACATTCATCATTATTTTTTCCTGTCATCTTAGCCAATCTGACTGGTGTGTAGTGGTTGTAAGACTGGATTTTAATGAAAGGAGATGAGTCTTCTTGACTACAAGCTTGGTTCTCTATCCACTATATCACTTAGATGCTTAATAAGTGCTTGTTAAAGGAATGAATCAATAAAATGCTTCATTCAGCAAAAAGGCTGTGGACAGAATGCCAAATTTTCCTCCATAAAAAATCATAATACAATCAATACCAAGCTCTGGCAGCTAGGTGGTCTTGTGAATAGAGCTGTGGACCTGGGATGAAGAAATGGGCTAAAATTTGACCTCACACACTTAACTAGTTATGTGAATCTAAGAAACTTACTGAACTTGTTTGCCTCTGGTTCTTTGTAAAAAAAGAAAACAAAAAACTCCCAGAGTTGTGATGATAAATTATATAATATTTGTATTGGTTTTGTAATTAGTTTTGTTTTGTAATATTTGTAATAGTCTTTATAATAGTATTTACAAATACTAACCATTTTGCAATTTTGCAAATGTTGATGAAATTTCTCAAACATATTTATCTATAGTTTTACATGAATTTATAATGTAAAATGGTGAATTCAATTTTTCAGTTAGGGAGAGTTAAATTTTTCTCATGACCCTACACTTTAGTTTTCTAACAAATAGAGTTATCCAAAGTAAAAAGGACTGCTGAGGAGTTATTGGGTTCCTCGCTCTTGAAGGTTTTCAAAGAAAGGTGGATGACTACTTATTTTCCACTCTAAACACGGCCATAGAGATAGTATGCCAAGGAAGTGCTTAATTTACAAGAGAATCAAATAATCCATTTCTCTTCCAAGCTGAAATTGAAAAAAGGAGAAAACAATTGAAACAGGAAAAGAAGTTCTTTTAAAGAGAAAATGAATGTTAAGGGAAAAATTAGAATCAAATTCATATAGTAGATTTTTTAAAAGTTCAAAAAAGAACTGAAATTATTAAGATCTTTGAGTTCCATTCATTGTGTGATTTCCTTCAAACCACAACTATTTCCTGGGAAGCTCTGAACATTTATTATTTGACACGTTGTCATAAGAATAGTGGAGAGAATTAATAAAGGGATTTCCCAGTTGATTTCCTATCAACTCAGTTGATGAAATGATAGAATATAAAAAGAATAACAAATAATGATGTATTAAGATACTTTAGATAGTCAAGGCAGGCAAGATTTTGAGAATGGTATCTCTGGCAGCAGAGAAGAGAGTTACTTATATGGGATTTACCTATATGGGAAAACCCCAGTTCTTGAGTTCTTTTCATTTTAGGCTCTATCAGAAGACAATGGAGAAAGAGTATGATTCATTTCAGCAAAACTAATCACCCAATAAGAAATCAGAGTTAAAAGAGAAAGAAAGAGAGAAAGACAAAGAGAAAAGAGAGAGAAATAGAGCAGAGAGAGAAAGAGAGAGAGAGAGAGAAAGAGAGAGAGAGAGAAAAAGAGAAACATAGAGAGAGACACAGAGAGAGAGACACAGAGACAGAGAGACAGAGACAGAGAGACAGACAGAGAGACAGAGAGAGAGAGAGAGACAAAGAGAGAGAGAGAAAGAGAGAGAGAGAGACAGAGAAACAGAGACAGAGAGAGCTGAAGCCTGGCTTATGATGAAATAAAAAGTGATGTTTTAAAACAGTGATAAAATGAACCAGACAATCTATATAATACTTTGTCCTTCTGTTCTCCTACCTCTCTTCTAAGAAGAGAGAAATCTTTTGTTATCTTTATTCTGAGACTAATTATTGCAATTACTTAGGGTTTGTCTTCCTTTTCATGTTTGCATTTAGCATTATTATAATCATTGAGTTGTTATTCTAGTTATACTTACTTCATTTGGGATCAATTCAGACAAATCTTGCCATATTTTGCTTCATAAAGAAATGTGATTTTTCCCCCTTTGGAAAAAATCAATGATTGCATCCAGTATCAACCAAATCCCAATCCAAACTGTAACTTTAGTCTCATTGATAAGGGAAGTACCAGAGTTGTGGCCAGACCATGGGCTGCCACATCTGTCCCACACTCTATTTCTATTGGTGGTATGAAGAGAATGGATATCCTCCTGGAGCTTTTTATATCATCACATGTAGCAAATCCAGAGTAGGACTCAGGGAAGAAACAGTCAGTGATTATACATTTTAAAATTTAAATGTAAATTTAAATAAATAAACATAAATATTTCTAAAATGAGTTTTTAGAATAATTTGCAAGATTTACTATTATAATTCTTTTTAAAAATCAAAAATAGACTTGCTCAATAATTTATGAATCAACCTTTTAGAGGCTCCCTCCTTCCCAGTAGAATGTAACTCCCTTGAGGACAGAGTCTGTTTTGTGATTATCGTTGAACCCCTTCCCCCATATTCTGGAGCAGAGGGTTCCTTGTTCAGAGAAAATACTTAATAAATGTTTGTTAGCTTACTTAACTTCCCCCTTTTCTTTTCTAATTTAAACCTTATGGAGTTTGATTTTTAATATTGGAGTTTGGACAAAAGTGTTTATAATATAAATTCTTAATACAAGATTTCTTTAAGAATGGCCCAGCTAGTAACTTCTATAACATTTCATCATGTTCAGCTCTATGAAAATATTGATTAAAAAAGAGACGTTTGGAGCAATTGGTTGACAGATTGGAATGCACCATGAAAAGCTCCCACTGAGATCTTAGTGAAGAAACCAGAATGAAATGTGATTATTGTTTCAGGGCAATTTAGAGAGCTGAGTTCCAAATGAGCCAAGAAGATGATGGCACTTGGGCGACATGAAAAGGGTGAGATTTGTAGTCAGAGTAACCGGGTTCAAATACTGTTTCTGTTGCTTGTTACCTGTGTGGGATCTTGGGCAAAAAAGCTTTGATCTCTCTGGACCTCAGTTTTTTCATCTGTAAAATGAGAATGTTAGGTAAGATGATTTATAAGTTATAGCACTAATATTAAAGTTAATTCCCTCTTTATAAAAATGATATGTAAAACATGCTCTAAAGATTTACAAAGAACTTTATATATGCAATCTAATTTGAGCCTAATAATAAAGCAACTCTGAGGTCAGTCAGTCAATCAATAAGCATTTATTAAGCACCCAAGATATGTCATGCTAAGTATCAAGAATTAAAAAAATAGAAAAGGACAGACCTGCCTTTTAGGAACAGACAAACTGATGCTAAAAACAACAAGGGAACAAATACATACAAATAAGCTGTATATGAATAAATAGGAAATAATTGACATAGGGAACACACTGGAATTAAGAGCGATTAGGTTAGAGTTTTATTTATTCCCTCACTGACTCAGAATGGATTTAAATAAGAATTGTTTCTGTTTGGGCCAGAAACTGAGAGGATTTTCTCCTCCCAATTTGATTTTTTCTAACTAAGGGGACATTTTTTGCCTCAGTCACTAGCTTTAATCACTGATTGGATTTGGCTCAAACTGAGACTTGTTGAAGCTCTTGGCTTAAAAAAGCCAAGCTCTCTCCCTTTGCATCCAAGATCTTGTCCAGTTATCCTGATCTATATCTTGTCATTGGACCCAGATGACTCTGGAGGACAAAGTGAGGCTGGTGACTTTGTGCAGCCTTCCCTCACTTAAATCCAATTTACTTGTATGTCATGGGATCACCTGCAAAGGTGAATCAACAAGTCTTGGCAACAGCTTAAATATGGGGGGGATATTGTGAAGTTTGAGGACATCGGGTTGTGAGTCTGAGAGACTGGCAGGGTGGCAGTGCCCCCTGCAGTAGCAGGTAGGATGTAGGAAGGATTTAGGGGGAAAGGTAATGAGTTTTAAAGATAATGATATTTTATTGTCAAAAGCAGTCTCACAGGTAATCATAAGTGTTACAAGTAGGATTTAAACCTTAGTTTTTTTTTTTTTTTTTCTGAGGCAATTGGGGTTAAGTAACTTGCTCAGGGTGAAAAACTTAGTCTTTTAAATATTAAATTCAGCATCTTCCAATAACAATTATAATAATTGTTAATAAACAGCATTTATGTGGGGCTTTAAGGTTAACTATGTTATATATTATCTCATTTGATCTTCACAACAATTCTGTAAAATAGATGCTTTTATTATACTCATTTTACAGATGAGGAAACTTGAGGCTAAGGGACTTTTCCAGGGTCACGTAGCTAGTATCTGAGATAGGATTTGAACTCAGATATTCCAAGATGATTCTAAGTCTTACACTCTGTCCATTGTGCTACCGAGTTGCCATACAGGTAAAAAAATAATCCAAGTCATACCTTTCCATTGTCTTATTCCTAAAAGATGTTTTATTTTTCTGGGTTAAAAAATTGAGTAAAAGAAAGTCTCTCAAAATATAAGAGCAAGATTCCCAAAGCCAAGAATCTCAAAGATAGAGATAAAGAAGCATTTTTGGGTCCAAAATGTCTAGTTGTTGTCATGTGGATAATATGGGGAAATGGGCTTATTCTGAACATTCCCGAGACAAAATTGTGAAATAGACAATGAATCTCCTAGGGCCCCAGCCTCCCAGCTCTGCCTTAGCAGTAATACTTCCCAAAGGGATAGCAAACTGCACATACCCTTTGCTCCAGCAGTGTTTCTATTGGGATTATATCCCAAAGAGATCTTAAGGAGGGAAATGGACCTACATGTGCAAGAATGTTTATGGCAGCGCTTTCTGTAATGGCAAAAAACTGGAAACTGAGTAGATGCCCATCAATTGGAGAATGGCTGAATAAATTGTGGCATGTGAATATTATGGAATATTATTGTTCGGTAAGAAATGACCAGCAGGATGATTTCAGAGAGGACTGGAGAAACTTAGAAGAACTGATGCTGAGTGAAATGAGCAGAAACAGGAGATCATTATATACGGCAACAACAAGACTATACGATGATCAATTCTGATGGATGTGGCCCTCTTCAACAATGAGATGATTTAGGACAGTTCCAAAGGACTTGTGATGGAGAGAGCTACTGTGCCCAGAGAAAGGACTGTGGGAACTGAATGTGGATAACAATGTAGTATTTTCACTTCTTTTGTTTGCTTGCATTTTGTTTTCTTTCATATTTTTCCCTTTTTTGATCTGATTTTTCCTTGTACAGCATGATAGTTGTGGAAATATGTATAGAAGAATTGTACATGTTTAACATGTATTGGATTACTTGCCATCTAGAGGAGGGAGTGGGAGAAAGGGAGAGAGAAAAAAAATTGGAGCACACGGTTTTTCAAGGGTGAATATTGAAAATTATCTATGCATATGATTTGAAAATAAAAAGCTTTAAAAATAAATTTAAAAAAATCTGAACCTCGTTTTCTGCACTATTAGGAGAATATTACAATTGTCCAACTCCTTCATTTTACAGAAAAGCAAACTGAGGTACAGAGAAATGAAACATTTATTGACTGTATTCATGAAAATCCCTGTTGTTGCTTGCATATTATAAAATGGGAGGACGAGTTACCCAATGGTTGAAAATACTTGGGCATTTGTTGGCTTCACTTATCTTACCTTGACCATTAAAAATTTGATTTTTAAGGATCTGGCCTCCTAATTAAAAAAAAAAATCATCAGGGTTATTTTATAAAAGACACTCTTTTACACCCCCAGGAAATTACTGACACTGTAGAGTAATAAAAAGGTTCATTTAGGTAATAAAAGACAATTCAGTTTGGGGCAAGTTCACACTAGTGTATGAAGTCTACTACTCAAATCAGCACATGTCTGGAATTGGCTCAAATGTGACTGAATCTGCTAAATAAAAACCAAGGTTTAGCTTTTTACTACTTCACAACTTTCTTCCTTTGCAATATGGAGAGACTGGCCTAGAGAATGTCCAATGTCTTGCCTAGGTTGTGATAACCTATGGCTCCAAACCGCAGCTCTGGATTTATCTCAATAAGGTCCAATATTTAGGAGCTTTCCATGTCACTGTTTTGGGGGGACTGTGTCTCCACCCAGGGGTTTTCTGGGCAATGTCAGAACTCAGTTGATTTTGCCCATATTCAGAATGTCCCTCTGGGAATATTAAAATTTAGCTGATATCAAGTATCTCCATGAAAAAGATCTAACAGTCTTCTCCTTTCAGGATAGAAAATCTTACAGATGTATTTTGGATTCCTACAGGAGATTGTTCCTTTGTTCTCAAGGACCATGACATCAGGGAGGTGACACCATAACATGAAAGTGAATTGGATTTAGGGAAGGGAGGCTGTGCAAGATCACCTGCCCCACTTTCCCTTTCAGAGACATCTGGGTCCAGTGACCAGATCTGGACGACTGGAGATGGTCTCAGTTGTGATGGGAGACCCTGGCCTCTTTAAGCTAAAGTCCTTAAGAGGTCTCAGTTTGGCTCATTCAATGACTAAGACTAGGTAAGAAATGAGGCAAAGAATAACCTCCTTTATCTAGTAAAAAAAAAAAATGGTCTGGAAGGGGAAGAGTTTCTGACTAAAACAGAAGCAATTGTGCTTTACATTCACTGTGAAGCTTAGGCTGGAACCTATTGTTGGGTAGTCTATGCGAGCCAGAGTGATTTGGGTTTAAGACATGATTCTTAAAAAAAGAAATCTAGCCTACAAACCTCAAGATATTGTCAGCAATCAGAATTTATATTCCTTTGGACAAGCACCTAAAGGTAAGGATATGATTCTCCATATGTACAGAGGGAGAGGAAGGAAAAAAAAGAAGGAAGAAGGAAGCAAGCAAAGAAGGAAGGAAGGAAGGAAGAAGAGAGAGGGAGAGAGGAAGAGAGGGAAGGAAGGAAAAAGGAGAGAGGGAAGGAGGGAGGAGGAAGGGAAAGAAGGAAGGGAGGGAAGTAGGGTGAAGGAAGGGAGCTGCATTGCCCAACTGGAACTGGCCAATTAGTTGTCCAGTACTGCACATTTCTGTGAAAAGGATCGTTTCTTTCCTTAAAGAACCATGTGCTTATTTCCTGCTCTTCCTCAAAACCAAAGCTGAAAATGAGGCTAGAAGCCTTCTATTCATATATGATGATTTAGCTGATTGTTCATTTATATTCTTTGGTTTTTGGTGGAGGGTAGTTAGGGGACACAATCCATAGAACACTGGGCTTGGAATCAGGAAGATTCATTTTCCTAAATTACAATCTAGTCTAAGATATTTGCATATCATTTCTTCCTGTTTTGCCTCAATTTCCCTATCTGTAAAATGAACTGGAGAAGGAAATGGCAAACCCACTTCAGTATCTCTGCCAAGAAAATCCCAAATGGGATCACAAAGAGTTGGATATGACTGAATAACAACAACAAATTTTGTGTGGATTTGTTACAGAGCCATTGATTTTAAAGCTTATCTGCTCTTTTGTCTTTATTATTTTTCCTCTAATTATTTTGTGTTGCTAATTCTACATTTGGTCCACTCTATTTCAAAACAGTTTAACTTTAGTTGGCAATAGTTTAGCATCTGAATTCTTTTCATCTATGGTCTTCATCTGCTTCTTGTCAAGAAGATAGTTCACCACACTATTTTTAATACTATCATTTTTTTTAAATCCACTGTAAAAGCCAAATGATTTTTTAGTTAACTAGTGGTATGACATTGGATAAATTATTTAACTTTAGCCTTTCTGTGCCTTCAGTTTTTTATTGGTGAAATGACAGAATTGACAGATAAAACCTGGCTGATTGGAAAGATAGTGGTGCCCTTGACAGGAATAATGAATTTCAGAAGAGGGGAGGATTTAGGGGAAGAGTTAATGAGTTCTTTGTACATGTTGAATTTGATATTTCCAATATCAATATCCAATAGTTATTGATGTAGAACCATAACTCAGTAGAGAGGTGTGAGCTGTGTATTAAAATCTGAGAATCATCAGCATGTAAACGATAATTGAACCCAAAGTAGATGAAAGTCCCAAGTGAGGCAATATAGTGAGGGAAAAGAGGAAATGATCCAGTATCCAAGATGGACCAAGAAAGAGTAGTAACAAGAATGAGAAAGGTAATTGTCTGGCTATAATCTGACTTATCCAGGTCATACATAAAGCACATTCAATTCTATGTTTTAAGAAGGACATTGGAAAGCAGGAATACATTCAGGAGAGAGTAATCAGTGAATTAATGAAGAGATCAGGGACAATGTCATGTAAGCATTGGATCATTAATGATCCATTAATCATTCAACATGCATTCATTAAGCATTTACTCTTCCTCAGGCATAATATTATGCACTGAATAAAATAATAAAAAATAATGAAAAGAAAATGAAAATGAAAATAAAAAATTAAACCCAGTTCTGACCTTAAAGGAGTTCAAACTCTAATGGAAAAGACAGCAGAGAAGTTCAATAGTCAGCCTTAGAGGGGAAGATGTCAGTCATTGAGAGAATAAAATAAGGTATCTTGGAGAAAGAGACAACTTGAATTGATTCTTAAAGGAAGACAATCTAAGACTGGAAGGCAGAATATTCTAGCCATGGGAGAGAACACTAGGAGAGGAAGTAAGTAAAAGGCTGTTCTTGCTTTGCTTGGCTCCAGAGAGTTAGACTAGGAGCACTGCAAAGAAACAGAAAAGAGATGGATATCATCTCAATGTAAGGAGAAAAAACAATAACCACAACAACTTTCTAACAATGAGTAATCCAAATGTGAAGTAAGCTGATTTGAGCAACAGTGGATACTGGTAGATTTCAACTACAATATTAGTGATCGCTTATTGGGAATTAATAGGAGGAAGTCTTGTTCAGATATAAACTGCGTGAGATAATTAATTAGACTGATTGCCACAAGAGATCCTATAATTCCATAAAGCTGCAAGAAGACAGATTTGGATTCAATGTTTTAAAAAAACATTTCTAGCAAATAAAACAGTCCCAAAATGGCAAATACTGCATTTTGGGACAGTAAAATCTCTACTACCAGCAATACTACAGGATAATTCACTTCTCTTCAGCTTCTATTCCTTGTTATTTAACCATTTTCATTCTATCTTTCTAGGCCCAAAGATCATTATCCTTACCAGAGGGAAAAAAATTAAGACTTGACTTTTTTCTCTTCATTATCTATATCTGTTATCTATCATCTATCTATATCAATTTCTATTTCTTCTTTCATTATCCTTTTATCTAAAATATAGAAAAAGTCTTCCTGAACTCACAAGTCAACATTTTTGCTAATTATGTTTCTACAACTGTCTAAAGAGACAGATTTTTCCTTTTTTTCCCCTCATCATTCCTTCTGCTTTTTAAAGATTTAATTCTATCAGATATGAGAGAGATATACAGATTGAGAGGGGAAAGAGGGAAGGAAGGGAGGGAGACAGAGACAGAGGCAGAGAGTTACACAGAGAGAAAAACAAAGAGATAGTGATAGAGAGAAAGACAGAGACAGAGACATGGAGAGAAACAAAGATAGAGACTGAGATAGAGGCAGAGACAGTGGAAGAGAGACAGTGAGACAGAAAGAGACAGAGAGAGATAGAGACAGACACAGACACACACAGAGAGACAGAAAGAGACAAAAAGATGGAGACAGAGACAGAAAGAGAAATATATCCGTATATGTGTGTATGTATGTATGTATATATATACATATATAGAGAGAGAGAGAGAAAGAGAGAGACAGACAGAGACAGAGAGACAGAGAGAGAGAGAGACATAGAGAGAAAGACAGAGACATAGAGAGAGAGAGAGACAGAGACACACAGAGAGAAAGAGAGACAGAGACACACAGAGAGAAAGAGAGACAGAGAGAGAGACAGAGACAGAGACAGAGAGACAGAGAGAGAGAGACAGAGACAGAGAGACAGAGAGAGAGAGAGACAGAGAGACAGAGAGAGAGACAGAGAGAGACAGAGAGAGAGAGACAGAGAGCGAGAAAGAGACAGAGAGAGAAAGACAGAGAGAGACAGAGACAGAGAGAAACAGAGACACAGAGATAGAGAGAGATAGAGAGACAGAGAGACAGACAGAGACAGAGAAGGAGAGGAAGGGAGAAAGAGAATGACAGAGTGACAGAGACAGAGATAGTCAGAGAGATCCAGAGAAAAATTATGGTAGTTGTTTGCATTATTAAAGTTCTCTCATCATTACTATGTTTTGCCTCTTTGATGGTTTTCTCATTTGTCATTTGCTTCCTGGACTCATCTATTTCCTCCTTCTGGACAGGTTATCCATAATGTACTCCCATGACAACATTGCTTCTGTTTCTCTTTCCACTGAACCTCACCCAAAAGCTTTCCACCCAACTTACCTCCTCCAGTTTCTGGATTTCCCTACACAAATAAATCATGTTAATATATTATTCTATTCTTTCCCCCCACTGTAAGAAAACCAAACCAAAACAAACCTGTTCTTTCAGAATAAGATTTATCCCTCCAGACATCTTCCAGTCATGAACTACATCATCATCATCATCATCATCACCATTGCTATTATATCGTACTGCAAGGTTTGCAATGAATTTTACAGATATCACCTCACTTTATCTTCACTATAATTCTAGGTCAGCATGTGCTATTATAATTCCCATTTCATAAATAAAGCTCAGATTCTACCTCTTTCCCTTCTTGAGCTTCAGTTTGCTCATTGGTACAACGAGGAGGTCGACGAGGGGGGTGAGATGGTTTCGGAGGCCCCTTCTAGCTTTTGAGCTACGATCCCATAAGATTCCTGCCAAAGTCCTAATGTAAACACACAAATTATTCTCAGCTGTTTTCTAAAGTAGAGTTCCAACTTCCATAAGTCCTTAAGTCCCTTGCCAGTAGGGATTGTTTCATTCTTTCTATTTCTTTCCCCAAAACTTGGAGCAGTGACTGGAAAATAATTATAAAACATTTATTAAACACCTGCTGTGTGTCAGTCACAGTGCTAAGCACTAGGGGTATAAATACAAGCGAAAGACAATTTCTTCCTTCAAGGAACTCAATCTAATGAGCATACCAGCACACAAATAACTATGAAGAAACAAGGTACACACGGGATCAATTGGGGGGTAATCAAAAGAAAGAAGGTATTGGAATAAAGGGGGATCAAGAAAGGCTTCCTGTAGAAGGTGGGATTTTAGCTGAGACTTGGAAGAAGTCAAAAGGATAGGCTCCCAGGGAGCTCAGGGAACCCAGAATAACCTCTCACAGAGGCTAGAATGTGAGCTGAATGTCGAAGGAAGCCAAGAAATCCAGGAGGCGGACGTGAGGAGGAGAGAGATGCAAGTATAGAAGGCAGTCAGTAAATAGGCAAGGAATTGGGAGATGCAGTGTCTTGTCTGAGGGCGAGCCAGTAAATCAATATTGCTGGATTCTAGAATAGAGGGAAGGGAGAAAAAAAACTATTATTTATCCTTTGTTTTCAAAGAGCACCAACCAATGACCACATCAGGCGGTCTTTATTTGTGTTTGAGTTGGATTTATGGAAAAGTGGAAGGGACTGGATAATAACGGGCTTTAAAAGCCAAAACAGAGTTTTATTTATAACAAGTTTCTTTTATCTCCTCTATAAGTCCATATATTATGAACTTTCTGAAGAGGTGACTTCTTTCCACTGCCCTTAGTACAGCATTCATTGCTTGTTAAATGTTTCCTGCTATTGCTACATTATTGTGGAAAATGGATAATAATGGTCAAAAATGGATGATCATGAACTGTGGATATGGTAATGGTGGTGATCATATTAGTAAAATATTTATTTCCCAGAAGCCATTCAATCATCCCTAAACTGCATGACCCAAATTAAATGCCATGATGGTTCCAACAAGTGTGAAAAAATAAATCCTACATATTTGCAGTCAAAAAGGATGAAGTTATTGTTTTGCTAAACCCAGTCATTCATTTTTACTGAAATATCAGTGCAAATTTCTGCACCTCCTGGGGTTTACATATTTCATAAATATTAAAGGTTATGTATACATTCCATTAATAGCTAAATCTATAATACCGCCAAGTATTTTTCAAAGCTCAAAATTGCTGGCTTGGCTGGACCATGGTTCCCACACTATATTTATTTAGTTCTACAAGACTCATTTTTTTCTTCTTGCTTTGCCTCTATCACATGCTTGTAGTATTTTAGCCTCATTGGTATCCAACATCCAGCTCTAGTTTCTATTCCTTACACGATGCATTGTAGAGACTTGAAAATATGTTTCTGAAAATCTAAGACATTTGTTCCTGAAAACTCATCTCACACTCGATTTTTAAAAACATTAACATCAGGCCCATCAGGCTGGGTCTGACTTCAGTAGCAAAGCCTCATGCTCTCCTTCTCAAGTTCAATGCATATTATTTGATTGAGGGTTTATCTGGTTATTGTTTTTTTTAGCTTTGCTTGGGCTGAGATCTTATGTTCCATCTGATGCTGTTAAGTCATGGAGGTGACATCGCCATTGTAAACCAAGTAAAGATTTATTATCTGCTTAAGTGGGGACGGAATGAAAAACTATCCATTTCCTTCCCGTGTTGCAAAAGGCACCTGGCTTCTCAAGGCTGTAAATCACAGTGATTAGTGATTCTATGCTTTCTCCATATGTTATTTACCACCGAATTAACCATAATGGATGGCTGTGATTTTCTTGCTACTGGTGTTCTTCACAGAAACACACTCTGTGATCATTCTTTAGCACTGCAAACACAGAGAGCCATCTCTGGGTAACAGAAATTTAGCAGTCATACCGAAACTTCTGCTGCTGTATCTGCTTCTTAGATTCCCAGAGGCGTTCAGAAAAAAAGGCACTAGATCCTTTTCTAGGGTCACCTAATTAACAAATTTCAGTGCAAATGTATGGCACCTTGCCAAATACTAGGAGGGCTGCATAAATGCTGCAACCCACTTCTGTTTTCCCCAACAAAGTCAAAGGAAAGAGACAGAGTAGATGGGCAGAGTTTCTCTAAGTCCCCATCTAAAATATTTGGCTTTTGTTTTCCAATTTCCCACTATTTCCTAATGCTTGTTTACTTCCACAAACAGACTTAATGGGATTAATGGTGGGAGTGAAGGTTCCCAGAAGGGAGTCTCCTGTTGTGCCAGAAGGAGCCTTGACTTCCCACTGACCTCATGCCACTTGGGGTTATTAGGTGGCACAGTGGCTACATGGGCACCAGGTCTGGAGTTAGGAAGATCAGAGTTCAAATACGACCTCAGACATTAATAGCTAGGAGACTCCGGGCCAATCGCTTAACCCTTTTTGCCTCATTACCTATCTGTAAAATGAGCTGAAGAAAGAATTGGCAAACCCTTCCAGTATCTTTGCCAAGAAAACCCTGAAATGGGCCATAAAGAATCAGAGATGACTAAAAAATGACTGAATACATATGCCTTTTGATCCCTAAGAGATGGCAAAAAGATGCAATACTTTCATCTATTGCTGCTATCACGTATTAGAGGGATATTGTTGAGCATGGGAAGGGGGAAACCCAAAAGTTTGGGGTCCGAGACTGGTATCATAAGGTATCCCAAAAGAATTTGCTGGCTTGAACTCCTAGTCAAGGGGCAAAGTTTTATTGCAGTATACACAAGCAGGCTGGAATTCTAAGGGAATTTTAACAGAGAAACAGAAGCAAGGAGATACATTTATCCAGTTTTCAATCATAGATATGTTATTTCTATGGCTCACAGGTAGGAAGGAATGTTCTCCAGAATTTGGTTCTCTTAACCAGATTATTACTGACAATATTACCAGTCAGCAATGAATTGAGCAGTGGTCTTATTCATTATCCTCTCTCAGGATTTTGATCTGTGGGAGTTTCCCAAGGCCAGAAGATGATTAAAATAATAATCAGATGATTAAGGAGTGGTCAGAATCAAACAGATTGGGTGTGGGAGTTTCCTGAGGCAGAAAATCTAGAATCACTGACTTATTGCCAGAACAGAAGCCCCCCTAAAATCAGAGGACCACAAAAATCACATTACATCAATATAGGGAAATGGAGCTCCTTTGCCTATTTGCCCCCAAACAAGCAGCAATTAAGGAAGATGCAGTGATTATTTCTAGGTCAGAGAGGCTAGTTTGTTATAGTCAAATATTCAAGAGAGTCTCAATCTTCTTAGTCTTATCATAAATAACAATAACAAACCAGAGTTGATAGCTGATGGATAGCAGGAAGTACAGTATTTTGGTTGGGGAGGTGGGGTAGATACGGAACTCTGGAGAAGACTGGTTGCAACTGGTTTGCTGGAAAGAGTTTCTACAATGAGAATTTCTTGAATTTACAAAGTACTTTAGAGTCTAAATTATATGTTATGTGCATGAAATACTTTACATGTAGTATCTTTTTTAATCTCAAGATGGGAGATAGGTATTAAAATCACTTTAGAGAATTTTTTTCTTTTTAGGAAAATCAAATGTTTTGCCAGGGATCATGTCTTACTGTTAGAGGCAGAATGTTAACCATGGTCTTCCCGATGTCTTTGATTTCTCCGTGTCGCAAAGCTTCTAAAGTTCCTTACAATTCCAAACCCATGATCTTATGACTATGCAATTTTAAAATTTGTATTCTCAGTGCTTAGCACAGTGTCCAGTGTCTGGTACTTTAGTAAGATGCTTAATAAATGCCAATTAATTGATTATATCTCATAGCATATAAACCCTCATCCCTGAAATCTAATCACCTACCCCCAAAAACTAATGGAACATAGTTATTATCCAAGGGTAATTTTTGCTCAGTCCCTCTGATTGGAGTTAAAAAGAAATGCCACAATATATTTAAAGAACAATAAATAAAATAAATATAGTATTTTGTATATCTGTAACTGCAACTATTCTGCTGGAAGCCAGGTGTATTACATTTCCATCCTTCCCCAAGTACCCTTAGGGGTTGGGTTGGGGGGTGTCTTTGGTATCTACCTTTGGCTCAATTGGTTCCACAAAGACCCCAGTTCCATTTCTTTTATGAAAGTACATTTACTTCAAAGGTATAGTAAGAACAAACAAATTAACATCTGAGAACTCAATCTTATCTTCCATGCGACCTAAGTCTTTAGAGATCATGGAGGAATTAAACACAGTTTAACTCAGTTCTTGAATAGCTTTAGTCTCCTTCCAAGTCTAAAGCTCCCCCTCCCTGGATTTTGGCTTCTCAACTCTTCTCATCCAAGCTAATATCAACATTTAGTTTGGAATCTTGGCTCCAAGCTTAGGCTTGAACTTCCAGGTCCAGGATTTCATTGTGTATATCTAGAACTGGAAAGGGCAAACAAAACAAAATCAAGCTTAGTACTTGGAACCATGGAGCCTAAGAGGAAAGGGAAGGTAGTCTCAGGCCTGAATGAATCCTTCATTTTTAGACACCACTAAGAGAAAGAGAGACACAGAGACGGAGACAGTGACAGAGACAGACAGACAGACACACAGAAACAGAGAGACAGAGACAGAGATAGAGAGAGACACAGAGACAAGGACAGACAAACAGACACAGAAACAGAAAGACAGAGACAGACAAATCCAGAGAGATAGAAAGAGGCAGAGACAGAGAGAGACAAAGAGAGAAACAAAGTCAGAGACAGACAGAGACAGAGTATATCTCTCCCATTCTTGTAGTTTTAAAGATGGAGCCAGTCCCATCCATGCAACCAGCAGAAAGATGCTGCTCCCACTTGTACAATGGATCAACACAATTTCTCCCAGAAGTAAACCTCTGAACTCTCCCAAGTGGATGACTCCATCTTCAGTGATTTGGTCATATCCCAGGGTTTCTCTCCCAGTACGGGTCCTCAGCCAATCTAGCCTTAATGTCTTGTCAGGGTTGAGTCTTCCATCAGAACAAGAAAGGAATCACATGACCTTCAAGTCTTAGTTACAGTCTTCCTTTTGCAAGAAGGCTTTCTCAGTCCTCCCTAACTCTTCCCATCTTGTATATAGCTGTTTTGTCCAAAGCTGATTGCATGTTGTCCTTCCTTTCAGACTTGGAACTCCTTGAGATCTGGGACTGCTTTTTGCATTTCTTTGTATCTTGCGATTTAACACAATGAATAGCACATAGTAGGTGCTTAATTAATGCTACTTAATTGATTAAGGAACTTACTTGAGATTCTTTTCATTCTGAGACCATAAGACTTCGGTGGATATGTCATCTCATTGTTGTGGACATTCCTTCCAAGAGTGTAGATCATGAGCTATTCTTGCCTTCTCACCCTGAACATCTCTCATTCTCCTCTCTATGCAGAAGAGGAGCTTCTCTTGCCTTTGCATAGGTACCATTGTCACCTTGTCTTCCAGCAGGTGGGGAAAGAAGCCGCCGGAGGAAGGAGGGAAGAGGGAGGTCTTGGGACTGTGTATCATTGATCCTTCCTTCTCATTCTGTAATTAGCTCACCATGTCTCCAATCATATTTGTCCTGGAGGATAGCTTTTATGGCAAGTTATATGGATAATAGCAACCTAACCATTAATCAGAGACTTTTATCATCATCACAGTAGAAGTAAACAACATGACTTTTTACCTTAAGATAATTTGGTGCCAGGAAAAACTTGGGATCACAGCCTCTCTGAGACACTTAACTGTATGATGCTAAAAGTCATCACTGAACTCCTGGTTCCTCATCTGGGAAATGAAAATAATAATAACATCTTCCTCACAGGGTTAATAATATAGGGTTGGTGTGTGGATCAAATGAGATAATATAGGAAATCTCAGAGAGCTTTCTAATTATGACCTATTTAAAACCCCACTCAAACTGTTCCATCTCAAAGATCTGTCAGATTTGAATTTTATCTAGATGTTTTCTCTCTCATTCTTTGGCAGTCTGTGTACTACGGGCCTTTACATAGACCAGATTGAGCTATTAAATCCTTTCAAGAGAACTTGTAGAGCCTGAAAGCAGATCAAAGATACTTTTTCTTTATTTTTCTTGGGGTTTTTTGGTCTGTGTTTTCTTTCACAGAATGACTTACATGGAAATATGTTTTGCATGACTACACACGTATGATTTATGTCAAATTGCTTGCCTTCTCAATGGAGGGGGAGGGGAAGGAGGCAGAGAATTTGGAACTCAAAATATGAAAAAAAATGTTAAAAGCATTTTTACGTGTAATTGGAAAAAATAAAATATTAAATAAGATTTTTAAAATCCTTTTAAGAGCTGTTGAATTCCATTCACTCAGCCCTATAATAAACATGTGCTGCTCTGTCTCCTTTGATCTTTAACATTGATCCTCTCAAATAGAGAGAATTTTATTAGCAAAAAAAAAAAAGAAATGTAATGCTTCCTATTTCTTCCTTCTCAGGAAAAGTGTTTATTCTTTTCAGACCTTTTTAGAAATGCCTAATCATAACAATTAGTTTTCATTCATATTTTTCTCTAAACAATATTCTGGAAATTACTGAGTAGAACAAAGATTTTGGGGATGAATAGCCCATAATCTGCTGACACAACATTCAGAAAACTACTCCAGTTGGTAGGGTAGAATAGCTGTTCTCTATTGTACAATTAATTCTCAATTTTCCCTAAATGTGTTCGAGGGTGATAAGTGAAGGTGAAGAAGAGATATATTGAGAATAGACTGAAAGGTATGACCTAAACAAGTGGGACAAAATGAAATTTTGCCAGGAAGATTTCACAGATCATAGTCATTAATAAACAGTTATTAAGCTCTTATTATGTGCCAGGCATTGTGTGGAGCACTGGAGATATGTAAAAAGATATAAAAGACAATCCTTGCTCTCATAGCACTTAATCTAATCATAAGATTATGAAATGGAAAATACCTTAGAGATTCCATGAATAAGACGGGGAGTTATCCAGAAAAACTTCACAGACTCAGACCATCTTTGAGTCAAGGGGCAAAAAGTTTTTTTATGACTCCATAAGATGGGAAAAGTTCTTAATGAACTTGCCATCAACAAGGAGAAAGAGGCCATAAATTGGACAAAGTTCCTTAATGGAACTTGTCATTAACAAGGGGAAGGATAGGAATAATAACTTGACTTTATAAGATGGGCAAAATTCCCAATGAACTCGCAGTTAACTAGGAAAAAGGGGGAATCCTTTATAGGACAGGAATGATCTTGGGGGTTGACTAACAGTAGCTATGGGGTCAAGATAATCTTGTCAGTGGGATTTGTTCATCCCATGAATCTCAACCAACTCCCTACTTTTACAGATGAGACCCAGAGAGGTGGTAAAAGTAACTCATAAGGTTAATTGCCAGACAATCCATAAGCATTAATAAGTATCTTCTATGTACTAGACTCTGTGAATATAAAGAAAAATAAAACAATGTCTGCTTTCAAGAAATATACAATATATTAGGAGAGATAACATATACATGTAATCTTGGCTCATCCATGAAGTAAGTTCCCATTCACAAATAAACTTTATACAAAATAAATGGAGTCAGTGATTTTTAATAATAATAACAATTTATATTATATAGCTTTAAGGTTTGCAAAATATTTTATATTAGTACCACCAGATACCACCTAGTAAGAGCTCTTCAAAAGAGAAATAACTCTAGGTACTGAATTCTTCCCTAAGAACAAGAAGTCCTAGGGTTCTAAAGTTCTAGCAAAGAACAAAAGTAGGGGTATTCTTAAAGAGACAGGTTGCTTTTCTCTCTTGGATCTGGGAGAGCCTGAGGCTATCACAAGTTCCAACTCTGAGGTGGACTTTTGGCCAAAAGCTAAATGGTGCAATGGATAGAGCATGGAATCAGGAAGGCTCAATCTTTCTGAGTTCAAATCTGGCCTCAGATTCTTACTAGCTGTGTGACTCTGGGTAAATCACTTAACCTTCTTTTCTAGAGTTTCCTCATCTGTAAAATTAGCTGGAGAAGGAAATGGCAAACCACTTATGTATCTTTGCCCAGAAACCTCCAAATGAGATCCTGAATTGTGACTGAACAATAATAGTACCTAGCTTTTGGAAAGAGACTGCAGAAGGGAAGAGGGAAGTCATGAAAGGGGTGCAATAAGCAGCTCCAAGATGGAAAATGTTCAAATCAACTCTGCCATTGTCCCTGGATAGGGCATATCATTCTATACAAACCATCCTTCCCCATTATTACTTTCTACTTTTGCAATTTTCAGATCTCACAAGTTCCCCTAAAAGCCTCTTTACTGTCCTAATTCAACTCACCTTGACCCTCTCTATCCCTCTTTCAGATTGTGGAATCATAAACCATTGCTACTGGAAAGAGTATCACTTCACCCTTAATTCACTAACCATCCCAATAACTTTCTAAACCAAAATACTCTTCCCTAGCCATCTTCTATGAGTGTTGTCTGTCCATAGTAGATCCTTCAGGGGAGAAATAGTCTTGACTTTTGTAGTTAACTTTTTTTCATTCATTCATTCACTCAATCACCATAATGCCCTGAGAATCTGAGAGTACCACCAAAAACATTCTGTAAATCTAGCCTTTTGTATTCCAGACAGAAAATATGTACACTTTGGAGTGAACCCTAAATATCAGGACAGAAGAAGTCCTTTAACCAAAAAATTTAGTAAGCCTCAAACTCTATCCTTTATCCTGAATCTTTGAATTCAATTGAAAAATAAACTTTTCTTAAACACTAAGTTCTAGGTACTCTGCTAAATCCTAGGGATACAAAGTCAAGAAAAAGGTGAAAAAGGCTCTGCCTTTAACATTCTTACATTCTGATGGGGAAAAACAACCCATAAAGGGGAGCTGACAAAAGGAGTAGAGAAGAAGGTCCTCAGTTTGGGATAAGATAGGTAATTTTGAAGAATGAGGGATGATTCATCTGATGTCTTTTCTCAAAATGGAAGTTCTTGAAAGGGTAGAATTCACCAAAAGGAAAGAGAGTCCCACAGATGATTAAGGTTTTGCTTTATTTAGAAATAACCTTATTATTAAATCCCACTGCCTGTGTGGAATTGAGGAAGGCATCAACACAGCTGTTTCATATTTTTTCCAACCAAAAACAATGTTGCAATTTTATAAACAGTATATTGTATCTGAAAAACTCAGGGGAAAGGGAGAGAAGCATGAAAGAAAAAAAAACTTTTTTGTTAACCAGTATTTTTTACACATTTTCTTCTGACAAGCTGTCTGGGGCTCCTATAAAGGCCTAAGGTGAGTGACTCATGGCTCTGACCATCTCTTCTGCCCATTCTGTGGTTTTCCCCTCAGCCCCAGGTAGAGCAGAACAGCTCTTTTGGTTGCTTTTTTTTTTTTTAAATCAGAGATCCATACCCTGTTCTGAAGAAGTGCACTTCTACCATGTGAATAGACAGTCCTCTCATCAATGAAACCCTCTAATTTGCAGGAGGAACTGACCTGATGACAAATGGCTCAGCACAAGAATTAACTGATGACTCGCATATATTTGGTGAACACACTAAAGATCAAGGAAGTAAGGGGCAAAGAGCCAGATCCTGCCAGCTGCTTCTTGTTCTCTCTCTCTGTTGTAAACACTGCTCCAAGAATCCTTGTCTCATATGGTGGTAGGAGGATGGTCAAAGATGACTTAATTTACAGTATTCCCAAAGGAAGTAATAATCAAATGTTTGCAAGGATGACTCAAGCACCTAAGAGCTCATCTGTCTATAATATGTTGTCCCTTGGGGTGTGATAGAATAGATATAGTATTAACTTTTGAATTAGAAAGACTCACATTCAATAAACACTTCCTGGCTATAACCAAAGGTAAATCAATTATTCTCTAAGCAACCATTTCCTCACCTTTAAGAAAGAAATAATACTTTCTGCTTATTTTCAAGTTTTGTTGTGAGCAAGGATATGCTGATAAATTGTTAACAACCACTCTCCTCCCAAAAAAGAATATAGGTAGAATAGATTTTTAAGCTGAATCTGCTTTAAAGTTATTCCTTCCGTATTTTCATTTTCCTCATTGTGGTTTCAATACTTCTCCAGTCAGCATAGGAAATTGAAAGGGGATTTTGGGGAGTTTTGCAGAAGCTGCAGATGCTAAATGAAGGCCAGCAGACAATACAGAAAATGTTTAAAAACTCAGAAATGCATAAAATATAGGTATAGTATTATATGATGTCAATCCAAATTTTACAGTAAGGTACAGTAAATGCCCCATAAAAGAAAGAGAAAAAAACCAGACTTCTCTGGTATGAAGGGAGGATCAAGAAATTTTATTTGAATTTTTCAGATGGGGGACAGTGGCAGGGCATTAATAACCCTTAACCCCCTTAACCTTAGCTCCTTATAACATGGATGTTTTCTTAAATCTAGACCATAAACAAAATACAAGTCAAGCCCTGATTTATAACTTTGCCAATTTCCAAAGTGTAAATGCTCAAATCTACCTTTCTTACCCCAGCCTCTGCACTGACTTTCAGACATCTCAAATTGGAAGTCCAGTAAATATTTTAATCCCAATATGTTGAAAACAAAACTCATAGTTAATTTGTGGATTTATAATGGTCAAAACAACTTATTCACTCAAAGTTGTTCTTAAAACAAGAGTACATATATACGTTTGGTTCTACTCATTTCACTCCTCATTATTTCCTTCAAAGATCATCAAGTTTATAATTTCTTAACAACACAGTAGTATTCCATCATCACATACCCAACTTATTTAGTCCTTCCCCAAACCCTCCAGTTCTTTGCAGCCACATAGAGAGATGCTCTAAACATTTTAGAACATATAGATTCTTTTCCTTTTTCCCCCTAATCATGTTTGGAAATAGACCTAGTAGTAATATTACTGAATCAAAGGGTAGAAGTAGTTTAATAAAGTTTAAAGGACATAAGAAGAATCTGCATTCAGAAAAAGAACTGACAAACAATTTTACATATATTATATACATAGGCAACAAATAGGTATATTACACCTATTTATCTCCAATTGTAGTCATTCTAAGGTGGGGTGAGACCAGGGTAGGAAAAAAAGGTGAAACAAATTTACATGATAATTTTGTGTATTTAAAAGGAATAGCAAATTGTGCTATTTGCACAACTTTTTTTTGCAGTTTCATGTATAATCATCTTCTATTGTACTGTTAAGAAAATGCTTGTTCTATTCCACAAATACATATTAATGTAATTTTTAAAAAGGGAAAAATAAAAACAAAAAATTATAAAACTCATTATCTTCGCCCCTCCAATTTTTTCATCTTTTCATTTTCTCTATCGTAGAGAACAAGATTATCCTCCCAATTTCTCAGGGCTGCAACCTGGGAGTCATCATAAATCACTCACTATCTCTCACTCTCCATAGCCAAGCATCCAAGCTGTTGCCAAAGCCTTTCAATTTCATCTTGGCCACATCTTTCAAATCCATCTCCTCTGGCAAGCCCTCATCACTTCATGTCTGGATTACAGCAACAGTTGCTGATAAAGTCCCTGCCCACCCAACGCAGTCTCCATTCAGACACTAAGGTGGTTTTCCTAAGTCTGATCATGTTATTACACCATATCCCCAAACCCACGATGAACTCAGTGACTTTCTTTTACTTACAGGAACAAATGCAAAATGTCCTGTTTGGCATTCAAAGCCCTTCAATAGCCTTCCCCTGTTCTACCTTTCCAATTTTCTTACACTTTACTCCTTGACATATATTCTTTGATCCAGTAATGCTGACCTCCAAAACAAAACATTTTATTTCTCAACTTTAGGCATTTTCTCTGGCTGCCCCCATACATAACCGGAATGTTTTCCCTTCTCTGCTCTTGGTAGTGGGCTCTTCCTTTAAATCCCAACTAAAACCCCACCTCCCATTGAAAGCCTTTCCCAACCTCTTAATTCCCATGCTTCTCTCGTTTAATTATTTCCTTTTTATCCTGAATATAGCTTACTGTGTACATATTTATTTACATGTTGTCTTCCTCCATTAGATTATAAAATCCTCATGGGCAGGAACTCACTTTTGCCTTGTTTCATATCCATAATGCTTAGCCCACTGCCTGACACACAGTAGACACTTAATAATTTTTTGTTGATGGACTGACTGATTAAATGGACCAGATTATGACCTTGTGTACTTTGAAAAATGGAAAGAGCCACTTCAGCAAAAGAGCTCAGAGCAGAGACTGATGGGGGCCACAGCAGCTCCATCAGGTCAGGAACCAATGCCATTCTGAGGAGCAACTTGTGTGATCCAGCCCAGTCAGGTACTGACTTGGCAGCTGTCATGTTGTCCCTCAAGTAAAGGGGCTCTGCCATATCCAGAAATGAATTTGGTGTAGGAGTGGCAACTTGAAGTACATCGTCCCAAGGTATGATGGGGAGATTGTGTCCCTTCAGTGGGAGTTTTGTATTTTAAGTTCCTGCTACAATTTCTTAGTAAATATCCCTTCGCAAAAGCTAATTGATGGAAATTGGTTAAATGATACGGGGAAACTATTACTAATTGGATGATATTAAGACAATATTAACTGTCAGTGATTGGTGGGGGAGGAACACATTGATGAGCAACTTGTCTTCTTTTTATTTTTTTAGCTTTTTATTTTCAAAATATGTAAATAGCTTCCAATATTTAACCTTGCAAAACCTGTGTTCCAAACAGCTCGTCTCCTAATGGAGGAGACTACAGTTATTCCTCCCACATCGTGGGGTAATGGCCATGGTTCCCCCACAATCTGGAAAATTCACACAAAATTTTTTGGCTTTCCTTGCATTGCAGAAGTCTGATTTTTTTCTTTTTCTTTTAGGGGATGTTTATAGTACCTTATTGTAAAATTGGGGTAAGTATTTGATCATGGGATCTATGTCAACCGCTGGCCTTAGTGTATCATCAGTGGCTTCCACAAAATTCTCTCAAATTCCCATTTAATTTCTTATGTTGACCTGAGATATATGGAAAACTCAATGGAGAAAGTAGAAATAGAGAAGGGATAACTGTATACATACAAGGAAGTAGTGGCCAGAGAAGGTGTTTTAGTTTAGTGGCTCCCTCGTGGGTCCACTTACCACCCCTGTGACTCTTTGCCCCTATACATGCCCATCACAGTGGCTTGAATGTCACTCTTACTGTTTCTATTAATTAAAATTTAAATTAAATTAAATTAAAAATTAATTTTAAAAATGTAACTGTGAGTCCATAATTGCCAAATGATACCTTTCTTCTAGAAGGATGTTAGAGATCCTAAAGCCTGAAAAAGTTATTTTCCCCAAAGTTTAGATGAGCCCTTCATGTCAGGAGAGCATCCTTCACATAAGGTTTGCACAACTAATCAATTATTGTGCTGATATCATTGAAAACAGATTTTTTCCCAAAGTAGGATAGATGCATTTTTTTTACACAAAAGTGTAAAATTTTATTTTACACAAAAAAATGATAACTCACATTTACATAGATATGAATCTCATTGGAAAAGACATTTTTGATCACTCAATCACCTAGTCAATCAACTAGCATCTATTAATTGCCTACTATGTGTACTGGTTCTGGTTCTATATTAGGTTCATTCAGAGGATACAAAGAGATACAAAAGACAATTCTCAATGAGTTCAAAGTCTAAATGAGGGAGAAAGCATGCAAACACACAAAAAACTTCTTTCAGGACAAATTGGAAATAAAATTAGAGGGAAGGCTATAAAATTAAAGTAGAAAAACTTCTTATAGAAGGTGGGAAAGATGTTGTTATTCCTATATTCTCTAATATTTTGAACAGAAATGATTGTTAAATTTTGTCAAAAGCTTTTTCTGTATTTAGTGATATATGATTTTGGGTTTTTTTTGTTATTACTATAGTCAATTATGTTTCTAGTTTACTGAATATTGAACCAAACCTGCATTTCTGATAGAAATCCAACTTGTTCATACTACATGATCTTTTGCTATGTTACTTTATGATATGTAAACTCTTTGTTAAAAAATTTCACAACAACATAATACTTTTTAGCTATATTGGTGGATGGTTCACTCCCTCTATTTTGGCTCCCTCTGATTTATGTATCAAAACCATCTTGTTTACATTGATGATGATGATAATGATGACAAATGAATTTAGGCATCTTGGGCTGTGCTGGTAAATTGGACTTAATCCGTCCACAAGCTTTGGTCTCTTCTCAATGACTTCTGCCTTTTCAAAGTTGACAAGGCTACATCCCAGTCCCTTCCATCCCCAATATTCTTTCACCAACGGCAGGAAAGAATAGACCTAATAGACTTAGAAGCAAAAGTAGGGCCTTATATGCTCATGACTTCTCATTGAATAGGGCAAGCTATTGAGCTAACAATGGGACTCTGAGTGCACTGAGTAAGAAAAATTCAAAGGTCCACCCACCATCCATAAGCCCCTAGAAACTCATCACCTTTGCTAGACAGTAGGGCAAAAAAAGGGTTGAGTTGCCCCCTTCGGAGTCTTTTTTATCCCGCCATAGTTAGTTCTAATTCAGCCACCAATCAAAAATATGTTTCTTCATTATGTGGTTAGCAGACTGAAGAGTCAGAGAATAGTTGCTTATAACACGAGGTAGGGCTTTCTGTTTCATCTTATCACATACTTCCAGAAATGGTCTCTCCAAACTTCCTCATGTGGTTTGGTAGCAGGATGGGGCTCCTGTCACTCAGTTCTCCTTTATACTTACCACTTATGTAACTTACTATGTGAGCAATTTACTTAGTTCTTATTAACCTCTGTTCCTCATTTTTAAGATGGGGTATAGGTTAATACCTATAGAATTCACCTCACTGAGTAAGTCTTAGGCTCAAATAAGATAATGTATGTAAAACATTTTGTAAACTTTAAAATGATTTATGAAGCCGACTATAATTACTATTGTTATTCCTACTTTTACTATTTCTTAAGTTGTTACCATATGCAAAATTTGTTTCTAAGCAAGTCAAGCAAGAGTTTCAGTCATTATCATTGCTTTGGAAGAGCTATAAAAATAACTTTTTGAATAGAAAATTTAACTCAGTCTTTTGCCCACTTGTGAATATTTAAGAACTTCATCCAGATACCTGTTCCTTCTTTTGGGAACCCTGGATTTCTTCATACCTTAAAAGACTTTAATGGATAATTTCAGTCAATAATAATAATGATGATGAGCACACATTACCAATCTACTGGTAAACCTCTAGATTTAGGTTGATCCATGGAAGAGCCATTGAAGATCTTTAGCTTTTGTAACTGGATAAGACCTGACAGAGTTTAGAAAACCAGATTCCTTTCCATGCAGTGCTCAGGTACCAGAGAAGGTCTTAGAGGAACATCTAGTTCTTAATGAATGTTTAATAAATGTTTCTTGAATTTAATTGAAAAATCTGATGTCAGTATCTCCAGGAAAAAATCCAACTAGAAGGAGGAAGTAAGAGGTAGTTCCCTCATTTTTTAACAATTGCTAGAATGATGACACACCTTTTTAATGTGGAAAATAATGCACAAGGTTCTCATTCACTGCCACACATGTCCCTAAATGACACATTCTCAATGGAGGCTGTGGCTGGATTCCCTGTCATCATTGCCTTTGAAAAAAATCATCCACTGAGAACCTTGGCACCCTTCATATAAAGTCAAAGAAAATGAAGGAATCATTTCCCGAAAAATACTTTGGTTGCCAGACTCTTCCAGCGAGATTAATGGTTTCAGTGAAAGGCATAGTCAAAGGAATTGTGTGTTTTCTCTCCCTATGAACAAACCTTTAAGTAATTATCTGCAGATGTGCAGAAGAGTGTGCACAGAACTAGAAAGCCCTCATTTTGCTACTGCTTTCAATTTTAATGGAATTCTATAGGGCTCTTTAGCACACTTGGGAGCTAAGAATGAACATTCCCAGGACACTGTTCTTTCCAAACGGAATATTATGGAAAATGAATGCAATGTATTCTAAGGTTGCCATATCATCTTGAAAACAATCATTTGGATGTCCTTCAAGTGTTGTTTTAGAAGGTTGGAGTGGTCTAAATAATCACAATGTTCATGTTCTTTACCCAAATAGATGATAGTAATAATAATTAAATAGCCTTTCTGAAAATTCAAGTAAAATGATTCATTCCAAAGAACCGAATGGATAATTTGGACGGAGGTACCTGTATGTGTAAAAAAAAAAAAAGGTCGTCAGGAAGAAGAACCCACCTATTTATCACATCCATAAAAACCCAAGAAAACCAACTACTTTAAAGAACAACATCCAGTTCAAGAACGGGGAAAGAAGTGGGGCAGAAGATTGGGGGAGTGGGAGGGAGGGAGACTTCTCACCCATTTGCATCATCTATGGCTGATGAACTGGACTCAGGATTGAGTAGGAGAAAATGAGCCAGCTGGATTGTGTTTGGGAAATTATGCTGTGCTTTTAATGACCTCAAACATTTTTCCTGAAAGAAAGCTCAGTTTTATAAGCTCAGTATTTCTCTTGTGATGCTACATAGAATATCATAATCCCTAAGCAATCAAAAAGAAAATCACCCAAAGAGCAACAGAAAGACTATGGTACATTTATGTCGGGGAGCAATGATATTTTTACTCCTTAAAAACATGTTCTTACTCCATCTTTTTCACAGTATTCAATTGATCTGGATATTTGAAAACAGTGTAAGTATCCTAGGTACCCTAGTCCATCCAGTTTTGAATTTTTCTTTTATATTATGCCTATTGGAAGTTGATTAATTTGCAGTTTTTTAAAGTGAATTAACTTTAATTCAAAATCTTTTTTCAAATCAATACAGTAAATATTTATTAAAATAAGCCTGGGGATACAATTAATAAAAAGAATGGCAATCCCTACCCTCAAAGAGTTTAAAATCTAATTTAATTTACTAATCTAAAAATTGTATCCTTCATTTGACAAATCTTTCTTTCCCCTTATGGTGTCGGATCTGAAATTCGTTTTCAATTGTTTAGGGTCTTGCTCTGGCTACTTGTCATGCTCATTTGTATTTAAGTGAAAGTCAACAAGTGAACAAGCATTTATTAAGTGCCTAGAGTCATTAAGTGTCATGCTTGAGATTCAAGGAAAGCCCAAACCAGTGCTTTCTCTTAAGGAACTCACAGCCTAATAGGGGAAGAGGATATGCAAATAACTATGTACAAACAAGATGTAGTCAGGATATATAGAAGAAAATCTCAGAGAAAAGGCACTAATGTTAAGGCATTAAGGGGCTCTGGGAAAGGCTGATTGCAGAAGGTGGGAGTTTAGTTGACACTTGATGGAAGCTGGAGAAGCTAAAAGACAAAGATGGAGACGTTTCAGGTATAGGGGACAGTAAAAATGCAAGTGTCTTGGATTATGAAGAACAAGGAGGTCAATGTCATTGAGAGTATTGTACATATAAGGGAATAATGTGGAAGAAGAATGGAAGAGGAGGAATGATCTGATTATGGAAAGTTTTAAAAACCTAGATTTTACATTTTATTCTAGAGATAATAGGGAGCCATTGAAGATTTTTGAGTAAGGGGCTGACAGGATCAGACTTTCACTTTACGAAAAATTGATATCTGGGTGGAGGATGTATGAAAGTAGGGAAATACAAAGAACCCAACAGTCATCTATTCAATAGACCAGGCTTTAGGTGGTGAGGACCTGCACCAAGGTGGTGGATGAATCAGGAGAGAAGAAGGCGTATTGAAAGGATGTTACAAAAGCAGGAAAAAAACAAAACAATTTTCTATCTGTTATAGGCTGGTCTTTTATTCTCCATTTCCTTCTCTTGACTTTATAAGAAGATTCCAGCTGTCTTTAAAATGTTTATTATTTTTCCTTGACTTCTTATACAAAAGAATTTACAGGACTATATTCACACTTTCTGATAAGTGAGTTGGCTTATACTTCTGTTCACAGAGACCAATGGAGCCCCTCTTCTTAAAAACTCCAAGTGAAGTATAATTAATTAGTCCCAGGTTCCCTTTTGTCTTTCCCTACTTTAATCTATTAAGACAAAAAGGAAAAAAATTCTTATCTTTACCTGGAGAAAAAAAAAAGACTATCAAAATACACACAGCAAACAAATAAGGTTTAAACACAGAGTAGGAAAATCCCAAAATCCATTTGACTGCAGTAGTGAGGCAGAGGAGAGAGTGGGGGGGAAAGGGTAACTTTACCACGTCCAGTGGTGTGTCGCATGTCCCATAATTAGCCATATGCAGGCAAATGGTAAATTCCTTATGAAAATATCAGTAGCCAGAAAAGAATTCACCCATTCATGCTTATACTCAGTTTGGGGTACTGAGATCCTTACTTTCCATCTCTTCACCTTTGGTCCCATGTCTTTCCTAAGATACTTTTCTTTCTTCAAAAAGTTAAAGTTCCAAGAATTCCTCTGTCTTTCTTTTCTATAAGCTTTCAGTCTCTTCTTCCAACTGGGAAACCAATACTTCCCATCAGCTCCCTTGCTAAGAAAAGGCTATGCTAAGATTAATTTTTTGCCTCACTTTCCTCAATTGTAAAATAGAAATATAATAGTACCTACCTCCCAGGGTTGCTGTGAAGTTAGAATGAGATAATATTTACATATAATGTTGTAAACCTTAAAGAGACAGATAAATGTAGTGGTGATGATGATGATGATGATGATGATGACGATGATGACGACGATGATGATGATATCTGGAACAAAAAGGGAAGGGGAAAATATTCATTTCTAAAGAACATTTTCTTTATTCTTTTAATATCACATTAAGTCCTCCTCTATCCCTATCCCTTCCTCCTCTTAGACAATGCTCTATATTTAATTTTTACTACATTAACATCTTCTCCCATGTATTTTCTCTGCTTCTCATAATAACCACTAAATCTGGCTGGATGAGAAGTATTAGCTTTTATTACTAGATGAGGAAACTGAGGCATTAACTTCCCTTCAGGGCTAAGTTTCACTAATTTGCTCCATTCAGCTCATTAATGAAAAGAAGTGGGCAACTTAGATCAATGGCTTACATTCATAGAGCAATACAAGGACCACAAAGTTTATTCTTGGTCATGGCAAAATCATTGCCTTTCAGAGGTGGCAGGACCCCAATGATTGGTTAGTCCAATCTATGTCCAAACAAAAATATCCAATAAAAAAGTCAGGAAATGATCATTCAATCTTTTCTTGAATATTTTTGATGATAGAAAGCCCACCAAGGTGGCAACCCATTCTATTTTGGAATCACTACAGTCGTAGAGAAGGTTTTCCTCACATCAAACTTAAATCTATGTTTTTGCCATTTCCTTCCACCCCCATCTTGCTTCTAGTTTTTACTTCTGAGGCCAAATTAAACACGTCAAATCCCTTTTCCACATCATGGCTTTTGGTGTAGAAGGAAAATATTGACTTTGGAGTCACAGGACCAGTCTGAGGACCTCTCTGTGACCATGTTGCACGTCAGTTAGTTCTTTTATGCCTCAGTTTCCTATAGGGAAATTGAAGTAGTCAGTGGCCTCCATAGTCCCTTCTAGCTATAGTTCTGTGGTTCTGAATACTGATCTGGTAAACCCAGATCTTCTCAGATCTGGGTCAGTTTCCTAATTTGTTCCATTTCCTTACATGGATGTGAAACTTAATATATAGGAAAATTACAAGACTTCAAATATAAGCCAAGCTTTCAAGGCCAGACATTCTTAGGTGAAATGATACTTTCTATGGTGTGCTTTAAAAAGTGCCCAAGCAGCAGTACTCAAGTCAATAAAGGAAATTGCTAGTACTTAATAGAATATATAAAATGAGTAGTTTTAGTCCAGTGAATTAAAGTGGTCAATTACAGATGGTCTTAGCTGGAAATGATGATAGGAAAGCAATAAGAATTAAATATATCTACACACATGTGCACACAATCCCTCTTCCTCATGATAATTTTTCATCGAAATAGAACTATTTTGATTAAATTAGAATCATATAGAATCTCAGATTTAAGTTAGTTGTGAAGGTGTTTCTTTAGTATATAAAAGGAAAAAAGAGACATAAATTCAGTAAGAATCCTGAAACTATGGAACCCTGGGCAAGTCACTTAACCCTGTCAGTCATGTTTGCCTCAGTTTCCTCATCTGTGAAATGAATTGGAGAAGGAAATAGCAAACGGCTACCGTCTCTGCTAAGAAAACCCCAAATAAGGTCATGAAGAGTTGACCATGATTGAAACAGCTAAATGACAACAAATATCCATCAGTAAATAGCATTTATCAATAACTTACTGTGTCAGACGTTGCACTACGTTCTGGCGGTGAGAAGCGGGGAAGGAGAGAGAGGGAAGGAAGGAGGGAGGGAAAGAGGGAGACAGAGAGAGAGACAGACACAGAGACAAAATCAGAGAGACACGGACATACAGACAGATGGACAAGACAGAGAGACACAGAGAGAAGACAGATAGTCTCTGACCTCAAAGAGCTCACATTTCCTTGAAGAGGAATTCTCTCAACAACTTAGCTGATCAATGGGCATCTATACTTTGCTTGAAAAATCTCCAAGGAAGAAAAATACATTACTTCCCCAAAGCAGCTCATTCCAAATGGGGACAATGCTAATCATTGGTAAATCTTTCCTGATGTAAATCAGGATTCAATCCTATACATTTGCATGTCTCTCCTCATTGGTAGAGAGAATGATTACTCAAACTATTATCAGGCAGATTGGGCAGAGATTGAGAACTTTCTCTTAGTTAAGACTGTTTCTGTCTCTTTTTATCATCACTCTCATTCTCTTTTTCATCTTTCTTTCTCTCCCTTCATCCTCTCCTTTATCCCCCAAATCAAGAGAGGTCACTTATTTTGTGTATTGTCTAATTTCTGTGTGCTAGGATATATAAATGTATTTACTATTTAATGTTTATAATAGCTTTTATATAACTGGTATTTAGTTAGAAATGACTCTAGATGTGATTTAGGTAATCTTTTCTCCTTTAAATGATAGTGGTCAAGAAAAGTGTTTTGAATTTAAAAACTGTTTCTTTAGATTAAAAGTGATCTTTCTAGTTACCAATGATGTCCTAATGGCCTTTTCTTAAACCTTATCCTTCTCGACATCTTTGCAATTTTTGACATGAATCACTTTCCTCTCATTGATATCTTCTCTCTAGGTGGCTATGGCACTACTCTGTCCAGGTTCTTCTACCTGTCTGATCAATTCTCAGTTTCCTTTGCTGGATCTTTATCCAGGAGACACTTGATACCTGTGGATATCCTCCATGATTCTTTCCCAGGCCCTTTTCTCTTTTCCTTCTATTCTGTTTTGATTGGCAACTTCTCAGATCCAATGGATTCAATGATCATTTCTATGTGGATGATTCTCATTGGATTTCTTCAGCCCTAACTTTCTTTTGACTTTCAGTCTCACATTTGGACTGCTTGTTTGGAACTGAAAGGCATCTTAAACTCACTATGCTAATCAGTCAACAAACATAGCCAAAATTGAAATAATTATCTTTCACCACCCATCCCCCCAAACATCTCATCTTCTGAACTTGATTATTACTTTGGAGGGCACCGAGGTCTTTCCAGTCACTTATGTTTAAAACCCATATTGTCATTCTCAACTCTTTATTCTCATTCATTTCTCATGTCAGTTTTATCTTTATAACAACCCTTGTGGCAGCTAGATGGTTTAATAGAAAGAGTGAGGGACCTGGAATCAGGAAGACCCATCTTCATGAGTTAAAAACTAGCCTCAGCCATGAATTAGCTGTGTGACCCTGGCAAGTCACATCTATCTCAGTTCCTTATCTGCAAAATGAAATGGAAAAGGAAATGACAAACCACTGGTATCTTTGTCAAGAAAACCCCAAACGGAGTCATGAAGAGTCAGACATGACTGCTCTCTTGTATGTGTTACCTTCTCTCCTCTGACACTGAAACCATCTCACACCTGGACTATTGAAATAGACTCTTGGTTGATTAGTTCTGGTTATACTGGGATCTTCACTGTTCCCCACTTAAGACATAATCTCCTGATTCCTTATTTTTCCTCATGCTTGGAACAGCCTTCATTCTAATTCTTTCTCCTTATTTTCCTGACTTCTTCCAAGTCTCAACTAAAATCCTACCTTACGCAAGATGCTTTTCCTGGACTTCCCTAATATTTATGTCTTCCCTTTAAAATTGTCTCTAATTGACCCTATATATTGAGTTAACAATATTTAAAAGGATTCATTTGCTAAGAGGGGCAGAGCAGGCCAGCCTCATGTTTCCAATCTTCCAGAAATCAAAATCTCCCTTGGAATTGCATGTACAAAATTCAGAGTCATATCTTTTTATGATCTTCACTTAGACAGACACATGTGAAAAGACAAATAATCTACAAGAGCAACATGTACCCTCCACTTGCTTTAAGTCCAAATTTATCTCTTTGGGGACTTTTTCTTATTTAAGATCAGTCTGTTTCTGCCTATTTCTTTTCCCTCTCCCTTCCTTCTTCCCTCTTTTCCCTCTCCCTCCCTTCCTCTCCTGTCAGAGCTCATCCTTCCTGCTATTGTTTGATTTCTGTTTTTGTTTATTAGGATATATAAATTTGTTCACACTCATTGGTCCTAGTTTTCCTCATCCTTTTTTTCTGGTAACTTGATTTTTGACCACTTCATCACCATAGACTCCCATTCCCCCCAGAACAGATGAAATCAAATTTAAGCTAATTACCTTGTCTGCTTGTCATTAGCTCTGGTTTAAGCTCTGGCTTCAATGGGATTGTGGGATTATCTGTCAGTTTCAATAACCTATGATCAGCTGCCATGGGTGATAAGAAATTGGCACTACTTCCCAGACATCAGCATTTCTAATTTCATATTAACTTTGATAGAGGAAGGGAAAAGACTACTTTGTTGAAAGAATTCTCCAATACCACTGACTTTGGGTCCAAAGACACTTGTACACTTTTTGTACAATTAGCCAAGTTCATATTAACATGATTTTGACAATGGAGGAGAAGTCCTCCTGTGGCACATAGGAATCCACTTAGCACTTGACACCTTGAAAAGCTGAATAATTTCCAGTCTCTCACAGTCCCTCTGAGTTGCCGATGCAGCAATTTGGGAGTGATCGGCATTAAATTTGTTTAACTTTTCAGAGTAAGTTTCACTCAAGAGCAAAAAAAAATAAGTGAGGATATTTATGTGGGCCTTAAATTATGAGGAAAAGTCCACATGTCATTTCCATTTTCCAAAGCAAACATGTAGATGAGTGGGATTTTTTCCAGTATATTACAGTAGATGTAGTCAAGCCACAAATACATTGAGAACTACTATATATACATTTTGGGTTCTGTAAATCCAGGGCCTTCTATACATCCCAAAACACAATATTAAATTACAGAGCACCCTTCCCAGAAGGCTGCTGCTGCTGCAAATCGTGGAATATTTATGCTAAAATGTGGTTGTGATTTAATGGCATTGCCTCAGAGAAAATACAATTGTCAGACAAATTCATGCTGATTTTTCTGTCTGACAGCAACCATTGGCACATGAATCTTCTAGGGAAATGTTGTTTTGGGTGTAATTCAGAACTGTTGAGAAGCAAAAAGTTTTGTATTAAGTGAAAGAGTATTTTAGCAGAATTAATGAACATCAAGTGCATATTGAAGGGTTAATGAGTGATTTTGTTGTTATCTAGTGCTCTCAAAGGGAGGGCTCATAAAGGTTAGACATAATTATGAAAAAATCTTTAAGCTTGAGATATAATTATATGCATTTTCGTCTTTTCTTTCAAAATTTCCATAAACAAATGTCAAAACCATATATTGCCACATAAAGAGGAAAGTTTCAATGATATTGGTTGTTTTGACCACTATTAGGAAATGCCTTTGAAGATCATTTTTAAAAATCACTTTTGACTGGCATCTGAGTCCACTCTTTCACTGAGATATTTATAGTCCCTTCCCATTACTGGCATGGAAGACTAATTAAACCTAGGGAATAATCATTCATATAGTATAAAAGATACAGACCCGAGTCAGGAAAACCTGAGTTCAAATCCCCACTTCAGACACTTGCTAGTTGTGAGAGCCTGCACCATTTAACCAGTCTGGGTCTCAGTGAACACATTTGTTAAATGAGAGGATTGGACTCAGGGGCTTTTAAAGTTCTAGCTCTCAGTCTATGACTTTCAGAAACTATCTTTGAGGTTCTAATCTTTCAAGTAGAATGTCCAAGCAGTGTTTATTTCAATCCAAACAATGCATCCAGTCATCTTGAAAAGAGACACATGAGATATTTTAAATGAGGGAGTGAGGGGAGTCTCAGGCAAACATCATCTCACGTATTTCTTGACTTCTTATCAAGGAATATTTTGGTGCCTTTTGCTCAACAGCTGTGATCTGAGGTACCTCGAGGTTAATCTTGTGTCTTCAGCACTCCTGAAAATTTTGTCACGGCCCAGACTTAGTGTTCAAAGCTCTGAGCAAAGTTGGCCCATAACTGATCACAGACTCAGCTCTCACGTAGGCCAGAAGGTTGGGCATGGAAACATGGTGCTCTAAGATAAGTCAATAGAGTAGGGAAGCTCAGAATTGATCACAAACTAAGATCCTAATCCAAGCCAACAGTTAGGAATCTTTCAAAGGGGGCAGGGTCTGGATTCAATACCCAGAACTATATTTCAGGGACACCCAGATCTGATCTTCAATTTAGTCCCAGCCAGGCAGCTCAGGGTATGGAGCACGAACTCATGCTAGATTCAGTGGCATGGAGGTGATTTGGGAGTGAGCATAGGGGTTGTCCAGAGCAGATTGTAGACTTAGTCCCTTGCTCAAGAAAGCAAAGCAGGAGTTCACTCAAGGGTCTGAGATTGCAGACTCAGCTCTAAAAGAGCTCCCAGCTAGGCTAACAAAGGTGAGGTTGTTCGAGACTATTTTGAGACCAAAGATTTATAGACAGAAATGCAGAAGAGAAATAATCCAAAATACCTATAAGCAAAGCTCAGAAAAAGTACAGCTTGCCTATAAGATCACGTAGAATTCCTAAAGGAAATAGTTCAAGGGTTTAAAAATTGAATTAAAAGAGTATCATAAATAGAATAAAAACAATAGAGAAAAGAATTAGGAAAAGAATGAAAATAATAAAGGAGACACTTGGAAAGAGAATTAACTATATGATACAAGAGGTACAAAAACTAAGCAATTGATTCTCTGAAAATTAGAATGGATCAAACAAGTCAATGACTCCATGAAACCACAAGAAATATTAAAACAAAATCAGAAAATTGAAAAAAAATGAAAGTAAGCCATTTCATATAAAAAACAACTGATCTGGGAAACAGATTAAAGAGAAACATGTAAGAACTATTGGAGTATCTGAAAGCCATGACAAAAAAAAGGCCTGGAAGTATTTCAAGAAATCATTAAGAAAATTGCCTGGTTCTCTTAGAATCACAGAAAAAAGTAAAAGTGGAAAAAGTTCACTAGTCACCCCTGCAAGAAACCTTAAAATGAAAATTCCTGGGAACATTGTAGCAAAAATCCAGAGTTTTCAGGTCAAAGAACAAAGTTCTGTAAACAATAAGAAAGAAAATGTTAAATTACTTAGGAATCACAATAAGAAACTCACGAGATGTAGCAGCTATTATAATGCAGAAGCAGAGAGCATGGAATACAACATTCTACAGGGTAAAAGATATATGTATGCAGTGACTATTCCTCATTTAGAAGTTAATTTGGTGATATGACTACTATATAGAGACTACATTAAATTTCAGCTCAATTTTCCCACCACTTAAATTGTTCTCATTGTTTGCTTTGCCTTTTTCTGTTTTTCTTTGTCTTTGGACTTCAGAGAGAAAGAAAATCAAGAAAGCAAAGAACAACAAAGGTGAAAATACTATGTTATGATCACATGCAGTCTCCATAGTCCTCTCTCTGTATGTGGATGGTTTTCTCCATCACAAGTCTATTGGAATTGGCCTGAATCTTCCTTTTCTACCCCTAGTTTCTTTTTTATTTCATCATATTAAAGTCAACTTATACCTGCATCCTCTAAGTATAACCCTAACAAAAATACAGTTTTCTTTCTTTTTTTTTTTTCATAATTATAACTTTTTATTGACAGAACTCATGCCTGGGTAATTTTTTACAACATTATACCTTGCACTCACTTCTGTTCTGACTCCCTCCCTGCCCCCCCTCCCCCAGATGGCAAGCAGTCCTATGCATGTTAAATATGTCACAGTATATCTTAGATACAATATATGTGTGCAGAACTGAATAGTTCTCTTGTTGCACAAGAAGAATTGGATTCAGAAGGTAAAAATAACCCGGGAAGAAAAACAAAAATACGGACAGTTTACATTCATTTCCCAGTGTAAAGATACAGTTTTCAAGAATTATATATATCATCTTCCCATGTAAGGATGAAACAGTTTAATCTTTTAAAAAAACATAGGTTTTTTTTCCTTTCCTTTTACCTTCTTATCTTCTTCTTGAGTTTGTATTCAAAAGTTAAATTTTCTGTTCAACTCTGTTTTTTTCCTCAAAAATAATTGAAAATCTCCTATGTCATTACATGTCCATCTTTTCCCCTGAAAAATAATGTTTAGTTTTGCTGGGTAGTTGATTCTTGGCTGCATTCTTTGCCCTCCAGAAAATTATATTCCAAGCTCATCAATCCTTTAAAGTGGAAGCTGCAAGGAACCTGATTATGGTTCCTTGATATTTGAATTGTTTCTTTCTGGCTACTCACAGTATTTTCTCCTTGATCTGAATTCTGGAATTTAGCTACAATATTCCTTGGAGGTTTCTTTTGGGGTCTCTTTCAGGGGTATGATCAGTGAATTCTTTCAATGGCTATTTTAACCTATGGTTCTACGACATCAGGACTGTTTTCCTTGATTTCTTGAAAGATTGTTGTCCAGGCTTTTGTTTTTCATGGTTTTCAGGTAGTCCAATAATTCTTAAATTGTCTCTCTTGGATCTATTTTCCAGGTTAATTGTTTTTCCAATGAGGTATTTTACATTTTCTTCTATTTTTAAAAATTTTTTGGTTTTGTTTGACTGATTCTTGATGTCTCATTGAATTATTCACTTCTATCCAATTCTAATTTTTAATGAATAATATTGTCTTCAGTTAGTTTTTTTAACCTCTTTTTACATTTGGCCAATTGTACTTTTAAAGGAATTGTTTTGTTCATTGGATTTTTTTTCCATTTCACCAGTTGTATTTTTAAGGAGTTGTTTCCTTCAGATGATTTCTGTATTTCCTTTTCCAAATTCTCCTGAAAAGCTCTCATTTCCTTTCTCCATTTTTTCTAACTCTCTTTTAAGATCCCTTCTGAATTCTTCTAATAGAGTCTTTTGAGTTGGAGACCAATGGATATCATCCTTTGAGGCTTCATCTGGAGGTATTTTGTCTTTAGTGTCCTCAGGATTTGGGATTGTCCTTAGGATTTGGGATTTGTTCTTCCTTGTCTCTGTAATAGTTATCTATGGTCAGAACTCCTTTTTGCTCATTTTTAAAGATTAAGGTCTGCTCCTAGGGAACAGAGGAGATTGCCCCAAGTTTCCTCTATGGGGCAAAAGGGCATCACACTGCACTGGGGCCAGTGCTGCTGCTAGGTGGGCCTGACCAAGTCCCGCCTGGGAGGCCAGGGTCCAGGGACTCCTTATTTGCCTTTTATAATTGCATTGGAGGTCTTATTGCAAATCTGCTGATCCACTGGCCTTCTGAATCAGGACAGAGTAGTCAATGCAGTTGCTCCTACTAGTTTCTCTGTGTAGGTGGTGGGGCCTCTCCTCTGTGACCTTTCCAGCTCTGCATCTGCACTGAGCCATGTTCCAACCTGCCCATTTGAGATAGATCTTTCCTGAAGTCATTCCAAATAATATCTTCTGCTAGAAATTTGTTACATTCCAAATATTTGTGAGTTCTGTCACTCCAAAATCTATTCAGAGGATTGATCTAGTATTGATGTGAGGGGAGCCAGGAAGAGGTCAAAGTGCTGTCTATTCTCTGCCATCTTGGCTCTACCCCATTGGCTAATTTTTTCTCTTGACGTTTCAATGCTCAAAAGATTGCAGCCTTCTTCCATGCCCTTTACCTAAAAGAATGACTCAACAGAGACAAAATATTCAACAGATCTTGTAAAGCTCTGTGCTTTTGGCTTTATTCCAGCTTTGTGTGAGGGGTTGATGTCCTTGCCCAATCTGGAGGGCTTTAGTAAGTTATCTTAATTCTTCAGGGTCAGCAAGTGCAGAAAGAGCCAGGCCAAGAGACTGGTCTTGGCTGATAGTGCCTTTTTTGAATGGACCTCAGTATGGTGATATAGCTAACTAGCCAATAGCTCTCCTTACATGGTTACCAGACCTAGAACCAATCACAGATTGTCTTTACCTGCTCCAAAATTTACGTGGAAATTGTTTTAATTGAGTACTCTGTACATGCTCATAAACACTGACATTGGCCACTTCCCTATAACATATTTCACAGTTTCTTTCAACAAATGGATAGGCATCCAACAATGGATAGGGAAAGGTTTGTCTGCTGCAGCTGGAAATAATCTTTAATTGTAAACAGAGAAGTCAAAAAGCTAACTCAAAGTATCCATCAGTTATTTTAAATCGTTCTTTTAAAATACCAGCATTTAGTACATTTTAACTCAGAGGCAAAGCTGATCATGTATTTTTGGTGATAAAACAAAGCATACAGTATGGAAAGAATTAGTGAATAGATAGGGTGGAAGAGATAAACATACAAACATTTCCATCACTCTCTAATAAAAAGGCTTATTTAAAAAGACACATGCAAACAGATATCCACTGTTTAATAGTGATTACTACTGACAACTTCTGCTGTTTTGTTTCTGAGATAGTAAATTGCATTTATATAAAATGTCAGGATTACCCAAGTACAGTACCCAGATTTTCTGAATAAAAGATTGAGACACAGGAGGGAAATTTGTTTTATCTTTTCTTTTCTCTTTAATCTTGTTAAAGATATTCTGTTGATGAAGAAAAATTTCTCCCTTTTTGCATTTCAAAATTGGGGACCTAGATCATGACATATTACATATACTAGTAGAGATAGTAACTATAAAGTAATAGTTTTTTTGTGAACTGAATTTTGCTCTTTTTAAGATCCTTTTTTTTAAAAATAAGGGATAGTCTTTTATGTCTAGAATGAGGGAGGAAGAAAATACTCAGAAATGAAGGTGATATAAAAACAAAAAACAACAGAAAAAAATTTAAAGTTCTGTACTATGTTAAAAAATAGAATTTAAAAAAATGTACCGTATATACCCAAGACAACTCTTTAAGACTAGATTTCAGAACAGATGCATATCTGCCTTAGCAGAGGGAATTTTTCTCACCAAAAGTCTCCTAAACCAACTTATTACTGGTAGGGACACACACATAAGTGATTTCCATATCCCCAAGGTAACTGAAAGGGAATTTCAATTCAATTTGTATCTGCTCTATTATCTCTAACCCTAACTTTACAGGTAATACAAAAGAATAACATGTTAGCACAAGATCTGAGTTTATTCTTCCAAACCCATCTAATATTGACAGGTCAAGTCCTCAGGATTTTAGGAGTAATCTCAAAGTGTTAGAAGTGGTTTTCTAGTACAGTAGCCAATGAGTGCCCCGCTTGGGTTTTTTCTTTTGATTATCAGTTAATATAAGTTAACCAGCTAGATTTAAAGCATTCACCTACAAGTGCAGACAGAATTTAAAGAAAAGCATCCTTAACCTCAGAACACATGTGGCAAAGGAAATACTTTCCAGACTTTGGAAATCCTCAGCTGGAATATTTTCCATCCTCTTCATGAGATTCCCACAAAGTTCTCTTAAGATATAGGTTATAAGTTTCCTTCTAGATTCCTAAAACTCTTTCTAAGTATACAATTGCAAAGGTTCTCAGGAAACTGATAGGATTTTCAGGAGAAGTTCAAAATCTTCTGACCTTTCAAGTTTCCAAACTCCTCTTCTGGTTAAGAGGAGGGGCGTAAAGCAATGATATGTGGGTAAATGTGTAACAACAAGCTCTCAAAAAATGTAGATAGGACATTTAAGTTTAATATGCATTATTAACATTTTCTCCATAATTATTTCAAGTCTAGACAACAACAAAATAATATTTATTAGTAGCATTTATCAATTTCCAATGCTCAAACTGAAAATTTAATTATGGATCAGTTCTTCCACCACTCAAAAACAAAGACTTGTGTCTCCCCCTTTCACTCCCCTGCCCAAACACACAATTTTATTCCCTCTCAGGAACTGTTGTCACCACTGATATGGCAAGAATTGGAATGCTGTGTTCTGATTTGAGTAGCTATTTTATACAAGCCCCACAAGATGAGATTAAAGCTCCATAAGTAATCCCAATACACTTTATATGTAGCTGTATTTCACTTCATCCAAATTGATTAAAGGATTTTCACACCTAATTTAATGACTTTGAATGAGTGATTTAATAGAGGTGTTTTTATTAAGTAGTTACTTGATTAATTAAGTAGTTTATTTGATTAAGTAATGACTTGAATGAGTAAATCCACCCCAACCCTTATACAAAGCTCCCAATTGCCTCTCTCCTTCTCCATTTTATTTGCTTTTTATTTGTTTTTAATATTAATTTTACATTTTGAGATCCAAATTCTCTCCTTCTCTCCAGCCTCTTCCCTACCCATTGGGAAGGCAAGCGACATAATATCCATTTTATGTGTAAAGTCATGCAAAATATATTTCATCAACTGTTTGTTGTATAAAATGCAAAATCAGCAGCTTAATATTTTAGGTCTGACACAATCCAAATCCAGCTTATCTTTACAGTCTTGTTTCCTATTATTCCTTTTCTTGCACTTCAGATTGATATAATCTATTCCCCAAATTTACTGTTCCCTTATCTCTTCCCGTCATTCACACTAGTTGTCTCCCAGAATCCAGGACTTCTTTTCCATTTACGACTCCTTTTTGCCTGGGAAACTTTTACATGACCCTGGGTATATAGGCATATAAAATAGGTATACAAATAAAATATTTCTTGATAATAAATCATAATTTTATGAGCCTACCTGACAATTTCAGGAAAAATTCCAGGAGCCAAACAGAAGTATACAATGTTCATTAATCTGACTACGGCCTTTGATACTGTCAGTCATAAGGACTTAAGAAAAATCATTTGCCTGGAAAAGGTCATCAGTATTGTTTCATGATGACATGCTTGTTCAAGATAATGGACAATTAAGGCTGAATCTTAATCCCAACATAGTGATGCCTTTTTGGTTCTCTTCAAGAATAAAGAACAACCCCTAACCTCCTCATTCCCCCCATATTGTTATTCAATCATGTCTGATTCTTCATGATGTCATTTGGGGTTTTCTTGGCAGATACTGAAATTGTTTACCATTTCCTTCTCCAGCTCATTTGACAGATGAGGAAACTGAGGCAGACAAGATTAAATGAGAGCTAATAAATAGCTGAAACTTCTGACTCCACACCTGATATTGTATCAGCTGAGTCCCCTAGTTGCCCCTTCTGTACATTGATATCTGCCATTTATGATTTTGGACTGACTAGCTATAAGGGATTTGCCGCTCTGAATCTGAAAAGCCTTAAAATAAAATAAAATAAAAATAAAAATAAAAACAGTGACAAGAAGTGTAGAGGGGAGAGCCACAAGGTAAGAGGAAAGAATATCCCACTGGGCGAGTGCCCAAAGTGTGGAGGAGAATAATATGAGATAAAGCTGAAAAGACCAAAGAGTACCAGATAGTACAGGGATCTGAATGCCAGACTAAGGTTCATCGTGGGATTTACCTTAGGAATGATCTAGTTCCACACTCTTCCTTTACAGATGAGGAAACTGAGGCTCAGAAAGATTACATGACTTGCACAGGAAATCATGTTCACTCAGATTGTAATGAAAGAATTGGGAATCTATCCCAGATCCTTTCTATAATACACTATTGCTTTCTGTTTGACAGCAAACTAGATTTTAACTTCTTGAAGGAAGCAATTTTTTTTCCCTACAAGTGATTTATCCCTTGGACAGTACCTTATATGATGATCAATGATGGTAATGAAAACTTGTCATTATTTTCCCAGTACTTCATAGATGGACTTTTCATATGCTCTGAAGGGGTCTAAAAAACAACATTGGTGGGGGGTACATTCTAGGAGCTCACAGGTCATGGATCTGATTCTTGGCTCTAACAAGGAAAGCTCTGTTGTGCCTTTCTTCTTTAGCAAAGGACAGAAAACCTTTCACATTTAACAACCTCCTTGGGTGGCCAGTGGCTGGTTATGTATAGAAATCTGTTCCCTTTAGCAGGAGATAGAGTCAGATTACATCTTGCATGGTGAAAAAGAATTTCAAGTATATGACTTAAGTGGGAAATGTTTCTTTAAAATGAAAAAAAAAACCTGAAAGGCCTATTTTGAATTGGCATTTGTATTTCTTTTGTACAAAATAAATCCTAGGAAATATGCAAAATTTCACCAATAGGGAAGGGACCTGGCTGGGATACTAGACAAGGAGACAGAAAATCTGGGTTTTAGTTCTGGCTCCTTCACTAATTAGCTGTGTGTCTTGGATCAATCACCCATTCTGGACCTCAGTTTTTCTCATTTGTGAAATAGGCGTGTTGGAATCAGTGAGCTCTCTACTCTCTCCCATTTCTGACTTATGATGACTCTATAACATCAGTTTGTCTTTGTAATATGAGACTTTGCTTCTCCTTTTTGCTACCAAATTATCTCTCAGCAGTAAGAATGAGAATATTTGGCTTGTAACTTATGCAAGTAAACCAAAACCAAAAATTCAGAACCACGTGTGAGGGGGTGGGTACAATGAGGGAAAGGTTTTTTGTTTTTTTTTATTAGACAAAGTCTTCAATTTTTCTGGTTGTAATCAGATGAATAAAGTAGCAACACTTCAATCATGAGTATGTCTGATATCGCTGCCCTGTGAGTCCCAATGGCAGGAGCAGCCAGGTTCCCTCCTATTGAAGAAGATTGAGAAGAATGAAGAATCCAGAAGCCTAGAACATGCCTTGGCCAGATAAGCTCCTCAATGTTCCAGCTCTAATTATACTTTTGGTTTCCTATTCTCTTTCCCTCCTCCTGTGGCTGACCTCAAAAACCATCTAGAAGTTGTTCCTTCAATAAAATCTCCTGCTGGGTAGCTAGTGAGGTCAGCTATTGTGCCTCCCAGCCCACAACCCTTTGAGCCAACACCAACCCAAGTCTCTGCTTACACTTAGAAAATGAGCCCTAGGCATTCATGATTCCCTTAAACCGCCTTTGTCTTTTTGTTCCTGGGATAATTAAAATCATGGAACCCCTAAAACCTAATTCCAGAGGCATTAGAGACGATCTTTGGTGAGAAATCCCCCCTTGACCTGGGAATCTTTGACCTACTGGTCAGTGAGAACTCAGGCAACTAGCTTGAACAGGGAAGAGTCAAGAAATCTGAGTTGAAATTCTGTCTCAGATAGTAGTTGGGTGAGCCTGAGCAAGTCACTTAACATTGTTGGTTTGCTTCAGATCCTTCTCTGTAAAATAGAGATGATAATAACACCTGTCTTGTGGATAAAATGAGATACTGTATGTGAATTGCTTTGCAAACTGTAAAGTGCTATGTAAATGTTAGCTATTCTCATTATTTTTTTTTTAATATATTTGTTTTCCAAGAGGACCAGTGATATCATGGTGGGTGATGTCTTGACTTGGAAGTGAATTGGATTTAAGTGAGGCAGAGCTGTGAAAAATTATCAGCCTCATTCTCCCCTCCAGAGCCATCTGGGTCCAATGGCAAGACATAGGTCAGGGCAACTGGCTGATGAACCCCTTATTATTCTGTTAATAGAACTTAGACCAATAGGATCACAGATTTAGTGATAGATGGAGGTTATAAAAAGTTATTGGAGTTTTTTGAGGAGGAAGAGGGGGGTGACATGGTCAGATTTGGGAAGATCACTTGGGTCAAAGAGGGAAGGATAGAGTGGGGAAAGAGTCGGGGTAAGGATACAGTCAGCAGGCTATTGTGAGTGTGAAGAGATAAAAGCTTGCACTAGAGTGTGGACAGTGTCAGAGGGGACATGTTATGAAGGGAAAATCTGTTGATGACTAATTGGATGGGATGAGCAGAGTGTGAAAAAATGAGGAGTTGAGGATGACATCTAAGTTTCAGACTTCACTGGCTGGGAGGATGATGGTGCCCTCAGTAGCAGTGGAGCCAGATTGATCATCCTTCAAACAAGACTCAGATGTGACCCTTTTTGGAGGAGGATTGTTATGGCCGTTTGGGACAAAACTCCATTTCACTAAAAGAGAAACAAATGGAGCAGAAGAAAACAGTAAGCAGATGAGTGGTTGTTCCCAATAGATGCTAACTCTGATACTAAGTTATCCATTGGCTACTGAGAAAAATGAATATGAAGAGCCTCACTTTGTTAACTCAACAACAAATGTTCTGAAAATGATGGATGTGCTTTCAGTACATATTATTTGCTTAAAATGGGAACCAAAACATTATGGGGGGAAGAAAGAGGAAATTTGGAACACAAGGTTTTGCAAAGGTCAATGCTGAAAAATTATCCATGCATATGTTTTGAAAATAAAAAAGTTTAATAAAAAAATAATAATAAAATGAGGGCCAGGAAAGGCATGAATAAAGGAATTCCAGATAATAGAAAAATTAATTTAAGAAAGGAATTCCATTTCCTCTCACATACCAAATCTGGTTTCAGAACAGCCCAGTAATAAGTAAAATGGAAAATTAACTTGTTTTTCTTTCCTTTCTGAGAGATACCACTAAGAGCAAGACATTAGTAATCATTTGGGGCACTTGTTGAATTGAATTGATTTAAATAATCAAAGTTTTTTTTATGGTTGTTCAGTCATGTCTGATTCTTCATGATTCCATTTGAAAATTTCTTAGAAAAGATACTGAAGCAGTTTTCCATTTCACTCTCTAGCTCATTTTTACAAATGAGAACACTGAGACAGACTTAAATGACTTTCCTACTTAGTAAGTGTCTGAGACTGAATTTGAACTCAGGAATATGAATTCTCCTAAATCCAGACTTGGCATTCTATCCATTATGCCATCTCTCTGCCCAGTGAAAGAATGGGCAAGAGGAAAAAGAGAAAAGATCACTCTGGACAATTTGTAACATAGATTATTAGTCCTTAAACAATAGAATTGATTTCTGAACTAGTAGAAGATACCTATTAAATTGCTGTTCTGCAACTATTAAATTAGAAAGAATAAAGAAAAATGAAAATATATGGAAAGGCTAGAGTGATACAAAGCAGTTGGGAAAAATGTGGTAGCTATATATATTTTTTTCTTAAATCCAGACTAATGGTCAGACTCCACTACAAACAGGTAAAAGATTATCCCAAGTCACTCATCCTACAAACACAAAAGCTATGCATGGAACAGGATCACCATTTTATAGTTTGCCGTAGGTTTTAGTTTGGGGAATCACAGACCAAACCTCAAGTGGAAATTGGCCCGAGAACACAAAGTCTAGCTCTCCAGCAATAGGATGGTGGGGGAGACAGACTAGCTGCTGGTCACGAGGAATGCTGGAAAACCACAAACATTCTGGACTCACATCCAAAACATCCCACTTTTGCGAAGGCACAATGAAAACTAATAGCGACTGGGATTTTTAAAAATCAGACAGTGCTTTTCAAACTTCTGTGTGTCTTTAAAACTTCTCATGGGAATTTGCAGTTCCTTCCCAAACCTTAATCATCTGTCATTCTACATTGGCATAATTATAGGTTTGTAAGATTTTAGAATTGGGAACAACTTAATGGATCATTGATTCCAAACCTCATATTTTACAGATGAGGAAACTGAGACCCAGAGAAGTTAATGGCTTTTCCAACAGGTAATAAGTCACGCCAAACCCGACATTCTTTCCATTGTACTATGCTGCCTCTCCATCACTGAATAAGGAGATTTGCTTTAGACAGTATTGTCTTTCCTTGAGTATATAGGAACTTCCTTCTCCAACCTCATTATCCTGCTTTCTTACAGTCTGTTTTCCTGACTGCTCCCCATTGCCACTGGTAATTCCCAGCCTTTCTTCATTTCCTGAAGCTCTAGATATTTTTTCCATTTTTTCTTAGACATCCACAAGTGTTTCTTAGCTGGTTAGAGTTCCATGGGATTTCACCTCACAACTACTGAATTTACAGGTATTTTTCTAAATTCTCTGGATTGTTGAGACTTCAGATCACAGGATCATAAGTCTAGAAGTGAAGGGCCCATGGAAGTCAGCTAGTGCAACTCTATCATTTTTCAGATGAGGAAACTGAGGCCCTGATGACTTACTTAAAGTTATACAAGTAGGAAATAGCAAAGCAGTATCTGAACCCAGGGCTTCTGACCTCAAATTTAGTCTTAATTCTCCTGTAGCCCAATTCCTTTCTTAATAATATATACATTTGGTAAATATAAAATATCATACCCAGAAAAATTCCATTCTGCTAATGATAGCTAATTAAATGCAAGCCATTTGTCTGCTACATTTTTCCTCCACACCTAATATGACAACTCATATTTTCAAAGATTTACAAAGCACTTGATTCATAGCAGCACTGTTAACTAAGTGATATAACCATCATTTCTCCCATTTTACAGATGAGAGCTAAGGTTCAGAGGTCCAAATCACTCAACTTCTAAGTGTGGATACAGGTCTCACTTCATGTTCAAGGACATTTTGCATTCTAGCTTTAAACAATTGACTAAGAGCACAGAAATCCAAGATGTGGACATTGTGTAGTCTTGAGTAAGTCACCTAACCTCTGTAAGAAAAAGAAATTAGTTTGTGGCAGGTCTCTTTGTAGTGGCCAGAAACTGGAAAATGAATGGATGCCCATCAGTTGGAGAATGGCTGAGTAAATTGTGGTATATGAATGTTATGGAATATTATTGTTCTGTAAGAAATGACCAGCAGGAGGATTTCAGAGAGGCCTGGAGAGACTTACATGAACTGATGTTAAATGAAGTGAGCAGAACCAAGAGATCATTATACATTGCAACAACAAGACTCTACAATGATCAGTTCTGATGAACAATTCTGATGGACGTGGCTCTCTTCAACAAAGAGATGATTCAAATCAGTTCCAATTGTTCAGTGATGAGGAGAGCCTTCTACACCCAGAGAGAGGACTGTGGGAACTGAGTGTGGATCACAACGTAGCATTTTTCACGCTTTCTGTTAATGTTTGCTTTCATTTTGTTTTCTTTCTCAGGTTTTTCTTCCCTCTTGATCTGATTTTTCTTGTGCAACAAGATAACTCTATAAATATGTATACATATATTGGATTTAACATATATTTTAACATATTTAACATGTTTTGGACTACCAGCCATCTAGGGTAGGTGAAAGAGGGGAAAGAGGAAAAAATTTGGAACAGAAAGTTTTGCAAGGATCAATGTTGAAAAATTATCCATGCATATGTTTTGTAAATAAAAAGCTTTAATAAATTTTTTTAAAAAGAAAATTATATCTAAGCATAAATAAATTTTATATAGCAAGTTTAAAAAAAGAAAAAGAAAAAGAATTTAGCCTCCAAAGTCTTTTTCAGCCCTAAATTAATGATCCCATATTTAGGTAAATTGATATTTCAAACTTGAAAACATCAAGAGAACATATTATTTCTAAGGCTGATTGATATTTCAAACTTAAAAGCATCAAGAGAACATATTATTTCTAAGGCTGCCACCCACTGCTTTGACCAAGATCCACAAGGAATACAAGGAGCTAAGAACAATCCCTGGTTGTACTGAAAGAGAAAAAATGTTTGAACTCTCACTATTTGGAGACCAAGAATGGGAAAAATAATGTGGTCTCAGTACGTTTGCCACTCCTTTTCTTATATTCTTCCTATGTATTCATCCCTGGTTCAAAATGGACCGGTGATTTCACCAGACGAGTGAACCCAGTTGTGGAAATCCCTTTCTTAGGTACAAGTGAGCCATCCTACTCTAACAAGCAGTTTTAGAGAAGTGACTGGGACTCCCAGAGTTTCAACAGAAAATCAACTAGCATAATGTAGGTTTAAGGCAGGAATGGAAGCCAGATTTCCTGACACCAAAACTGGCACTCTATTCATTATGCTAGGCTGCCTCTCACACATCAATAGTAATAATAGATACACATGTGAAAGTTTTACATTTACAAAATGTTTTAGATGTATAGCAATGCATCTGAATCCCATAATCACTCTGTAAGAAAGGTATTTTTTTTTTTTAAAGTAAGGTTGTCCCAATTTTATAGAACTGGAAACTGAGCTCAGAGAATTGAAACATACACTGAGTATTAGGGGCAATATTTGAACTCTCTGCCATTTGGTTTCTAGCAAGACTTTCAAGAACTGTGTTCTTGGGAGCTTGAGAATCATTCTGAAAGGGAAAATGCCCACTCCCATGTGGAAAGACTTTTCAAGCACTCTCCGTCCAAACAAACTGACTGCAGCAGTTTATTATCTGTGTATGCTGGGGCCCCTCAGTCAAATCCCCCAGACACGCATGTCACTCCCCCAGCGAGTCCCTCCCTCCCAACACTTTTCATCCACTGGCTCTGCACGCTTTTAACAGTTTCTTCAGCTCCAGGAGTTGCCTTAGATAGAGTCCTCTATCCTTGTACAACTCCACTCGGATCGTAGTTGGAACAGCACCAGCCTATTGGCTACTTGGCAAAGAGGTAAGGTAAGGAATCCTCCAATCATTTTCTTGCAAGGTACAGCAGCAGCAGCAGCAGCAGCAGCAGCAGCAGCAGCATCTGGAGTAGGAGCAAGAGAAAAAGAAGGAGGTGGAAGAGGAGGAGGAAGAAAAGGAGGAAGAGGAGGAGGAAGAAAAGGAGGAGAATAGAAAGAGGAGGAGGAGGAGGAGGGGGCGGGATGTGGTTGGATTTGGGGCTAATGTGCGAATACATCAAGTTCAGCTTGAAGAGGAGAAACTGTGGAGAGAGAAGGAGAGGGAGAGGAGACGGGGGAAGAGGGAGAGAGGGAGGGGGAGAGGGGAACAGAGGGAAGAGGATGATGGGAGGACATACTAGGGAGAAAGTCAAGAGAGACAAAAAGCAAGAAAGGAAACTCTCTCCGTTTCAATGACTCGAAGCCAGGCTCAAAAGACTTTCACAAGAAAGGGGAACAATAGGTGGAGAGCCACATTTTTGGAACCGGTGTGAGAGAGTTTTCAGGAAATAGATTTTGAGGTGAAGCTCCTGGGATCTGGGTAGGAGGTGGGAGAGGAGAGTTATCGATAGTGCCATTGAAATGGAAATACAAGGAAAACTTGGAATGCATCATTGAAAAACCAAACCAAACCAAACTTTGTTCAGGGGAAACAAAACGAACCCCAAAGAACTAGATTTTTTTCTTAAATATTTCTTCATGTAAAACTTCACTTTTCCTGCTTTATTCGGGGCACACACATCACCCCGAAGTTGCACCTCTGTCTTTCTGCCTGGAGTATTAGTTGTTCGTCTGCTAAGCAAAAGGACTTCTTCAAGCATTCTGCATCTTTGGTTCAGAGAACTTTTCTCCTCCTAGTCAATTTTTGCCAATTTCACAGGAAGAATCAATGACTGGGAAAGACTAAGCTGCCATAAAAACGATTTTCAGGTATTGTCAGCTCCTCTCTCTTGTTGCATATGTTGTGCAGCTTTTGTAAAATTCCTTTTCCTCCCCTTTTAACCTCTCTTCTTTGATTCTTTTCCAAGTCATTCCCATTTTGTGCCAGATCTGGGGGTCTACTACCTTTGCATCCTTCTAGTCTCCAACCCAGTAATTCATTCCAAGCTGTCTATCCTTTGCTAATCTAAGTATATATGAGGGGAAAGGCTCCAAACATACAGTAGTTATGAAATGTTTAGCAATCAATTATCAAAAGCATTCATGTACTCACATTAAATTGGACTGAGCCAGGGTGCTCTTACATCTGTTTCCTAAATCTGGTTAGCTTCCTAGCTACACGGTTTTACAGCAAATCCTATAAGCACTTCAACATCATGTTATTTTCAACTAAGTTCTATAGTTAAAAACATATTCACAGCCAAGCGCTGAAGGAAACAATTCATTGAAATTTCTTAAACATTTTACTAGAATTATTGCTTTCTATAATCAGCACTTAGATAATCAGCAAGAAGGTTTCAAGGCAGTCCTTAAGCTCTGGGTTTTGGGTGCTTTCTTAAACATTATATTACAATCATTGCTCTCCGATAAGCAGCATGAAGATTTCAGGGCAGTTCTTAAGCTCTGGGTGTTGGGTGGATAGGTAGGAATAATTGAGTTTAGTTATTGATGCTGACCCAACATTTGGGTAACAAAAATGACTCTTAATGAGTGACTCTGCCTCTTACTCTTGGTGATGCTCCACAAAGCAGCAATGGTATTTGGAGGAAGAGGAGGGAGAAAGAGGAAGAAGAAGAAAAAGAAGTGGTCACACAGAAGTAGTCTTAACTGGGATATTCCCTATGAATCCAGGGCAAGAATACACTTGTAAAGCATCTGTCTTTCTTTCTGCAGCACTGCAACACTGAAGGTTGCTGGAGCCTCTGTCCCATCCAATCCCTTACCATTTTTTATAGTCATTATTTGGCAATAAAGCAGCCTACGTGTTCTGCCTGGCCGGAGCCCAAGAAAAGACAATTTATAAACACTCCCAATAACATGCAGTGGGATTCATTGGTAACTGGATCCTCATTAAGCTCGCCAGTTTCCCTTTTTAACAACTCTTAAATAACATGCCCCCTGCTGCTTTTCATCACAAAAGTGACAAGTTGTGAGGATTTTTTCTGATGATAAATATCTCTCTGGATGTTAGAGCTTTATTTGAGGGTAATAGACATACAGATTCCCCAATAGCAAGTCTGTTCTTGAACTGGGCAAGACTGACCAGTTGTGTTTTTATTCTGGGAAGGTGGGGGGAGAAGAGAGGATGCTGGGGATGGGCTATCTGGACTTGTCTTTGCTGACAAAGATGTTGTTTCAGGATGAAAATAAAAGGCAAAGAACTCCCTCACTTGCTGACCTCTCTGGTCAGTGTCTGCCTGGCTACCCTTCGCTATGGCAGTGCCTGCCCCCGCCGCTGTGCCTGTTATGTCCCTACAGAGGTACACTGCACTTTCCGGTATCTCACAACCATTCCAGATTCCATCCCGGACAATGCAGAACGCATCAATCTGGGGTAGGTGAAACATTGCCCTCTTTGTAAGTCTTTGGTCTGAGCTTCCTTGAGCAGGGAAGAATCACACCTGCTTTAGCAGAAGGCCACTTTTTATAAAGGGAATCCTAGGTTTTAAGAAATGGGAAATTAAAGCTTAATATTGTTTCCAGTCCAGTTGGAAATGGACAGTGCACGAACTAACCAAAACCTAATGGTGGTTTTAGTAATTTTAAGTCTTTGTTTTTCATTTTAACTATATATTTTCTTTGCCATTTCCCCCTAATTTCTGATGAGGGGAGAGGGATATGAAAGAGGAAGGGCCTAGATATTAAAGAAGATACAAAGCAGCATTGGTGTAATGGAAAGTACACTAATCTTGTAATGAAAAATTTTTGGCTGTTTGATGAGAAAATACTGCTCATGATTATAGGGTCTTAGAATCATAGATATAGAGCAGAAGAGATTTCAGGATCAACAAGTCCAGCTCCCTCATTTTACAGGTGAGGGACTTCAAATCACTTGTCCAAAGAAGTAAATTTCTTCCTGAAAATTTTACAGGCTAATATTCTAAACCAGTTTTGTACTTAGCTACCATATCTCTCAAGTTGGCAATGAAAATATGCTTTCTGATGAAGAAATTTCTATCTTCTTTTGGCTTCCTTGGTTGTGATGATTGATTTTATGTTGATGAAACATTTTAAAAAATGGTAAAAATCCATGTCAATGTTTATTCCTTTGTCCGTTTCACTTTGAAAAGGAACACAGAGTTTTTTTTTAAGTAGCTCAGTATGGGATAGTTTTAATTGAACACTGTATCTGTATGTGTCTATGTGACGCAGATACGTGTTTCTTTCTGTATATATACATTAAAAAGTAAAAGTTAGGATCTTCATAACAGAATATAAATAATACATTTATTGTTAAACTGTCTTTCAGAAGAAAAACAAACCATCATTGAAATTTAAATGAAAGACTATCAAGAGCAAGGTGATATTGTCCCCCTTTCTGAACACATTGTTCACATTCAATAACTAATGAATTGTTCAAAATCATTCATCAATATGATCTTGAAAATTCTGAACCCTAAGTTTCATTTCAAAGAAAAATATTTTTATGAATAATGTGGTAAATATGACACATAGAAGACCCATCTTTGGTAAGCAAAACTAAAAGAACTAAAAATGACCTTTCTCCAACTTCCTTTGTGGAAAGCCTCCATGGTGACTTTTAAAACAAATGACATTTGTGAATTTTGAATTATTTGAATTATGTGTTTGCAAAAAAAGTATGTCCTTTCACTTTCCCCTTTTGAACATTCTTTGATGGACTGTGTACAATAGTGGAAACTTATCTTTTTTATAGTTACAACAGCTTGATTAAATTGACTGAATCTGACTTTACTGGCCTTCACAAGCTAGAGTTGCTGATGCTGCACAGCAATGAAATTCGTGACATCCCAGATAAAACATTTACAGATTTACATGCCTTGCAGGTAAGGAAGAAAAAAGTATATGCTGTGTGATTCTAGCCAAGTCTCTTAACTTTTGTCTGACTCACTTTTCTCATCTGTAAAATGGGAATAATAATAATAATAGCACTTACTTTTCAAGATTATTGTGAGTATAAAATAAGGTAGTTATCATCATTGTCATCATCATCATTGTCATTATCATTGTTGTCTTCATCATCATCATCATCATCATCACTCTCCTCCTCATCCTCATCATCATTTGTGATATCTCAGACAAGACATTTTACAGATTTAAATACTATGTATTTTCTTTCTTACAAGAAAAAAAGGGCATGCAGTCATCTTAACTCATTTTCTAGAGACTATAGAAGACACCAAAGGCCTCACTTGAGAATAAGAGGAAGAACCATGTTGCTTACCTGGGAAAGTTATATACTGACTTTTCCAATTCTGTTTGGAAACTATAATCCATAACTGAAATGACATTTCTTGCAGCCCAAGCTAATTGAATTACACTGTATTTTTTCCTGATTTCCAAACATTAAAAACTTAATTCAGAGGCTACTTTTAGAACCATTCACTTGGAATCCTAATGGAATTCAGGGACATTAAAATAAAATGAATAGTTCAGCTATCAGCTACATTTGCAACTAAGTGACTCTGGGCAAGTCATTTAACTCTGTTTGCTTTAACTACTTCAGTATCTTTGCCCAGAAAACACAGTGTGGCCCCCAGAGTTACAAAGAGTTGAACACAGCTGAATGAATGAAAAACAACAAAGTGCTTCCAGCCAGATGTTGCTATGATCAATCAATATGGCTCTTCTTTGTTGCCATTTATTTGATATCACTTGGAATATTTAGATCTGAAGGGAAACTTAGTGGTCATCTAGATCAATCTTCTCATTTCAAAGATGGTGGAAAATCTAAGTTTTAGTGTTTTAATGAATTGCCCATAACAATTGATATCTAAGGTTTTAATTTTTCCAAAGCACTAGATATGTGGGATGTCCCAAACGGCTTAGGGCAGTTTTAAGTTATTGAAACTAAGTTGCACTAAAACTTTTGGGACACTCCATATTAGCTCATTTGAGCTTCAGCACAACCCTCTTAGAGAGGAAGAAACTGAGGCTCATGGAGGTGATTCAACTTGCCCATGATCATCCAGTTACTGTCAGAGGCAGGATTTGAACCCAGGATTTCTTGACTCTGAGTCCATCTCTACCTACTTATTCTATGACAGTGCCTTTCTAACCATGAGTTAAATCCACAGCAGCCTGTAATATTATCATTGGCTAATTCTCAGGTCATGTCAATGTGGTAAGAGGCAGAATGGCATAGTGAGTGGAATGGCTGATTTCAAGGGCAGGTTGACCTGGGTTAAAATGCACCTATCTGTGGTCTATTGATCATGCAGTCTTGGAGATGTCACATAGTCTCTGAAAAAAATTTCCCCCAAGGGACAGCTAGGTGGCACAATGGATGGAGCACCAACCCTGAAGTCAGGAGGACCTGAGTTGAAATCTGTCCTCAGATACTTAACATTTCCTGGCTGTGTGACCCTGGACAAGTCACTTAACCCCAATTGTCTCAGCAAAAAAAAGAAAAAAAAATTTCCCCCAGAACCTCTATAAGATTATAAAGATGTGGGTCAGTTGATCTATATTTCTAGATGGAGATTCCTTTTTGGGAATTTCTTATACTCATGCTGTAATAGATATGGTCAAATAAAGAAGCAACCAAATAAATAAAATCAATAATTTTCTGGTCATTTTCTGTGACAACCGGCATTAGCACCCAGGATACTCCAGAATCAGCTGGAGTCAGGATAAGCAAAAGTCCTTAGTCTTTATTCTAGGTCTTTAGACACAGGATTGAACAGGATGGAAGCAGAATCTCTCTGGCTCATCTTACTCCACCCCCTAGTCCCTCCTACAATCCTCTCTATACACCTATTATTGAGCCAGCACAGGATAATGGGAAGGGCCATTCCCCAAGCACATGCCCATAGAGTATTGTCGAATCAGTAATTAGCCCTAAGTGCTTGACCGACCTCAGTGCAATGACTCAAGAGTTTCAGCTGTCTACAATTTTCATACCCTGCCACTTGCACATCTTCCTCAATTCTCTCTCCCTGGAACTTGGATTCTTGCCCCTGGGACTCTGGACTCTGATAATACTTTCATCTTATTCTATCCACAATTCCACATCTGTGTCACTTTTCACCCATTTTCAAAACATGTGGCCATCCAAATATTCCCACTGTCCCCAAATCTCAACTGTCCATTTTACTTTCTTCATTACGAAGTTTCTTGAAAGCTTACCTCTTGCTTGCTTGTGTTTGTATATCCATCACTTAGCATTAATCATAGAAAGCATTAATTAATTATTTAACTCATTCATTCATTCAGTATAATATAATTAGGTGGCATTTTTGGAGTCATAGAAAGCATTAATTAATTATTTAACTCATTCATTCATTCAGTATAATATAATTAGGTGGCATTTTTGGAGTTGATTTCCACTTTCATTCTTAGACAATATTGCATTTTGAGTAATGATTGAAGATCAGGGTATTGTATGTATCCCCTCCTCAGGAAAAGCATTTTGAAAACATCATGCTGTTTCTTCTATCTATAATCCAGTATCAATCAAAACCAAAAGGCAATGGAATGCATTCATGGAGACAATGTTTATTTTCATTTCTTTTTCTTTTTAATCCATGAGGTTTTGAAAATGAGCTACAACAAAGTCAGAAGACTTCACAAAAATACCTTTCATGGCCTTAGGAGTTTGACTCGATTACACCTGGATCACAACCATCTGGAGTTCATAAACCCAGAGACCTTTTATGGACTCACTTCCCTTCGGCTTGTGCACCTGGAAGGGAATCTGCTGACCAAGCTCCATCCCAATACCTTTGTCTCTTTGAATTATCTCCAGATATTTAAAATATCATTCATAAAGTACATCTATTTGTCAGACAACTTCCTGACATCCATCCCACAGGAGATGATTCTATATATGACTGAATTGGAGAGTATTTACTTGCATGGAAACCCCTGGGTGTGTGATTGTGAGCTAAACTGGCTTCCAGACTGGATACGGCAGAATCCAGGTAGGAGAATAATTTTTTCCTTTTATTTCTTCATTTTCAAACATTAGAGGCAAGTTACTCTGAGGTGTTTTGTTTTGTTAGAAAAAGGGAAAAGAGAGAAAGCCAGAGAGATATGGAAAAAGAAAAAATATTTAGAGCTGGAAGGGAAATCAAGTTTATTAATACAATTATGAAATATTTCTTATAAGGACTAGACCAGTGATTTTGTTGTTGTGGGGGACTGCTGAAGGAGGGGATTCTCTTTTCCAATGTGAGTTGTCACCTTCTCTGTAGTTCATAGTTTTAGCTGGATTTCTTAAGCTGGTATCTATGGATTTATTTAAAATTTTTTGATAATTATTTCAATCTAATTGGTTTTCTTTGGAGTACTAGGTATTTTGCTTCATGCATTTAAAAACATTATTATAAGAAGGGATCCATAGTTTTCACTGAACCACTAAACGGGTCTATGTCATTTAAAGAATTCCTGATTAGGAGAATTGCATAGAGCTATCCTGTTAAATTCAAGCAGAAACAGAAACATCCAGACACAAGTATTCTTGTAGCTACATACTGACACTGAAAACCACAGAGTAACATCATCTATGTTCTATTGTAGCTTTATTTATTTATTTGTTTGTTTATTTGTTTATTTGATTATTTATTTAAGTATTTCCCAATTACATTTTAATGTAGATCAGGTCTCCCGGGGGACTTCTGGACTAGTATGTATTTGATACTTTTGTTTCATAGAATTGAGTGATTAATTGATTTTTTTCCTAATTCATATTGTCAGTATGTGTCTCTGAGTCTAGACCAGAATCTAGGCTTTGAGAGCGACTCTATTCATTATTCCATGAATAATTCTCTTTCTATGATCCTAGGAACCTCACTATACCACAATCCTTTTTATATTTCTTGCAAAATGAATATTCTGACATCAGATTGATCCTGGGGAAAATGAGTCCTTTTGTTTAAAGTACATTTTTATCTTTTTTCATCAAAATTGGCTACTCCTAGACCTTATCCTTTTCTCCCATCATCCTCTTCCTTCCTTTAAAACTCAAAGGAACTTATAAAAGGGACATACTATTCTTATTTGGAATACTTATTAGAGGGAATAAATAGAAAGGAATGGATTCAAGCGGTGACCCACTACAATCCATTCTCCATTCAGCTGCTAAAATGATTTTCCTAAAATGTAGGTCTGCTCCTGCCTCCCTCCCCCCATTCAGCAAACTCTAATGGCTCCCTATTGCCTCCAAGAGGAATACAAAATGCTATGTTTGGCATTCAAAGGCCTTCATAACCTAGCTTCCTCTTATTTTTCCAGGTTCCTTATACCTTACTCCCCACCATATTTTTTGACACGAGCCAAGTGCCTGTTCCATGAACAAAACATTCGATCTTTGACTCTCCGCATTTTCTCTTGCTGTCCCTCGTATCTAGAATGTTCTCCCTCCTTATTTCTGACTCCTGACTTCCTTGAAGCTTCAACTATAAATGTGTTGACTGCAGTAAGCCTTTTCCAAATAATCCTAATTCTGGTGTCTCTCTTCTCTTAATTGTTTCCTACTCATCCTATATATAATTTGCTTTGTACAAATTTATGCGTAAGTTGCCTCTCCCATTAGAGTGTAAACTCCTTGATGACAGAAACTGCATTTTTTTTTTGCATCTCCATCACTTAATGCTGTGTTTGGCACACAGTAGGAGCCTTAACAGATGTTTATTTATTGATTGAATTGACAGTATCTCATACTTGTTTGTGTGAGGCAAAGGAAAAGAAAGAATTAAAAACTAAAGCTGAACATAAAAACCTGGGAGATAGGATGAAGGCTAGGGCCACAGACAGAAGTAATGAAGTTGGGAGAAGCTGATTTAGGAGGAAAGATGATGAACTTGATTTTAGAAATGTCAGATTTGAGACTCTGGTGGTACAGGAAGGTGAATATATGTTTTAGGTGGTCAGTGATGCAAGTCTAGAGTTTAAACTAAAAACCAGAGTTAAAGACAGAGATTGGGGAATTTTCAGTATAGAGATGTTGGTTGGAGTCATAGGAATGAGAAAATACCAAGGGAGAAAAGAGAAATGGAGAAAAGAGGGTCAAGAACTCAAAGAATTTGGTATCTTTGTAGTTGAGGGAGAAGAGAATATTCAATAATAGAAAGTCAAACAGTGTTAAAGTGTTCCTGAGCCTTGATAGCTGCTGGAGAGAAAAAGAAGAAAGAAAGCAGAAGAAGAAGAGGAAGAGGAGGAGAAAGAAGAGGAAGAGGAAAAAGAGGAAGAGGAGGAAGAGGAAAAGGAGGAGGAAGGGGGAAAAAGCAGTTTCTGAACTCAAGGACTTTACATTCTACTATGAAAAAGCAACATGGCGATAGAAAAGCACATGCAAGAGAGAGAAAGTGATTTTAGGCAGGAACATTAACAACCAGAGAAATCAGGAAAAGGGTCCTTTGGGAGATGGCATTTTAGGTGAACTCAGAAGGGATCTAGGTGCTCCAAAAGGTAGAAAAGAAAAGGGAATATTTTAAATGTAGTTGAAGCATGTGCAAAGATATGGAGATGAGCTAAGGAGAATAAAGATTTTTAAAAACTTCTTGTCTTTACAGAGCCATTGGTTACCTTGGAGGGCATTATGTGGATACATATCTTATCTCTTCTATAGATCAGACAAATTTCATTAAAGTATCAGGATTCGTTCACCTTTGTATTTCACCCGGGACCTTTACATACAGTAGGTCCTTAATGGGTGTTTGCTGTATTCTTCACACAACATGCTCCCTTTCATGCTTTTAAATTGGCTATTCATCCCCATGTCCTCCCTTCTATATCTTAGAATCTTCAACTTTCTTTAAAATTTAGCTCAAAGAGCCAGGAGAACATTAAACACAGTGATAAAATTATGTGATAATTAACTATGATGGATTTGATTCTTCTCAACAATGCAGTGATTCAAGGCGATTTCAATATTCTTGGGATAAAAAATCCCATCTGCATCCAGAGAGAGAACCATGGGGACTGAATGTAGATCCAAGCATAGCATTTTCATAGCTTTTTTTTTCTTTCTTGTGATTTTTTTCTCCTTTTGGTCTGATTTTTTCTTGCACAACATGACAAGTATGAAAATGTATTTTATAAAAAAATACACTTCAGCTCAAGGGGGACCTTCTTTAGGAAGCTTTTTCAAATTTCTTCAAATGTTAGTGCCTTCTCCTTTATAGTTATTTCCATTTGCTCTGTCAGTAATTTTTATATACTATGCCTTCACATGTTGTTCATCTCACATAGCTTGGATCCTCTGTGTTAGTTCAGGTTAAACCCTACCTATCATGCTTTAATTTATCACCATTTCAAAAAGCATGTATAATAATAGGATCCCCTTCCATTCTCATATGCTTTTTATTTCATTACTTATTTTATTTATTTCTCCCTAATTTTTACTACCTCTATCTTCATGTGTAGACAGATGTTTCCTATTTTCTAAATCAGCTTACTGAAATCACTATTGTATTGGGAATAATATAACTTACTGTATTTCTCTAATCCTGCTTTTATTATTTGCCCAATCTGTTACACTAGATGGATTGGGTTCCAAACCACACAGGCTTTTATAACCTTAAACAAAAATTTGTTCAAGTTCATATTGTGAATGGGACCCAGATGACAAGGTGGCCAGGATCTCAGGTCCATGTTGGTGCAACATGCATTGTGTGCACAAGTCCCAAGAAGGAAGGACCTGCAGCACCCTGGGGTTGTTGCATGAAAGCTCCCACTTTTCTAGCCTTTCCTTCCCCAAATCTTGTAAAATAGCAAATCTAATCTAATAAATATTTAACAATCAACTCTCCTGTGGGAAGGAGGATAGACCCACAACTTCTAAAAGTATAATTTGCATTATTACTATTCTCCCCATCACTTTCTCAAGGCTATACAATGAAAGAATAATAAACCAAGCCCTTTTTTTGTAGTGAGTGCTCAGTTCTCAGAACATACTCTGGAGTACAAGGATTATTATTTTTATTACTGTTTTTTTTGAGTCAGGTTTTTCTTGGCAAATATACTTGAGTGGGTTTTGCCAATACTTGAGTGGGGGTTTGCCATTGTCATCTCCAGATCATTTCACAGATGAGGAAACTGAGGTAAATAGGATTAACTGACTTGCCCAGGGTCACACAGCTAGGAAATATCTGAAGCTGGATTTGAACTCAGGTCATCCTGATTATAGAGATATATCCCTTATGGTGCCATCTACCTGCCCATTCTTATTCTATTTTTATTTTTGCTTTTTATTTACAAGATATATGCATGGGTAGCCCATTCTTCTTTTACAGGCAAGGAAACAACCTTCTAAAAAAGTAATTTTCCCAAAATTAAAAAAAATTATTATGAAAGCTTTTTATTTACAAAACATATGCATAGATAATTTTAAATCACTGATCCTTGCATAGTCTTGTATTCCAAAATTTCCCCTCCTTCCTCCCACCCCCTCCCCAGATGGTAAGTAATCTAATATATGTTATACATGTTAAAATGTATGTTAAAGCCAATATATGTAAACATATTTGTACAACTCTCTTGCTGCACAAGAAAAATCAAATCAAAAAGGAAAGAAAATGAATAAGAAAACAAAATGCAAATGAACAACAACAAAAAGGAAGAATATTATATTATGATCCACACTTAGTTCCCACAGTACTCGTTCTGGGTGTATATGGCTTTCTTCATCACAAGATCATTGAAACTGGCCTCAATCATCTCATTTCTGGAAGAGTCACGTCCATCAGAATTGATCATTGTATAATATTGTTGTTGTCATGTACAATGATCTCCTGGTTCTGCTCATTTCACTCAGCATCAGTTCCTGTCAGTCTCCAAGCCTCTCTGTATTCATCCTGCTGAGCGTTTCTTACAGAACAATAATGTTCCATAGCATTCATATAACACTATTACCCAACCATTCTCCAATTGATGGGCATCCACTCAGTTTCCAGTTCCTTGCCACTACAAAGAGGGCTCCCACAAACATTCTTGCACATGTGGGTCCCTTTCCTTCCTTTAAGATCTCTTGGGGTATAAACCCAGTAGAAACACTGCTGGATCAAAGGGTATGCACAGTTTGATAACATTTTGAGTATAGTTTCAAAATGCTCTCCAGAATGTCTGGATCTGTTCCACCAACAATGTATTAGTGTCCCATTTCCCCCACATCCCATCCAAGATTCATCATTATCTTTTCCTGTCTTCTTAGCCAATCTGAGAGATGTGTAGTAGTATCATAGAGTTGTCTTAATTTATATTTCTACGATCAATAGTGATTTAGAGCACTTTTTTCATATGACTAGAAATGATTTAAATTTCTTTGTCTGAAAATTGTCTGTTCCTATCCTTTGACAATTTGTCAATTGGAGAATGGCTTGAATTCTTATAAATTTGAGTTAATACTTTATATATTTTAGAAATGAGACCTTTATCAGAATCCTTAAATGCAAAAATGTTTTCCCAATTTATTGCTTCTCTTATAATCTTGTCTACATTAGTTTTGCTTCTACAAAAACTTTTTAGCTTAAAATAATCAAAATCATCTATTTGGCATTCATTTATTATTTCCAGTTCTTTTCTGGTCACAAATTCTTTCCTTCTCCACAGATCTAAGAGGTAAACTATGCTATGTTCCCCTAATTTACTTACAATATCATTCTTCACATCTAAATCATGAAATCATTTCTACCTTATCTTGGTATATAGTGTAAAACGTGAGTCAATGCCTAGTTTCTGCCATACTAGTTTCCAATTTTCCCAGCAGTTTTTGTCAAATAATGAGTTCTTATTCCAAAAGCTGGGATCTTTGGTTTTGTCAAACACTAGATTGCTAGAGTCATTACAGCTAGAGCTGTAATCCTAACTTATTCCACTGATCAACTAGTCTATTTCTTTGCCAGTATCAAATGGTTTTAATGATCACTGCTTTATAATATAGGTTAGGTCTGGCACAGATAGACTACATTCATTTGATTTTTTTTTCATTAATTCCCTTAAAATTCTTGACCTTTTGTTCTTCCAGATGAACTTTGCTATTACTTTTTTTTTTAGATCTGTAAAATAATTTCTTGGGGGTTTGATTGACATGGCACTAAATACATTAGTTTAGGTAGTATTGTCATTTTTATTATATTTGTCGGCCTACCCATGAGCACTTGCTATTTGTATGGAAAATCTTTTGTAGTCCTGTTCATATTTCCTGACTTTCCCTTGGCAGATAGATTCCTAAATATTTTATACTACCAACAGTCATTTTGAATGGAATTTCTCTTTGTATCTCTTGCTGTTGGACTTTGTTGGTAACATATAAAAATGCTGATGATTGGGGCAGCTAGGTGGTGCAGTGGATAAAGTACCAGCCTTGAAGTCAAGACAACCTGAGTTTAAATCAAGTCTTAGCTGTAACACTTCCTAGCTGTATGACCCTGGACAAGTCACTTAACCCCAATTACCTCAGCAAAAAAAAATGCTGATGATTTACCCATTATATTTTTTAAAAATCCTATATAAAACCAGCATAATAACAGTGGGATTAAATTGCTTGATATGGTTAAGCAATTTATAAATATTAACTCATATAATTTACAAGTATTAATTCATTTTATCATAACCCTGGGAGGTAGGTGCTCTATTTTCAGGAAACTGAGGCAGAGAGAGGTTGTCACTTGGTCAAGATCATATAGGTGATAAATGTCTGAAGCTGGTTTTGAACTCAGTTTTTCCTGAATCCAGGTCCAAGACTCTATCCACAGCACCCTCCAAACTCCTCAAATGAATTTATCCTCATTAGGTATCATTCTAAAGTGAATATAAATATAATAGTTTATATAAATATAAATAAATAAATATATAAATATATTTATAAATAAATATAAATAAATAGTTTAGTTTAGGCAGATTTGGATTTGGAGTCAAAAGATCTGATTTCACATTCTAGCACTGTTCCTTCCTAATTATATGTCCTCCATCAATTAACAGAGCACCTCTGGGCTTTATTTTCCTCATCTGTGGAATGGGGAGACATTACAACAATTTTACTACTTTTTCCTCATAGAGGAAATATGACTTGCCAAATACTAGTGATGAGGCCCTGGATGTGATTGGCAGAGAAAGAATGAAGCATTGAAGGAAATGCTCCATAGGAAAAGATTCTGATAGGAGTCAGTTTAGCCTCATGATCCCATCCTCTGTGGAGTTTCCCCTTTCTAACCATGGGTGTCCAGCCAAGAAATCGAAGTTACATGTCAAATCTCTGAAGTTAAAGGTCCTCTATAAATCTGTCCATGGCTCACACCGAATCCCTTTTGGGGTTATAGCCCCTCACAGGACACTCTGACTAATGGCTTCTTTCACTTCACTCCTCCCCCATGCCATGTGATATCTCCTCTCATCCCCCCATTCTGTGTCCTTGTGTCTGTCTCCCTTTAAATCCCCACCCTGCATTATGGCATCTTTCTCATGCTTATAGCTAACTTACTCTTTTCAGGTACTAAACCCCTTTTTAGAATTTAGCCTGCCAGTTAAGGGCATATACACTAATCTCACGGGGTAATAATAATAATAATCTCATCCTTTCTCCTGGTTAATTATGAATTCCACCAGGGAACTTGTCTTTTCCATCATTAATTGTTTAAAAATCCTTTCCCTGCTATATGCTTTCCAACTCTTATTTCATATTAGTGGCTATTGTCTCGCTTCATTTTGTCTGTAACTTCTTCTAAATAAACCTACCTTTTGCCAAAGAGAATGGCCACTGTGATTCTTCACATGACCGAACCCCAACATTTGGCACTCTCCTACATCACAATATTTAGTGCCTGAGCCTACAACCACATCACTAGGAGTATGGTTAGTGTTCTTGCTGTCTGCCTGAATTGATAGAAAATTGAATTACTTACATTTCAAATATTTTCTGCTTGTTCTTCATGGATGACGCTTCGGTTGCCTTTCCTTCATTAATTTCTGAGGTTAGTTGGGAGATGAATACGAAACCTTTCCTCTGCCAGTGACTAGGGCTTCTCTCTGACACTAAGTTCTAGGACAGTTGCATTAGATGAAAGGGTGGCTTGTGAATGAAATCACAGGTCAGACTCAGCTTTTCCACACTCTAGGCTACCTCTCTAGTCATTTAGACTCACTATTATTGCATAGTAGTAATAATAACAGCTCCTACTATGTGTCAGGCATTATACCAATCACCTCACAAATATTATCTTGTTTAATCCTAGAAACAAGCCTGGGAGGAAGGTGCTGTTATGATCAACCCCCATTTTACAGATAAGAAAACTGAGGCTGAGCAAGATTAAAAGGCAGAACTTGGAGAAATGTGTGGAAGTTATTAAAAAAAAAAAGGCAAATTTTGGCATTTGATGCTAGGGAAACACTTCCTTATAAATATTTACCTCCAAGTGCATTGGGCTACCTAATGATGATCTTGATGACTTGTTGCTAGGGAAACACTTCCTCATAAATAAAAGTGGGTGGGTTATGTCATGATGCTCTCAATTCCCTATCAGTGAAGGCTTTCAGACAGAAGTCAGGAATGTTAGAAAGACATTTGGTGTGCTGGTGCCCATATTTGTAATTCTGGACCTCCTCACCTCCACATGTTAGAATCCTTCACTTCTTTTAAGGCTTCATCTCAATCTACAAATCCCTTTGGGAGGCTTTTCTTAAACTTCTAGATGTCCTTTCATCCCACCTGTTGCTGTGTTCCATCTCTGATATTGTGTAGAATATACTTTATATCTACTTAAATGTATACATATTTAAAATGTAAGTTCACTGAGAGCAGGGGCTGCTTTGTTTTTTTTTCCCTTTATACCTCCAGTACATACCATAGTACCTGGCACATAGTAGGTGCATACTAAATGCTGATTGGTTGATTTTTCAGACTGAGGGAATTCTTTTATAGATACAGGATGAACCAGATAGTCACTGAGTACGAAAGTCCATAATTCGAGGAATGGTCAAATCTTGGTATTCAAAGGTCCCAATAAGTGACATTGGGCAACACAGCATAGTGGGGGGAAAAACTACTAGATTTTGGATTTGGAAAATCTAGATTGAAATCATTATGTTTACACTCAGAATCAGGAAGGTCCTTAGAGATCACATAGCCCGATCTCTTCATTTTATAGATGAAGTTTAGGAGTTAATGTTATTTATTCGAGGTCACATGGTGTAATGTCCGGGCTAGCTTTCTGGAGGTTCTCAGGCCAGTCTTGATCTTAGTGGAGGAGTAGAGGAGGCAGGAGAGCCACCAGGAGGATGGTCAAAAATAGAATGTCCCTTTTCCAGTATTTCTCAGCCCTTAAATACCCTATAAATTACCCTAGAACTCATACTGATTATATGTGACCTAGAGAACCATTACATCACCATGCTAAATACTAAGTCTATGTGAATTAGAGAACCCTCATCACATCAATTCCACTGAGTTAACACCTTGTTGTAAGTATCCTTGTTTCAAGTATACTTCTCCAAGTTCTGGCCCTCTACAACATGGTAAAAAAAAAAGGTAGAGCTGGGATTTGATGCCCAGTCTCTTATTGTAAATCCATTTCACTTTCTAGACTACCATACTGCTTGTTGTTGTTATTGCTGCTGCTACTGCTGCATACTCTGCAAGAATTGGGGAAATATAACATCTCTGAGTCTCAATTTCCTCATTTGTAAAGTGAAGGTGGTAGCTCAAGTTACTTTTAAGTTTCCTTCCAGAATAAAATTCTTAATATCACGGGAGACATGAACTTAAATTCATCTTAAGGTGAACAACAGATTCACCTTAAAATGTATTCATCTTATAGTATATTGTGACACGGTATCAGGCACAAAGTTGGGTCTTTGTAAATGCTTGTTGATATGGATATAGAAACTACTGTATTATATATATATATATATGTATATATATATACATATACATATATAGATAACAGTGTTAGCTATAATATGGTTATAGAAATTATTTGGAGTAGTAGTTTTTAGATACAGAGGTTATTATTAGAAAATAACTAAATTATTATATTTCTCTCCCCATTCTCAGACACAGTAAAATGCAAAAGAGATAGAAGTTCCTCTACTCATCTGCAGTGTCCACTATGCACAAATCCTAAGAAATCCAAAGGCAAACACTTAACTGAGATTTCAACTGAAGCCTTGACTTGTGTTAAGCCAAGCATTGATTCTGCCCTAAAGATAAAGAATCTCAGCTTACCTGAAGAGGGCGACTCCATATCCCTTTTGTCCAAAGATTTTGTTGCACCACTGGGTGTGATAACTATGAACTTGACAGACCAGTCTGGGAATGAAGCTCATTTGGCTTGCAGTATTCAGAAGCCTTCTAAGACATTACCTGTTTCTTTTGCTGAAGAGAGGGGCTATGTCACACTGAATACGTCATTTTCCACCTTCCTTGTGTGTAACATAGATCACCATCACATCCAGCCACTGTGGCGAATTCTAGCCATGTATAGTGATTCTCCACTGAAGCTAGAAAGAGCTCTTTCCCTTACCCAAACACCCCATCGCAGTCATAAATATAAACAGATTGTTTCAAGGAATGAAGATATTTTTACTGATATAAAAGCAGAACTAACAACCAATCCATCATGGCTGATGCAGGACCAGATATCACTGCAACTGGATAGGACTGTGACCACCCTCAGCACCCTGCACATCCGGTACCTGGTAGATGTCCATGTCACTATACCACATGAAAAAGAAAGGAAAGTCAAGCCCAAATGGACTATGATTTCCAGAGATAATACTACTAAGCTAGAACGGACTGTTTTAGTGGGTGGGACCATGGCACTGGACTGTCCAGCCCAGGGAGACCCCAGTCCTCACTTAGAGTGGGTTCTTGCAGATGGAAGCAAAGTAAGAGCCCCTTATATTAGTGACGATGGGAGAATCCTAATAGATAAAGCTGGAAAGCTAGAACTGCAGACAGCTGATGGCTTTGACACTGGACTCTACCACTGTATCAGCATCAATTATGATGATGCAGATATTCTCACGTATAGGGTTACTGTGGTGGATCCAAATGTGCAAACTCACCACATTAATGGGGCTGCACATGGGAGTTCTATTGGTGAAACACTTGACCTTCCGTGCCGGTCCACTGGGATCCCAGATGCTTCTATCAGTTGGGTTCTCCCTGGAAACATTGTACTTCATCACTCCTTAGGAGACAAGCAAATTCTCAGTGATGGCACATTGAGAATATTGAAGGTCGCTGAACGAGACAATGGTTATTTTCAATGTGTGGCAGCTAATCCATATGGTGTTGATTTTTTGATTTTTCCACTATCAGTGGACTTGAAAGGGAACAATCTAGAATATCAAGATGGAGAAGCTGATGGTTCTGGGCAAGATGAACCTAAAACCACCACCATGAACTTCAAGGAGCTATCAGGAGTACAAAACACAGTGCCTCCAGAGGCAGATGAGACTAAAGAGGACATTTCAAATCCAAGTAAAAGGCAGAATTATAGTGAGCTGACATATAGCCGCCATAGAGATCCAATAAACAGACGTTTTAGGGAACATAGGAGACAATTTCCTCCTTCTGCTCGAAGACTTGACCCAAGACAATGGGCAGCATTTTTAGAAAAAGCTAAAAAACTAGCCACACCAGAAAAAGTAGGGAGTGCCATAACCACACTTCTACACAAATCACTCTACTCTCAACATTCCCTACAGATGGAGAGGAATCATCTGGTGTCTTGCCTATAGATGAGGAGTTTATACTCTTGACAACAAGAGCTCTGGAGACAGCAAGTCCAGTGACTACAGATCCCATAAAACGACCAGGCAGCTCTGAAATCAGTATCACTCCTGACATGGAAATCTTTCCAGTAGTCAGTCCACAGACTTCACAGTCTGCAAGTTCTGAAAAACCCACTTCAAATACAAATTTAAATCTGCCCACATCTGTTTTAGTACACTTTAACATAAACGCATCAAATAATCTGCAAGACATCCCCACTCAACAGTTACCTACAATCTCTTCTCTGATGCCTGTTACAACCAAAATCTTGAGAAATGAGCAATCTATGTGGGAAAGAAATGAATATTCCAAAAGCATACCCACAACAGCAGGAGATGACATTAGCAGACATAGCAACATTAATGTATCTGCAAACCTTGATGGAAAGGATCGTGTATTTAGAGACTCTATTGACCTATCTGTAATAATAAGGAATGAGTCAAATAATGATAATTTTTATTCCCATACCACTCAAAAAACTTTTACTTCTAATTTATTCACAGATATAACAACGATGATGCAGAATCCAGTTTGGGCCACCAGTACTGTAGCTACCACTACCCCACAAATGAGACATTATGGAAGACGGAGGAAAGTTTGGGGCAGGAGGAGAGTTATCACCCCAGGTAGAATCCCAAATATCAGAGGGCACAGATATCCCTTTTTGAGATCAAGATTTAGGGTCCCCCCTGAAGAGAGGACACCATTGCTTCCAACAGAACTTGATGTGAAGTGCCCAACATGTACACCTGGAATGGTGGTCACCACAGCTCCTTCTCATTTGCTTCTTCCAAGTGCTGAGCCTGTCACCCTCCCCAAAATGGAGTCTGCAAAAATGACATCAGTGCCCACTACTCCATACCCAAAGCCAGCATCAGAACTTGAAGAGGTAGATAAGCCTTATGTAGAATTAGAGCAAACCACTCCCACAATGAGATATTCTAGTGCAGAAAGTGCACATGTAACTCCAAAGAATGAATTGGTGACCTTTACCCCTATGGCCATGAATACAGAAAAAACCCTTTCAGTGAACATTAGTCACTCAACTTTGTTTAGCACCATCTCCAGTACCAGAGTGACTATGAAAGGCACACTCAATCCTACAACTCATTCAAGTGTCATCTCCATCTCTTCTACTCCTAGTATGAGAACTTTTACGAGAGCTTTTAGAAGAAAAATTCCTTGGCACCAAATTTTTGCCAACAGCTATATCCAAAGAGAAATGCTTAAGGAGCTCCATCATTCTAGCCCACAAACAAACACAATCACAGTTCCTCCTAAAGTGTCCCCAGTAGTACCCACTGATAGAGGTTCTTTCCATTTCACAACTCTCTCATCAAAGGAGATTCAAATCCCAGCTATAACTCAGGAATTCACTCTGAAGGACAATATTTCTAAAGAAATCAGTTCTGAGAATCTCCTGACAATGACAAATCCTCCATCTTTGTTTTTTTACCCCAACACTGCAAGTACCAAAAGCTTATCTAGTACAGCTGGTTTGGGATCAACAAGTTCTCCCTTTACTGCCCATCCCTCAGTTACTATCATCAGAAGCCGAACAGCTAGACCTGGAAGAAGGAAAGGGCAAAGACGAAGACGACCACAGAAAAATATTGTGACCCCACGGGGTAGTATTGAGGTTGAGAATTCTGTCACTACTTCATCAGGAATCACAACCCCACCCAATGTAAATCTAGTTCAACCTCTAATTAGTCCTAGCATTTTTACTGTGACCCAATCACCTTCAGAGGGCATGAAAGGAGTTTCAGCTTCAAATAATCTTAATGCTACAGAAAAAAATGAAGGAATAGCTAAAACAACTATTCAGATGCTAACAAAGATAACTGATACTATGACCTTCCCTAGCAAAAGTCTGCAAAGTACTTTGTCTAGCCAAACGCCATTCCTGAGGACTAGTAATAGCATGGAAGTATCCAAAGCTACCCCCGTTATCTTATCCAGAAGTGAAGTAACTGACCAAGTTCCAATTACACTCTTTGAGATGATGGCTCATAATCAGCCAAAGCTACAAGAGACCACAAGTCTTCATATTGATCAGTACATGTCTAAGGCTGAGACTGAAGCCCCTTCTAGATCACATCCCCAAACTGAGAACTCTTTTAGAACAACACCTTTTATCTATGCTGATCCCATGCCAGCACTGACACTAACAACAGTGGAACCACAAACCTTCAAGGATAAGATTACTCCTCTCTGGACAGAAAACCTATTTCAGCAACAATCCTATCCAGAAGTTGCTGAAAGAGACAAAAGTCCAGGAGCAAATACACTGACCAAAATCAAATTCCCGGAAAGTATCATTGAACATACTCCAAGGTGGGGAAGACAGAAAGAGAATGTAATCAAAAGTAGTCTTAATCAGAAAGCAGTTCAAGAAACAACTGCAACCAAGCCCCTAACCTTTGGCTCTTTGCCTAGAAATAGATTTGAAAAGCCAAGGATAGTTGGAGGCAAAGCAGCTAGTTTTACAGTACTGGCTAACTCAGATGCCTTCGTCCCCTGTGAAGCCACTGGTTATCCTCCTCCCACTATTCACTGGACCAGAGTCTCATCAGGTACTTCAATCTGTGTTTATTTTAAAGTATTTTGTTGATGCTTAAAAAAACCTTTATATTACAGTTATTTCTGAATAACCCTTCCAGAACCTTTCCTGGTAACAGAAACATAGTTAATCCAAACTAATCACCAGGAACTTTTGGTTTTAATTAGTATAATTTTGCCATAAAATAGGAAAAATCTGTATCATGTTTTCATAATTATCATTAGTGCTTAAAGCTTTGCAAAGTCATATACATAAATCTATATCTTTTGAGTAGTAATATCAACATCTTATTTTTATATGTCTTTTCATATGCACAAAAAGCACATATTTATACATATCTGATATGGGTAAATTAAAGAAAAATACCTGTGGAAAAACTGTAGAAACAAAGAGAGAAAGAAATGCATTAAAATATAATTATGTTAAAAATTAAAAATTTTAAATAGATGCAATTATGGTAAATTATAGTAGAAAATTTATGCAATTCCCTGACTAATCTATAACTATGTAACAAACTTCATTTAAAATACATTCAAAGTAACTTGACTGAAATTTTCTTTCCTTCTATCACTTTAAGAGAAACTGAACTTCCCTTAATTTTTTTTCCTTTACATAAAACACAGCTACAAGACTCCCATAAACCAAAGTGTTTTCCTTTTCATCTTTATCAGGAATTGTTTTCTCTGAAGAATTTCGGGAGAGCACATTTGAAGTATTCTCTAATGGTACTCTCTTCATTCAGAATGTGAACATTCAGGACCGTGGACAGTACCTGTGTGTGGCTGCTAATCAATATGGCTCAGACCGACTTCATGTCACTTTGTCAGTGATAACCTATCCTCCTAGAATCCTGGAAGGCCAGATGAAAGAAATTACTGCCCACTCTGGTAGTTCTGTGGAAGTAAAATGCAGAGCTGAAGGAAGGCCTACTCCGAAAATTTCCTGGGTTTTAGCAAACCAGACGGTGATTTCGGAATCATCTCAGGGAAACAACCAGGCCATGGTGAAATCTGATGGGACTTTGGTCATCAACACACTCACTGTCTATGATCGTGGGGTCTATACCTGCAAGGCTAATAACCCAGCTGGGATGGATTCATGGCTGGTTAAGATACAAGTTATTGCTGCACCACCGATCATCTTGGAACAAAAGAGACAATTTGTCACTGGGATATGGGGTGAAAATTTGAAACTGCCCTGTACAGCTAAAGGAAACCCTCAACCCATTGTTCACTGGGTCCTTTTTGATGGCACTGAAGTGAAACCTTTACAATTTATAAATGCCAAGTGGTTCCTGTTTCCAAATGGGACCCTTTACATAAGAAACATAGCCTCTTCAGACAGGGGTAAGTATGAATGCATAGCTACCAGTTCCACAGGTTCAGAGAGGAGAGTTGTCAACCTAATAGTAGAAGAGAGGGATACCATTCCTAGGATAGAAACTGCCTCCCAAAAACTGACTGAACTGAACTTTGGAGATAAATTACTACTGAATTGCTCAGCCACTGGAGAACCCAAGCCTAAAATAATCTGGAGGTTACCATCCAAGGCAATTGTGGACCAATGGCACAGGTAAATATAAAACCTTTCTACACTCTTTAAGCTATTTAGCTCCACAGCTACCAGAAGACAACAAAAATGATGTCTCGAAAGGCATATAGAGTCTACAAATACGGAGTTCAATTTAGTATTTGTTATAGGTTACCTTTCTAAAAGTATCTAAGGAGGCAATACTAAGTTTTGTGTTTCTGATGTGTGTCAATGTCTTATTTAAATGAATATTATTACATATATTTAATATATAAAATATATTTAAATTAATATAGTTGGAATTAGTATGTGTTTCCATACCAAGAATAGCTCAAAGTAACAACTATATCAGTGGGTAAATGAGAAGAGAAAAACTCTTCTTTGGTCTCTATAGATAGACCTATCCTGTAATGAATTTCTAGCCTATGAATGTAACAATAATAATAACAACAATTATGAGGATAATGTTAGCAAGCATCTATATAGCATTTTTCCCCAAGGTATTTTGGAAATATTTCATTGGGGCTATCATGATTTTACAAATGAGGAAACTGAGGCAGACAGTGGTGAAGTGACTTCACAAGCCTTCATAGCCTTAGTTACTGAGCTCTTTGTTTTGTTTGTTAGCTCTCTCTATATCATGTATACCAAAGGCGTCTTCTATGCCTTGGATATTTGAAAACTTTATCAACAGAGTATGGGCTCTTGAGTAAGTTAAGTTCACTTAGAATGGCTTGGAGCATGGCCTAGGGGTCAGTATTTCATCCTAAGTCAAGATAAGTCAAATTCAGAGAATCTCGGTAGCAGTGTGGCAGAGGGCCAAGATGTTTTAGCCACAGCAATCACTGGAACCACAACCACTGAAAGCCACTTACCAAGTTATAGATATGTTGTGGTTTATTTGGTGAAAGAAACACTCCCATTCTCCCCCATCAAAAAGATTTAAGCAAACTAGAATGCTGAACTGAATATAGTAAGGAAATCTAATAAAGATAAGTGTAAAACATTATACTTGGGCTCAATTTCACAATTTTGAGATTTAAGACATGTAGACAGCAGTTCATCAGTCTTATGTTTGGGTTTTAAAAATCAACTTTGCAAGTTTGAGATTCAAGGCATTGTTACACTAAAAAGAAAATTGAGTTTTTTAATGAAGCATAAGAGAGAATAGCTCCATTGTAATTGTCCTGGTGAAACTACATTAGGTGTATTATGTTCAGTTCTGGGTGCTTTTTTGTAAGGGTAATAAGTTATATGAAGGAACTGGAGATGTTTAACCTGAAAACTTTGGGGGGAAACATGAATTCTGCCTTCAAGTATTTGGGGAACTGTCATGTAGAAGACAAATTAGCTTGGCCCCAGTGGGAAGAACTAGAAGTGACAGATTAACGTCCCAGAGAGACAGATCATAGGCTTAGAGGTTATAAGAACCTAGAGAGAGATTATTTAGTCCTTCTCATTGAGAAAACCAAAGCTGCGGAGGCAAAGTGATTTGGCCATAGTGGCAGGAAAGAGACATATCCAGATCCTCTTGACTTCAGATTCAGACTCTTTCTACTTTATGATATTGCCTTTTGATGTGCCTTTGAAGCACAAAGTTCCCAAAAAATTAGACTTATTCAAAACTAGAATGGATTGTCTGATTGAGGAGGTAGCAAGATTCCTCCCATGGGAGAAGTTCAAGCAAAAGTTGGCTGGATGTTATATGTTATGGATATTATATGGATCTTCTCATGTATGGGTTGGACAAAATGGTCTTTGAAGTCTCTTCCAGCTGACATTCTGAGATGTGTTATCTACAAAATCGCACATAATTGAAACATTCAAATTCACATAGAACATATGAAAACATATATTTATATAACATATGATATAAATTTTAATCTATGTAACAATCACATATACATATGTGCATATACACACATGGTTTATATATATGCATCAGGTAGCATAATGAGTAAGAGCTGGAACTCAGGAAGACCTGAATTCAAATTTGTCTATACACTTAATAATGTTACTCTGGGCAAGTTACTTAACCACTCCCTGCCTCAGTTGTCTCATCCGTAAAATGAGGATAATATTAGTACTTTCCTTACAGGGTTGTTGTGTCCAGTGAGAGATCAGGTACAGTGCTTTGCAAACCTTAAAGAGCTATATAAATCCTAGATGATATTAATTTTATTATGTATATCCAATCCAATAAACATTTTGTTATGTGCACAAGGCACTGTACTAAAGCTTTGGGGATGCAATTAATAAAAAGAGAGTCCCAGTTCTCGATGAGCTTACAATCTAATGGGGGAGGAGGGAAACAACACACAAAAGGAGGTAAGAAATGGGGATGACACAAGAAAATATTATACGTGGAGGTATCTTGGTCCATAGAGTTGAAAGCAGACACAGTAGTAGAGGCAGAGTAGAGTGAGCCAAAAAGTCCATTTCTGCTCTCTATAAAGGAAAACAATGGGAGGAATTTGGTATTCCACCTTCCAGTCCTCCAGAGAGGAAAAGTCTTCTGGAGGTGGTGTCAATCAAGATTGAGTTAGCAGCAGCGTGATCCGAATAGAGGTGTGAACTTAACTTGGACATCTTATTCCATAGAGCTGAAATATATATGAAAGACTATATCATACCATATGTCATCCTAAAAACTCCATATATCTATTTTGGGAGAGATAGTCTAAGTCTGATTTCCTCAGTATAAGAGAATGTATGGTGAGGAAATCCCACCCATGTAAGTCCCTAACTGTTCTGAAATTTATAGTCTTAGTTATTAAATGATCTGTCCAGAGTTCCATTGCCTGTATCAAAAATGACTTAAATCGGGGCAGCTAGATGGCACAGTGTATAGAGCACCAACCCTCAGGAGGACCTGAGTTCACATCCAGTCTCAGACACTTAACACTTCCTAGCTGTGTGACCCTGAGCAAGTCCCTTAACCTCAATTGCCTCAGCAAAATAAATGTTTTTTTTTTTAATGACTTAAATCCAGAATTTCCTTATTTTGAGGTTGGCGTTCTACTTGGCCAAGATTCCTTTTTTCACACATCTCCCCCACACAACACACACAATTTGATATCCTAAGAATATGGCTCATCTGTTAACAGTCAGTCCACAAGTATTTATTGAGCATCTACTATGTGCGAGGCTTGTAGATTGGTGATTTTATTGGCATAGAGAGCTCTCATTGGGGCTTTCTACCACTGAAGGTCAGCAATTTATTTTTAGCTGCTTAAAATACAGGGTTTTAATGATTTGCCTAGAGTCATATAGCCGATTTATATGTTGGAGAATTGGAACCCATACCCTGTTAGCACCAAGACCAGCTCTATGTCTCCTATGCCATGCTGCCTTTCTTGCCATACACACTTATATGTACTGGAATGGTTTACTTTTTCCTTCTCCATCTTATTTTACAGATGAAGAACAAGAGGCTAATAGGGTTAAGTGACTCATCCAGGGTCATATAGCTAGAATCCGAGGTCAGATTGCACTCAGTAAGATGAGTCTTTGTGATGGCGGGCTTGACACTCTGTGGCCACCTAGCCACCCGTTTATATACACTTCTACAAATTTATTTCATAGCTTTTAGGCTACATAGATTAAATATTTTGCTTTAAAATGATTTAGGGTCACACAGAAGAATTATATGTATTATTCCTTTGCTATATAGATAGTAGGTTGTTCATAAATTGAGGATATTTCTCCACTCAACTCCAAGTTTCTTTGTTAAAAGCAAAGGCTGTATTCTTTATCCCAATTGCTAGAAAGCAGTTGTTTTACCCAGTAAACCTTAGGAACAGCAAGAGTTCTTGCTGAGGACGATCACGTCCATTCACAGCTGACACCACAAAGTCAATGTGAGGGGGTGAAATTTTGCCCAATGGCCACCAGCCATCAAAACCAGCCTGGTTAAAATGATAAGTTGATCAGAAACAGATAAAAATTACTGAGGTTTGGCAAAAGACAAATATTCAAAAGTTTCTTTTCAAGAATAACTCACATAGGAACGAATATAGGGGACCGAAGGGTGGCTTGTGTTTTTAACTCATTATGTGACGTATTTGTTACATGAGCTAAACCATGTGATAGCTGATGCTTAAAAGTGGTGGCCGTTTTAAGGAAAGTGGTAAAATGCAAAGGGTTATACACATGTAAAGTGGGTCATGAGAGAGACCTTGAATGTTGAGGCTGGAGAAGCAAGACTCAGAAGAGATAGCAAAGCTCTTAGAGTACATGGAAAAGAGATTAAATTTATTGTTTCCAGAGACAATGGGGAATAGTGGCTTCTTCACAAAGAATCCGTCAGTGAATCAAGATATGAACCAGAGAAAATAAAACTGTTAATATTTTTAAAAAGACATGAATCTAAATTTTGCTCTAAACAAAAAATTGGTATAAGGTTGGTCTGCTTAGTTACCAAAAGACAATTCTCATTTTTGCTCAAATTGTGTCTTTCAGCTCATCTGCCTAAAGGGCATTTACTGGCGAGCAATGATCTGTTCATTCATCAGATCCTGATTTGTAGTGTTTAGATATTGGAGTAAGGAAAGTCTGGGTTCAAAATCTTCCTAGACAGATAACTTGTAGCTTTGTGACCCTGGTAGGTATCTTTCCGTTCTCTGTGCCTCAGTTTGCTTTTTTGGTAAAAAGTGAAAAGTTTTAGAACAGTGGCTCCTAAGGTTCCTTCTATGGGGAGCCAGGTGGTGCAGAGACAGAAAGACTTCTTTGTGAGGCAAATTCTTTCCTCAGATTACTTATTTAGCTGTGTGACCCTAGACATGTCATTTAATCTGGTTTACCTCTCCCCTTCTCCCCACCACCCCCTTCTGCCTTCCCTCACCATTTGTAAAATGAGCTGGAGAAGGAAATGTCAAACTACTCAAAGAAAACCCAAGGTGGGTCACAAAGAGACATCTGAACTGCAAGGTCCTTTCTAGCTCTAAATCTATAATCTTAAAAAATTTGTTTTTGCCCCTTTTAACTAGCATTTCATCTTGTCAATGTATCACTACCATCTAGTGGCCAAATAGGTGAATTTCCTGTTATGCCGTGACTATAGGTCATAGGATTTCATTTATTCATCCATCCATCTGTCCATCTTTGTTTCCCTCTCCAAAGGTTTTTTCTTGGAACCCGCTGCAGGCAAGAAGAGCAACTGCCTGTAAAAGTGATTTCACTTACAAAGCGATAGAACAAATGTTCTTATAGGGGTTCCTATGCGTCTCAATAAATCTCTTTGTAGGGATGGTAGATGCTAAGGATTTTTCTTAACAAAAGCAGAGCAAAATCACAAAATGAAAATCATGTAACATCTTATCCACACTAAGTGGATTGTGAAAATAATTTTTTCAGGTTTTTTAATAGAAAAAAGTTCTCAGGGGCCTATTATTAGATTATTAACTATGATGATGATTTGGCAATTCCTAGCATATTCTCTCATTGTGAACATTTTCTTGCATCAATACCCTATTCATAGAATAATGAAATTCTTACTTTAAATCAGATATGTGAAATGTGAGACCATGACTAGTCAATAAAAGCCTTTGATTTTTTTTTTTAATTTCAAAGTTTGAAAGCACTCAGCATGGATTTTTTTATGAAGTAACAAACACAAACTTTTATTTTTGCAATTATGACTCTCATACTACTTGGTAAAATAGATTAAAAATAAAAGCAATTGAATCACAAAAGTTTCAGAAAACAATCATAAATTCAGGTTTATTTGTGATTTTTTTTCATCCTTCTCCCTTCCACGTTATAATTAATCTTTTTCCCCCTCAGGATGGGCAGCCGCATCCATGTCTATCCCAATGGGTCCTTGCTTATTGGGGCCGTCACTGAAAAAGATGCAGGTGATTATCTGTGTGTGGCCAGAAACAAAATGGGCGATGACCTGATTCTGATGAAAGTTAGCCTGAGGATGAAACCGGCCAAAATCGACCACAAGCAGCATTTTAAGAAGCAAGTGCTGCACGGCAAGGACTTCCAAGTTGACTGCAAAGCTTCTGGCTCCCCTGTGCCAGAGATATCTTGGAGTTTGCCAGATGGAACAATGATAAACAACATTATGCAAGCAGACGATAGCAGGCGCCGGTCGCGGCGATACATCCTTTTTGATAACGGTACTCTGTATTTCAACAAGGTTGGGATTGCAGAGGAAGGAGATTATACCTGTTATGCACAGAACACGCTAGGAAAAGATGAAATGAAGGTTCACCTGACAGTTGTTACAGCTGCCCCTCGGATAAGACAGAGCCACAAGACATACGTTAGGGTGACTGCTGGAGAAACCGCACTCCTTGTTTGTGAAGTCATCGGGGAGCCCAAACCCCAAATTTTTTGGTTGCTCCCTTCCAATGATATAATTTCATCTTCCACCGACAGGTACATGTTGCATGACAATGGATCGTTATCTATTGGCAAAGTCAAGTTGCTAGATTCTGGAGAGTACATGTGTGTTGCACGAAATCCAAGTGGGGATGACACAAGACTGTATAGATTGGATGTAGTCTCCAAGCTACCCCTGATCAATGGCCTATATTCCAACAAAACGGTCATCAAAGCAACAGCCATTCAGCACTCCAAGAAATACCTGGACTGCCGAGCAGAAGGGACACCTCCGCCAGAAATAATGTGGATTATGCCCGACAACATTTTCCTCACTGCGCCATACTATGGAAGCAGGATTACCGTATATAAGAATGGCACCTTAGAAATAAGAAATGTAAGGCTCACTGACTCTGCAGAATTGATCTGCATTGCTCGGAATGATGGTGGAGAGAGCGTCTTGGTGGTGCAGTTGAAGGTATTAGAAATGCTACGACGACCAACGTTCAGAAATCCATTTAATGAGAAAGTTGTGGCTCATCCCGGGAAGCCTTTGGCGCTGAATTGTTCTGTTGATGGAAATCCACCCCCAGAAATCATTTGGCTTTTACCTAATGGCACACGATTTTCCAGTGGAAGCTCAAATTCCCATTATCAATTAAGAAGAAACGGTTCTTTGATTATCATTAAGCCAACTAGGGATGATGCCGGGAAATACCGTTGCACTGCGAGAAATAAAGTTGGCTACATTGAAAAACTAATTATTTTGGAAATTGGTCAGAAACCCGTTATTCTTACGTATGTGCAGGGGACAATCAAGAGCATCACTGGGGAATCTGTATCCCTTCATTGTATGTCTGATGGAAACCCTAAACCAAATATCGTCTGGACAGTGCCCAGTGGTTATGTGATAGACAAGCCTCAAATGAATGGAAAATACACGTTACATGAAAACGGCACCTTAGTCATCAGCAGAGCCGCTCCTCAAGACAGAGGAAGCTATGCATGTAAAGCTCGGAACAGCATTGGTGAAGCAGCCATCACCATTCCACTGATGATTGTGGCGTACCCACCCCGGATTACCAATCGGCCCCCGAGGAACGTGCGCACGTTGACTGGAGCAGCCATTCAGCTCCACTGCATGGCTCTGGGGATACCCAAACCAGAAGTCACCTGGGAAATGCCCGATCACTCGGTGCTTTCCGCAGCAAGCAAAGTCAGGTCCACTAGGAGTGAACTCCTTCACCCACAAGGCACACTCATTCTTCAGAACCCCAAGACTTCAGATTCAGGGATGTATACTTGCACAGCAAAGAATCAGCTTGGGAGTGATTATGCAACAACTTATGTTCAAGTGATTTGAAATAAGTAACCATTCGAACAGCTGTTAACAGAGTCAACATATGGACAGAGTCTATTTTGGGAAGAAGTTTAATCAAAGGCAGCCATAGGCATGTAAATGATTTTAAATACATTTACAGTATTAAATTTACAATGGACATGCAAAAAAAAAAAAAAACTTTGAAAAAAATCTTGCATGATGAACTCCTACTGATTTCTTCAAAGACCAAATGGGTTGCAAAACAAACTTTAACTTAAGGCACTTTTATTTTGCCAACAAATAATAATGACCAATAAAACTATTTTCCCACAAAATAAGAAATCTTGAATGTACCTGAATTCTTCAGTAAAGGATAAACCTACTCCTCCACCCCTACAGTTGCCTAGTATCCATCTTGTATCACTATAAGCATGGCACCCACATTATGGAAAAGCAAGTAAGATCACTGTGTCATGAGTGGTAAACTACCATCCTGATGTACAGATAGTTTATAATTTGTTTATAAATATTTTGTCAAAGCCTACAGAAGAGAAATGTTGAACTGTCTTACTCATGGCATATTATACTTTCACACCGTAAATTGTCTTTGATGGGGAATTTTTTTTAAAAAGTCTTAATAGCTCTATTTTTAACAATAAATGCTGTCAGACTCTTTCAAATTTAAAATGTAACAACTTAAATAATGTAAAGGAAGAGGCAATTATGATCCAACAATCTCTCTACTAATGATACAAGGAAACTTTGAAAACAGGAAGTCTAGAGACCCCAAGCTTTAGAAATGTGTGTATGTATGTGGATATATGAGTGAGAAAGAGAGGGAAAAGGAGGAGGGGGGTGAGAGGGGATGAAAAGAAGGGGGGTAGGAAGAGGGAAAAGGAAAGAGAGAGAGGGAAGGAAGGGAGGGAGAGAAAGGAAGATGAGAGAGGGAAGGAGGAAGGGAGGGAAGGGAAAGAGGAAGAGGAGGGGGATAGAGAAAAGGAGGAGGAGGGGGAGAGAAAAGGGGGAGAAGAAAAGAAGGCGAGAGAGAGGGAGAAAGGGAAGGGAAGGAGGATAGAAAGACGATCAGGAGAGACAGAGACATAAGAGGGGGAAGGTGGGAAGAAGAGAAGAGGGAAAGAGAGGATTTAGTCCTGATTTGTGAGTATCCTGTTAAGATGTTTGTTTCCATTCACTATGTAAACTATCTTCATCAATAAAAATGGGTCACTCATCTTGAATGTCTAATCCAAGTTGCCTAGAGCACTGCAAAGTTAAATGACCTGCCCATGATCACACAGGCACAGGGAGGTGTCAGAAGCAGGACCTGAGGTAGGTCTTTCTCACCTTACTATCCACTCTACCATGCTGTTTCTTCTCTCCAGAGAATGCCATGCTGAATTATGAACTAATTTAGCCTTTAAAAAATAGATAATTTCTTTATGAGAAAATGTTAAATGGGGAACTTATAGGCTATAAAATGAAATTTCATTGCATTTCAAATTGAAAGATAATTCAGTCATCTTTTATGAAATGCTTTCGTTTTTAATTCACTGAATTGCATTCATATTAAGTGATCAATTCAACAGGAATTAAGATATTTTAGGAAAGTTATAGGTCATTAACCTCTTTTTAGCTCTAACGGTAGGATCTTCCAGCATAAATCTTCTATCATAAATTTAAATGCCTACCTTTTTTAAGGAAGGAAAATTGGGCCAATAAATTGGAAGGTTCTACAGGGTTTGTTCAGTTCATCTCCGAGCATTTAAAATAGAGGATGGTTCATTACTCCCTTACCTGACCCTCCCCCATCACTACCAAATGCCAATCCCACAGGGAATACATAGACTGGATGGTTCATCTACCAGTGGCTGCATGTCAGTGTTTATGTTTTAAACGCCCTACCTCTTAGCACATGAAAAACACAAACAATGGCCTGTCTCCATTGTTAGACATGCTTTAAATAGGATAACATTTTAATTGCCCTACTATCGAGATCATCTGATGACTACCCTGTTGGGATGGATCAAGAGATGCCATTTATTATATTAACTTGTCTCCACTTCCTGCCAAGTTAAGGGTAAATAGAATCCGTGAGAGTGTGTGTGTGTGTGTGTGGAATATTTACATACACCCATATACATGAAATGAACTGATGTTGGTAAAGGAGAAAGGGTCATTTAAATTCAAAAGATCTAGTAGCTGCTCTATACCAATAGGAATTTAGTTCCTATTTTGAAACGGGATGAGGATTCTGTTCTCCAAACTATAGAAATTTCCTCTTCCTCCCCTCATCATACGAATAATCCGGATGCATCAATGGGTATCCTACAGGCTTTTACTTGGGGTTAAATACCAGTCATTTGAGTGCAAAATGTTGCATTTATTTTTTAAAAGTCTTAGGATGAAAATTAATTGAGAAAAATAAAGTGTGGGCTTATTGATTTTGGGGATAGGTTTTTTTCCCCTCTTCAGGATCAATATTTAGGAACCTGATTTCTGGCCTTAACTTTATAACCCACATCCCACATGGTCCATGAGTGATGGGGTCTCCTTCAGTGATTTGCCTTCCTCAGCCTCCAATGGACATCATACCGATCTCTCTCAGGTTTTTCATGTGAGTTACAACTAATAAATTACTCGAAATAACTTCTGCAAAATATAAAGTGCTTACAAATGCTATGCGATTGTAACAATTATTCTAAAAAGAGTATTACTGTCATTTGCTCTTTGAGCTAAGTCAGAAAAAAAATATCCCCAAACACCTAAGAATGGCATTTTTAATGCCAGTGATTTCAAAGGGCAGAGGGAATGAAAAAAGAAACATAACTAACTACGCATGAGAGTCACATTCTAGTCATTTTGTCAACATGGTGATGTTATTTGAGTAACAAGTAGAGATTAATTGAATAGCTTCACTAACATTAAGGATGATTCTCAAAACTAAAAACTGAATTTTATAGACAGATGTTCTGAAAAGAAAGACAGACTGTTAATTCAAGGATGACAATGGTCTCAATGTTTTGGCAAAGTCTTCCCCAGCCCGGAGTCAACTGAGAATACGCAGGCTGGAATGGAGGATTTCACAGTGTACAAAGCAGTCCACATGAATGTTACCACGGCAAAAGTAAGCAGTTGTGAATCGGAGGTTATTTGCATTTGTCAAAATGTGCAATGAGTCACTCATACAGAAAATACAAATCACCTAGAGAATGCATTTTAAAACAAAATCACCACCTACTGTGGAATTAGGGGCATTCATGGGAAAATGCCGCTCTATGCAGTTTGCTCAGTATAGACATCTATTCACAGTATGTTTGACTATTGTACATGTAAAATCATATGGCAAAAGGAAAAAAAAAAAAGAATGAATACAGACCAGGGAAAATATCCCCATATGTTTTTAAAATGCCCTGCAATTTTCACATTCAAAATTTGTGCATCTAATTCTAAAAAAATATCATATGGAATACTCTTAAGTTACACAAACTGATAATCATTTACCGTAATTTTTACTCTAATATGAGCAAATTACCACATACTTGAACAAAGTTAAAATAGTTATTATTTCTCTATAATAAATCTCATGTATAATTTACTTGTGCTTTTTTTGCACCGATTTATAAATACAGTATAGGCAATACACAACCAGGACTGACACTAACGATAATAATTAAGTTCAAAAGAGCAAATACTTACCATACAAAAAACCAAACCAAAACAAAACAGCTAAGTATATCTTATGAGAGGGATAGCTTTGGGGGCCTTAGGGCCGGATTTTGGGGAAACTGTGCCATGGCTGAGCACTACAAAGCTTCAGAACAGCTCTGAAGAACTTGCCTAGGATGGGGACAGGGACTTTTGTTAAGCTGGTAAATTTAGGAAAGAACTTGGCCAGTCATCTTGCCGGCTCACGCATGAAATAATAGTGATTCCATTGTGGTAAATCCAGGCCTTTGGAAATGATTCTCTGTCCATCTCTAAAAGCCCCTTGTCATGGAGATTCCCGCTTGAAAGCAATTTTAGAACACAGTTACCGCTAATGAGGTTTAAGAACCTCAGCTTGCAGCTTTATCGTAACTCCTAGGAAATTTAAATATAAGCAAGAAACTGTTTTCAGCACCTTCTGACCACAAGGAAAGTGAGAGAACAAAATTCTGTCATTGAATCACAACAACAACAAAAAAAGTTTATAAAGTGCTTATGAAATTACAAACATTTAAAATGAATAGAAATGTCCTTTTCACTGTTAAAGGATGTGAGAGGTGAGCACTTAATGAGCAAGTCAACCTGCATCTCAAAATCTGTCCCGCCTTTCAACTGAGCAATTTGGTCCAGCGCAGCTCCTCCCAAAATGCTTTGCTACTAATAAATAAAAAGGTAAGATCCAGGATTCTTCATTCTTTTTGAAATGCGAAGATTCAGAAAAGCACCAATTTCAAATGCTTCCCCACAGAACTCTTCTTGGAAGTTTGCCCAGATGAAGCAAACTCAGGAAATGATTTTAAAGCTGAATGCAACAAACCCAAACAAAGAGTCTTTCTGCTTTTTGTTAAAGCTTCATTAGATGTAGTACCAAAAAAAAAAAAATTGAGGCAAAAATAAACCATAGGAAAAAAACCGAAAATTTATAAGAATAACTAGTGCATTGGATTTGATTTGCTATTCTTCAGTGCAAACATCAAACTAGGTATCATTTCTTCGGCCACGTTTCAAAAGTGTGAAGGATGCCCATATGGAGTTACTCCTTGCTGCGGCTGGTTACCTAAAGAGAAAAAAATTAATCATATAAAATTGTAGCTAGTTATGTACACGCAAATAAGTGATGCAAAAAAGTAAAATAATAAATGTTGATGAGTTGAAGACTTAAGTAAATTGAAGAAATTAAAAAAAAGATAGTAAAAAAGAAAATTTGGAAAGTATATGTAACCAAAGGTACCCTGGATTTTTTTCTTTCCCCTAGTAAAGTGTACTTTTAAAATAAGCTTTTTTAAAGCTAAGTAACAGAATATTGAAATATCCACATTGCTTTTTACCAATTTTACCAAAAAAATTACATTTATTTTGCTTTTATGAAAAATATTTGCATAAAAGCAGACAAACTTGACTGACAAAAATGATAGCCACTATTATTCTGTAATCAAAAAAGAAGAAATTTTTGTGACAGTCTCTTGAAAAACTAAGGCAACTAATTTTAGGAACAGGAATAAAAATGCCCCTCGAAAACATATTCTTCAGACGAGTTTTAAACAGTGTCAGAGTATGAATTTTAAAAGAAAGCAATGTTTCCTCACATGAAAACAGATACTGAGTCAGTTTTTACTTTGCAAATTAAAATAATGATCTACTTTTCTATCAAATATAGGTGAGTGGGAGATATTCTCTTGCAAAATCCCAGGTCCAAAACAAGGAGGGAATGATATCGTACTCTTCCTCCCCAATGTGGAGTCTAGGAACTGCGTATCTAAGTACAAAGGGAACAATACTCACTAGAAAGCTGCTTCTGGAGTTGTCGGACTAATGCTGCAGTCTGCTGTTGCTGCTGTGTTTGTTGTAAGCCTTGCCTGGGGAACTGTAATCACAAAAGGAGATGAGGATGAACGCTGGTGGAAATGACTAGACCAGGGACCACCATGGAAAACAACACACAGACACAAACACATACATACACATGCTCCTTCTTCAGACTGTTTTTGACCAAAGCAAAATTCTTCACTCCAAATTAAAATGGAAACAAAAGCATTACATTCTGGGAACTGTATGAGCAACGTATCAGTTTGAGCATTAAAAGTGAAGATGTGCCTTGGTGGAAGGTACACTGTCATTTTTTCTGACTGTCATTTTTTCCATCGGATGACTACGTCCCTTGTCTACTTCATGTCCTTTTAAGAAGGATAGAAATTGTTCAAAAACTAGGATGCACTTAAGAACAGGAAATAATGAGTTTCTACAAAGTCATCTTCTGCCATTTTATGATGGATAAAATTTCTGCTTTTAAAGCAATTATCTAAATTGGAGTCCACGAACTTTAAACAAATATTTGTATAATTCAACTTTATCATTTATATACTTTGTAATTATATGTATTTTTTTTAATTTAATATATTACTCTCAGAAAGGGTCCACAAGTATCACTAGACCACCAAAGGGGTCCATGACACATAAAATATAAATAAGCACTGGTGTGGAAGGTTTCTGATTTGAACAGGTTGTGTTCAAAACATTTGTTTCTAAGTCAACTGTTGGAATCTGGACTTCCTTTCCCCAAAGAAGCAGTGTTAGCCAACAAATGCTCTCTTAATGCAATAAAGCTAAAGCTGCTAATCTGACCAGATGGGAATAGGGAGATCTTTTTTTGCAGGAAGGAGATGAAGAGAAGAAAAAGAATTCTCTTCCATTTTCATGGGCTTAAACAAAACTAAGAACTGGGCAAAGTTCGTCTTTGGCATTTTCCTATTTCTCTCCCCCCTGGACTCTCTCCTCAGCTTCTCCCAACAAGAATTTCTCTACCTGGATATTTCTCTAGTGCCTCAAACTCAACACATCCAGAACTGTGCTCATTATTTGCCTACTGGACCCAAGAGTTAGAGTCGGAAGAAACTTCCCCTCATGTTATAGATAGCAAAATTAAAGTCCAGATTGGAGGGGCCATCTCTTGCTCAAGATCTTAGGGCCAGAAGACATTGAGGCAGGATCTGAATCTAGCTCTTTTGAATACAGAGCCAATGTGTTCTTCATCCCATGCCTTCTCTCTATTTTTGCAGTCTCCCCTAGTCCTGTATTTGAAAACTTAGTGTTACTACTGACTTGATCCCTTCCTTCATAGAATCATGGACTCTTAGGGCCCTGAGATGCCTTCTAATCCAACTGATAGCTCAACAAGAAAATGTTTTGTTTTTCAATTGAGGGTATGTTGTGCTTATGGACTTATGATGATCAAGAATGACAAGAAAATACTAAGCCAATCTTGGCAAACAAAAGAAGTTCAAATATGTTGCCATGGTGATGATTAATACAACCTGCCATGAATCCATAGAACATTAGAGGGTTGAGTTCAAATCCGGGATCTGAAACTTACTAGCTGTGTGGCCCTGGGCCTCTATCTTTCTGAGTCTCAGTGTCCTCATCTGTAAAAAAAAGGTACAACAATACTTTCACTACCTACCTCACTGGATTGTTGGGAGGAAAGTGTTTTGTAAATTTTAAGGCATCCTATAAATGTGTAATTATTTTTCTTTTAAAAAAAATGAGAGAAAAAATATAATATAGTATGTAATCATTGAGCTTTCTATAAAGACATTTTACACAATGAAGCAATTTTTAATTCATATTTCAGCATAATGACAGACAGAAGTGGCATGTAGACAAGTTATTGGAGGTTTTTATTATATGAAGTCAGTTGCCTAAAGTTAAAATAAAAAGGAATATGGCTAAATCTTGATTACTGGAAAAATAACACATATATTTGAATTTATACTATTTGAACTTATAATTTATGTAAAATATGACAGCTGGTTCTAACCCAATGGAAAAAAAATGTTGTATGAATTCAAATAATGTGACCATTCCAGGGAATTTATTATTTTTACTAATCAGCACTTTGCTGTAATGTGACTCCTAATCCAAATTAATCTCTCCAATCAGGTATTACTCAGTGAAATTCTAAATTGCCCAATCTATCCCAAGTCATTATGAAAAGCAGTAATGAGAAACTACACTAGTCAGGATCAATCAATAAGTATTTCTTTTTTTTTTTTTTCCAATAAGCATTTCTAATAACTGCCTACTATGTGTCAGGATTTGAGGAGATAATTACAAAAGTGAGAAAGTCTTTGCCTTCAAGGAACTTACATTATCTTGGGAGTATATGATATATTTTCACATATATTCACAGATAAATAAATACAATATAAAAACAGGATTATATGATGATTGGGAGGACATGACCAACTGAGGGAACTGAGAAAAGATCACTTGAAGGAAGTAGAGTTCACTAAAGGGTTTAATTAAGAGCCAGCCCATGAGGAGGGGGAGGATTCTGGAATGGCAGTCGTCTTATGTACAGGTGAGATAATGGACGAATGAATGCTATGAATAAGAAATAACTTGTGGCAGATAATGAGAAACCTGGGAAGGGCTTGGGATACTCAACAATAGCATTTGTATTTTTTCCTAAAGGCGATGGAGACTATTGAAGCTTTTCGAGCTGAAAAGTAATGTGGTTATACCTGCATTTTGGAACCACACTTTGGCAGGTGTGTGAATAGATTTAGCAGATATGTGAAATAGGGACAGGGAAATGAAACTGGAAAAATAGTTCAAGCAAAAGAGAATGAGTGCCTTGATTAGGGGAGTTGTGAGGTAAATAGAAACAGATGAATTCTATTGAGATGGAATCTCAAAAGATGTGGCCTCTCAATGAATATAGGAAGTGGGGAGAGTAAAGAGTTGAGGATAACTCCTAGATTGCAAACCCAGGTAACTGGGAGGAGATGGTATCCCTGACAAAATAAAAATAAAACAGGAAAGTTAAGTTGAGAAGCAAGGGTGTGTTTAGTGAAAGAGCAAAGAATCCTGTTGAGTTTCAGATGAACAGGGTGAGAATGTAAAGGGAGAACAAAAGAAGACTGCAAGGTACAAGGAAGATGGGACTTGGGTGATGAATCCACAAGGGCGATTCCCTAACTCCTTTTCTGACCAGACATTCTGTATTTTTATTGGAAATAATTAGTTTTTTAAACCTCCAAGTTATTTTCAGCTCCAACAAATGGGCTGAAGGATCCAGTGGTTACCCAGGGAAATACCAATCCTCAACAAGTATTTGCTGACTATCCTAAATAAGCCTTGAAGAACAAAAGGGCTGATCTTAAGAGTGAGGAAAAAATGAGGTCTGCTCTTGTCTCTGATATATAACAGTTATCAAACTCATTTCAGGGCCTTAGACTTTAAGCTAAAGGCGAAATATCAATTTCCATTAGTGGTCAGAATATCCATATGCGAAGTTCCCTCATGATAATTATACAGGTCTAGAATGCCCTTTAAAAAAGTTTTTAAAAATTGAGCATTTCACACTGACTACATTCCCTTATTGTCAGTTACAGTCTAGGAATTAAAACAATTTCATGATTGTGAATTCTATCACTACTAAGATTTGTTTTTGTTTTTTAAAATTTTGTTTTTCTTTTAAAGAATAAAATGCAAAGGTATAGAATAAGGGTTCTCCAGTGCTCCCTACAAATGTCTGTTTTGGAGAAGGTACACAGGAGGAAAAAAGGAATGTCAGGATGGCAGGCAAGAGATTCCCTCTGTGAACTTTTATTTCCTTTAAAAAAAAAATAGTGTTTAGAGGCAGCAAGGTGGTGCAGTGGATAGAGCACCAGCCCTGAAGTCAGGAGGACCTGAGTTCAAATTTGGCTTCAGACACTTAAGACTTCCTAGCTGTGTGATCCTGGGCAAGTCACTTAATCCCAATTGCCTCAGCCAAAAAAAGAGAGAGAAATAAAGTTGATCAAATGATAAATAGCCAAAGGATATGAAGAGACAATTTTCAGTTATTTCTAGTCATATGAAAAAGTACTCCAAATCACTATTGATTGGAGAAATGCAAATTAAGACAACTCTGAAGTATCATCTCATACCATTCAGATTGGCTAAGATGACAGAAAATGATAAGGGTGAATATTTGAGAATGTGGGAAATCTAGGACACTAATGCATTGTTAGTGGACTTGCGAAATGATCCGACCATTCTGGAGAGCAATTTGGAACTGTATCCAAAGGGCTATTAAATTGTGCATACCCTTTGTTCCAGCAGCATCTCTACTGAGTCTACATCCCAAAGGGATCATAAAATGGGAAAAAGGACCCACACGTGCAAAAATGTTTGCAGCAGCCCTTTTTGTAGTGGCCAGAAACTGGAAACTGAGTGGGTGCTCCTCAGTTTGGAAATGGCTGAGTAAGTTATGAATGTCAAGGAATATTATTACTCTATAAGAAACAATCAGCAGGATGATTTCAGAGAAGCCTGGAGAGACTTACAGGAACTGATGCTGAATGAAATGAGCAGGACCAAGAGAACATTGAACTCAGCAACAACAAGATTTTGTGATTTTTATCTGTGATGCAATTGGCTCTTTTCAACAATGAGGTTATCTAAGGCAATCCCAATAGACTGGTGATGGAAAGTGCCATCTGTGTCCAGAGAGAGAACTATGGAGACTGAATGTGGATCAAAACCACAACTTTTGTTGTTGTTTTTTCTTTTTTGTATTTTTTCCCCTTTTGATGGATTTTTTGGGGGCACCATAATGAATATGGAAATATTAGAAGAATTGCACATGTTTAATCTACATAGGATTGTTAGCTCTCTAGGGCAGGGGGAAGAGAGAAGAATAATTTGGAACACAAGGTTTTTTAAAGGTGAGTATTGAAAACTATGCATGTATTTGGAAAAAAATAAGATAAAATGGAAATTAAAAAAAATAAAATGCTATAAAAAATAAAATAAAATGAGAATTAAAAAAATTGGGGAGGATGTAAAAAAGCTAAAAAAAAAGATGGGATTGAGAAAGATGAATACTAAGGTATCTTTGGTCTCAAAAATTTTGTAATTCTCTGAAATACTTAGATGAACGACTCCATCATCTTTATAGTACTTATTTTAAATTATCTTAAGAAAAACTTTGTGGAAATTTGAATTGTTAGTTGTCCCAATATTCACTTACTAAGTAGCAATTTAAGAACAAAGACACCAGGGAAAGAAAGTGCCCCTATATACTGAGGATCAAGCACATCTGTATGCTTAGCAGGCTTTCTCCCACCACCACCAAAGCAAAACAGTAAACTGTGCTCTTCTACATGCTGATCACTTTTTTGTGCCAATGCCAATGTGGAAATTTGCTGGACCCACCCATCTTTATTACAAGGGATTTGATTTTTTTTTTCTTTTCAATGGGGGACAGAGTGGCAGAAAGAAAATTTATTTTTGTTAATAGAAGAAAATTTAAATTTTTAAAAATGCAGGCTAAATTTTTATCATGCATTTCCAGTTTCTACACAGGTTTATAGGCAGGCACAAAGGGAGTTTTTCACTAGTCTAGGAACTTAATTTTTCTCCTGGCAGCTCAACCAGAATAAGTACCAGAACAAATGGATTGATGGTCTAAATTATGTTAATATGGAGATCTAGATGGAATTGTTATTTTTTTTTAATCAGGGAAAAAGAAAGTTTTAATCAAATGACACAGCAGGTGCATTTTCTTCCCTTTGCTCTAAAAACCAAATCATTTGATTTTATTCACTGATCTCCGTCCCTATTCCCATGCCCCACAAGAATAAACAATTGAATGGAAGGAAAGCAAAGCTTCTATTTAGAGATCCCATGTATAAGAACCAGCTCTTTCCTTTCCAAAAGGAGAATTACAATGTCTTTTTCACACTCCCTTAAAATTTCTTAAAAAAACAAAAAACAAATGACATCGAAGAATATGTATAAAGCACTTGAAGTGTGGGACTTTAGTATGTGACATGTGTTTATATCTGATTAAAGGTTAATGCACCATTCACTAAAAAAATCTTTTTAAAAAATCTTAAAAGGGGATAAATACAAATATCTGAATGATCATATAGAATCTTCGGTATGCTGTGTAATTAAACATGGGATTCTAATGACAAATCTTTTGAAAAATCCCAGTTTTTTAAAACTGTCATTTACTATGTTTTCCCAGGCTACTAGCTAAGGCAGCATGGGTTTAAAATGAAAAGAAAGAACACAGCAGGAAGGATATAAACACCATTTTCTTAAATTCTGGCTGGAGTTCTAAGGAAAGGCCATTCTCTGTTTACAGATGGAGTCAGAAGCTACCTCATTAACTTTAAAATTTTAAATACAGTTTCAAGTCCAGAGGGTAAACGAAGCCAAGGACCACAGATGCCAAGATCTTATTTAAGAGCAAAGAAATTCCTATTCTAAGTTCTAGATATTTTTTAATAGCTCCCAAACTACTCAGGTTAGTAAATGACAAAAGGACATTAATGTGTGGTCACCACAAGTTCCAATACGTGAAGTTGGGTTTTCTCCATCTTCAGTAGAAAGGCACTAAACTTTTATTATTATTGAACTCATTAAAGTTTATTTTTAAAAGATTATTAAATTAATTATTAAAAGCAGAGGACTTTCTTTTAAGTTTATTTGGTGAGCTTAATATAAAGCACTTCATTTGTCTATCTGTCTATTTGGCCATTCCCATGTTGGAAAAGTAGTGCATTTGTGCAGGCTTACAGATGTCCCTGGTAGTTCCAGTGGTAATTTGCAGAAGCATCTCAACATAATCTGAGACTTTGGCAGCAATAACTAATATTATACAAGGTTTTAAAGGCTACAAAGTACTGTGCACTCATTATCTCACTTGAGCCTCACAGAAACTGTAGGGAAGGTGCCACAGGTATTATTATCTCCATTTTAGAGATCAAAAGAGATGATATTTGTAAAGTGATTAGCACAGAGCCTGGCATGGAGTAAGCTCTTAATAAATGCTTATTCCCTTCTTTTCTCTTCCTGAACTAAAGGCCAGAGACATTAAGTGGCTTAATTACACGATGGCTTTGAACTTAGTTCTCCTCAAATAAGCAACAGGACAGAGCCAGTTCCAATTTTCTATAGCCTGCAAAGGTCTGTCTCAGTCATTTCCTTAAGGAAGCCTACTTTTACAAGTAGGGTTTTAGTATATGGATCAGGAAAGATCATTTATTCCAGTGGTTTTGAACCTTTTTTGTGTAACAGAACCTGGTGAAATCTATGGACCTCTTCTCAAAATCATGTTTTTAAATAAATAAAATTTTTAAAAAATGATAATAAAGGAAACCAGTTATATTGAGATGAATCTATCTATAACTATTCATCTACCTATCATTATTCTTTTTCATCCATTCACTCCTCCACTCATTTCTCATCTTTATTTCTTATCTATCCACCTACCTTCATTATCTTTCATCCATCCATCCCTCCATTCATTCATCCAGTTATCTATGCATCCACCACTCATTATTTTTTATCTACCTATCTATGTATCTACCTACCTACCCACTATCATTATCTTTCATCTATCTATACCCAACATCATTATTATTTTTCATCTATCTACCTACCCACCAATCATTATTTTTCATCTATCTATCCATTAATTCATTCATCCATCCACCCATTCATCCCTCTATTTATCTATCTAACTAAAGTTCAGAGATTTCACTCCAGATTAAGAAATTAGTCCAACCTCTTCTTTTTTTTTTTTTTAAACAAATGAAGGAATTGAGCTCCAAAGAAATTAAGTCATAGTTAAACAGTAAAGCTCTAACCCCAATCTTCTAATTTCAAATCCATTTTTCTTTGTATTCCACTTCTATGGCTTACAATTCCTAACATCTTAGAGCAATTGTGTCAAATTCAAATAGAAATGGAGCCAATAAAGCATTCATTGGCAGAATAATGATATAGAAAACCAGATATTAACATTATCTATTAGCTTATGTATTTTTGTTTCCCTATTACATTTTAATGTGCTTCCTAGCATTTGCATAAGCAAGTTTGATACCTTTATCCTTGAGTGCTTATTATTTATGTCATTGTTTTAGTATCTAGGCATATATTGCTTTGTACTGCATTATTATTGTACAATATTTATTTTAATTTAAAAATATTTTATTTACATATTTTATTCAAACACACCCATAACTTTCAAAAATGCCCCTTTTTAAAAATTTAGGGTACATATCATATTTTATCCATCTTCTCTTTTACACTTATTTGTAAAATCTAAGGTGGAATGGTCACTTCTTTCCCAGGGTTCCAAATATCTTTCGACACATTGCTTCTTGTTGGTTTGAATCAGGTTCAGAAAAAATAGCACTACGTTTTACTATTTCCTTTACTTCTTTAATGTTTAAATTACAATTTGGAAAAGTCAACATTTTATGAGTGATCAAAAAAGTGAGTAAGACAGAGACAGTAAGACAGAATGGGGGAGGAAAGAAAGGAAGAAAAAAGGAGAGAGGGAGACGGAGAGAAAAAAGAGGGATAAAAAGTAGAAGAGAATGGGAATTTAGAGAAAAGAATGGTCAGGGAAAGTATAAGAAAGGAGAAGGATGGAAAGAAAAGAGAGGAAGCGAGAAAGGGGAGGGGCAAAGGAGAGGAAGGGTGAAGAAAAGAGGAAAGAAAAAAGAAAAATGGGGGGGGTAAGTATAAGAAAAGAGATGGCAGGGGAGAAGAGAGAGGAAGAGAGAAAGAAGGGGAGGGAGAAGGAAAGAAAGAGAAAAGAAGGAAATTGGAGGGAAAGTTGAGCTTCAGAAGAAATCTAGATAAGAGAAGCATAGAAAAGGCTCTCTTTCTTTCCTTCACCTTTTCAATTACTTCTATTTCTTCTTTCTGTCTAGAAGGGCTGTAGTATAGTCCTATAGCAATATTACTCATTAAGTCCATGTACTTAAAGGTTAAGTTTATGTGTCTTATGAAAAAAAAAGCTAGCCATTTTAATTATATATATATGTTCTTCAACAAATTTTCTTACCAAAGGTTGCTGTGGCTGCATTGGTTGGAGTCCCAGTGTCTGCTGACCTTGAGGCTGCTGCTGTTGCTGCTGCTGCTGCTGTTGCTGCTGCTGTTGTTGGGGCTGCTGCTGCTGCTGCTGTTGTTGTTGGGGCTGCTGCTGTTGTTGCTGTTGTTGGGGCTGCTGCTGCTGTTGCTGCTGTAACTGAAGAAAAAACTTGATCAATATTTGAAAAGAAGAAAAAAAAGCTGATAGTCTAAGCAGTTCACTGATAAATCTTGTAACTACTATAGCTACTGAATCTTTGTTTTTAAGGATTTTTCTTGAAATAAAAATATAGTTACTATTTTTTTGTTTTTTAATCATTTACATTTCCTTATATAACGTCTTCCCTTTACTCCTTGCAGAGAGCTACCTCTTATAACCAACAATTTTTTTTAAAGAAAAAAAAAACTTACCAAAACCAAATGATACATTTTTAATGACAACTTATGTTCTATACCTTTGGATTTCTGTAAAATATTGCCCTCTTTCTTCCCTTGTCATTCTTAAATTCAGTATAAAGCCACTGAACTTGTTAAGTTTCTTTGGCTCAATCCAATAGAATAGAACCCTCCCCTAACCAATTAGTGGAATCCTACTAATCCATGAAGACTTCTTTCTTAGTTCACAAATTTCTTTCATTTCTAAAATTAAAGTATTGCAGTAGGGAGAGGATTCCATTTCCTCTGAGGCAGTTCATTCCTCTTCTGGATAGTGATGATTAGCAAAAAGTTCTACTAGGAATTGAGCTGAAATACCTTTTTGTAAATCCCACCAAATATTCTCCAGTTCTTAGATATGATCATTAAAATATCTTTCTTCTCAAATACTTTGTGAGATGGGTAGTGCCATTATTGTTATTATCTTTATAATATAGATAAGAAAGTAGCTTCAGAGTAGGGAAGTGATTTGCCTTTGGTCAAACAGCCAGGGTGAGAACTGGAAACCAAATCCAGAGCTTAATCTACAAACCTCCTAACTTAATACTTCCATCATAAATTTCTTATTTTAGCTTTCCTTCACTCTTATTCTGTTTTGCCATGTCTTCCCTTATAATTTCCTTCTCCTAATTTAGCACAAGTTTAGCCTAATAAGACACTAAGACCCATAGAAGAGTTGTTCAAGATATTGGGGTGGAGGAAGGGGAAAGGATTAAGATATTTCACTGTTTCCCCAGTGGATTTATTCCCATGACTAGTCCTCCCAAGATGTTTATTCTATGGCTTTTGAGTTGACTGGTTGATTTCATACCATCCCTGCATCAGTAATGGGGATTGTACTTATTCTATGTGAAGACTTTGGAGTTATTCAGAAACTGCCTAAAAAGTGATCCCAACTCCAAGAAGGGGCATAAAAATAAGACTGGTTTTATGTCCAGTTTGGTAAATAGCCAATGGTGATGGATCTTGAGAGAATATCTGTCCTTGATCAATCCAACAGAATTGCTAGATTGGTTTTGTAACCTATTGCTGTTATAGTAAAAATTAATATACTGTGCATAATTTGGTCAGTGTACAAATCTCTAAAAACCGTCCCCCAAAATTTAGGGGAGAAAGTTAAAAACAGTCACCCTCTGAAACTGAAATTCATAAACATTAACATATAATGAATATAAAAAAAATGAGCTAGATTCTTCTTGATTAGGGAAATGGCTAAACAGACTATGGTATGTGAATGAAATGGAATATTACTGCATTATTTAAAAAAACCCAACAACCACCATGGATAAAATGAATATAGAAAAGTGTAAAACAGCTTAAGTGAATTAAAGCAAGGGAAACATGTAGAACCAAGGAAATAATATACCCAACACTATCACAATAATGTAAATTAAAGAGCCAATAACTACAAAATAATAAAAAGTAAATATTGGCAAGAATATGAAATACAAGCTTGATTCCAAAAAAGAAATATGAGAAAAAACTTCCTGGGAAATGAATATAAACTGCTTCCATTTTTGTTTTTCTTCCTGGGTTATTTATACCTTCTGAATCCAATTCTCCCTGTGCAACAAGAAAACTGTTTGGTTCTACGCACATATATTGTATTTAGGATATACTGTAATCTATTCAACATGTAAAGGATTGCTTGCCATCTGGGGGAGGGGGTGGAGGGAGGGAGGGGAAAAATCGGAACAGAAGTGAGTGCAAGGGATAATGCTGTAAAAAAATTACCCTGGCATGGGTTCTGTCAATAAAAAGTTATTAAAAAAAAAAAAAAGAAAAGAAACTTCCCCCATTCTTTTGCAGAGGGGACAAGGGAGAAAGAGGGCAATATTTTAGGTACAGAACATAAGTTATCAGTAAAAATGTATCGTTTGGTTTTGGTAAGTTTTTTTCCCTTTTTTCTTTTAAAAATTGTTGGTTATAAGAGGTAGCTCTCTACAAGGAGTAGAGGGAAGAGATTATAGGAGGAAATCTAAATTATTAAAAAGCAAAAAAAAATTAGTAACTACATTTTTATTTCAAGAAAAATCCTTAAAAACAGATTCAGTAGCTACAGTAGTTATAAGAGTTATCAGTGAACTGCTTAGACTATCAGCTTTTTTTCTTTTCTTTTTTTCAAATTCCAACAAATGATTAGTATTTCCAAAAAATGTACCAAGGAGGTACTAATGTCAGTATATTTTGTATCAGATAAACTGAAAATGTAAGTGTGTTTTGTATCAGAGAAACTGAAATGTCTTTTATTGTAACAAGTTTATCTTGAAGTAATTTTGGGATAACAAAGGGGTAATGTTCCATATAGATCTCAAAAAAAAAAATCAGAAAGTTATAACTTTTCAATGTGTGTCAAATGAAAAAGGAAGTTGGACCAAAAAAAAAAAGCCAAAAAATCAAATATTGATTCCAAGTATCAAATGAGTATAAGTATTATTGTTGAATAGCACAGAAACAATGCCTATAATTTTACAGGAATACTGTAGAAGTATTTGTAGACAAGTAAAAAGAAGTATCGGGAAAGACATCCTAGAGGAGATAGTGCCTAAGCTAAAGACAGAAGGAAGCTGAGGATGCTCAGGGTTGGACGTGAGGGGAAACAAAGTCATGGAGGTAGAAGGAATGAATGCAGGCCAAGTGACATAAACAGAGAGCTCATGAGGTGGAGGTGTTCTGCACAAGTTTGGATGAGCAGAAGGCTTGACTGCTAAACTACTGAGTTGCTATTTTTTCCCTAAAGGCTTAATATGCAACTTCCTTATTCTAATTTAATGCCAACCTTGAACTTTTGTTTTTATTACAAATTCAGTTTCTTAAATAGCTTGATATGAAAATGGGATATGGCGGACATGAGGAATCTAGTCCCCTTATGCTGCCCTCCTACTTCCCTGTTTAAAATGAACAACCTGGCATTCTAATTGATAAATCAAAGTCATACAGACACAAACAAATATAGACCTGAAAAGGATCCCAGAAAATTGCTCTATAATATTCTTTCTCAGTTTTCACTTTTTCTGGTTTAGTGATTATCGCCATTGAAAATGAAATATTTAAGGTGAAACAATTTTTCAGATTAGCCCCAGAAAGCTAACAATTCAGTTGTTTTGTTTTCTTTTTTTCAAATTTGTTCAGCTGAGGATCAGACCTTCAAACTTCAGTGACCCCAATTTGCACACAGCCCAGATCCTCCAAGACAGTAGAGTTACTATGAGGTACTCCATGGAAAAATCTATTTTTCCCTTACTTCTCACATTAAAGGCAGCTAAGTGGATAATAGATTACTTGATTTGGAGTCAGAAAGACCAGAGTTCAAATGTTCCCTCAAAACTAATTACTTATGTGTCTATGGGCAAATTGCCCAAACTCTTAGTCTAAGTTTTTCCATTTATAAAATGGGAATACATAGAATCTGCCTCCCAAGATTGCTGTGAGGTTCAAATGAGATAGCACATATAAAGTGCTTTACAAATCTTAAAGCATCATATAATTGTTGTTTATTGTTATTATTACTGATAGGCAATGACACAGGAAGAAAGAATTACTCTTCATTCAGTTCTTAGCTCCTCCTCTGTAGAGATACAAACATTCCTAGAAACATGTCTCTATTTTATATAGTTCAATAACAGTAGGATTGTGCGCTATCTCTTTCACTGATCGCATGGTCCCCCACCTGAAGGAGCCTCTGTTGTCTGATTTGTTGCTGTCTTTGTCTCATCTGGTCTTGAGGCAACGGCACAGAATTGAGGTTTGGATGGGGTGCGGTGGTCAATACGGCATCCAGTCCCCCACCAACCAAAGGACTTTGTTGTAAAGGTTGATGGGTAAGTCTGGAAAGTGAAAACAAATGTGACATCCCTTCAAATTGCAACTGGAACACAAATAACTCAATCTTCAGGATTTCAAATGTATTACATAAAAAACATTTGGTGGTACAATCTGAATATTCCATGCTTTTACTGACAGATTCAAGTAACAATATAACTATAAGATGATCATTGTAACTTTTTTATGTTATGGACACAATGGGATCCTGAAAAAGTCTATGGATTCTGCCTCTCTTTTGAGAATAATATTTTTAAAATATACACAACAAAATACAGGATTTAATAATAATAATGTATTTTACCTGATTATAATGTTAATTAAAATATTATACGATTATAATAGAAGTCAATTATACTAGAATTTTTAAAAATCACAACACAGAGACATCTTTATGGACCTGAGGAGTTTGGTTTGTCTTCTCAAGATGAAGATACAGATGGCTTTATAATTAAGCCTAATCAGCACAGCAAGATTACCTTCTAAAGGCAGGTGGCTCTCTGCATTTGGAATAACTACAACATTTCTTCCACTAAGCTGATTGTAAAATCAAAGTTCAGTGATTAAGAAACTAGATTCTTGAAAAATCAAATTTTTATTTTTCAAATGAAGGGCTTTTTTATCTATTAACTAATAATTCTGTAAAGCATGGCATATTTTTAAAAATTGAAATAATCATACTTTATTAGAAGTCACTTTACAGAGTATTTGATCTAATACAGTGGAGTTTTTAATACTACCCATTGTAAGTGGGAAAATCTTCACAAAGAAGGCCTAGGACACTGTCCATAAAGTAACATTAAGATCTCACAAAATTGTTTCAATGGAAAGAAAAATCTCTGATCGGGGTTCCGGGGTCCAATCTATAACATATCATGATGACAAATACAGCCACGGTCTTATCAAAACTCATGGCTTTTTATCTCCCAAGGAGTTGTAGCATCATTGGGGACTGCTGCCCAAGTTAATAAAAATCCTCTCTCTCAGTGAAGTTTAAAGCTAATTCTTCATCAAAAGAAAGATTAGGGACTTAACTTATAGTTAACCACGGTATATATTTAAACTATCTTTTAACTACCACCATCAACCACCAATTCTATATCCTACTTTGGGCTAATAAGTTACCTTCATTTTAAATTAAGCTTGAAAAGATGCAAATTCCTTGAAGGAATTTACTGTCTTTCTTGTCTTTACACTCCCAGTGTTATAGCACAGTAAGTAGTATACAGTAATTACATAATAAATGCTTGTTGTTTTGCCTTAAATGCTAAGAATTAAGCCTAAATCTTCAATGAAAAAAACAAACAACAACTATTTACTCTGATGATGATGGGGAGGAGGAATATCACCAGTTTCCTAATCTATAAAATATATATAGCATCTCAAGGTTGAAAAGTAATTTTTTTTGCAACCAGCAACAACCAGCCCCATTTTACAGAATGAAGAAACTGAGTGATTTTTTCTGGAGACTCTCAAATTACCTTTGTATTTTCCTAACTACAACTATTGGCTACCTCCAGGAGAATGTAACTTTCTGGGAGCTTGTGTTTTTGTGCTGGCAGAGAAAACTCCATGAAGAGCAGAGAGCAGATACTGAAATGCCTGCTGCTGACATGTACACTGGGTCACACAGCTGTCAAGAGTTGGCGTAAGAACCTGAAGTTCCAAACAATCACGTTTAATGACCCTGTCTATCACTAAGTGGTTTCCAGGTTCCCTGAGCAGAAAGATCCTTTTCTATTCGAGACAATGACCAGAAAGCGCTGGACAGAGTCAAAAGTCACTTTGGGTCGGCGTGGTACCTGCGGCCTCACCTTTGAGACCCTGGCAGGGGCTGAAGGTAGGCGGCAGCGGCGGCGGCCTGCTGCTGGATGTACCCACTTGGTGGTTGCTGCTGCATCTGCCGGAGCCTCTCCATCAGTGCTGGGTTGGAATGTGTGGCTGGATACGTTCTCGGGTTGTAGCCGGGGGAGAGGACCACCCCACCAGCCTGTTGTTGTGGTTGGAGAGGCATCTGAGTACTGTACATGGTATAGCCATGAGGCATTGCCTGCAAGGGAAAGAATCCCCCATGTTAAAAGAACAACTTCAGAGTTACTGGCACAAACAACCGCGCTTTTAGCTTCAGGGAAAACTATAACAAGAAAAACATAGGTCTAGATTTGGCTGTAGATCCAAATCTGGACCTCTGAAACCAGCTAGTTCCAACCCTCTCATTTTAATAATGTTAGCATATACATAGAACTTTAAAATTTGCAAAGCACTTTACATATATTACCTCCTCTGATCCTTAAGACAACTCTGGATGCCATGATTATCCCCATTTTACAGATGAGGAAACTGAGGCAAACAGAAGTCAAATTACTTGCTCATGGTATTTGTTGAGATCAGAGTGGAATTCAGGACTTCTGACTTCTAGCGTTCTATCTACTCTATCATTTAACGGTCTGTTAAATCAAGGGAGAAATTGAAGATCATGTCTAAGTTACTTGTCCAAGACCACACAGGTGGAATTTGAATCCAGAGCCAGGAACCTTAGGAGGCTCTCTGAAATTCAGTTAAGAGGCAAGAACAAAAATTACATTTATATCTCCATTAGCTCTAAAAAAAAAAAAATCAATGATGTCTAAAGAATTAAGAAACCAAGTACCTGTGCCTGTTGCAACCCTGAATATTGAGGAAGTTGGGACGATGGTCGTACTTGTGGAGGAAAAATGGCAGCCTGGTCTAGGGGCTGGCCCTGGAAAAGAAATCAGAATCAATTGTTTGGATCATAACAGAAACAGTTGTGTTGGAATTCCTGGGCATTATTGCTGATAACTATAAACTAGGGATTCATAGCTGGGGTTTGTGACTTAAACATTCAATAGTTGCATTTTAACATAATTGGTTTCTTTTGTAATCCTATCTATTTTATTTTATGCATTTAAATTATCAGTCTGAGGAGGAGCCCTTTGGTTTCACCAAATTTCCAAGGATTCTATAATTAAAGAAGGCTACATTTTCTCATCACAGAGTACAGGTTTGTTAAATGAAAAGACTACAGTATTTCCTTCTTTTTTCCCCAAAGATATGCCATCAACTTTCTATGCAGGTGGCTGTTTATCGAGGAAGACTACAGACTACCTAGCCGAGGGAAACACAAAAACAAATCACTTTTATTGTTTGCTCAGCTGAGTGGATTTGGAGAATATTTCCCATTTTGAGTACAACATACCACTACGGAGAGAAAGGTAAGGAGTCCACTAGGCACCCAACCCTTAACCATCATTTGTGATTTTACTTAAACAAATGATGTATTAAAAGGTTTGCAAAGCAATCTCATGAAGTCATCAAGAAGCTTTTTGGCCAAGAACCTAAAAACAATTTTTTAAAATGTGAAAAAGGGGATAGCAAAACTAGTAAAACTGAATTTCACTAAAAATGGCTTCACAATTGCCTTCAAAAGCTGTAATTTGTCTTTATTTCAATACTAAATTTGGTGCTTTTCATCATTTCGAGAAGAAATTGACCAATGGAAACTTTCACTGAAGCAACACTGAAGACCAATATAATCAGAACTATAATCAAAACATAGTGTCTATTCCTTTGGTTCCATTCAATAATGATCTATAAAAAGATACCTAGCTCTGTGTTCCCTAGCTTGCCAATATGAAGAACTTAATAGACATGTCTTCCTTAGTAAGGTCCACATCTAATATCCCATGGCAAGGTGCTTTTAGGAACTTGGGGATACTTCAGTAGTTGTTTTTTCACTTGGTATTGTAAGAAAATGATGATTGTGATACTAGGAATAGGGCCCTACGTAGGAATATGTGAATGCAAAACTATAACATTTAAGTACTCATGTGGCTCTCTCTTTTTTGAAATAAACAAAGGAAGAAAATTAGTTTTTAATATTAAGCACTGAAATACCTATAGATATAGAAAGATACTTTCTTTGTGTTATTCATTGGGTCATTTTATATGTATGTATAAGAAAAAAATTTCTAAAAGAAGAATCCATACTTGATGGAGTATGTATATTATATGAGACTTTTAAAAAACTTCTGACCATTATTAGCCATATCATAGCCCTACCAAGATGATATCCTTTTGTTTTTCTCCATACGAAGTTGTACAAGGCCATCATGGTGAATATATTTTAGCTTCCTATTGCCCCTCTTCTCATGTCCATTTATTTGACTAGCCTACTTAAGAAAAACTTTTCACTACCTCAGTTATCTGCATGCACTCAGAAATATTCAAACTAGTGTCTTCCAAAGCACCTATCCTAATCTTTAATGTTTCTATCACTGCTTTGATCATTGTTGTCTGTCCTTCGTTCTCAAAAGAGACCAAGACATCAGCGAGATGTGAGCCATGACATGTGAGAGAATTGGATTTAAGTGAGGGAGAGCTGTGCAAGGTCACCTGCCTTATTTTCTCTTCCAGAGCCCTCTGGATCTAGTGGCCAGCTAGAAAGCAGGATAAGTACATATGGCCCTGGATGCAATAGGAGTACTTAGCCTTTGTAAGCTAAGGTCTTGGCCAGGTCTCAATTTATTTGAAGCAGTGTCCACCCAGGAAATTAAGACTAGATTTAAAAAAATGAGGCAAAGAATGACCTCTTTTATCTATTTAAAAAATCAATCTGGGAGGGGAAGATCTCAGGATTTCTAGCCAAAACAGAAACAATTATTATTTACACTCACTCTGAGCCAACCAGGGCCCAAATAATGACCAAGTGGGGCTTGGATTGGGATCTATTCTTGACCAATCAATAATAGCCAGAATGATTTGGATTTATGGCATAGTCCTGAAAAAAGAAATCTAGCTCTTAAACCCAAAGATGTCTTGAGAGATTTTCAGTAATTTATATTGTTAAGGAGCTAATAAGTGAATCTTTAGGGAGATAATTTAACTTTATTGCTTATAATATCTGATTTGATTTTTTTTTACAACATCCCTTTGAGATAGGTAGTTTAACACCCCCTTTTTATTTCTGAAATAAAAGCTTAAAGAGCTTAGTGACTGATTCAGAGATAAGTTCTCTTTAAAATTCCTGAAAGAGTGGGGAAGACCATGTGTGTCCATGTCATTTTTTTTTTTTTTCATGAAATGGAAATTTTTCACGAAATGAGAGAAAAGCTGGAACACTGAGTGACATGTCATATCAACAATACCATATGCCTGCTTCTCATTCTGTCTTGGAAAGGGAAAGAAGTATATGTGATAGCATTAAATTGATAGAAAAATGGCTTTTTGATGTGCCATGGGATTTTATAAACAATTCTAGCCTGGATTCATAGATGAAAAGATTTAGAATTGGATAACTTCATGAACTGTTGTGAGAGGCAATTCCCAAATTCATCCTGATTTTTGGTCTCTTGCCTTTCCATATGCTGGAACATCAGAGCCAGTGAAAAAGGAATCTAAATTGGTCAAAAAGCCCTCATTTCATATAAAACTTCTCAAATTAGCAACCTAGAAAAAGTACTGATATAAAATCTGATTATTCTCTATTTATATCAGACCAAATTTGAGTACCCTATGTGACCAAGAACATTAACAAATTGGAGGGGTGATAGATTTTGAATTCGAGCCATTTGAATATGTGTGGATGGGACAGCTATCTGTAAGTATTTTAAGAGCTATTTCTGAAAGAAGGATTAACTTGTTCTGCTTTGTTGACCCCAAGAGGAGAACTGAAAGCAATGGATTAAGCTCAAAGTAAAGAAATACATTTCAATTAAAGTGATCTAAATGTAGAATGGGTAATGTCAGTGGGTCAGGGACTTTCCCTACAAGGGTGTCCTCCAAATGAACAACAATATCTAAATCATATAAATTACAGATTTAAAAACTGAGAGAGATCTTAGAGATCAAGCTAAATCTCTTCATTTCTTTATTTAAAATAGAAACTGAAGTCTGGAGAGCTTTAATGACTGACTTGTCTCAGAAATCAGAGTTAGTAGGTAGAAGTGCTAGGATTTGAATCCAACCTTCTTTTAACTGCACCACACTATTGCATGATGGGTTCAAAGATAGGATGGACTAGATGTGGACTCTGAGGCACCTCCTGATTCTGGTCTATAGTCTACAAAGAAGTCAGTTCCAGGGGAACTGATTTTTTAAAATTATCTGACATTTATAACTTTCCTTCTATTATCCATCTTTCTTAAGAAGCCTTCTACCAAACTCTTCTTCTGTCATCTTTCTATCCACCTCTATCTAAATATCCATCTATCTACACATATAAATATGTGATATATGATAATATATATAATATAGATGATAATGTGAGCAATTGTTTTATATGTAGGGGAAGGGGCAGGTTAATTCAATCTACATTTGTGCTTCTACCTCAATGATTCAGAAGCAAACTTCAGTTTGATTTTTTAAATCATAATTTGCTTTAAAGTTATGTTTTACATATGAATAGAATTTTAAAACTAAAAGGAATCTTAGAGAATATTTAGATTTAAAACTGAAAGGGAGCTCTTAGAGGTCATTTAGTCCCTTATTCTCTCATTTTGAAGATGAAGAAATTGAGTCTCACAGGAGTAAGAGACTTCTCTAAAATCAAAGAACCAGATATTGGCAGAGCTAGGACCTGACTCTCAGTTAGTGGAACCCAGAGCTCTAAATTCTCAATTACTAGGGTCCAGAGGTCTTGACTTTCAGCCAGTGGAGTACAAAACTCTTGACTGTTAGGGGAATGCTTTTTCCACTAAATGGTAATACTGATATTTTTTTATTTTCACATTTGTCAAAACAACTTCTGACTTCAATGAAAGATAATTATTTTTGTGATCTCAAACATATTTCTTAACTCTTATATTTTCCTTCTTACCTTTTAACTTTGAGAAAATTTTGACTTATCAGAATTAAGTATTTTATAAACAGCAATGAAATAAACATGAAATGAAAATAAATTCTAACAAATGTTCAGATTTGCTCTTCAGAAGATTAGATATCCAGGTGTTCTCCCATCAGAAATAGCTCCGTCACTCAAGTGAGCAAACCATGAAGTGGACTTTTTAAAAGAGATTTTGCTGTCCAATAAAATAAATTAACCACAGGTATTACACTGAAATTCAATATTTTGGAAGATTAAGCGGGGCCTGGTCTTATTGAATCAGTCACTACTGATCAGTTTTACATTTGCTTTTTTTATTTTTTTTATTCATCTGTTCATAGAACACACACACACACTTTAAATAAAAGGCTCCTGGGGAAACCTGCTAGGCAAATTTTATAAGTTACTGGCTAGACGTTGATTGATTTATGATTGCCCAACTAAGAGGCAACTCAATCTCAGCAGCCAAGGCCAAATAAAATCTACATAAGTAAAGGATCAAAGGATTTAGAACCAGAGACATTTCATTCAAATCTCTCATTTAAGAGATCCAGAGAAGATAAATTGGGTTCACTCCCAATAAGACACCTAAATGTTTTTTCTACTTTGCCACACAGAATCAAGTTTTTCTTAAGATTTCTTAAGAAACGAAAATTTCTTTTGAGAACTATCTTTTTGGGTTCTGGTTTAATTTGGGTTCTAGTAATTGCAAATTGTCTCCTAAAGGTAGGTAAGTGATAAGGTGGATTAGGTCCTGGATTTGAGAGAATTTGAATTCAAATCTTAATAGTGCGAGCTAGACCAGTCAAAATCTTTCTTATCTCCATTTTAATTATCTGTAAAGAGGGAATAATAGCAGCACCTGATTCCCAATGTGAGACACAAAGGAGTCAACACATGAAAAGTATTTAGCATAGTGCCTGGCACACATTAAGCACTATGTAAATGCTAGCTATTATTACTATTGAGAAAAATCTTTAAATTATGAGTTTTAAATGGTTTTTTTCTGTAAGCTCATCTGGCTTACTGTTAGTTAATGAAATATCAATTTTCAGGGACATGGATCCTCACATTTTATTGGATCACCAAAACAAAAATACCAGATAAGGTAACAAATGGATTGCCTTTTCTTTACCACAATACTGACATAATGTGGAAATGAAAATATCAACTTGCTGATCATATATTCTGTTATGTTCCTCACAGCACTGGAAAATTTCAAAAAATAGAAATACCACTGGAAATGATAATATATTCAAATCATAAGTTCAAACTTAATTTGGCTAATTTTTTTGCCACAACAGCAAAATTTGTCTTTTGAACTAAAACATCTGATGATTTGAAAATGTGGTAGAGAAATGATATATAACGAAATTCACAGGTCATCTTCATCATCCTCTTGAAATTAGGGAACACTTTTCATCTTCCCTGCTTCTACTAATGACCTTATCTAAAAGATATGAATTATTATATTTTAAAGTAAAATAGAAGTCTCAAATGTTTAAATTTAATGATTTTAAGCCCCATTTAAAAATAGAACTCCCATCTGCATCCTGTATATTTTAAAGGATCAAATATAAAAGTTATAAGCAATTAGTGTTTACAGAGAATTTTTTCAAATTCCTCTCTGCTGAAAAAACTATCAGAGAGCACAAACATTCCAACCAAAAAAAATTCATAAAACATAGTTAAGCAGTTATTTTCAACTGTAAAAACAAAACAAAAAACATGAAATATACTAGACATGAAATTAGGCATGGAAATGTGTTAATTTATGCTCATATTTCAGATTTGCCCTGGTTCTACTGAAAAGGCTTTGGGATTCATGTAGCTGAGGCAGAAAGCAATAATTTAATGAAAACATGCATTATCTGTTCCAGTACAGTATCAGTATTCTTAAAATATACATGCAACAAATACTACAGAAAAAACTTTTAAAAAATTCTTTTTTTATAGAGTTCAGAAAATAAATCCGATGCTTCCTGTCTAACATATGGGATTTTTATAATATATTATTCATTATCTGAAAATTGGCCAATAAAGCAACAAGCCATGCATTCCTCTGCAAGTGATTAAAAAAAAAAAAGTCACAAAAAGAGGAAAAGAACACATGCTACAAAGGCCAAACTTGAAAATTATATATATTCATCAATAGCATGTTGATTGACAATGAAAAGCCCAATGTGATTAAAGTTAGCCTAAGCGGTAATCCAGGCCTATTAGAACATCGTTTAGTGGGTATGGGGTCATATATGTTTTATATCCTCTGAGGTAGATTTTAGACAAATAGCTGTGGGGCTCAACTCTATCAAAAGTAGGTTTAAGGAATAGTCTTCTGTTCTTCACTTTGGCGTTAAAATGACTGAGTCATAATAAATGTGTGTGTGCATGTATGTGTGTATATATATATAATATATAAAATATGTTATATATATACATAAAAAGGAAATCACGGCAGGTGTTACCATTATGTTGTCAAAGCCATCCTGAAGGGGCACGGCAGAGTTACAGAAGTCCTATAGAAAGGGGACAGTAAGAAAATGATAGACAATATACATAAGATTTCTTTTCTCCTATTTGGATTGGTATAGCTATAATACATAAGAAATATGAACTTTCTCATTTAAAGCAATAAATATAAATCAATCTCTACTTGGGTCTTATTATCAATACCTCTTTGATTAAAGAACATTTTGGGAGATCCCAACTTTTTTAATGGGAGCCAAGGGGACTTCTCTTCTAAGAATCTGTTAGACCCATTTGATGGCCCATACATGGAAAGGAGAATTAAGGTTCTTCAAAATGTAGCAAACGGATCTGCCCTATATCTGATAACATGATAGGAGGTCAAAGTTCCCCTCGGTTCAATTCTTAAGTCAATATGGCCCTTGGTTCTGTTGGGTAACTAGTAGCAAAACCATGAAATCATGGCATGTGCTGCCAGGATGTACATTATATGCTGTTTTTATCTTTTAAAAATACAAACTCCATTAGATCATAGCTTTAGTTTCAGAGTCAATTAACCACAAAAAGAAAAGAAAGACATCTTAGTTGCCAAACTCAAGAACAGCACTGTTTAGGTACTACCCCTGAGCCAGTTTTAGATAAAGACAGCTGATAACTTGTTTAGTCACTGCTCCTTTGTTAGTTAAAGGAATTCCATGTTTAGTCATTTTTGGACTGATGTCAAAGTTGTAAATGGACCAACTGACATGCCAAGAATTAACTTGAACACTTACTCTTGCATAAGAGAGAGAGGCAAAAGCCTCTCAACTCTACAGGAATGCAAATTTATTCTGTAAATTATTTAGAGAGTAATAGCTTAAATTCCCTCAGCAATGAACCTACTCTTGTCACTGTATGAACAGTATACTGAAGCGATAAATGGGAATGTAAAGATCAATGTAAATATAATTTACAATAGATGGGAACCAGTTTTAGGTGCCTCCTTTTTCTTATCCAACCACTGTGCTTACATATTTTGTTAACATCCTCAAATAAATAATTTGAACATTGTCAATATTTTTTCTCAAGTTGATACAGGAGGAGAATTTAATCTATTAAGTACACAGGAAAAATTACATGATTCATTAGAGATTTCAGGATGTGGTTTTGACAGCTTTGTCAAAGGATGATAGTTTACTCAACATGCTCTCAAAGGTTAAGAGATAAGACCTGTTTATCTCCAACTTGTGATGTCACCAATTAGGAAGCAAGATGGAGAAAACCTCAAATATTCTAGAAATTCCTATCTTGAGGATCAGCTGCACAAAATCATCTCAGATATTTTAAGGGGAAGCACCAAAAGAGTAGTATGTACAGCAGTACCAGGCTTCCAAAGTTTACCCACTGCTAAGCAAGGAACAAATCTGAACTTCTAGGCGAAGCTCTGTAAACTAGGGATCAACTAGACAACTCTCTTGCAAAATCTTAATAACCATCAAATAGCTTTCCTGCAGGCTGGAGTTTCCAAGAAATCAGTTTTGTAGGATGAGTAATGAATGTGCCACATTCAAGAAATCCAAATTCCTCGAATGAGAAAATGAGTAAGAAAAAAATTTCAAGTAATTTACTGTTTTTTCCAAGAATGTTTTATATTACTCATCACACATTTTCTTGTTTAGCTGTAGATAATCAAGCAATTGTTTGGAAAAGAAAATATTCCCACAGAAGTCCTACTTGTGAAATAGAAGGACTACTATCCCCCATCAATTCTGCACAGGAAGAAGAAATTCAAAGGTTTAATTATGTTGCAACTGGATAAAAGCATAATAACAGATAAAAGCACGCCTATGGGACACCACATGCCCAACCTCTTAGCAAACATCCTTAATCCCTCATCATTGTACTCCACTGTCCACTGATATGAGCCAGAAAGAATCATTTTTCTTGTGTAATATTGGATTTCATCAGAATCTCAACAGCTCAGGATTTGATTATGCTAAAAAACTCAAGTATCACAACTCCTTAACACATATTTATATGATGATACAATGATAGCATGTATGTGTATGTCTTCAAAGAAACTCTAAAATGGATATATATATGTATGCATGTAAAAGGGTTCTAGACATTCTAGTCCTCCAAATATGATACACTGAAGTATGGAAAAAGTAATGGAGTGTGTGTGTGTGTATGGGGGGAGACAAAGAGAAGGGAAGTGAAAGAAAGAGAGGGAGTGGAGAGAGAGAGGGAGAAAAAATGAGGGGAAGAGAGAGAAGGAGGGATAAAGGGAAGGAGGGAGAAAGAGGAGTTAAAGAGGGAGGGATAGAAAAAGGGAGAAAGAGATTCATGCAGTTATTATTTATTATTTATTAAATGTCTATCAAATTTCTATGAAACTCTAGGCATTTAATAAACCAATAGATTGGATACAAAACCCTAAAATTAAAACCGTTCTCACCCTCAAGGAGGAGCAGGGGAGGTAAGCAGTTGGGAAAAACGCATACATAGATGTATGAAGACAAAATATATACAAAGAAGTTTGGGGGTAGGCCCGGGATGATCAGGAAGGGCCTCTTGTAGCAAGTGGACCGTAAGCAGGGCCTGAAAGCTGGGGGTTCTAAGAGGTAGGGATGAGAGAAGCAGAATTCCAGGCTTGAAGGATATCCCAAGCAAAAGCAGACAAGCAGGAGGTGAGATGTTCTGTCGAGTGAACATCAGTTAGGCAAGTATAGTTGGAGCATGGAATGTGTGAAATCCCTTTGTCAAAACAGCTTAAGGAGAAGATTGTAAAGGTCTCTCCATGACAAATATTCATAAAAGGCACTACTCAATCTGTTTAGGCAAGGAATTAACTTGATCAGATAGCTGTTGCTGGAATACTCTGGCAACTGCCGGCAGGACAGTGTGGAAAGGAGAGCAGTTCGAGGAAGGGCACAAAATCCCCAGATCTGCCACTTGGCTTCCTTCCAGGCTCTGCTAAAATTGCACTTTCTTTAAGAAAGTTTTGCTGGTCTTTGGTGAACTTCCCTCTGGAAGTATCTTCAATTGATCCTCTCTATATCTTGTTTGTAGCTACAGGGGACAAACTATTGGCAGAGGAGCAATCCACCGCCTGGGCAGTGCAATTTAATGTAAATATATACAGATGTCTAATTCTTTCCATGAGTGGTGATTTTTCCCACTTAAAGAAAGGAAGGTCAGTAAATTCCTACTCTGAGAAAGCTCCCTCTTGTCTATAGAATTAAGTTTTAAATGTCTTTGAGCATTTAAAGCTTTTCTTTCTCCTTTTCCAGGCTTTTTGCACAGTATGCAATTCCACACCTTCACATCTTGTTCTCCTTGCCACTCATCACACACAATGATCCATCTCCTTCCCTCCTGCTTTCGTACTGACTTCCTCCCATTTTTCTCCCTTTTCGCCTCTGTCTCTTGGGACACGTTCTCCCTTTTCGCCTCTGTCTCTTGGGACTCCTGGCTCCCTTCAACATTCAGCTCAACCACCAGTTAAGGCTTAGCAGGAGGCCTTTCAAAGGCTCCCTATTTTCTAGTGCCATTCCCTTCAAGCTTTCCTTCCATCAACCATCATCTTGTATGTGCTGTTTAAGTCTCTCCCCACATCAAGCCATTCTCATTCAGCCCCTAAATTTTCCCAAAGCACAGGTTGGATTATATCACTTTCCCCAAGCTCAATAAATTCCAGTGGTTCTAGATTGCCTCCAGGAGCAAATACAAATGTTTTGTTTGTCATTCAATGCTCTTCATAACCTAGATTCCTCCTATCTTTTCTAGTATTCTTATATCTTACTCCCCAATGAGCACACTGCCCTCCTGTGTCCCGTTTCTTGGCTTTGGGCATTTTCTCTGCTCATTTCCCATGCTTGGAATGTTCTTTCTCTTCTGCTCTTACCCTTGATTCTTCCCTGATTTCCAACTAAAACTCCACCTTCTACAGGAAACTTTCCCCTACCTCTCTTAATTTTAGGGTCTTCCTATTTCTCTTTGTATATATTTATGTATACATGTTTCTCTTTACATGTTTCTTATATTTTGTTTTCTATGTATTTATTTGCCTGTTTTGTCCCTCATTAGACTGCAAAGTTCTTGAAGGAAGGAACTGTTTTTTGACTCTTTTTTTGTATCAAATTTTGTACCAAAATTTCTGGGCACATAGTAGGTGCTTAATAAAAAAATTTTTTTTTGGTTAATTGCTGTCTCCTCCATAGAATGCAAGTTCCAGGAAAGCCAGGGAAGTTTTTGCCTTTCCTTTGTATTCCTACCCTTGAGAAGCCACAGGGCGTGGTACCTTATGTGTTGGGTGACAGTACCACTTCAATCAGATATACAGAAAGAATGGCAGGGAGGAATTCCTTTGGTTTTCAACATAAAATTTACAAAAATAGGAGGCAAACTAGGAAGCCTCTTTTTAATAAAAAAAAGAGCTATTTATTATATAAGATACTCTAAAAATTAACAAGTCCCCGTTTTTAAAATGACCTAACCTTTCAGCATCCCTAGATAACTTTCTAAAGATGTAAGCTCCAGACGAGTGGATGATTTGCATCCAACATGTATGGTGGGAATTTCCAATTTGACAGTTCCTAATGCTGAAAAGATCATGGGTCTGGATCAAAACTGGACTGTTTGTTGAGAACACACCCAGAGCAACAATATCATGATTCCATTTAAACAATAATACCCTGGTTGGTTAATTATAATATTTTGGAGAGGAATGAGGTTAGTTAAGAAGGTTATATAACAGAGAGGGAAGATATTGATTAAGATGGTGATTATAATATTGGAAGGATTGGTTAAGATAGTTATTCCATCTTTGCAGGGGAATAGGGTTGGTTAATTTGTTTATCATAATATCAGGGGGTTTGTTAAGATAATTATCAAAACAGTGAGGAGACTTTGTTAAGATGGTTATCATGACATTGGGGGAAGGATTGCTGGGATTATTGATTTTGTTTGGAGAAGGAGGGTGGGAAGTACAAATGCAGATTTTCACAGAAAGTTACAGAAAATAACCAAGGGTTCTCAGGACTTTTGCTTTGAGGCCTTTTGAAGGAAGACACAAGAAAGGCCAATCTGCTTCCTCTTAATGCACTCCTATTTCGAATCTTGTTTTAATTTCAAGGTTGTGCTTGCTATTTTACTCATGTAAAGTTTCATTCATTCAGCATTAGTTAAGGCTAATATTTCTCTTGGGAATAAGTGGACAGAATAAAGCCTTTAAAAGTTTAATTCTATATAAAAAAAAATTTTTTTTTCACACTAGAAGTGTGTGTTGGGGGGGGGGAGGGAGGGTCTATTCATTCACCCTTGACTTATGAGCCAACGTTTTTTAGAAACAACCCAAACACCTGACAGCAGACTATACATAAACTATTTATATAAGCTCATGGTTAAAGGATTAATTTATTTTACAAGAATGCTTAGACATAAGGTCATACATTTTTAGTTAAACTGATCCAATGGGCAAAACTCCTGGGTCGCTTTTTTTTCCTTCTCCTTTTTGTTTATGGTCCAGATCTCTGATATCATTGGCAAAAGAAATTATACTATAGAAAGTTCCTCTTACCAAAGCAGATTTGTAATTTGTCTGTATTTTTATAGTCTTAGAGGATAGTCTGGGGCAATCAAAGGTTAAGGGACTTGTCCATATCCCCGATTGTATGTGTACAAAGCAGCATATGATCCAAAACCCTCCCTACTCCAACACCAATATTATCCATTGTACCACTTTGCCTATTCTGTTTCTTATTACAATTTTATGTTTTTAATAATACCTAAAATTACTGAAATAATCATCCTCTTAACGACACAAAGCTCTACTTCATGTATTTTGTTTTGAACTAGTTCAGATGTAGTTTTGTTAAAGCTCCAGAAAGGCTTTACTCAAAGTGCCAGCTATTTCCATGAAAGTTCCTGATTCTATATTCACAGGACTCATTGATCACCTTCTCCAGGCTGCTCTCTTAAGTCATATTTCACTTGTCTGTATACAGAGTGTATCTTCCTAGAAACATGTGATCTCTTTGAAGACACAGGATGTTTGGGTTTTTTGTCATGAACTCCTTAGCTTTAAGCACAGTGCCTTGCATATAGCATGTGATATAATGAATTACATATATATACATATATGGATGTGAAAATCCCTGAAATCTTAACTTAAGCAAATGTTCTTAATAAAAAACCAGAACTTAAGACACTTGTCTTTTCAAATGTTCTATAAATTCTTCTAAATTTGAAAAATCTATGTGAACTTTGGGAAAAGATTCACTTAATGTGAATAATTTAACACTGTAAATTTGAAGAATGTACATGAATTTTAGGAGATTTTAAAAAACTTGAATAATTAATATTCATATTTTTATTTATCAAATTTGTTTAACATGTCCTTGAGATTTTCATGAGCATAAGGCAAAATCAAAAGGAAATCTATTTGTCCTCTTCTCTCTCCAACCACCCCTTTGTTTACCACAACCTAAGAACCAAGTCCACACGATACCTATGAACTGTTCTTCCCCTTCACACTTCTAAATGCCATAGAGCCCTTCACTGTTAAGTTCTCCATGTGGCAAAATCACTTTCCAATCTTGCCCCATCCCTTCAAATTCCCATTCTCCCTCTGTACCTATTAAACATACACAATAATGAATATAATGAATAAATGATACCAATCTAATATCTTGATTTTGTAATTTGTCAACTAAATTAATTAAATGCAATTAAATTCAACATTTATTAAGCACCAACTATATGAACAATACTGGGGATACAAAAAAAAAAAAAAAAAAGAAAGATTCCTGTCGCCTAATTAAAGATTTCCCTCCCCTTTTAAAGATAATGAACCTATTTGACTAGAAGCCTGCTATCCTACTAAATCTACGGGGGTACCAGGAGTCCTTGAATATTCTAGTCTGGCCCTGAATATAAGAGCTAAGATAAACTACAGTTCTTTTCTAAAAAGAGAATCATTTAATGACAATAGTTAAAATTTTAGAACACATGGGAATTCAGTACTGAACAAGCCAATGTCATATAAAATGAATTACTATTAGTTATTGAATTACCCCTTGATGGAAATAAAGGGAATAATAAATTTCATCATTCATATATATATATGTAAAGAATGACAGTTATGTTATAAAAATATAGTCCTGAACAATATTCATATAAACATAAAATTGACAATTACTCCTCCAAAGGGAGTAATCTTGCAATATTTCTCCTGGGCTGGGGGTGTAGATGTGAGGGGGAGGAATCTCCCTGGATTATCAATAGTATAGATGAAAGAAAAACAGGAAGAAAGACAGAAGGAAAGGGAGAGGAGAGCAGAGAAAGGAAAATGGAAATAAAATGAGAAAGGTAAAGGAGAAAATAGTCACAGAGAGAAGGGGGGTGGAGAGAGAAAATAAGGGGAAGGTGGAGAGGATAGAGGGAGACAGAAGGAAAGGGAAAGGGAAGGAGGGAAATGGGAAAACTAGAGGAGAAAAAGATATAGATAGGGAATGGGGGGTAGGGAAAGAGAGGGAGGAGAGGAGAGATGGAAGGGGACAGGGACAGGGACAGCAAGAGGGAAAAGGAGAGGAAGAAAGTGAGAGGGAGATGGAGAGAGAGAAGAGGGAGACAGATAGATAGACAGACAAGAGATATACAGACACAGAATCACATAGAGACAAGAAACAGAGAGAGAGGGAGAGAAAAAGAGGCAGTTGGCAGAAATGAAATGGGCTTGGAACCTATTCCATAGTCTGTCACATTTCCCTGCTCAGCTCCACCTCCCAAGATGTGATACAGTGCTTGTCCATACTGGAGGCTTGGAGGTGTCAGCTATAAAATATAGCTCCAGACTCCTCTGAAACTACTGGCAATGTGACAAAGGATAGAATTTCAAGTCCCTTAAGAATGATGCTTTGGGTGCACTAGGATATTTCAGGGTCCCCTTAAATCAACTGACCACTACCTGCGAGGAGGCTGATCTTGATCCCAGATTTGCTATTGTCTTCATTATACTGTAAGATCCCATAAAAAGTGAATTTTAAAGAAATTTATTTGCCACAATTCATATGCAGATATTTTGCACATTGCTGCAAATAGTCAGATGGGATCAACTATACTTTGAAAGAGAGCAAGAGAGTTGTCAAGTTGCTTTTAATTTAGTAGATTAAAAAAAAAACCCAATAGAAGGCATTTTGACATATTCAAACTTTTAGAATGTAGTTTTAATGACTTTAGAAATTAATATAGCTATCAACTCTATAGGGATGACTCTCACTTTTCACATTTCCTTCTTTAACCTATTTTGGGAGATTTGTTTTAACCACTGGACAGGGATTTATTAAGTAAGTATTATACTCTAGGCACTGTGATAATTACTGAAGATTCAAAAGACAAAAATGAAGTTATTTTTGCCCTCAAGGAAGGCATTCTATCAAAACTATCCCAACTTCCCACTGAACATTTGCTGTACATTACACCAACACCTTAAATTCAGGATGTTTAAGGCTAAATTTATTCTTTTCCCTCAAATCATTCTCCTGATTTCCCTATCTTTGTCAATGGCGCCACTCCTTCCATTCTAAAGTTGGGGTCAGCCTTGATTCCTCCTTGTCCTCCATCCAATTAGTTATTGAGTGCTATTGATTCAAACAGAATTATATCCTATTGTTCTCTTCATTTCTGTTCTCCCAGTATCTAGTTTAGCAAATTACATATAGGAGCGATTTCATAAACATCTGTTGAATTATGGTAGAATTAATGGAGGCAGTGTGAGATAATGGATAGTCAGCTTTGGAGCCAGGAAGACTGGACATCAAGAACATCTCTGGCACATACTGATCATGTAACTCTGGGCAGTGAATAAAGCCTGGGTCTGGGGTCAAGAGGACCTGAATTCCAATTTCTAGCTATGTGACTCTGTAACTCTGGACTTAACCCCATTTACCTCAGTTTCCTCAACTGTTAAATGAGTCGAAAAAGGAAATGATTAATTACTCCTTATCTTACTAAGAAAACCCCAAAAGGATCACAAAGAGTCGGGGATGAACAATAACAAGGCCTTGGACAAATCACTTCACATCTAAGCAGTTCTCTACGAATCTACATCAGAGAGAACATACATATTGACTTCATATTTGTGCAAGTTTTCTTATTATATAATCTTCATAACAATAACTAGCATTTATGCTGCCTTTGAAGGTTTGCAATGCATTTTGCATCTGTTCTACCATTTGTTTGTCTCCAGTAAGAGGTAAACACCTTTTGGGTTCTTGATTGGCCCTCCCCTTGGACAAGCATAATTTACACCTCTGTCTGATCTTGAGAAAACTAGAAAACTATCAAGATTTGTGAACATACTGTATTGCAGCAACTCCTGTCTGACCTGAGGACAAAAGTCAGATATGAATTAAAAGATAAACACTGTAAATGGAGGGTGTGTATCTGTGATTAAAAATGGGTCTTTTTTTACATTCAAATTTTTCCTGTTTTACCACTTCTCCTTTCCTTAAAATGCGCTCTCCCCCAAATTGTGAATTTAGCTCCTTCCTCTCCACGATTATTTTCTTTCTAATTTTTTTCCACTAAAATTTAATGGAAACTTCCCCCTTGTTCAGAAAAGCAGAGCCAGACTCCAATATTATCCAATAAATATATAGCTGGAAAGCTGCTTAAGTCCCAAAGTTTAAGTCACACAATATACTTCAAATGTATGAAGATAATATGCTACTCAAACAGGCTCTGGGGAATCCTTGTGCAAAGCAGTGAATACTTTAGAAACATGACTTATTATCTGTTTTTCTTGTTTCCTGAGTTTGGATTTTTCTGCACAAAGGTTTCTTACACACAACTATATATATTAATATCTACTTTCCATTGTTTCCTAACCCAATCCAATAAACAATTCTATTTTTATTTCCCAAATCCAATTTATATAATATAGTAGAATTATCTTTATCTATGTCTCTCTTCTTGAGCCTGTAAATTTGTTTAAACTCTTACTTTTCTTCCTGTATGTATTTTTAAAAGGCTAAAGACTTTCTTTATCCAAAATCCTATAAATTCCACAAAACCTAGCAGAGTTTTATTTATCCTGTAAGCATGGAAGAGTAAGTCAATGAAGCTGATGGGATATTTACGATACTGAAAGTTCATTAGAAGGCACTGTACAGTGAGACAAGCACGAATTAGACCAGATTAGACCCTGACCTCAAGGAGCTTACAGTTTCAAATCAGTATTTTGGTGACAGTTTGCAAGGGCTGAAGGGATAGGGAGCAAGGAAGAGATTAGAACAGAGGGAGAATTAATCAGGGAAGGATCTTGCCCCTTATTTAGTATCTTGTGAATGACAAAAGAATATCATCTACTTTTAAATAAATCTAATAGTATCTGTATATGCTAATAAATCTGAAATATCCAGTTTCTCCTACTGAAGCAATAAAAAATAATGGTGAAATGAATGTACCCATGTACTTTGTATGTGCATAAGCTCGTGCATGTAAGTGCATGGAGAAACACACATGCAAAATGCACGTTACACACACACACACACACAACACTAGCTACTGGAGGGGCTGAGATGCGCAACGCTCTGTGTGTCAGACTGGGACAAACCTGCTGGAAAGGTCTTGTCTGGGCTTGCTGCCTGAGGAGCCGCTGTTGCTGCTGCTGCTGCTGTTGCTGCTGCTGCATGAGTTTCATCTGGATCAGCTGCTGCTGGGATGTGATTGCATGGATGGAGGGAGGTTGCATCATGGTACCCGAACGCCTCTGCAACATGTTTGAGAGGGCTTGCTTTGTGTTGGTGGGGACAAATGAACCCGTGGGATCCAGTCGGGAGCCACCTAGAAGAAATTAAATGTGTAGGAAGCTTTCTTAAGATCTTGTGTACCAGGGCAGCATGCAAATCTCTACCACCACGCTGACTTGTTTTGTCAAGCTTAGATTCAAAAAGAAATTTGGAAACGAATCAAAGAAGTTAACATCTAAACACAAGTTTATGGGTTTCTGTTATTTTATAGCAAAGCAATAGCCCATTTTGCAGAAGTGAAAACAAGGGATCGGGACAGGGGGGACAAAAGGGAATAAAGGACCTAAGGTTAGCCTAGGTGGTTCTGGGACTAAGAGTGGTTTTTGAGAATTCATATACTACAGTTCACCAGGATTCTAACTTTATATATATATATATATATATATATATATATATATATATATATATATATATATATATATATATACATACATATATACATATATATATATAAACTCTTTTTTTTTACAAAACATATATATGGGTAATTTTTCAGCACTGACCATTACAAAACCTTTTGTTCCAACTTTTCCCCTTCTTACCCTCACCCCTTCCCCTAGATGGCAGGTAGTCCAATACATGTTAAATATGTTAAAGTATATGTTAAATACAATACATGTATACATGTTTATATAGTTATCTTGCTGCACAAGAAAGATCAAATCTAGAAAGATAGTAAAAAAAACCTGAGAAAGAAAACAAAAATGTAAGCAAACAATAACAGAAAGAGTGGAAATGCTATGTTGTGGTTCACACTCATTTCCCATAGTTCTCTCTCTGGGTATAGCAGGTTCTCTTCATTACTGAACAACGAACTAGTTTGGATCATCTAATTTTTGAAGAGAGCCACGTCCATCAGAATTGATCATCATATAGTATTGTTGTTGAAGTGCATAATGTATAATGCTCTCCTGGTCCTGCTCATTTCACTCAGCATCAGTTCCTTGAGTCTCTCCAAGCCTTTCTGAAATCCTCCTGCTGGTCATTTCTTATGAATAATAATATTCCATAACATTCAGACACCATAATTCTTCAGCCATTCTCCATTCAATTTCCAGTTTCTAGTCACTACAAAAAGGGATGGATTCTAATTTTTTAAAGGCTAAGAAGATAAGACAATGTGAATACTGGATGGAGTGGGAAACATAATTTCACATTAGCTCTCAGTTTAAGAAATATACTGTTATTAAGGAAACAACTCTCTTATAATGTTCTCCACTATAGAATACAAGAGATTTTCTTCCTGAAATTCCAAACTATGCATTTACAAATTTATCTAAAGGTACAATCTCACTCTCAAGTTGACTAGTTTCCCTCTCCAAGATACATCCAACAGTATGAGATGGGACTTGAAAAACTAATCTGAACTTAAGTGATATTAATACAGGCAGAGGGGATAGGAACTGCACTTGTGATTTTAATGGTAAAGGATTCTAGTTGAAGAGATAGCTTTGACTTTTTTGTTGTTGTTGTTGCAATTTAGAGTCTTAGAGCACTGTCTTGTAAAATTAAATAGAGTCATGATGCATCCATAGCAGGACTTGAATTCAAATCTTCTTAGCTCCAAGGTCAGGTCTCTCTATCCACTATACCACAATGCCCCCAGAAGCATAGAATGCCCAAAAAAAAAAAAAAAAAAGGTTCAGTTTACTCTGCCCAAATCAGAACTCTAGGCAATGCATTTGAGGAAGGATATTGACTGGTCCTGTCATGTCCAGAACAAGAAGCACAGGCTGCGAGAAGAACTACTAGATGATGCAATACAAGAATTAAAGACTATTTTGTCCCAAAGATGCATTTGAGGGAAAGTGGGAAGTGAAGGATGGAAGATACAATCAATCAATAAACATTTATGCAGCACCTATTATGTGCCAGGCATTTGGCAAAAATGAGAGTATGGGGGGCAGGAGGGAATAAAGGAACTCAGTTAGCCTATGTCATTCTAGAATTGATAGAGGGCTTTTGAGAATTCAAATACCACAGTTCACTATGAAACTAACTTTTTAAAGGCTAAAAAAGCAAAGGCAATGGGAATGCTGAATAGAGAGGGACACTTCATCAGGAAGACAGAAAGTCTACCTATGATACTGGGGATACAGTGCCCTGCCCACACAGTTTGGAAGGTCACACCTAACAGGACAGTCTGGCTTTAGAGAGCAGCAGCAAGTCATAGAGAAAATTAATAGATTTTGGCTAAATGTAAGAAAATTTAAAAAAAAAAAGCTTTTTTAACAACATAAGCTGTCCCCCAAAACACAGAATGGCCTCCCTCTGGAGGAGAAGAAATTTCTCCCATGGAAGGTCTTCAGACAGATGTCTTTGAGAGGATTTTTATGTGAGTAGGACTAGCTGATAAAATGCTTCATTTGAATTTGATCCAGGGCAGAGGCTTGCTCTAAAACTCTACTACCTGGAATAAGTTGCTCTAAAACTTATTATCTGGAATAAGTCACTTAAAAAAATATATACTTCAGGTTCCTTTTCTGTCAAAAAAAGGTGCTGAAATGAGGTGAATCAAGGCAATTCCAACAGACTTGTGATGGAAAGTGTCATCCACATCCAGAGAAAGAACTATGAGGACTGAATATAAATCAAAGCATAGAATTTTTTTTTTTTTCCTTCAGAGGCAATTGGGGTTAAGTAACTTGCCCAGGGTCACACAGCCAGGAAGTGTTTAAGTGACTGAGACCAGATTTGAAATCAGGTTCAATTAGCTGCCCTAAAGCATAGAATTTTTACCATTTTTGTGGTGTTATTTGTTTTGCTTGTTTTTTTTCCCTCTTTTTTTTCTTTTGATCTGACTTTTTTGTGTGTGTGCAGCATGACAACTGTAGAAATATGTTTAGAAAAACTGCACATGTTTAATCTATATCAGATTGCTTGTTGTCTTGGTGAGGGGAAAGGGGAAGAGAATACTAGGTTTTATGAAATTTAATGTTGAAAATTATTTTTGCATGTATTTAGAAAAATAAAATACCATTTTAAAAAAAGAGGATGTTGAACTAGCTGGTCTCTGAAGGTTCCTCCTAGTTCTAAATCTATGCTCCTACAACCTCTGAAGTCCTTTCTGGTCTAAGATTTGAAGAATCTACAATTCCATGACAATATCACCCTGAATAAGTAGTAATTAAATAATCCCTGGTTTTATGGCAACTTTTAAATATAGGGCATTTATCATTAATACTCTGAAATCTAATGAGTCTAGCTTAGAGTTGGCACCTAAAGAGCTTTATTAATGAATGTGTGCATAAAAAGTAAAAAGTTTGGCTGTAGGGCATAATTAACTGGCAAATTTTTCATAGTTTAAAAAAAAGAAGAACTTTCACATCAACCTAACACATATTGTATATTTTAGGTTGATTTATTCAATCTTGCTTCTGGCTGGTGAGTCAGAGAAATGGATTAATCATGGAACAACAGGCTAAGCAACATTTCAAAGATTTTGGCCAAAAAGTTCTGGCACACCCCAAAACCAGAAGTAGACAATGTGTTAAAAAGAGAACTCAGCATTTCTTGGCTCCTATTTTTACAACAAACTTCTCACAACCCTGAAAAAGAATGGCTGAGCCTAATATAATCAGAATTGCTTAATATCACATGGCACATGTTGCCTCAGAAAACACCTTCCACATTTTGAAGCTTATCTACTTGAAGTAGAATGAAGTTGCACCTATTAAAAATACTATTCCCATGGGGTTAAGCAATAAGGATAACTATAAATCAGTGAAATAATCAACTAGGACAATAACTATAACCAATAGTCAGACTATTAAGAATAGTGAATAACTGTATAGACAAAAACTAAAATTATACTTTTATTTTAAAAATTGTGGTATGAAAAAGGTATCTAACACACAAGCTGCCCAAGTTATTGAAAAATTGATAAATGCAAAATCAAATAAGTTTAAAATAAATTTACTGGTTTCCATTCATGTAAATATATATGGAATATTTATTTTTCCTTTAAATACTATTAGTCAATATGGGAGAGAAATAAAATATAAGCTCTACTTGAAAGCATCTCAACTGTGCTTTGTTCTAAAGATGACATACATCAGATAACATGTATGATCTCTTTCATTTATACTTAATTCTCATTTGTCCAAGTTATTGAAAAATTGATAAATAGAAAATCAAGTAAGTTTAAAGTAAAATTAACTAGTTTTCATTCATGTAAATATATACTGAATACTTATTTTTCCTTTAAATGTACAAAATACTATATTAGTCAATATGGAGGAGAAATAAAATATAAGTTCTCTCTCAAAACATTTCAACTGTGCTTTGTTCTATAGATGATACACTCCAGATAACATGTACGATCTCTTTCTTTCAAAACCAATAGCAATATATAGTATACACATAAGACTTTTATTTTAAATAACAGAAGAGGGAGCTTGGGAGAAATTCTGGTGTTCTAAGCAATAATGCCAAGATTTCAATAAAACTGTACTTTAAAAAAAAATTCTGTATGAAGGGAATACTATAACCTTTTATAGTCATGTATACAACTCCTTATTCCTTGGAGTAATTATTCAGAATTTAGTGGATTTATTTGGCTATTTCAGATCTACTGAAGCAAAAAAAAATTTTCTGGGGAATGGGAAAAAAAACCCCAAACCTCACTGATAAGAAGAACACGATCTTGCTACTACATCTTTCACATACCTGGTGCAAGTGACTGATTCTGCAGGAAGAAGCCGGGCTGTTGCGGTTGTCCCATGATGTTATAGCCCCACAAAGCCGACTGAGGGTGGTGCATCATTTGTGAGGAAATTGGTGAGTAGTTGGGAGGCACTCGGTATATGTTGTTCTGTGGATATTCCTTCAACATACATGGTAAGAAGAAACGTTATTATAATTCCCATGCTACATGAATAATGTAGATTTTTCTTACAAAGTTATTTGAGACACATCCTCTTGTAGGCTGTACAACTATTTTAAGACAAAGAGAGGAAAGAAAATGCTAGTTCACATGCTTTCTGCAAATCTCTCCTTCTGTTCCAAAAATCAGCTGAAGGGAAAGATTTTAGTTAAAATACATTGTGTTTTGTCCTGCTTTTAGAACATCAAATGACTGATAATGAACCTAAGGCAGTTAAAACACAGCACTCAATTACTAACTTCAGCACTGAAACCAATTCCAAAGAGATCTTATCTTCAATTTTCTGGGCTTACAAAGCAGGGTCCTATTCAAACCATCCCTAATGTGGAGCAACGTGGAAGCAGATGAACATTGCAAGAGTTAAAATTAAAACAACAAGGGGAAGCAAAGGCCAAAAAGAATGTTTTTTCTCCTCTTCACTTTCAAGAGTAGCAATAGAAAATCCTTAGTAATTTTTAGCAGTTTGATGACATTCGGAAAAAGTATTTGTATAAGAAATTAATGTTGAGGTTTTGGCAAATAATCAATGGCTGGGATCAGTTGATACCACTTTGTTATTGTTCAGTTGTGTTTCACTTGTGTCTGACTCTTTCTGATCCCATTTGGGGTTTTCTTGGCAAAGACACTGAGGGGTTTACCATTTCCTTCTCCTGTTCATTTTACATTTGAGGAAACTGAGACAAACAGGGTGAAGTGACTTGCCCAAGTATCATACAATTAGTAAATATCTGAGGTCAAATTTGAATTCATGAAAATGAGTCTTCCTGCTTATGCCCACATGGCAAGTACTTAGGGCTAGAATTCAGGTTCTCAATATTCAAATCTAGTCATCAATTTTGCAATGTACCAGTCACCCAACAGGTCCTTTTGTTTAGTGCTGTTTAAATTACAGGGAAACTCTCTGATAATGCTAGTGTCAGGGTTACAGATGTTTTAGGGCATGTGCTTTAACTACTACATCAGGAATCAATAATTCATAGGAGATTTGAGTGGATCCTCTTATACTCACATCAACTCTTTGATTTGATTTTGTCTTTCGCTTCCTTCCCTTTGTTTTCTTCTCCTCATCGGCTGTAGTTTTTCCCTGATCTGATAGCTCAGCTGATTTTCTTTCTGGTTCCTGAGAGACTGGTGTGGCTGGCTCTTCATCTTCCTCCTCAGGAGGCAGAGGGAGAGGCTCGAGGTAGTAGCTTCGGGGCTTGGGGGTAGGGTGAGTGTGGTAGAGGAGAAGATGATGCTGTTCCTCGTACTTGATCACTTTTCTGTCCACTCGAACGGTCCCAAACCAGGCCCAGGAGAGTGGAGCTGGATTTTTGTGACCCTCAAATAAGTCCCATGGGGATACTTTCTGTTTTGTGGACACTTGGAGACCCTAATTAATTAAAAAAAGTCTATGAAGCTACCGACTAAAACACAATACAGCCAAATTATTAAAAGAACATTATTTCATTAAATAAATTAAATACAAAATATAATCAATTTTTAAAAATTAGCAAATAACTTTTAAGTTATAGTCTCTGTCTCCCACCAAATTTGAGACAATCAGGGCTAAGTAACTTGCCCACCCAGGGTTACACTGCTATTAAGATCATATTTGAACTCTGCTCCTTCTAACACCAGGATCAATGTTCTATGCATTATGGAAATCTCCTAGCTGCCCCACTACTTAGGGCATAGTCACATTTTAAATTTGTGCTCGTACTCTAATACTATGAAGCCCTGCCATGATCTGTCTCTGCACTTTACTCTGGCTATCACCCAACTTTTCCTCCGGGCCTCTACCTCACCTTTGGTTGGACTTAACCTCCCCTTCCAGCCTCATTGGACTTCCAGCCAAACTGGCGTCCTCTCTGATCCTTACTCAGAAGATTCAGTCTTCCATTTCTGTGCTTCTGCAGCAGCCTTCCCCCATACCTGGGGGAATCTCTCTCTCATGGAATCCCTCACTTCCTTTCAAATGCAGCTCAGACAGACACCATTTTCTGCCCGAAACCTTTCCTGTTTTCAGCCACTGGTACCTTTTCTCCCAAACTTCCTTAAACTTAACTACTCTCTGAATATTTGTATTTGTTAACTTTATGTTTATGATCTGTATATTTTTACATATATTTGTCATCTTCCTCATTAGAATGTTTACTCCACTCCAAGTAGGGAGAGACTGTATCATTCTTTGTATTTGAATTCTAGCACAGTGTCTGGTCCACAATAGGGTCTAAATAAATGCTTGTTGATTATCTTGTTCATTAGCTATCTGTATAGATTATCGATCTAATATACAAAATGACATTTTAACTTTTTTTTTGAAACAAAAACGAGCCTACTTTCCCACTCCACCTTATTTCAGTGAAAATGTTTCCAAAACTTCAATAAAAATATTTCTCTGTCCACTTAATAACAAAGGGAGGCCATTAAACAACTATGGATTCATTTGTTACTTAGTTTTGCAAATGCCCCAGTGTTATCAGAACCAAATTTCCTTTAATTTCTTTCCATTAAGGTTTTGATTAACATCACTACAACTCCTTTTCAGAGCACAAACCCATTTCTGCCAGATCTACAGAATGGCTTTATGTTAAATATGGAGAGAAAAAACAAACAAACCAAACATGAAATGATTGATATTTTCCTTGTTGAGAAGTCTGCAAAAGAATTTGTCCAAAATACAACAAAAAGAATATACTCATTATTTAGAATCATAGATTAGACCTGGGAGATAGAATCTAATCCAATTTTCTCATTTGTTTTCAAACAGATGCAAAGATAGTTTTCTACATTCACTCATGCAAAATCTTGAGTTCCAAATTTTTCTTCCTTTCCTTCTTCCCACTCCTCTTTCCCCTAGGTGGCAAATAATCCACTATAGGTTAAACATGTGGAATCCTACTATACATATTTCCACAATTATGTTGCACAAGAAAAATCAGAACAAAAAGGAAGAAAAATGAGAAAGAAAAAAAGCAAGCAAACAACAAAACAGGTAAAAATACTATGTTATGATCTACACTCAATCTCCATAGCTCTCTCTCTGGTTGCAGATGGCTCTCTCCATCACAAGTCCACTAGAATTAGCCTGGACCACCTCACTGTTGAAAAAAGTTCTAGGCAATTCTTTAAGACTTTCAGTTAGAGAAATGGAGTTTCTTCACCTGGGAGTTTCTTATTTTAATGAAAGCACTGGCCTAAGTCCCTACCTCCAAAATCCCTATTTAGTAGAAAGGAAGTCAGATCAGATATTATTTCCATTTTCCAGAGAGAAAAAATATGGAATGTAGGCAAAGCTGGAAAAGAAAGACTGGATAGATATATTTAAAGAAAACATTTACTCTTGCCTGTTTCTTATCTATGGAGTCAAATCCTGCGATTTTGTTGCCTTTTGTGTCAATCAAGGATCCCATCGGCTCACAAGTGATGACATCACAGGTCTGCTTGGGCAAAGGCAGCAGCTGGCGAACTTTGTCGATACTCTCTGACCGCTTGTCACCCAGCTCTTTCTAGAGGAAAAGAGAAGTGAAAAGCAGCCTTACAGGGATGGCTTAAAATAAATGAGGAAGCTTCCTTATGCAATATTTCCTTTTCCTCTGTATGAATGTTCTTAAGAACTTTATTTTATACTGTATTGCTAAATAAGTGTATGTCTGTGTTTTGGAGGGGGGGAAGGAAAGAAAGGATGGGGAGGGCACAGTTAGTTCTGTTTTGATTTTTTTTTCCATTTTTTCAATTCTAGGCAAAAAATAGTAAATGGATAAAAAGCAAGGCACCCTTGGCCACTAACCAGCACAGGGGCTGAGAAATCAGGATACAGGAGCTGATCCCCAAAAAGTTCTCTCACAAGCAAGGGCAGACCACAGGCTCCTCTTGATCACTTGGTTGGTAAGGCAGCTGAGCATTTTGATTTTTTGGGGGGGTAAGGGAAGGGTTGTTCTTTGGTTATGCTTCTTACTGGAAGTGGTAATTTTGATGGTTAATGAAAGACAGCTGCTATCAGAATTTTCTAGCAACATGATCAGATGCAAGAGTGGTACCATCTGTCTAAAACTAATTTTGACTTTCTGCTTATTTCTGTAATTCTTCTCAAGGTACCTTCTGAAAAATTTCTCATTATTCTGCAAAAAGAGAAATACTGTCCAAGGTAGAATCCTGAAGGGATAGGGACAAAATTCAAAGTATGCATACTTTTCATTATTTTTCTTAAATAAATGGGATAGAATAAGAATTATGATTGACAAACCTACTTTTAATTTCTTCACGAGATTCATGTAGGCCCTTTTGTTTTCTTCAGCTCCACCCTGAGAGGAGCTTGACAGGTCAGAGGCTAAGGTTCCATTGATCAGGACACCCAGCATGTCAAGAACTGTGGTGAACAATTCACTAGGAGGAGGGTAAAGATTAAAAATAACAATAAGAAGTTTCATCTCAGAAGAGTAAACAGGACACTCAGAAGTTAGCCAAGCATTCTCAATTGCTTTCTTTCAATGCATAGATGTTTTAATGTACCCAGGAAAATAGGTTGTTGCAGAATAAAAAGAATACACCACACATGCAGGAAGAGAGATTTGAAATGATAAAAAAACATACTTGTTAGTCTGCATGTCAACAGTTCCTGATGTAATTATCTGAAGGAGCAGAAGTGCCCAGTCTGTGGTCCACTGGGTACTTCTTTGCACAGTGTCAAACATTCCTCCTACCTAGCGTGTAAAATACAATAAAAATTTGCATTATAGATAACCAAGAGGGAACACGACCGCTAGCACTCTCAGGTTGGCTGGCTGTCCTGGCCACTCCTTCCCTCCTGCTCTCTCCCTGGCTTCCCTTTCCCCATCGGCCGGGAAAAAGCAGTGAATTGTACAGGAGTTAAGATTCTTAATTTTTGGAAAATGTGAGATAAGGTATAGTAGAGGAGAAAACAGGAGGTCAGTTTGAACTAAAGAAAAGTCTGATTTACAATTTTATAATCAGTATCTCTTGGTCAGAAAGACTGGAGCTAAGCTAGTAAAGCATTTCAAAGCACCTTCCTATTCATTTTGCAGCCAGCAACCACCTCCCTCCTTCCCTTGAGATTGCCTGGCGTAGGATACTGAAACCCACGGAGGTCCCACATCTGGTCAATGGCAGACTAAACTCGTTGCAGCAGCTTTTCATTGTAGGAATCAGCACCCACTACAATGCATTCTTCATTGTCATACCCTTTCTATCATGTTCTATTACATCAAGTTCAAGATCCCCAGGGCAGACAATGTCTGAAACTCCTGCTGTGGTTCCACTAGATCAAGCTCGAGACCCCCAGGGCAGACAATGTCTGAAACTCCTGCTGTGGTCCCACTAGATCAAGCTCGAGACCCCCAGGGCAGACAATGTCTGAAACACTTGCTGTGGCCCCACTAGATCAAGCTCGAGACCCCCAGGGCAGCCAATGTCTGAAACACTTGCTGTGGTCCCACTAGATCAATCTCAAGACTCCAGGACAGACAATGTCTGAAACTCCTGCTGTGGTCCCACTAGATCAAGCTCAAGACTCCAGGACAGACAATGTCTGAAACACTTGCTATGGTCCCACTAGATCAAGCTCGAGACCCCCCAGGGCAGACAATGTCTGAAAAACACTTGTTGTTGTCTCACTAGATCAAGCTCAAGACTCCCAGGGCAGACAATGTCTGAAACTCCTGCTATGGTCCCACTAGATCAAGCTTGAGACTCCAGGACAGACAATGTCTGAAACACTTGCTGTGGTCCCACTAGATCAAGCTCGAGACCCCCCAGGGCAGACAATGTCTGAAACACTTGTTGTGGTCTCACTAGATCAAGCTAGAGACCCCCAGGGCAGACAATGTCTGAAATTCCTGCTGTGGCCTCCTACAGAAGGGAGGCAACACCCCTCCCTCAAAAAAAAGCAACAAAGAAACAAAGGAAGTTGATACAAAGAGATACATAGAATAAACCACTTTGTATTACAGTCAGGCATGGAAGACTGGAAATGAGAATTATTTTCATCTGGCTAATTTCTAATTTGATTTAAGTAATGAGATAAGAAAAGTCCAAATATTTCTCCTACCAAATTAAGACGGAGTTGTAACGCCTCGTGCATCATTTGCCTTGCTTTAACATCATCCTGGTAACGTTCTTCTCTCCAATTGCTTAAAATCTAAGATTAAAAAACCAATGTTTTTTGTTTTGTTTTTCTTTTAGAACTGGATTTTCCTCTTGTATAATACTAAAATTTTCTTTCATTGTCCTCCAAAAGCAAACTCCAGACTCTATGCTGAATTGCTTTTATTAGAAAACAACAATTCTTTTGAAAACCAACAATATTATTCTTATAAGCTCGATGTCTGTTTTTATTTTCTCTTAGTAATTCATGTGTCTCGGCCATTCTTCCTCCTCCTTAATGTAAGGATTTTGGTAAATTTTATTGCTTTTTGGAACTAGGAGCAGGATCAGGTAGAGGAAGCGAAATTCAAATTGGTCACTTTCACTCCCTCTTCACACTTCAGATAAGGGGTTTTTGCTTTTTAAAAATTATTATTATAGTTCTTTATTTACAAGATATATGCATAGGTAATTTTTCAGCATGGATAGTTACAAATCCTTTTGTTCCAACTTTTTCCCTCCTTCCCCCCACTCCTTCCCCCAGATGGCAGGTTGATCAATACATGTTAAATATGTTAAGTTATAAATTAAATACAATATATGTATACATGGCCAAACAGTTCCTTTTTGCATTATTTTTTTTAAGGGCAGCAGAAGCAGTAAAGAGAAAAACCAAGGTTTCCAAAATGTGGCCTGCCCAACAGTCTTTCAGGAGGTCTAGGCCTGCAAAATAAACACTATTTTCAAAATAATACTAAGAGGTTTTTAGTTTTAATTAATGGGACCAGTAAGTGGTGCAATGAACCAAAGGCTGGGTATAGAGTCAGGAAGGCTCAACTCTGAGTTCAAATCTGGCCCCCAATACTAGTTATGTGATCCTGTGCAAGGTCTTGGGGTGCCAGTCCTAGATAAGTCATATAGCAAAAAGGACCCCCCAAATTGATGGACTAAAATGTTGTTTGTTATCTGTGATTCAGCCCCAAGTGCCACATTATCCCTCTTAGCATCAGTGGGAGAAGCAGATCTAGCTTATCTTCTGGGAACAAGATTTGCCAGAAGTGATGGAGAGTCTTGCTGACTGGGTTCAAATCTTGTCTCTGACATACAGGGTAGTTTGTCACTGAGTCAACCTGTACTGGCCAAAGAGGTTCCTCACTGGGACCAGAAGTCCGGTCCCAGTTCTGTATTAGTCTATCCAGAGACACAGTTGTATTTTGTGTTTAATCAAGGATCATATTCTTGAATCTTCCTAAATAGAGAGTTAATGCATTCTGGAGAGTTTCCAGCCACTATATGCTAAAATCATTTTCAGCTATGTCTGATTTTTTGTGATTCCATTTGGGATTTTGTTGGCAAAGATACTGGATTGTTTCACCCCATCTTTTTCTTGTTCTATTCCAGAATTTGTTTTGAGGTACTATTTTATGATCACTTGGAGGTGAATATGGAGAGTTACAGCAACTTACTGCTTTCTCTGCCCTCCTGGTACCGGGAAATCCCTCTCATTTTCTTTGCAGAGATATTGCAGTGATTTACCATCTTTTTCCAGTTCATTTAAAACTGAGGAAATTGAGAAAACAGGGTGAGGTGATTTGCCCAGTATCACACAAGTAGGAAGTGTCTGAGGCCAGATCTACACTCAGGAGGATGAGTCTTCCTGATTTCAAGTGTGTTCTCATGGTGAATAGAGAGATGATGTCAAAACCACAATTTATTCTCTGAGAATTTGGGTAATGTTAAGAATAAAATATAAGAATATAAATGTTAAGAAAATAAGAATATAAATTTGATAAGGAATCCAATAGAGGACATAAAATGGATAAAGTCAGACAATTGCAGAAACCACATACTCAAAGTGCAGTGATAACTACAAGTAGCCTTTTTCTTCAGTCACTGTCAAATCAAGGACATTTTTATACTTTTTAAAAATAAAAAAATAAAAAATTTTAAAATTATTTAGGACTGCAGCTCCCAAGAATATATGAAAATGCATTGCAGATGAGATTAGGGTTTTTCCCAAATTTATCTGGGAACTAGAGTATTTCCCAATTCCTTATCTTGCAGAGAATGTCTAAGCTATAATTACTGTAACATGAGATAGAACCTAATTTAAAAGGACTGAGAAAAGGCCATTAGATCTGGCAAGGAAAAGATCACTGATAACTTTAGCAAGGGTGATTTGAATTGCATGACGAGGGCAGAATTCAGATTGCAGAAGATTTAGAATGAAGAGGAAGGAAAGGGAAGACAAGGAGCAAATATGGTATATTCTTTGATACTAAAAATGTCAACATTCCAGATTTTAAGATAATCAGAGGACAAGACAATTCCAATAGATTTGGAATGGAAAATGTCATCTATACCCAGAGAGAACTAAGAAGACTGAACGCAGAGCAAAGCATACTATTATCACTTTTTTGGTTGTTTCTTCATTCTCCTGGTTTCTTCCTTTTGTTCTGCTTTTTCTTTCATGACAAGGCTAACATGGAAATATGTTTTAAAGGATTGTATGTGTGTAATGTATTGCTAGTCTTGGGGAAGGGGGACATAAAGGAGAGAGGAAGAAAAACATTTGGAATGCAAAATCTTTAAAAAAAGAATGTTGAAAACTATCTTTATATATAATTAGAAAAATAAAATATTATTTTAAAAAAGTTATCTAGTCTAAGCAAAAAATAAAATAACTCAATTCGGAAAAAAAAATAGCATAACCAAATTAAACACCCTATGAGACTAAGCCTCTGCATTAATATCTGGAAATGAATTTAGGAGATGATCAAATCCAATCTTCTTAGTTTAGAAAGGAGAAGGCAAAATCACTGTCATTTTAAATAGCAGTAGAATGTGAAATAAAATCAAGGGTCCTGAATCCCTGCGTAGTGCTTTATTCAAAATCCCACCCTATCTGCTTCCATGATGATTAAGAGGTTTTTTGATGGCTAATTTAACATTTTAGCTTAAAAATTAGGGTTTTCAGTGATTCAGCTCCTCTGAATCAGGTTCATCTGAGTTATTAAAATTGTGGTTCTAAACCTATTCAATTTCATACCAGCTTCATGAACCTTATTAGGCTGATTCCACTGAAGTGGGAAAAAATAAATAAAAAGGCATTTTTTAGGCTTCCATCTACATGTCATCTTTTTACACATACATAGAAAATTGATTTTTCTTGTGCAGTATGATAAATGTGAAAATATATATAGAAGAATTGCACATATTTAACATGTATTGGATGACCTGCTGTCTAGGAAGGGGATGGGGTGAGAGGAAGGGAGGGAGAAAAATTTGGAATACAAGGTTTTTGCACGGGTGTATGTTGAAAACTATCTTTGCATATATTTTGAAAATAAAAAGATATTAAAGCAAAAAACACATACACACATAGATCAGACTTTGCTTCCTTCCACATGATGAGCTATATTATTTGATCATTAAGATTATCTGCAGTTTATATAATTAATCAATCAGTTACCAATTTGATTAATCATTCTGATTACTGAGTATCTATAAATGGAATCAAACTGAAATCAATCTGTATCAAGTTGCATTATGGTTAGGATTTTAAGCTAGGTAGATTTGTTAGCAGAGTATTTTAATTTTATTCATTAAAATTACAATGAACTAGTCAGATTTTAAAAGTGTTTTTCTAACAATACCTACATTTTGGCATAATAAAAATCACAATGGCTAACATTTATATGTACTTTTATATTTATAAAATTCTTTACAAATATTATTTTACTGTATCCTTATAACATAATTCTGGGTGGCAAGTGCTAAGATTATTCTCATTTTACATGAGGAATTATTTGTTCAGGATCACAAAGCAGAAAATGTCTGAGGCTGGATTTGAACTCAGGACTTCCTGACTCCAGTTCCCATGTTCTACCTGCTGTATTACCTGTTGTAGTTTATCTGTTTTCAGTTTTATCTGACTCTGTGATGCCATTTGGAGTTTTCTTGGCAGAGATACTAAAGTGGTTTGCCATTTCCTTTTCCAGCTCATTTGGCAGAAAAGGAAACTGTGGCACACAGGGTGAAGTTATTTGTCCAGCATCATGAAGTTAGTAATTATTTAGTTAGTGATTAAATCCTGCATTTGAACTCAGGTCTTTTTGATTCATACTCTATCCACTTTGCCACTTCACTATCACAGAATGACCTACTTGTCTATAACTGGTTTTCTTTGTAATTTATTTCAAGCATTTAAAAACACTCATCTGAGAAAGGGGTCCATAAGCTTCTCCAGAATGCTAAAAAGTTAAGAATCTCAGCTTTAAAAAAAAAAGTGGCCTGAAGGGAGTGAAGAGGGGTGATTCTGTCCTTGCTGAGGATTTAAAATCCAGGGTTCAAAAAAACAAAGAGGAATTTGATGATTGAAATAGCAGTTTGGCCAGCTCAGTATCATACATCTCTGTTACCTGATTAACTTGGTTTTGCAGGGATGTTAGCAGTCCTTCTCGTTGCTCATCTTGTCCTTTAAGGCAGGTAAGTACCAAGGAGAGGAAAGGTTGCTGACTTAAGAGAGACATACTAGAAAGGAAGCAAAGGAGAAGATTAAATTAGGAGAATAGATTATCACTTCCTGTCTCACCATAATTCCTTCCTTCTGGTTGTGGCTTTTATTTGCTTTACGCTTAAAAGAAAAAAGAAGAAGGAACTCAGATGGAGTTTATAGTAATCACATCTTTGTTAATAAGATTTTAGAAGCAGTGCATTAGTATCAGTAGTTTAATATGTCCCAAGATAGCAGAACATAAAAGACTCATTGAATTCCTAGTGAGAAGGGCAGGCAGGATAAGTGGGAAATTAGCATGGCACTCCAATAAACAGAATTGAAAAATTCACATTCAAAATATTATGGAAGAAGTCACAGTCAGATTAAAATTGAGAGAATATTATATTTTAGGGATAGAAAGGACCTTGGAGAGCCAGTAGTTAACAAAGATTTAAATTTAGGGCTCTAGTCTATTTACAAAACTATAAAACCAACCAACGTCTCTTTGCAAAAGCTCATTGAATCTGATTACATATTCTTCTGAAGACCTGCTTAACACACATTACTAGGTCAGTGTCCTCAATTCATTCTGAAAATAAGACCAAAGTTTAAACGTCTCTGCACTGTTTCATCTTGTTCAAAGAATGTTCAAAGGAGGATTGATTTAGAGCGAACCACTATTGCAACCGTCTCATTTAACAGACGAAGCAACTGAGATGCAGAGAGATAATTACCTCAACATGGCATAAAGAAAATGGTAGGGCTGGGGTTTGAACCCAGGCTCATAACTTCCAAATGTGTTAGCCTTCTAAACTGTATAATAGGAAGAGGCAACATCATAGCGTAAAATTCTAAGCTTGGATTCAGAATACAAAGATCTAGATCTCATTCATGGGTCAATTCTAGATTGCAATGTCCCCATCTATAAATTTGTCATAATAATCTTCACACTCAGATTTTTTATAAGAAAACATTCTATCCATAGAAAAAGAACATTAAAAACTCAAATTTGTACTTTAATATAAAATCATTTTAGAATTGACATCGCCCTATGTGATGAAATGAAATACTTAGTGCTCAATAAAAATTGGCTGCATTGAATTACAAAGCAAATTAAATTTAATTAAATTTGAATTACATCATTCCTAGAGAGTCCATTGACACACAAGTGTGGGGTTGGTGTTAGTAGTACGGTGAAAGTGATGAAGGAAATATCAAATAACTTTTTTTCAGGCAAAATGATGTGAAAAATATTGTCAAGAATGTTGTCACAGCAGGGACGGGGAATGGTAATGAAATTTCTTCCAACTGTAAAATTAGCATCCAGATTTTTTTCCAGTGGTAATAATAACAACTCACATTTATACCCTTCTTTCAGGTTTAACAAATACTTTAATGACTTTAAATCCTTGACTTCAACAGTGTACAGAGGGCTTACTTTTACTGTGTTACTGGAAAGTGACTTGTCCATCAGTATACGGTAAATGTACGCTGCATTTACATGGTACAATGAATAGGTTAGAGACAAGAAAACCTAGATTTAAACCCTGCCACAGATACTATCTGTGTGACAAAGGGCAAGTCACTTAAATTAAGCCTCAGTTTTCAAAATGGAATAATGAAAGGGCTTCTAGTTCTTTCAGCTCCAAAATATATGACCTTACGATCTTCCACCGGCTTTGGGGTACTAGATGGAATTCTTTCTTGCCTTTAGTCTTAGGAATATTTATTTCTCAAGGAGAGTGTCATTTTTGCAAATCTAATTACTTTAAATCATCAAGAAAAAGAAGAAGTGAGAACAATACAGGGAAGTATAAGGTTGAAGACAATTTGAGTCATGGTGCAGTTGAACCATTGATGATTCAACAGTTGCAAGGAGTCCCTATGATCTATAGGAGTTCAGAGCTCCAGAAATTTCCCTTCAATTGGGATCTCTGACCCTGAGGATATTGCAGTAAATCCTTTTCGTCAATCGCTGTCTGTTGGAGGTCAGGCTCCTTGCTGTCTGTCAGGGATTTGGAATTCTGATGGAAAGAGGCATTCTATCCAGTCTTACCTTTTTTGCTTTTGTCTATCTCTTTCCTTCTTTGAGGAAGATCCCAAGTGCTGTCCTTTTTCCAGTTCTTCCCCAGCAGCTTTTAGCACCCTACCTTGAACGGAAGTGGGCAGCTTTGCAATGAGGGGTGCTACCAGCCACACACCCCTGCGTTCAGAAGAACTAAAAACCACAAAAAAATTGTAAATCATCACATTCTAAATGTCACCTTCCTTTCCTCTGCTATATTCACAATGGAAACCCAAAGCTAGAGCCCTAGTTAATTTAACTGTCTGGGCCATTTCATGATATTAACAAGGGGCTTTCCTGTCTGTCTTTTGTATTTTCTGGACAGTCTCTTGTACATAGAGGGTACTTAATGTTTATTGAATTAAATTAAATCTTGCCAAACAAACATCTACCTTCATCCACTCTGATGGAAAATAAATGTAGGAGATAACAGTAATTACTAGTTGGTAAAATACTCAAAATGTTTTAGAATATATGAGAGGAAAAATAATTAAAAACAATATTAGGAAATGTTTTTGTTTTATTCCCCATCATCATGATTTTTTTTTTTCAGAAACTGAAATTTTCAAATTCTCTTTCATATGCAGAGTAAACTCTCTGTAGCACAGGCCAACAAATTCAACCAACTAGTCAGTTTAAAAGAAAGTTTAAATGCATATTTATTTAAATACTTGGATTTCACCAGACTGGGAAACTCCTTTTTTGGAAGCTTCCTCATCAAAGCAGACTGTAGTCTATGTCTTGGTAGATAGACCTTTAAAGGTGGCCAGAGAGGCCCATTGAGGTGAGGGGATTTCTTAAAGGGTCATAGAGCTGGTTAAGTGTCTGATGTCAATCCAGATCATCTGATCTCCACTGTCATCATCCCTCCCACCATGCCTTCAATTTCATGTTTTAACACAGATAATGAATTTTCAAAAAATTAACAGAGAATAAATGTACTGCCTTGTAAAACAACAACATAGATTTTTTTTTTTCTCTTGAGTGATTTAGCCATTCAATATCCTATAAATACCCTGTGGGAGTAGAAATGCATGCATCATTTAAAAGAAACTGCAGGGATACAAGCTAGGGGAATGACAATAATTGGTATTCAGTCAAGAAATCCAAAAAGCTTAAGTTAATATTGGTTTTTAAGCAGTGGTTCCAAGGCACCAGAATTCCTAAACTTGAATTCTTACTTAAATCCCTAAAGTATTATCTATCAGTCTTCTAGAAAACCTTTGTGGGGTAAATATAATTAGCCATTTTATTTCCCAAGTCATGCCCCTTTTTCCTGAAACGGGGTGGTTCACTTCTAGTTACCAGTCATTTCTACTACAACAATCAAGATTTGTTACGTATCGCGGAATACCGTAGGGAAAAAAAGCCACAGAAAAATACCTTAAGAATGCCTTTTTACCATTCTGCCTTGTGTTACTTGTGTCGCCATTTCCAATAGCATTTGGATTGAAGAGGCCTATACCAGAGTTAGAAGAGTTATTGTTTAAGTCAGCGGATTGCTGAAACACTTCTATTGTCGTCTTTGCAATATTATCCAACAAGCAGTTCATTTCAGCCACAGACCCAGAACCCTACAGTAAAACATAAGTAAGCTAGCACACTCACGGCAAGTTTCACCAAGTCCAAGACCAAACCCGACCCCGAACACGTCGTACTTGATGTGAAATCGTTAGATTGAAAATAAAGGTCGAAAAACAAATCAATACTCACAGGCTCCTTCATGCATTGTTTGATCATTAACTGGAGTTCCAGCCAGGACTGTCTGAGAGTCCATTGGTCTAGATTCTGGGTAAAATTTATGGAATTAATATACATTATAAATATTTCACAAGTTAACATTACTATTGCTTATTTATCTTAAAATAGGTAATAAGATAGCATCACTTCATTTTACAAATAAGGGAATTAAAGCCCTGAGAAGTTACGGGAAGTTCCATCACATAGGAAGAGGTAGAAATGGGTATTGATCCTTGATCCTATCACTAAAAAAGCCCTGCTAAGTAATCATTTAGATCAAAGTATTCCTTTTCCCATGGATTAAAAAGTTTATTTAAAGGTTAAAATGTTCTAGAATCTGTCCTGTCTTTAATTTACTAAATAATATTTTGGAACAACTTATCTATTCTAAGTCAAATCATATCTCATCTAGTGAAATTCTGATAACTCCTGATCCGATAAAATAGCAAACAAGTCTGGCCTTTCTAAGCAGGTGCCATATGATACAAGAGTCCTTTTGAGGTCTGTGGTAGTTTTAGGAAAATAAGATCTACTGTATATTCTTTATTTGTGATTAATGGGAGATCCATTATCTCCAAATGATGAAGAGAAAGGTATAACTGAAAAGTGCTTTGACTTTTCTGTAAACACTTTAACTTTGTGATTCATGCTTTGCTTAAGTGAATGTTAAAATCAATCATTTGGTCATTAAGTACTAAGTGCCAGGTCCATACAAACAGAAAACAAAACATAGTCCCTGCCTTCAAGGAGGAGGATTATAACTTTGTCTATTTGATTTATGTACCAAATGACAGGTGTAGGAGGTGGAATGGTAAAAAGGGATGGAACCAAGAACTATTTGGAGTTGCCTATGCTAGGAATTCAGGAATAAATTCTTCCCTAACCCCATCCTGCTCCCCTCTTTATATGTTACTCAGATAAAAATTCTAGAAAGCATTATCATAAAGAAAAAAATAATTCAGTCTACTGATCAGCAAGAGTTTAAAATTTCCATGTGGATTTTAGTCAATACCTTAGCAATAATTATAATAATACTCTATATTTGTTTGGAACAATGTTTTCAAAGTGTTTACATATATGTTGTTCTCATCTGATCCTCCAAATTCACTTTGAGTTGAATTGAGTGGAAATAATTTGCATTTTGCTGAAAATGAAATATAAACACAAGAGTTGCCCAAAATTATGAGATGTTCCTTAGTCATAGACCTGGAGCCAGCAGGAACCTTAATAACCTCCAGCCCAAGCCCCTTGTTTACAGATGAGGAAACTGAAGTCCTGGGAGTTAAATTAGACCCAAAGATACATGGAAAGGAAGTGGCAAACCCTAGAACATAGGACTCCTGACTCCAAGATCAGTGTTCTCTGCAATTCCCCTACTATTTTCATTGCTATTAACACTGGAGAGATTGTGGTCACATAAACAATATGAAATAGGATGTCAGAAAATGTCATCTAAGTTCAAGGGAAATACAGTGATAATTACTGAACAACAACATTTCTTAAACACTTAACTATATACTGGGCCCTGTACTACATGACAGGAATACAAAGAAAGGCCCAAACTGTCCCTTCTCTCAATCAGTTAAAATTCTAATGGGACAAACAACATATAAAGAATTATGTATGGAAAAGATACATTCAAAGCGGATGGAAGGTAACCTTAGCAGAAAGGGAATTTCTGGAAGCCAGAACAACTAAGAAAAGGAAAGGAGAGCTGGAGTGAAAATTTGAAGCAAGTCAGGGATCCTAAGAGGGAAGGGTAAGGAAGGAAAGAATGTCAGACATGAGAGACAGCCCATACAAAGGCAAAGAAATGGAAATAGTGGGAGTTGTGTCTAAGAAATAGCAAATGGGGTTAGTACAGTTGGACTGCAGAGTAGTAGAGAAGAGGAAAACTTGAAAGATAAAAATAAATCAGGAATTTATAAAGCTGTATTCTTAAAGTTTTAAATGTAACAAATGATAGAGCATTTTGAAATAATAATTATTATAATTATTATTATTATTTAAAGCACTGTAACTGGCACAGAGTTGACTCTATACAAATGACAGCTATTAATGTTATTAATGTTGTTAGAATAAAATGAGAATAATATTTGTAAAGTGCTTAGCACAGCACCTGGAACATAATAGGTGCTTAATTTTTTTTTATTAATATCTTTCAGATAATTTCTAATAGAGTATAAAAATAGTTAAGATATGATATATAGGAACAATTTTCTAAATTAGCATTGATGTACATAGTAGGTGCTTACTAACTCTTGTTGAAGTTGAACTGATGTTGACATGACTCTCACAGAAAAGTATTAACCCCAAAACTTAGCAGGTCAAAAATTGGAAAAGCTGTTAAGCGACAGCTGCTTTGTGGACATTTAACTTCCAGAAATCCTTTCCTTTCAGCTTCAAAAAAAAGAGCCATATGTCCTTTCTAATAAGAACAGGATGAATCTGTAGCAAAGTGAATGAAATATTGCAATGTTGGTGGTCTTGTTTTTTAGAATGCTGTTATGTTTTTCCCCTTTATTTTCTCTTTGAAAATATATGTATGTATGTATATGTAAAAGGAATATATTCATATATATTCCTATATAAGGAATTCCTTAACTCAGTGCCATTTCCTGGAAGTCTGCTTCATGTCAGGCATTCTGGGACATAAAAATACACAGACATATACCACATTTTGTACCTTAAAATGGTGTACTCCTATCAACATAGGGGTGATGGGGGATTAAAAAATACAATACAGAATTTATGAATGCCGTAAAAGAAATGCAGTTCTGTGTGTACTGTGTATATGAATGTGTATATAGAAATAGATACAAGATACAGATATATAGGAATTTCTGTGACAGATGAGAGGAATAATTAATTTTTCTACACTTCTATTTTCTCATTTGTGCAATAACAAAACATGTCTAAACCAGATCCAAAGTCCCTTTTAGCTCTAAAATCCTGAAATGAAGGAACTTGGTGAATAGGCTTTATGGAGGAGACAGCTTTGGTGATGGTCAATTTTTAAAGGAAATAAAAGAATTTCAAGAAGTAGGAGAAGAAGGTGGGAGACTGATATCCCATAGTAAAGCATGAAGAAGACAAAGGATTCTATTTGGCAAATGGTGAAAAGCTGAATTTGAGTCTGAATCTAACAAGATAGTTGATAATTCCTTAGGGTACCGATCCCACAGAAGAAGGAGAAATACGGACAGAATTTGCCATAGATGAACTGGGAACTGGCTGAATAATTGAGCCACATGGTGGGCTGTTTTAACAAATTGATGTCAATTGAAAGAAGGCATTGAGATAAGAGTTCTTAACTTTTTTGTTGCCATGTGAAGCATGTTGACTTCTGCTAAGGATAATGTTTTTAAATGAATGAATTCAAGTTCATTCATTCAATACATGAGATTACAAAAGAAACTAAATATAGAGAAATATAGCTATCAAAATATTTTCAAAAAGCAAATTCACAGATTGCAGGTTAAGAACCACTGATCTAATACATTATTACAGGGCTCTTGGTGCTGTTTATTATTGTTCTTGAGAATTTCCAATAAAGAGTATACTTAGTAAATCTCTTGGGTGATATAGAGATGGGAAGGAAGCATACAAAGGATGATAGAATCTTTATCCAAAAAGTTCTCAATATAGTAAAGTAAGGGCACATCTAATGAGATGAAATTTAACAGGAGCAATGTAAAGTCTTATATTTAGGCTCAAAAAACTCCAGACATATCTTTCTAGGTGAAGACATATTAAAAAAAATTCATGTAAATCATGAAGAAATGAGTGTTTTTAATGAATGACAAGTGACTTTTGTTAGTTAAAAAAAAATAAAATAAAATAATGCAATCATAGGCTACATGAAATGAAGAAATTTGTACTAGACTTGGGAAATGACAGTCCCATTCTACTCTGCTCTGATTATATTTAGAGGGCTATTTTTTAGGCAAAGTAAGACCAAGAGAGGATTAAAGAATACAGAAGCCATTCTTCAAGAGTAATGATTAAGGAAATTTGGAAGGATGAAAGGGGAGCCGCCATCAGGCTAAGATTGTTGTCTTTTAATGTGTAAAGGGTTTTCATGTGGAAGACAAATTAAAATCATTTTGATGGGTTTCAAAGAACAGAAATGGGGCCAAATCGTTGGAAGTTACAGGGCAGTAGACTAGAAAAACTTCCTAAATAGAATGGTAGACATCCCAAGGAAATGAGTTGTTGGTGGTGTTGTTTTTAAATCACTGGAGATCTTCAGGGACAGTATGGAAGATTTTTAAGAAGTTTTTAGGGGGAACTCATATACTCATTCAGGTACAGGTAGGATTAGATGAATTCTAAGACTTCTCACCAACACTGACAACTAAGAATATCAGAATCATAGAATTCTGAAATTTTATGGCAAGAGTGGAGGATACAGTGAGAATAGCAGGATTTGGGACCCATGAGACAGATTCAAATCTTGGCTACAACAACTTATTTAGCTACAAACCACAGGCAAGTCTCCTCATCTGTAAAAAAAAAATAGGGAAAAACCCTAATTCATGAAATTGTTGTGGGGAAAGTATTTTGGAAACTACAGAGCTATCATCATCAATTTATTCTTGATCATCATGGGAAGCTGAAAGTCTGTGAGCCAATAGAGAATAGAAGGTGTCCTGGACTTGGGGAACATCCACATGTTATCCTCTGACTCTCTTAGAAGTGTTTGATATAGCACACTGTAACGACTGCTGAAGGTGTACCCAAAAATAAATATAGAACCTCTTTGAAGTTAAATGTCAAGTCTTTGCTGCTACAAGCTATGTAATAAAATATAATCTATTATTATTATTACTATTATTATGCCGGGAGAGTCCCAGAGGTAGCTAAAAGGCTCGATGGACCTGGAATCAGGAAGCTCTGAATTCAAATACAGCCTCAAATACCTACTGTCTCTGTCTACTGCGACTCTGATCAAGTCCTTTAATCTTTTTTCTTCAGCATCCTCATCTCTTAACATAAGAATAATAACAGCACTTAACTCCCAGGAATGTTGTGAGGATAAAATGAGATAACATTTGTAAAATGCTTTGCAAACTTTAAAGAGTTTTGTGAATTATAGTTATTATTATCATTACTTTATATTTACTTAGCTTGTGCAGTAGAATATTACCTTTGTGCGAGTAGGGACTATCTTTTTTTTGTGGGGGGGGAGGGGGGTGAAGCAATTGGGGTTAAGTGACTTGCCCAGGGTCACACAGCCAGGCAGGCTTAAGTGTCTGAGATTTGAACTTGGATCTTCCTGACTTCAGGCCTGGTGCTCTATCCACTGCACTACCTAGCTGCCCCTGTCTTTTTTGTCTTTGAGACAATATTTCTTGTACTAGCATACAGTAAGTGCTTAATGAATGCTTATAGACTCAAACTCAAAGTTTTTGCCCAGTTCTTGAAATGGGGGCTTATAGAGATTGGCCAGGGTGGAGGTTAAAAAACTTTCAAAATATAAATAGATTCTTCAAATGACAGTCAGCACCTCTAGTAAATCAATGAGCTTAAGAATATCTTTGCTTGAATTAAATAGAGTACCACTCTGTTAAAGTGAGAATTTGGAGACATACAGAGACTCCAGCTGATTTAAATCAAAAATGGGTTCACTAACTGGAAAAAGAAGAAAAAGGAACTTCTGGGTGTTGTTCTAAAATAAGGAAAAATATGTCTAAAAATGTATCACACATATCATTGGCAGAGTTCGAACAAAGGTACATCATTTACCTGAAGGATGCGCTTAATATGTTGTCTTTGGACATCATCACCCTCTGTACATTCTTTGATGCCATGAGGATAACAGATCAGCTGTAGCAATTTCTGCGCTTGTTTGTGTGAAAGAACAGGGTCCAGTATAAGGTCCTTGTCTGTACACAATCTCTCAGGCTCTTTCAGACAATGTTCTCCAACCCATTCCTGGAAAAAATGCAATAGGAGGATAAGAGACCATTATTCACACACAGACTGGCTGGCAAGACAATTGCCCAGTCCGGGAATTGAATTCACTGAGCTGGAGATATTCCATGGAGCATAGATTTAGAGCCAAAGAATCCTCCAAGAACCAAGACTTTAGCTTCCTCATTTCAAGGGGAAGAAACCAAGGCAAAGGGTGATTAAGTGACTGACCAAGAATAACATGGTTAGGAAAGTATAAAAGGCAAGAATAAATTCAAATCTTCTTAATAACTCCATATCCTGACAGGAGCACATCCATTATGTATTCTTAATTAAAAAGTTTTCATATAGGTATTTGATATATGATAAACAAATAGTATAGTTCTTTCAGAGTTAAGACTAAATTTAGATATTTTTTCTTTTAAATTCCACTAACAAGTGGAAAAAAATTTAAAAATAGCAATAATGAAAAAAATGAAAATTACCTTATATTGCCTTCCCTTTCCAAAATGGAAGGATTGAAAAAATATCTTTAAGGTTCTACATGGAAATTTAAAGTATACATATTTGTTTCTTGTTTCCCTCATTACACTAGCTTCTCAAGGGCATCTTTTGCCTTTCTTTGTACCTCCTGGTACACAGCAAGTGCTCAGTAAATGCTTATTAGCTGATTGACTTCTAGGAATTATATTTTTAAGCCTTGTAAGAATGCCAGTTGTCTTATGGCTCTGGGCTGATACGTATACTTTAGATAGCCAGAGGACATAAATGTGGTTGGGAGTTAAATGTACCACTGTTTGAAGGAGCCATTGCTAAATTCAAGGTATCAAGATAGGGATACCTAGGAAACAGACAGAGCAAAAATGCACAATGAACAAGCACGAGGGCTGCAAAGAGAGCTGCTCTCTTATAAGGGCACCTGAATACGCAACACACTTGGATGGAATCTGGAAAAGTACCTGCTGGCAGATCGTTCGTAGGACGTAGCGAGCGTATTCGCTCAAACTGGCGGTTTCTATGGAAACCACTTTCCCACATGGTTTCATGGATTGCGAGGCATTCCAAATATCCTCATCATTCATGTCGTCAAGTAAGCCCCTCATAGTGAAGTCCTCACTTTTTAAGGCGTTAGCGTTACTGTTGCTACCAATTTCGGCATCTCCTACAGGGCAGAAACGCAGAAATGGTCCAATTAAACATGGCGCCAAAATTTAGATTATAAGTTAACATTTCTCTCTTCAAGTAGTTAGAAATCACAAATTTTAGACGATACAACAAGTTATGAAGGTATAGAAAAATGTTCTGACAAACAGTGAGAGAACCTTGAGGGTTTTCTAATAGAAATGGGGGATGGGGGGAGAAGATTCTGCTTTTGAGAATGGCCCTTGATTTTGTTTCATATATATGAAGGATCCTTCCCCAGAATTTAGAAACATACATTTCAGCTTGTGTGTCACACAAAAATTATGACATCTTCATTTGTACCCATTATTTTAAATGTGAATGTACATAGAATTTAAGGAAAAAAATAGGTTACTCACCTTTCTAGATGTCCCTTTTCCATTTCTTCCCTCTTAAAGTAATTTATTTTCTCTCCTTTGATCAAGAGAAAAGTTTTGACTGGTGGCACTTTAGCTCACCTTACTGTGAACTTCTTGACAAGAGAGATCTATTTCCTTGGGGATGGAAAGGGGTAAGGCATACTAAGGAAGCCCTGTCAGGAAGAACACTCATTGAATACCCAAGGCAATTAGTTCACTTTTCTCTTGGCCAATCACTAGACAAATCAGAAGGGGTCAAAAGAAGCTTCTCAGAGCAATCTTACCTTTACTAGGTGGAAAAAGAAAGGAAAAGATGCTTTTTGGCCAAGATTGCCTAAATCCTATTCTTAAACTGTAGTTTATACTCTATATGTAACTGAATGGGAGGGAGGGTTGTGAAATTATGATTTATTATAAGCAAATATTTGATTTGTATATCTATTTTATATATCTATATACCTGGAATCACGTAAAACTTTCTTGGGTGAAAAGGGGTTGTGGGTGGAAAAAGTTTAAGAAGTCCCAGCCTAAACATATTTACTTATTAAAGCTTAGAAGTAGGGGTATGGAATTTGGGAGGGCACAATAACTCTATGTCCTGCATTCTCCAAAATAATCAATATTTCTTAACCACTTACCATGGAGGGCATGATGTTGAAAATAGTCTATGCTTATTGAGAGCTTTAATTTACTGGGGGAGGGTACAACATTTAACATCTCTCCTTAAAATCTCTTTAAGTCTTTAAAGTTAAAGTCATTTAAAGTCTCTCTTTTACTCTCTTTCATTATTTGGGGGAGGACAAAGGAACACTGCCCTAAGGAAACAAGAAGAGATCTCATCATATTATATGGCACATGAGCTGAGCTGGGAAGATTCTACTTGACTAAAGTGAGGAAAGAGGGAGTTCAGGCTAGTATATAGTTGGATACAACCGACATGGTATAACTAATGCTTATGGGAATGATATATAAACTAATGAATCCGTGAATAAGCATTTATTAAGCACCAATACCACTGTGATGGATGAGGAGGTATAAAACCAAAATTTATGCACATAGGTATATATGAAATAGGTAGAAGTTAATTAGTGGTTGTGGGGAATGGGGTCAGGTCTCAAGTTAAAAGGTGATATTTGTACTGAACTTTAGATGATACTAGAGATTCTCAGTCTGTGCAAAGGTATGGAATGGGTCCATAGCACCCATTTGGGAGGAATAGCAAGAAAGTCCTCATTGCTGGATTGTAGAGTGCATGAAAGGAATAATGTACAATAGACCTGAAAAGGGAAGGTTGGAGAAAAGTCATTCCGTGCAAACAGAGAGATTTGTATTTGATCTCAGAGGTACTAGAGAACCCACTAGATTTACTGAATAGTGAAAAGCCATGAGCAGACCCAGGTTTTAGAAAGTTCATTTGGGCAGTTCTGTGTAAAAACATATGGGAGAGAGGAGAAACTGGAGGCAGAAAGCCAAATTAAGAGGAATATCATAGTAGTCTAGACCAGAAATGGGAAAGCCTGAACTAGGGTGATGACTCTGTGAGAAAAGATGGCACGTATGAGAAAAGTTTTAAGTTTAAAAATGATAAAATCTAATCTCTAGTTCAGATATGTAGGCTGAGGAGCCATGGATGACACAGAATTTGGGAACATTAAGTAACTAGTAAGATAGTGATGCCTTCAAAAGAAAAAGAAAAGTTAGCAAAGGGCAGGGTTTGGGAATGATTCCTTTCTTTTTGAGCAGGCTAAATTTGAAATGCTTGTGGGATATTCAGTTGGCAATTGGTAAGCAAGACTGGAAGTGGATATAGAGATCTGGTAGCTGTTTATATTGATAAATGAAGCCAAGAGAACTGAGAGATCATCAAGAGATGAAATGTAGAGATAGAAATATATTCACTATTAGGGAGTGTGATATGGAAGATGGTTCAAAAGAAGAATGAGGAGTGGCAAGAGCGGTAGGAAAAGAACTAAGAGGAACCAAATAAACCAAAATAAAAGTAAATAAAACAAAAGTAAATAAGTATAATAAGAAAAGAAAAAATAAAGCAATAAATTTTTTTAAAGTATCCAGAGAGAGTGAACATCCAACAATATCAGTCATTGAATTTACAAGAGACCACTGGTAACTCTGGAAGAGTAATGAGGTTAAAAACCAGATTGCAAAGGCTTTTGGAAGTAAGAGAAGATGAAAGAGAGACAAAGAAATAAGACAAATTTTCTAGGAATAAAAATATAGAAAGAAAGAGAGAGAGAGAGAGAGATAGGATAATAGGGATTAAGAGGTCAAAGGAGGGCTTTCCATGACCAAAAAGTCTCAGAGGCTCAATAATCATTCCAGATCTAGATCCAGATCTAGAGCTAAAAAAATGAAATACAGCTATAAAAAGAATTATGGGAACCAAGGAAAAAGGAGAGAAAAATTACAAGGAGAAAGGTAGTTTAATTTGATATTACACTTTCTCCAAGTTCAGGGGATATCTACAAAAATTAGGATTAATCTAAATGTTTCTTGGGGATCTTGAAACTTATTGAAACATGTCGAATCTGGCCAGTTTGGCAAAGTTTCATTGGGACTTTTCTGGACTCGTTTTGAACCAGTAAAGTCTTGATTTCTAGAAATGACTTTTAACTCTATAAAGTTTCCCTCTCAAAGCATTTATAAATTATAGAGAAGTATCCCAAAATAGTTGAACTTGACTGTGGTCTCATTATAATGTTCATCAGAAAGTCAGATATCCCGATGGGGAATATCCAAAGTTCCAAAGTAATTTTTTTTCTCATATGTGTATGAGTGTATATGTATATACACATGCATACAATTATATGTTTTATACATAGTTATAAATATACATTTTATATATAATGTACATATATTCCTAATGTAAAGCCTCAGGTCAATGGATATGTATACCAATATATAGTGCATCTGCACACATATATATTCATGGATCTATAAAACCTCAGATGACTGAATATATTTATACTATACATTCACACACACATATATTAAATAATCTAGGGTTTTAGGCAACACAGTTTCTCAAGTGGTCATGCTAATTTCTTTAAAAGCATATGAAAGCTCATACATTTAGATATGCAAGACTAAAAATAGTCAATTTACATATTGTTCTTTCTGATACACCAGGAATGCTATGTGACCCATGTATCTCTGTGTGATTCTGGAAATGGTGGTCAGTTTTGAAGGTTCAAGGAAAAAAATAAAATTAAATGTTATTTTTAATTTTAAAAAGTGCTGGCTGCTTCGAGGTAAAAAGACATGAACAAGATATGAATAGGTAATCATATATGTAGAAAGGTTAGCATAAATAAATTAAGATCTAAAATCATACTTAAAATTTAGCGAACTGATTTATGCTTTCTATGACATTCTTTTATTTGACACTGATTGGTTGGATTTTGGTTTTTACTTTGAACTAAATCAACACAGAAATGTTTTCTTCATTGAAATTGAAGCTTTTTTAAAGTCTGCCCTCAGGACACAATTTTAAAAATTCCTATTTATTTATTAAATAATTAAGGAAGTTCAGGTAAGTGAAGCTCTTAGGTTTCTTTATTATATTACTATATACAACTCTTATTTTTTATCTTGAGTAAATCTCCCCTAGTATGCTTCACTACGTATAAGTTCCTCCTGGATCCATCTCCCAATCACAGAAAGATAAGTGAAACCCTCCATGTTTCTCGGTATCTTTTGTTTGTTCGTTGAAAGTTGAGAAATGGCCCAAGGGGTAATTTCTATAATTTTTGTAGTTTATACAAAAGAAGTCCCAGTTTTGTGGGTAATTCATTTTACATAATTATTTTTTCTTGTTTTCATCATCAAATACATATTATTAAGGGGCAGCTAGATGGCACAGTGGAGTCAGGACGACCTAGTTCAAATCTGGCCTCAGGCACTTAATACTGAGTCACCTTGGGCAAGACTCCTAACCCCAATTGCCTCATAAAAACCACACACACAAACACACACACACACACACACACACACACACACACACACACACGGAATATGTATATGTACATATATGTATACATATATACATGCATGTGTTGTGTACATACAAATATGTACATATATATACATACACAGAGAGATATGTATATATATATATATTTATTACACACACAGCATCCTATTTAAAGGATGGTAGAAAGCTTTCTCTCATGTCAATGAAGGTAAGATTCAATAGGTAAATTTTTAAAATCTACAATATGATTTACTTACTCATGTTGGCTAAAACCCATGAAGTGTTAGATTAGGGTAGGGATGCTTAACTAGGGCTTTATGATTTTAATTTTTTTTTGGGGGGGGATAACTTTGTTTCAGTATAATCAGTTTCCTTTATAATGCTACGTATTTTATTTTATGCATTAGACTGTATAGAAGGCCACAGATTTCACCAAATTGCTAAAGAATTATGTAACCCACAATCAAGCTTTCTTTAAGAAGCCCTGGTGTAGGTCAGAGAATTCAAAGGCTGCTCTTGGGTAGAATAAAATGAAGGAGGGAAACTATTCTGACTCTCTCTAAGGACACTGAGAAACATCATAGGTCTCATGTAATTAAGGTTTAAAGCATCCCAATGATTCTATTCTTAGCTTGAGACATGACTTCTTCTCTTCCTCTTCCCTTTGTCATGTTCTTTATCCTCCCTTCCTGCTCCATTTCCACTACCATGACTTTACTCATGGAGAAACTAACGCATTGGAGGTTAGCTGGCCCAGAGCCGCTCAGAAGCAAAGGATTATCAATACTGTAACCCAGGATTCCTGCCTCCCAGCTCAGGGCTCTAATCTGGCTGAAGTTTAAACCCTTGGTGCCAAGAAGTCTGCCAGAAGCCAGGTTTAGATCACTGAGTCTTCCCCCTCCGGCACACAAGCTATTTTTCTGGAGAGACTCTTTTGCCAACATTACAAGCATAGAAACAACACAAACTGTCTGAAGATTCAGTTTACATCTCTGGATGCAACATCCTGCCATTAAAAATGCCACAGAAAAAGATTAGGTTTCCATGGGGAGCCACTGTGGACTGGTCAGCAAAGCCAGTTGTGCTGGGACCAGCATCCACAATGAGCTTTGAAATGATCACAAACAGCTCTCAATCTACCGTGCAAACAACAGGTCCGGATCAACAAAAGTCCTTCCGAAGTTTGGGTATTTAACCGAAAAGCGTAGTCTTTGAATGATCTTACCAAGCATGAGAATTGCTTTTAAGACAGCAAAGACAGCTCCCACTTCTATGCTGTTGTGAGCAGCAGCTAAAAGGTGACGATCACAAGAAGAACGAATTCCAGGGAAAGGCTTCCCTAGGAGGGGACAGTGAACCATGGACAGCATCAATAATATTATCTCCATACAATCAGCAGTACATCGTAACACTATAGAGTAAGCAAGTCATTTAAATTGATCATCTGGAGAACTTAAATGACATTAGCAAGCCATCAGAGTTATAGCCATGTGTTACTTCATGAGTCATAAGGAAACATTATCATTATTTCAAATGATTATTAATTTGCTTCTTAGCTGTAGAACAAAAATTGGTGCTATCTATGGATACTTCCTATTTGGAGGACCTGAATTTACCATATCTTATAAATACTTAAATGCAAACTTAAAAATGCACCCGGAAGAGAGTTCTAACCCACGCCCAAAGAAAAACTATGCTAGTAAGGTCTTATTTCAAGACCAAAAAATAAATAAATAAAATACATCATTGTATGGCAGCATACCACACCACCAACAGGGCTTTACCCAGAGTCAAGGTATTTTTATTGTTCATTATTTCCTTATTTGCATTTCTCAATAAACCCTGGTTATTACTTTAATGAAAGATGTTCCCAATTTCTCTATCAGTTATCTCATTGCTTCATCAACCCTTGAGCAAGCCCACTAAAACACCGGAAGGAAAGCGTAGGCCGTCTACTCGGTGATTTGGGGAGCTTGATACCAAAGTAAGAGAGTTCAATAAGTGATTTTTCAGCTGCCGACTTACCTGTCGCTTGAGGTAACAAACAGACCTGCGGGGTTCGGAAGAGATGAAGCAGAAGTCGGCATGTCATTCTTGCTCCTGGCTCAGCATCTGGATCTCCACAAGCTAACAGGGGAAAAAAAAAACACAAAACTTTTAATACTAAACTTCTAGTATATCATTTTATTTTATTTTTTGAGCCTTTGGAGTTACTGGATCACAGTTTTTTTTTTTTATAATAGCTTTTTATTTTTCTAAATATATGTATAGATAGTTTGCAACATTCACCTTTGCAAAACTTTGTGTTCCAAATTGTTTCTCCTCTCGCCTTCCCTTCCCTTCCCCTCTCCCCTAGACAGCAAGCAATCCAATATAAGTTAAACATGTACAATTCTTCTAAACATATTTCCATATTCATCAAAGTACATTATTTAAAAAAACATTTTTATTATTATTATTTTTAATGCAGATCTTTGTTTAAATTCTCCTAAGGAACCATTCATTTAAAAATAGGGATTCTTAACTTTTTGTGTGACATGAATTCTTGTCAGTCTGGGAAAGTCTGTGGATACTTCCTCAGAGTAATATTTACATAAATTCACAAAATAAAATGCATAGGATTATAAAGGAAACAAATCCATATTGAAATATAGTTTCAAGATATTAAAATTAAAAATTTCATGGACTCAGGTTTTGAGTCCCTGAATATACCTCACCCGATATACCTCAAATTATGGATTTAACTTTTTTTTAATAAAGAAGTCAATTCTATTAATACCTAGACGATGAGTATATTATTAAACTTTTCTTAGTTGAGGTGAAGGCCAGGTGACTGGAGTTTTGTCCCAGGCTGTTAAAATAGTGTAAAGGAGAGAAATGCTGTCTCCTCATTGCCAATAATGTATGACATAAATCAAGCTTAGGACACCATCTCCAGTATCTCATCATGATGGCACCTTTTTCATGATAGAACTCTCTATTAATCTTCAGAACTTGGGCAGTGTAAGCAATTGTATAATCCATTCTGGGAACTGCCCACCGTACCATCCATCCCCTCTGCAAACAAATTTGCTCTGGAGACAAAAAATTCCTAGCACATCTTGAATAAAGTTTACAATGGTTTACAAAAACCCAGAAGTTCAAAACCAGTCTTTACATCTTGAATCCATCATCTGCCCTTCAGCAAATATGCTCTGTAACAACAGAGATTTAAAAGGTTTTCCCACCATGATTTTCCTACCTGCGGCAAGCAGTGAAGGAAGTGCCACATGCTGGACAACATCCTCCAGGGAAAAACATTGCCGGGCTATCAGAATAGCAATGAAGGTGGCCAGTGAATCATGGAATGAGAGGTCACTGACCTTTGAGGAAACAAAACAAAACAGGAGAAAATATTGGCATGTTAACGGGTTAGTCACATGTAAAATTATTATCAGAGAAATACTAGCTAATTGGTACTATCCTGCTATAACTATTACACTAAGCCACTAATTTGGAATTATATTTTAAACAATTATTAGATGCTATTCTTGTACCTCTCGCAAGAGTTCAAGAAATTTAGAAGGCGACAGTATTTTTGAGTCACATTAAAGAAGATGATACTGGTTAATCAATTTCATAGCACGACAATTTGATATGATTCAATGGGGATTTATTAAATGCTTTCTGAGTTCCAGATTGAAGCTACAAAGACAAACATAAATAAGGGGGTATCTCTAGAGAGTCTTTCACAAGGGTTAATCATTCAGGATATTTAGCTAACCAAAAAAAGAAACTAATGGATCCACAGAGTTTCATCAGGACTATAGATAGAAAATAAAATTACTAGTGAAAATGCACCTTAAAGAAGACATTAAAAAGCCAGACAAGTTTGCTGAAATTATGAAGGAAAAAGGAATTTCATATAAGTTCAGGAGGAAAAAAAATTAGGCCTTTTTTCCTTGAATGGTGAAAAATGATGGGAGCTTTGGCTATAGTTTATAAAAATATGAGGGAGGCAAAAATAAAATGAATGCAACTGTTAACAAATCATCAACAACTACAATAAGGAGAAACATCCAATCCTTGAGAATGTGACAATAAATACACACTCTTGTGCAAAGTATAACCCAGTATTAAAAAGCAAAAACAGAAAACATAAATGTATTCCCAAAAAATCCAAAAGGAAAAGATCATACTGCGGCAAAGGATTCTCTCCAGTGAGATTAGAGAAGTACTTTGCAAACCTTAAAGCCCTATATTAATGCTTTGTTTTGTTTTTGGAGAGTAGTTCTCCCTATTTTGTCCAGCTTCCACTCAGCTCCTCCAATGATCAGCAACAAATGCTTTGTTTCTGACATGGACTAGCTTAACCCTCCTTAAGTAACCTACCACACCTTAGTGCTCACCATACTGATGTCGGACTTAGTGACGACACTGCAGCTCTGAATTCTGAGTTCCAATAGCCATTAATGTCAGCCTCCCCAAAAGATGAGACCTAAGGGGTGCACTATCATGTCTGGCTCCATTATAAAAGACCAACTATTGTTTGAACTATTGTTATTGTGGCTAAGCATAATAAAGTGAATCTAGTGCTAATTTGGATACAGAATTAGTTTTTATGGAATATAGTCTCCCACATACAATTCCTTAATATTCATGTTTTATTTGATCCAAAAACAATTTTATTCATGTCATTAAAATGGTTTAGATATTTAAGTTCCATATTTTGAGTAACCTAGGATATTGTACAGAAATGAGGGGGGAGAGGGTAAAAATACTGAAAAAGGAGTTTCTATGCTTGTAGGAAACAATCTCTTAATCCTAATGTCTTTTGTATTTTAATTACTTCCTCTTTATCTTCTTTGTCATTTATTTGTGTATGTGTGTACATATATATATACACACATATATATGTATATATAAAAAATACACACACACACACACACACACACACAAACATATTTGTTCACTTGTTGTCTCTCACATTAAAACTCCTTGTGGACAGGGACTATTATCTTTTGCCACTTTTTGCCTGACACATAGCAGAAAAGTAATAATTATTTATTGACTAATTGGCTCTAATGAATATAAATGAAAAATGTGCATATTTCATAAACATTCATCTTCATTTCTAGAAAAAAAAGTCTCCCCACAGCTATACTTACTATTACTAATAAAAGTAACTATTCAAATTTATTTAATGCATTAAAATTTGCAAAACAACATCCATGTTATCTTAGTTGATCCTTATTCCACACTCTGAGATAGGTGTAATTATTTTCTTCACTTTATAGATAAAAAACTGAGGCACAAGGAGAGTAATTTGCTAGTAACTGAGGGAAGATTCAAACTCCAAGTCCTCTATCCTATCTAATGCACCTATACTTTAAGATTGAAATCAGATCTGTATCTTGTAATTTATGAGATAATATTTTTGCAGTAGTACAGGAAGGGCTGATTAGAAAGATAACTAAATTCTTGTTAAAAATTTCAGTTTTTAGAGTGAAATAAAAAACTTACATCTACACTGCAAAGGAGATCATTGAAACCCCAAACATGATTGGAAGAGCAGCAAAGGGCTTTGAGGACGCCTAACCACTCTGAGCTGAGCACAGTACAGCAAGCCGTCAACTCAGCACAAAGATTGGCAATGTCATTAATTCTAGAGGAAAGAAAAAACAAAGTAGACAGTGTCATTACACAAAAGGAAAGCATTCATTCACAGACACAATTAACAGGCTATTGAGTTTTATTATTTGACAGGCTGAAAGGTTAAACCTTAATTTCAGATATCATCTCCCTTAGGGTTAAAATCAGTACTTACCAGCTAAGTGTAAAAAAAAATCTGTTAAAAATTGATAAAGTCGAGAAACTTAAGTTGTTTACTCCATTACAAAAGATCCTTTTTGCTCAATCTGTCAAATATCCTCAGTTACAATTAAACCACTGTTACTGAGCTTTCTAGTTACCCAATATTAGATGATTTCAATGGACTTATTAGTACTTCTCAAACAATTTAATCTCAAACTAAAGCCAAATCATAATGCCTTAAATTCTTTCAATTGCCCAGCAACATTAAATAAAAAATGAGATGAATGGTAAGAACAGTCCTGAAGAATATCAAGGAAAGCCCAGGGCTTGGTGCATAGTAGAAGTTTAATAAAATTCTCATTAACTTCACTGATATATTTGTTTAATATTAAAATACCTAGCTCAATTGTATTTTTCACATATAGAGTTTTAAAGGAAGAATATAAAATAAAATTAATAACTAATAAGAAGGTAATTCCTTAGTCTAAATGTGATCAAAATACAACAAATACTAAAAATTTACATCTGCTTCTACTACATTTATAAAATCTTTGTTTATAAATTTGTAAATTGTATACTTATATCTGCTTCTCTATAGGTAAAACCTATGCTTATCAACTGATAAATTGCATATTTGCTATTTATGTTTGCCTACAACTAATAAAAATGGTAGAAACCAGAGGACATTTCTTAAACCAGGGAGGTATTCTTTTTTTTAGGGAAAGAATTACAGGACATTGAATGAATAGAATAATTGCTAGAAAAAAAAGGAAACATGTTTAAAGGCTAAATAATCATCAGATTTCTTTTATTTTTAGCACCTTCACTATCTATAAAAAGGCATCTGGCAGCAGGCTGGGCAGACAGTAGATATTCAGTAAATACTAGTGCTTCAATGAGGGATGAACTGCAAGAAGACCTCTTACCTCTCTGCATCCTGATGCCCCATACATACATTCATGAGTGCGTTGCACACAAAGCTATAGCGGTTAGCTGCATTGTCACTGAGTATTTTGCCCAGCATGGAATAGTTGACATTATGAGCAGAAGGATTCTCGATGAAATCCAACATGAACTCAGGGTCCCATAATAAGTTGGAATTTGAAGGCTGCACATTGCTGTAGATGGTCTGCTTTACTTTTGAACAGGCACTACTGAGGATTAAAAACAAAACAGGAGAAGTTGTGAAAAATGAGTAAATCCAAGTAAAATTAAAAGGTTGTTTTATTGAAAGGCAGATTAAATAACAGAATAAAAAAAAAAAAAAACCACTATCCATTACTTTAAAGGAGTCATTTACCTATATTCAATTAACAATATCACATAAATGCCTTTATTCATCATCATTTTTATTATTGGTCAGACCTGTGATTTCAATGGTATAATATGGAATTCCCAAGTGAGGAAAGAGTTTCCACTGATATAGGTCATTATATTCTCTGAAATATTTAGTCTCGGAGAGCTCCTTCAAGCAGTACACAAAGATCCCTGAAGGTTGCACATTGGTTTAGTTTTAAAAATGTACTGTTATCTATGTTTTGCATTATTTATTTTTGTCAAATATTTTCCTATTATACTTTAAATCATGTTTGAGTTCCACTCAGTGTACTGCAGGATATCTGTTCAACATCTATAGAGTTAAATATTTAAAGGTTAGAGATTAAGTGACACAGTAACTTGAACTCAGGTCTCTGTGTTCCGATACAATGTTTTTCATTATTATTATTACTTTATATTATTTTCATCCTCATTATTATTACTTTCTTATGACTGTTGTTGTTAGGAATCAGTGTCGTACTAAGGATTTTGATACAGAAGCACACGATTAAAATTTTGACAAGTGACTTTGGGCAAATCATTAATTTCAATTTTTCACCTAAAGGACACTGGACTAAATGACTTCTATGGCCCCTTCCATATCCAAAACTATGCTCCTACTTTATAGGATCTGTGATTTCATCAATATAGGGAGTTCCCAATTGGAAAAAATCTTCCATGATACATATTAGAACACTTGATTACAGTTTATAATCTTAAGAGTTGCCTCCTAGTCGTGAGAGCATCTAGGTGACACCATAGTGGATAGAGTCCTGGCTCAGCACTCAGGGAGACTCATTTTCCTAAGTTCAAATCTAACCCCAGATATTTATTGCCTGTGAGACCCTGAACAAATCATTTAACTCTGTTTGCCTCAGTTTCCTCATCTGTAAAATGAGCTGGAGAAGGAAATGGAGAACCAATAGCAGTATTTCTGCCAAGAAAACCCCAAATGAAGTCACAAAGAGTTGGATCTAACCAAAACAACTCAACAACAAGAAATTTTTCCATAGTCATAGAGCTAGTATATGTTGGGGATAGGATCTGAACCTAATCTGTTTTCTCCTCTTTTATCTCTTTTTTTCCTCCTCCTCCTTTCTTTTCCTCCTTCCCTCTCTTCTTTTCTCTATCACTCCGATTACTATTCAGAAATATGGCTATTTTTAGATAAACTGTGCAAGGGTATGAATGAGACACACCTGGATTCCAAAGTATGTCTTTGGTTTTGTAACTGACTCTATAAGTCTATTAAAGAAGTATTCTTCAGTCTCTGAAGAAATTCTGAGTGCTACATCTTATAGTGAGCTGCCCTCCCTTTAAATTCACATGAAATTTCTTTTTTAATATATTGTGTGTATATATATATATATATATATTTTTAAATAGCATTTTATTTTTCTAAAAAATATAAGTAAAGATAGTTTTCAACTTTATCTTTACAAAAGTTTTATGTTCCAGATTTTTTCCCTCCCTCTCCAAGAGAGCAAACAATTTGATAGAGGTTAAACATCACATAAATTTTCTAGCAGAAAAGACTAGACTATATTTCCCAGACATATTTTCCTTCTCAATCTTATAGTTATATATGACACTTTGCCTGTTGTGACATAGGAAAACTTTTTAATGAAAATTACTTCTTTTCAGCCAAGAGAATGTGTTCTGGATTCATTCATCCCATGGATAAGAATCATATCCATTAGACAGTAGTCACCAAAATTTAATCTGATTTACTGCACTCCCAGAATGGAAAGGAGTAAACTAACAGAGGTGACAATTATCCACTAGATGGCAGTGATATACAATTACCCAAGCAAGGGCTCAATTATATTCGACTTAAAACAATCATATTTAAATTAAAAAGAAATTTTCAATTATATTTGATGAAAAAATTAAACAGATGACCTGAGATTGTTTCAAGTTTAATTTTCACATATGCAGACTAAGTCCAAGATTTTATATATATAGGGTATGAGCTTGCACTGACTATCCTTTTCCTTTTCACCCCATTCTATCCATATCCTCCAGTCAACTTTTTATTCTTTTATTTAGCTCTCAAAAAAAAAATACTTTGTCTAAACCTTCAATTTTTAATCTCTTTACTACTTACCATAACCTCATCCTCCATTATTTTTCTTTTCCATTCTCAGCTTATCCTTTGACTCATTATTGACTCATTATTATTTGATTCATCTCTTACCTCTTTCGCCCCTGCTCCCTTCTAAAAAAGAAATCATTCTTCAAATGTTCTTCTGGCTTTCCTAAGTCTTCCTGATTTCCTCTACCCATTATGCAAGATGGGAGATGACATCAAATCTTTGCACAATGAAAATATTCTTGGTGTTACAAATGTTCCTTTTACTTCCTCCATTCCAATTTTTTAATTTATTCTAACAAGCTAAGAATCCTAAAATGAAGTCTTTTTATAGCATCTTTATATTTACTCCATGATTACTGTGATTTTTTCTTTCCTATTTCCTTTCCTAATTCTCTCTCTCCTTCCCTCCATCTCTTCATTTCTTTCTTTCTAACCTATGAATCAACATAAATAGTCTTTTTCTCCCTTAAATGTTTTTCTACTTTAAGATAAGGGAGCTCATGATGAATGGTTTCAATTTTTTGTGTAAAATATGAGGCAAGGTTCTCAGCTGAGAGAGTGGGAGGAGAGGAAGTCATGAGAGGTTTGAGAAGGATAGAAAAGGAAGTGCCTTATGATGACTGGGATAAAATGTTGACAAGGGAAATATAAGATTACTGAGAAGTAGTGAGGGCCCAGTAGAGGTTGTGTAACATAAAACTGGAGAGGACCCGGTCAGAACAATCGCACGATCCACTTTCATTTGGCAACATGTTATAGGAGTGAAGGTAACAAATGCTGGGTATGATTCAAGTCTGAGGGCTGGCTGGGTGTAATCAGAGACATGATGAGGGAGCTGGGGAGCATATAATGAATTGGTTTACCAATGGGTCTTAACCCATGGGGGGATGCAAGAGAGATGGCTTGGGGGGGGATTGGAGATGTCAAGGGTTTGGAAGTCACATTGTGGATGAAGAGTAGGGTTATGTAACAGAAAGAAAGGGAAAAAGGCAGAAGATTAAAGTCAGATAAAGTGATTCCAGAATTATTAAACATAAATGTGCCTCCTTTACATTCGTGACAGCAAGATCAATGATATAACCATCTTTGTGTGTGGCTGAGATTGAGTGGACATGCAGCTCACGGGAGGTAAGTAAGTTGAGGAACTGAGCGGTTAGGACAATTGAGGAAGATAGAATCTTTGAAAAACACTCAGGAATGTGAACTAGAAAGCAGGTAGCCTTAACCACAAATTAAGACAAGCATCTTCTAAAAGGACTAGAACCCCAAGCCAGACTTTCTTCTCTTTTGGATGAATATGATGTCCCACTATTGCTAAACAAAGATAGAAACAATTTTTTGAAATCAAAGGATGAGGAAGTGATCCCCACATAGCACCCATTCAGGAATAGAGTGTTAAAAGTTCCACAAGAGTTTAGTCTTGAAAAAAACAACAAAAAACTCACTTCCCAGCCTTTGCTTCCCACAAGTCAAGTTTTAAGTTTTAAATGGAAATTTCATGATGAAAAAGAAAAGCCAATTAAAAAGTTGGAAACCTATGCATCTTAAGGAAAATATCTAAAACCATATATGAGGATATCCTAAAAAAGAAGCAACCAACTAGAATTCAATAATGATACTTCATTTATAGAAGATAACATCTTGAATTGATTTATTTTCTTTCTTTCTTTCTTTTTTTTGGTTATGATTGTATTTAAGATTAAATTTTTTTTCTTTTGTACTTCCAAACCAAAATATGAAATGACTTTTTGTAAAACTTTAATTTCTAAGACATAGTAAATCAGTCACACTCAAAAGTATCTCAGAGGAACAAACATGACCAAAAGTTAAAATATCACAGTACAATCTATAAACAAGAGCATTGATTTATTTTCTGTTAAAATTTAAAGGACACAGAAAAATTTTATCATTGCTTAGTTGAAATGACTCCTATCAGTTTTCTTTTTTGTTTTTTTAACTGAGGCAATTGGAGTTAAGTGACTTGCCCAGGGTCACACAGCTAGGAATTGTTAAGTGTCTGAGACCAGATTTGAACTCCCGACTTCAGGGCTGGTGCTGTATCACTGCACCACCTAGCTTGCCCTCCTATGAGTTTTCAACATGAATGATGGATAATATTGATAATAATTACTGATGAGTTATTCTTTCTTAAAATTTAAGAAGATTTCTGACTGTGGTGCTTTATATTTTTAAAAAATAATTTACTAAAGCTAAAAATGTATCCTACTTATTATATTATATTGCATTACATATTTCATTGAGAATGATTGTCATCATGATTATACATGTCATATTATATATATATAAAATCATGTCATATGATATCATATCACATATATCATATTAAGAAAAGAAAATCCTAAACTGTACTTAGTAATGCGAAGAATAACTGCTGAAAGTCCAATTAATTTCTAAGTTTATCTCACTACTTCAGTGATATATGATAGCTATCATTAGGCAAGACTTTTATATTTACCATATAAAAACCTGGCATAGGAAAATAGAGCAGGGATATCTTCAATAAGAAAAATAGAAGTAAATATCACAATGTCAAGCCACGGTTGATTGAGGTCATGTTTATAATTGGCTGCCAAATCAACTTCCACAATGAATTTTTTTTTTTGCCTTTATGATTGCTACTGCTCCATTAACTGATAGCTTTCACTGAGACAGTAACTAAGACAGACAATCAGCACGGGCATATATTTTTAAAGACTTCCAGCTCAGTTCTTAGGGACATTTTAATGTTCTTTTCATACACCCACCTGAAGAGGTCTCCGAATTTACTTCTTAGATGGCTACATGACACGTAAAGATCATAGAGGTAGGCTAAGATGCATCTTTCGGGAGAGGAACATTCTGATGGGTTGACCACATGCTTAACAACACCACACAATCTAGAAGAGTTGTAGGGAAGAAAGGGGAAAATATTTTTAAAATTCAAAGATTCCAACTGATCAAACAGCTTGAGATAGTTGGATGAAATATAAAAAAATTGTTTCCTAGTCTACTACTAGAAGATATTAAATTCCATAAAAAATAAAAATTTGTGGAGAAGTAAGGAAATATCTAGATTATCCTCTTCATTTAAATTGATTCAGTAACAAGGAATGGAGAATAAAATTGGCAAGCTCTACTCAGAAAAAAAGATTTACAAATCTGGCTAGCTCTACAGGATGACTTTAAATTTTATATGTTCCTCTCGATTTTTACTTTCACTTAAAAAAATTTCAGCTTGAAAGGGTGGTTTTGGCAAATGGATTCATTAAGTAATGTGGTAAGTTCCCAAGAAACTTGTAAAACTTCCTCTTTACTTAATGTTCTTTAAAAATAGTGAATTATTAGGAATACTCCACTTAACAACTACAGAATCCTTTCATTATTACAATTTATGGTGCTGACTTTCTAAGGCTTCTATAGTTGTTTGAGACTAAGTGATAAAGATGAAAATATATATACATATATATATATATTTTAATTCCTAGAAAAAAACTCTATTGGAACATAAGACCTGAGGTCTGCAGCCTATAATAAAGGCAATGGTGTGCTAGTAAAGTATTACTGTTCGCACAACTTCACACTATTGGCTGGCTACTTGATGAAAAGATGGAGGTCATTTATGATGAATTTCCTTGGTTTTCTTTCATATCTTTCCCTTTTCTGCCTGGTCACAGAAGAAATGGTATCGCCATTCCCCATTAAATCTATACCTTGCCCCAAATTCCGTTTCTTCCTACTATCTTGTTTCAGTAATAATATTTTTCCTTCTTTAAGCTTTTGCTTGTTATAGGCTCATGCTCATCCTCATCATTTTACTGAAACTATGTCTTTTGTTAAGAAGCTCCACAAGCAGCAAACTCATTCAAATACAACTTAAATGGTATGTTAGAAATGATCCCTCCCAAACTCCTCTAACAATCAGTCATATAAAGCACTAGAGTGACCAAACAGTATCTATTTCCTCTCTTTTTCCCTTTACTCCTCATCACCTGCCAAATCAAATTCCACATCCTCTTCATGGACTGGAAAAATACAATTAAGTCTACTGAGGGAATTTTGTGGACCCTAACCCTAATCAATGAGTCTAAAGTTAGGAAAAAGACTCACTACTTCGAGACTAATTCTTAAAAAGGTCTGACTTAAAACTAACATAGGAAAGAAATGGAGGAATAAAGTCTCAGGAGCAAACAAATGCAAATGCTCACCTTTGGCTTCTTTTCATAAACTAGTGAAATCAATGTTAAATGTCTTTTATTTTCTTCTGATTTTGGAACCAATCATATACTAAAATGTCTCAACCTGATACTCTAAAAACATAAAAATGACATATGTCCAAGTATGCACTTTTCAATTCTTCACGATAGGAGTACAGTAGCCAAATAAAAGCCTTGGGTATACTGAGTTCATCAATATCCTTGAAATCGGAGGAGAGCCTTCTTTGATGGTATTATTCATTCCTTCATTCGTTCACCCTTTGTCTTTCATTCTTAAAGACCATCACATCATGAAATGGATTTAAGGGAGGGAGGACTGTGCAAAGTCACCAGTCTCCCATTCTCCTCCAGAGCCATCTGGGTCCAGTGACAAGACACATATTAGGACAACTATATGCATCAGCCACTGCATGATGGCTCTATAGGTTACTCTGAAAATATTTCATTTGGAGATCACAGTTATCTTTGTAAATCCAGAGAACCTACTACTAACATTATCCAGGATTCTGTTTTGTTTTATATAATCTAAAAGCACTAGATAAGGGCAATTGGTTGTTAGGATTTATAGGTTCTACAATTGAAAAGAACTACTAAGTATGTTTTCCATGACTTCATATGTATACTATCTTGTTAGTGGGTAGGAAATGAAATGAAGGGGAAAAGAAAATTTGGAACTAAAAAAGAAAAATTTAAAAATAAAATTACCACTACTATGAATAGAAGGAATAACACATCTAATTCAGCTGATTTTCAAAAGAATACTTTTTTAAAAAAAAACTGGGAAAGCCAACATGTTATTGTTTAAGGACAATAAAATTGGTAACTTAAAGGGCACTTTAGTGACATCTGTATACCTGTACCTAAAGTCCACAAATATTATCTTTTAAGTGTTTTCCAAAGTTATCACCATTTCCCTTTCCTCTCCCTCCCCCTAACCCAACTGGGGGTTCTAAATAGAGACACAGCATTTCAGGACTACAAACCCTTCAAACACTTGGGCAGTCTGGTCTGGATTCAGGATGAGACAGGCATGGTAGCGTCTCAGCACAGCCACAATGCACACACATAAGCCTGTCGTGTAGCTTCCTGCCAAACTGGAGGATTTCAGAAGCAATTCTGCCTCGACCACACTCAACTCATTGAGCAGCTGAAATACAAGGGGACACATGAAAAGCAGGTGGCAAACCCAACAGTGCTGGGGCAACACTTAAAATTATAAATAAATAATCTATAATCAATTACTCCTAATACCCTTACCATTTTCTGTCCTTACTCCCTAAAGAACTCACATATATAGCTACTCTCTCCCCAAGAAAGAGAAAAATGAAGTAAACGAATTAAAGAATGAGTAACAGCAAACAGGGTGATTGCTTTGTTGTTGTTTTTAAAATCTTCTCCTTAAAGAATGTCTAGACATAGCATTGCTTAACACCAGGAAGTAACTATGACTGAAATAGTAATTGAAACTCTTGAGAATAAGTTTGTAGATCTGTCTTGTTTATTGAGGTAATGACAGTACTTTTTAGAATGTAGATTTGACTTGCTATTAAAACTTAATACTTTACTAGGAATTGCAAGGTAAAAACTAAAAGCATGAATTTTTATTTTATATTTAGCTTTTAATTTTCAAAACATATGGATAGTTTTCATCACTGACCCTTGCAAAACCTTGCATCCAATTTTTTCTTCTCCTTTCCTTCCCCCGACCCCTTCTCCAAGATGGCTAGTAATCCAATATATGTTAAACATTTGCAATTTAGAAGCATGAATTTTTAATAAATGTTCAAAAACACATTTGGCTAATTTTAAATAATGGTTTTGTTTGAATCTGGTAACTGTTTTGTCACAGATTACATAAATTACCATGTCTATTATTAAAAGAGAGCTGTTTTTAACGGGGCAGTTAGATGGTGCAGTGGAAAGAGTGCCAGCTCTGAAGTCAGAAGGACCTGAGTTCAAGTTTGACCTCAAGCACTTAACTTCCTAGTTGTGTGACCCTGGGCAAGTCACTTAACCCCAACTATCTCAGCAAAAAAGTCAAACAACAGAAAACAATAAAAGAGTTATTTTTCATTTTTAAAAAGATGCATATGGAATATTCTTTCACTATTACACATAATTTAAAACAAACAAAAGTGTATTTATTGAAAAGCCACTGTGTGTATACTACCATAGTAAGAAAAACATAGGATTTGGAGTAAAAAGTTTAGGGATCAAGCTTAAGGCCTAACACTTATTAGCTTTTTTTGGGGGGGGGAATCATTTATCCTACCAGAATCTTATTTATTTCTTAAAAAAAAAAAAAACCTGGGATAATAATAGTTGCTCCAAGAATGTCATAAGGCTGGTATGAGGATAAAAAAAGATTTCAATTCAAGAAAACATTTCTTAAGAGTCTACTGCTTGTAAGAAATTGTGCCAGGAGCTAAGAAAAATTTTTGGAAAATATTAAGATCTTAATAAATACTTAATTTTTGGCTTTGAAGTTAGAGGATGTGCAAATGTTTTTGAAACTATAAAGTACTATATCAAATGAAGTAATTGAACATAAAACCTATTATTATTAACCTTAAATCAGTACATAAAAAAGAACTATTATTAGAATATATTAGAATAACAATGATGTTAATAATAATAACCTATAATATCTAACATTTATATAGACTTTAAGGTTTGCAAAACATTTTAGAAATATTATCTCATTTTATCCTTATAATGATCCTGAGAGATTGATTATATAAGGATGAAAGGGAGGCAAAAACAGAGGTTGAGTTACTTGTAGAGGGTCATACAGCTAATATGTGTTTGAGATTGGTCCAGGTCCAGTTCTCTATTCACTGCACATTACCTGAAGTATAATTCACTCGGCCAACTAACTGACAATAAACACCCTACTTTATGTATAGAAATTAAGTTTAGTTGATTTTTTCCCTCCTAAATATAAAAATCTATGGAAAATGCCTTGCAAGTTGTTTATTATTATTATTATTATTATTATTATTATTATTGTTGTTGTTGTTGTTGTTGTAGTTGTAGTTGTCATCAGACGGATGGCTTTTTTACCTGTATTGCAAAGTCAATTAGCCCATTGATGTTCAAAGCTGGCTCCATAAGATCAAAGATGAGTTGAATGTGGTGTGCCAGGGGAAGATGGTAGGATGTTCCTGAAGCAAAGCTGGTTATCTGTTCTAGTACATTGCTAGAGATCTGGTAAATGAAAAATGCACTATCAGTTTTCACTGAAAAAAAAAAATCTGAATTAAATGGGAAGAAATGTACATTTATGTAGGATATTAGTTAAGAGAGCATAGCAATTAACTCCTAAGCAGACCAAAATACTATAAACACAAAACCTACTTTGTTTCCAAAACTAACATCAAATTTCACTTGTTAGACCAAAACTAGAAGGAAGAACGCTGATGTTTTTAGATACCGTGAACTAGGTAACAAATATAACACCGAGGCAAGTGCAACAGATCCAGGATTTTGTTTAGTTTATATATACGTTATTGTTTGCAATACACTAACAGAATCCACATATGTGATTAGTTATTTTTTAAATGTACATATCAGTATAATCAGTATAATCAGAAAATAAAGACATTTCATGAGGAAAACAAAATGTATCATTCAAAAGAAGGTTATTTGAAAGAAACAAATGAAAGCATGGGCTAGAAATTTTACTAAGTTCTACTGATATACATCTCACACTAAAGACAATATATCTTGTCTAAACAAATCTTTAAGTTGTCTAGCTTAGTACAACTAGAAAAGGCATAAAACAGATGTATTAAGGTAGTAGAAACAGTATCAAAACATCATCAAATTGAATTCATTAGGGAATACCTGAGATGTGACTTGATGTTGGTCAAAATACGAGAGGAGTTGTAGTTTCGTAAATACAGTCTCCAGCGTAGGAAAGGTCTCTTGTTTGCTTTTCCTGGCTTTTTGTCCTTCATCCTCAACTTAATAAAATTAAATAGCAGTTTGGTTATTTTTGAATTTAATGAAGGTCTATCAATGTCTTTAAATATATCCACAAGCTAAATTAACAATAGTACACTATCTGATTTGTATCTTCCCTTGAAGATTTAATTACAGAAAAGAAATAACAGCTATACTTTATTGCTTTATGAGGAACAGTAGAGAATGAAATCAGATCACATTAAAGTATAAATGATGTAAAGATGGGGGGAAATATCTAAAACACAAAGCATTCTCTATAGCAACAGTTCTCGAACTTTTTGGTCTCAGGACCGCTTTTTTTTTTAATTTTAAAAAATAACTTTTATTTACTATTTCATTTACCCCAGTTATAGTAAAAACAATTTTTACATTTTTAAAATCTTGAGTTCCAGATTCTTTCCCTTCCTCCTTCCCCATTCCACCTCAATAAGAGTGCAAGCAATATAGGTTATACATATGTGGTTATGCAAATCTTTCCATTATAGTTACATGTTAAAGGAAATATAGACAAAAAAAAAAAAAAAACCTCATGAAAAATAAAGTAAAAAAAAGTTGTGTCAATCCGCATTAAGACATCATCATTTCTTTCTCTGGATATGGATAGAATTTTAAAAAATAACTCCTTCAGAGTTAACTTGGAGCATTGCATTACTGAGAACAGTTCTGTCATTCATAACTGGTCATCTTACAATATTGTTATTACTTTGTATACAGTATATTTTATTTTACATCAGCTCATATAAATCTTTTCAGGTTTTTCTGAGAGAATCCTCCTTATCCTTGCTTTCTTTCTTTCTTTCTTTCTTTCTTTCTTTCTTTCTTTTTTTAATAATAACTTTTTATTGACAGAACCCATACCAGGGTAATTTTTTACAACATTATCCCTTGCACTCACTTCTGTTCCGATTTTTCCCCTCCCTCCCTCTGTCTCAAGACCTCTTTACACACTATTAAAAAGTATTGAGGAAGGATCTCTCCAAGGAACTTTTGTTCATATGGGTTATAACTATGGATATTAGACATTAAAACAATTTAGTATTACAAAAATAGTTTTGGCCTTGGGTACCCACCAAGAGTTCACAAAAATCGCACTTTGAGAACCAGTATTCTATTGTATGAGAAAATGGGAGAACACATTGAAAGGCTGAAACTAAAAAGTAGGAAACTAGACTTTAAAAGACTCCTAAAATTTTTACTGATATCTCTTCTCCTCATTTATAGACAGTTCTATTTCTCAAACTGTTTCTTTTTATACTATGAAGTTATGAAATGATTATGGGCCCTAGCAATTGACACTGTTTCACTGAATTCACAAGCCAATATGGTCAGGTGTCATTTTAGTAAAAATTCTTGTATCCCCAAATGTTAAAGAAATATTTGTTTTTTCAATTTTTAAAGTACAAGAAAAGCAATTTAAAATGTTCCTTGGTAGCTTCTTACAGTTTCTGACAATGCTTGTGGCAGATGAAAGCTACAGCTAACCTAATTTTGAAACTAATTAACTAATTTCCTTTTCTGTTCTGTGGGAAAGAGGGAGATGAAGGGAGGGAAGGGCTGATCAATAGCTTTTTTTTTTTTTTTTTAAACAAGTGTAAGTCTTTTTTCTTACCAGCCAAGTAACTTCACCAAAATGATACTAGAATATTCTGGGGTTTTTTTGTTTTTGTTTTGTTTTTGTTTTTGTTTTTGTTTTTAACTTTTCATCTTGGATGAGCCAAGTTACCATAAATTCTAGGAAAATAGTTCCTTAGAAAGCAGTAAAAAATGGTACAATATCCTTCCTGATGCTCAGACATTGAAAATACCCTATTTTTCAAGATGGTCAAAATGGATGTCTCTTCTCAAGACTTTGAGCAATACTAATGATGGAAAATCCAAGATCTGGTCAGCCAGTGAGGAAGCTCAGAGACACAAAGGGGAACAAGGAAAGATTCTTGAGGACAAGGGAAGATTGTAAGCCAGCAAAGGAGGAAGTCTGATTTTCCCAGATAACATAAAAAGCCAGGTTAGTAGAAGTGTGATAACACTAGCTCTATGTGAAAGAAAGTTTAGTCTAGCATGAGTATGGGGAAAGTCGGGAAGCAGAATGGAAGGTATATAAAGAGGCTGTCTAGGTGGTAAGATGGGGGACTATGATAGTACAAAAAGCCTGATGGGAGAAGCTATGAAATTGGGGAGCATTCATTGATCAATGGGCTGGGGATACAGAGAAGGTTTTGCTTTGCTCTACCATCATAATATCCATCACAGTATCCCATGTCAATGCCCAGATCAAAATTCACCAAGGGTTGAGCGATAAGTGGGGCAAGGGGTGCGGTGGGGGAAAAGTGAGAAAAAGGAAAGACAAGATTTAAAGAAAGAAGGGATAGAGTGGGAATATTCAGAGAAGGGGACAAGGGAGATTTCCAAGTAGTTAGTCTGAACTGGGAAGAATTCTGGAGAAGATGGAGATTAAGAGGGCAAGGGAGAAACCCCATAGCCAGTTCCATATAAGCTTGTGAAGAGGACCTTAGAAGCCATTCTCCTCTTACTTCAAGCTTGTATTAAGTAAGCATCAGTAATCCCCAGTCAATTGACAAGCAATTTTAAAACTGCTTTTTACAGGCACTGTGTCAGGTAACAGGAAATAAGATAAACAGGCAAACAAATTGGTCCCTGCCCTCAAGGAACTTATATTCACCATATATTTTTTCAGCACATACTACCAGTATGTTATATATATTATCAATTATATGTTTATGTATTTATATATATACACACACAAAGACATACATCTAGATACATAAATTGTATACATATTGCTATACTAATAACCTACATGCCTTGTAAAACTTGCAATAAATATTTGAAGAGATTGAGATAATGATGAAATAATATTTACTCCTCTAATCAGGACGACATTTCTCCTGGTTCTCGTTTATATATGACTGCTCCTTGTCAATCTTCTTTACTGGATCCTCATCCAGATTATACACATTAACCACAGATGTCCCTCAGGGGTTTGTTCTGGATCCCCTTCTCTTCTCCTTCTGTAATTCCTTTGCTGATCCTATCAGCTATGTTATACTGGTGATTCTCAAACTTATCTTTCTAGCCCTTACCTCTCTGCTGACCTCCAATCTCTCTTCTCTAAGGACCTTTCAAACATGATGTCTAGAACTCATCTTTCTTCCTAAATTCTTCCCCCTCTTACCTTCTCTCTGATTGTAGAAGGCAACACTATCTGCCCTTAGGCACACAATCTGGGAGTCATCCTGAATCCCTCCCTATATCTCACTTCCTATATCCAATCTGTTGCCAACACCTATTGATTCATCTTTGCAATAACTCTCATATATGTCCCCTTCTCACTTTTAAAATTGCCATCACTTTGGTGCAGTTCCTCAATATTTCACAACTTGATTACTGTAATAGCCTGCTGGTGGATCTCCCCACTCCACTCTATCCTCCATTCACCCACTAAAGTGATTTTCCTAAAGCGCAGGTATGATTCTGTCAGCAATGTACTAAATAAGCTCCGGTGGCTCTCTATTGCCTCCAGGAAAATTAAAAAGTACTCTTGGGGCATTCAAAACCTTCAGTAACCTATTCCCCTTCTCTCCAATGATAATGACCTCCTGGCTATTCCACAAACAAGCCCTTCCATCTCTCAGCTCTGGGCATTTTCTCTGACTGCTCCCCCATGCCTAGAACATTTTCCTCCTCATCTTGGCTTACTACTTTCCCCAGCTTCCTTTAAGCCCCAACTAAAATCCCACCTTCTATAGGAAGATTTCCCTAACCCCTCTTAATTCTAGTGTCTTAATTATGTCTATTTATTCTGTATATACTTCATTTATACAAAATTATTTGCTTGACATCTCCCCCATCATATTGTAAGCTTTTTGAGAGTAAAGGCTGACTTTTTTTTTTTTTTTTTTTTTGCCACTTTTTGTATCTCCAGCATTTTGCCCCATGCCTGGTAAATAGTAGGCATTTTATAAATGTCTTAAAGACTGACTGTCTGAAGTCAAGTGGAGTCATTGGACTTTACGGAATAGGGAAATAGTATGGGCAGCTGAGTGGAGAAGAGACTAGAGGTTAATCAGAAGCTCACTGCAGTCATCTAGGTACAAAATGATAATGGTCTGAACTAGGACAGTGGCCAAGTGAGCAGGGGAATTCAGATGTAAAAGATGGGGGAAGTGGAACCAGTCACTAGTATATTTGGCAACTAATTGGACAATGACCTTATGAGATGCTGCAGAAGGGGAAGTGACAAAGTTAGCAGTAGATTGGATATGCAGACTAAGGGACAGGGAAGAATCGGAGATGATGGGGGAGAAGGAGGAGATTGGGTGAATGGAATGGGAGATGCTCTGGACAGAACAGGGATGGGCAATTAAGGACACAAGTTATCCAGTTTTGTCCCAAACATTCCTTCCAAAGGACTGATGCAATTCTAGAGATGCTAGTGGCAATGGGGAAGAGAAATAAAGGGTGACTTTATTAAGATGGTATAATAAATTATAAGTAAATAATGATTTGGGAAGTGATTTGGACAAGCTCCTAAACACAAAAGTCTGGTGGAGAGGTTCTCATAAAATTATCCTTAATTTTGGATTGAAACTGTGAAGGTCAATGGTTGTCCTAGAGATGTTCTGAACTCCATTCCTCTGAAGCTCCATGTGTAGTGTGAGCACTGATTTCAAAGGTGTTGCATCTATATGTTGTCTTACTGTACTATCTTTTTAACGACACCATTGTCTGGGTTCTTAGTTTTAACCAAACTGTATTTTAGCCATGAGTGTAGAAGAGAAATGAATAAGCCCTAAAATGCTGCTGGCTAGTGAATGACTGAATTTCATTGATAACAATCAAACTGGGAATTGTGGTCACAAGAAGGAAAATTATACTTGTGCTGAACTGCAGAGCCACAAGGGACTGATGCAATTCACCTAAACCAGAATTCCCAGCTGAACATGCAATCCTTTGGCTTCTATGTGGAGGGAGACCCCGACTTCTCAGATCAGCTCATTCCCTTATTATTGAAAGAGGTTTTTCTTTTTATTTAACCTCTTCTACGCAACAAGTCTAAATCAACCTTAACCTTCACGCGCTACTAAATTCCTATCAACCAGCAATTAATTACCTACTATGTGCTGGACAGGATGCCAGAGAGATCTTCGGGAAGTTTATATTCTACTGGGGGTAGATGGCAACATATATAAAGATAAATACATTTTTTTTTTTTTTTGGAGAGAGGGGGCAAATAGCAATTATAACCACTCTTAGCTTTATCCTTTGGATGTTAATTTATCAAAATTAAATCTCTATGACATCTTTGAAATATCTAAATATATCTAGATAGTTCGCAAGCCCTGGAGCCAGGACTCAGTTCAAATTCAGCCTCAGATACTTACCAGTTGTGTGACTCTGAGCAAGCCATTTAACGCTATTTGATTAACTTTCTTCAACTGTAAAATGGGAGTAATAATAGGAACCCCTCCCACCCCCCAAGGCTGATGTAGGGCTCAAATAAGAGGATGGGCATAAATTGCTTAGCATAGTGCCTGCCACATAGTGACCACTATAGTAATCTTTCTTATGACTATCACCCATCCTATGGGTATCTGCCCCTGTTTTGTATCACTGGTACACCTCCATCCATCTCATTCACTACAGGACCAACTGTGGATCTCTCAGGGCACTGGAACCATTCAAAAAAACATGGAGCTAAGGAATTCTTGCTCTAAAATACAACATTGTCAAAAATCACCCTGGTAATTGAAAGATTAAAAAGTATAACTAAAGCAGGTAATTACTGTTATTTAAAAACAGAGAAACCACCACAAAATCTTCACTATTCTGAATTATGCAAGGAAAGAAATATTTGTCAGAGGTTCCAGTGGTACCTGGAAATGCATGTGTACAAACCATATGTATGTGAATGTATGTATGTGTGTGTGTGTATATGTGTATATATATTACATACTTATGTAAATACATATATACACACACATATGCTTATACATGTGTATATATACTACACAAGGAAAGAAATATTTGTCAGAGGTTCCAGTAAAGACCAAGGATTCCATTAGCACCTGAAAATGTGCAATACAAATACACATGTATGTATGTATGTATGTATGTATAAATATATCTACAACAGTTACATGTATATATAGATATGTAACCCAACCATATGTATATATACAGATATACACATTATGTACGCATACATACATATACACGTATACATACAACGAACACAAACATATACACACATACACATATATGCAAATGATTTACATAAAAACACATACACTACATTTATATATATACACCAATTTACATGTAAGACTACTTTATTTCAGAAAAATAAAGACAAAAATCTCTGAAAATGGCCCCTTCCCTCAAGGTGGCCTTTCAAGATCCCTGTAGGCCAGGGCAATCTTTAAATGCTAAGGTTAGTGGAATTCAGTGTATAATCTTAGATTTCTTTTTAGGTGTTAATCAATTTTGCCGATTTCCTTTTATCACCTTCCTCTTTTACTTCTTTTTTTTGTTTGTTTTAACTCTGTTACAAAGAATAGTTCTCTAGAAGGGGAAGAGAAGGATACAGGAGAAATCTAGGCAATCTAACAATAAAAGAGTAATAAATATCTATAAAAATTATTTATTAAAAAACCCCACAATAATTCTGGAAAAAGTATCGCTACAATTATAATTTAGAATGTAAGCTCCTTGTGGGCAGGTAGGCTTGCTTGAGCACTTAGCCCAGAGTAAGCACTTAAGAACATGTGCTGTATTTCTCTCCCTTGATAGTAGCTGGGATGAGAATTAGCTCAGGCTGTGTGGAGGACATGTAGCACAGACTAAGGGCATCTTACCCCCACATTCAGGCGTGCTCTTCTTGTTAAGGATTTTCAGGATATCTCTAGTAATTTTCTTCAGCTGATGTCTTGCCTCATCACGCTCTTTCCCAACACCATAGAGCAGAATCGTACGCTGGTTACATTCATGACTTGAAGATTCATCCTGTAAATGAAAGCACATGTTTGGAAATGGTTGTGGATGGGGTGGACTGAAGCCATAACATTTCATGCACTAAAGGCAGAGAATCTCCAGGCTGTCATTATAGAACCAGTGATACTGCATTTTTCTTTCACAATCCTGCTCATTCAAGTCAACCTATATTTTCAACAGCTCTTGCTGGTTTTAAAAAAAAAAGTCAGGGCTACAGTTCTGTGCCCAGGTGTTCTGAACAACCTAATTTCTGATCATGGAAATCACATTTAGGTATACAATATGGCATTTGCTAATAGATACTGCTCAGTATTAATTTCATAAGGTAAATAGTAATTATGAAAACCCATTTTCCTTTGTAGAGCAATACTAATAATATCTTCTTAAACAAATCCACAGCACATTAAAAACGAGCAGTTTGGTCATCTGGGACAAAACCACCACCAAATGCAGGAGAAACAGTAAGAAAAGCACTTCTGCTGCTTTTTAAGGCAAATTTATTTCTGAGGTGCCCTCTGGACACCCAAGAGGTGGAGAGAAAAGAAAACAAGGATCCCTGTTTTGGCCAGGATCATGGAAATTCAAGAAAGGAAGCAGTGGCAAGGGAACTGGTGGGAAGTTCAGCAAGGGTGTAACCCACCTGGGAAAGAATGCTTCCCCCATTTTATTTTTATTCTATTTTTGCTAAATCAGTTATTTCTACATGCTGACTCAAAAATCTCTATTTCAATAAAGCGCCAGAGGCCCCACCCTGTTAAGGCTCAAATCCTTACTGAAAACTATTTTTTTAAAAAATTTAACATAAGGACACTTGTAAGATAAGATACAACATAATGTACTATAAAATGTTTCCGAGTTTATAAAGCTCTTAAACTAGCACAGTCAGCCAACAGTATTAGAAGGAGTCCTGTAGAAGTGAAATTACTTTTTCAGAGTCCTTAGCTACCTAAGTACAGGAACCCAAATTTAAGCTCTGAATTAACTCCAACTTCAGAATTATTTCCACGGGATTATGGCACCTTTCTCTCTAAGGCAAAATAGTATGTGATACGATTGAAACAGCTCCACAATTGATCTCTTTCAGATCATTATTTTGACAACTCAAAGATATTTCCATAGCCACAACCCTCTAAATGATCAATTAGTTAAATTCATATCCCATCTTTCTTTACCAAGAAGAAAACAACCACATTTCCTATCACTCTTTATGATTCTATGATAAATAATTCAAATATGAAGCCAAAACATACAGAGTAATCATTCATTGTATTTTGCCTCCAGAAAACACACAAAAATTTATTTTTAAATGAATTTATGGGAAATATATGCTATTAATTCTCTAATATAAATCTATTTTTTAAAGTTATCTACAAAGAAGCATTTTTTTGTTTTCAAATTTCAGCTTTCAAAGGAACTTTATCTAATTTTTTTCTACTATTTCAAATACATATCTCAATTAATATTTACTAAGATCTAATACAGTATTTGTAACATCTCTCAGAATTTCCTAGCCAACGTAATAGGTAATACTCTGCATAGAAGAGACAAAATGCTGGGATAAAGTCAAATTGCCATAATGTATCTCAATCACTTCCCAGTTGAGGAAGTAGTTATCTTAGCCACAAATGTGAAAAATCCTAACTAGAATGGACGTCTAACTAATGGTAGACTTGAGGGAAAAAAAAGCAGAGAGGAAAGAGAAGGAGGAAGAAGAGAAAGAAAGGAAAAGAGAGACAGACAGAAAATAGAGGGTTACTTTAGAGAACTATGCAAAATCACAAGGGAATTATTGGGGTAAAAAAAAAGTGGGAAAGAAGAAAGCACTTTTCACAATTATAGAAGACCACAGATCCATAAAGGCATAAATGAAGGCAGTTAGGCACAATGAAATGATTATTAGATATTAGATATGTAGTCAGTCTAATTCTGCTTCAGACACATTTTTAAAATGTGTGACCCATCTTTTAAAATGGGTCTATTAAAACTAATATTAGTACCTACATTCTAAATTGTTGTGAGGATCAAATGAGAGTTAAATGTTAGCTATTGTTGTGACATACATATTTGGAAATGGATAATATGTAGCTTTCTTAAACTTACTGTTAATAATTATACTTACTAGATACAAAAATAGGGCTTTTGTGTGTATGTGTGTGATTTCTAAGAGAAAATGAGGGTAATCATAGTGATGAAAAAAATAGAAAAAAGTTCAACTTGAATAATTTATTTTTAAAACAGAAGAGAGCAGAAGTTCAAAATGGGCCAGAAACAAACAGAATCATGGAACTGCAGAATAATGAATACTCCAAAGTGGTCATGTAAATCTGAATTCACCCTGTTCAAAGTTATAATTATGTAGAATATGGTAATGGTTCTAGCTTACTGGAAATATTCTGTTCAAATATGAATGACCACTTCATTATTCACATTAATAACTTGGATAAAATACAGATTCACAGTTTCAAATTCATTTATTCTGATGTTCTTAATTTTATAGAAGAATGCTCTAATAATCTACTAATAATATGTCAAGTTAACAATAAGACAACAAAAGGAAAGTAAAAAAAAAATTTTGACAGAGCAAGATGAAACATTTGTAAAAAGGGAAGAGTCCTAATGGGGAAGAGCTTATTAATAATAACCAAAATAGGGTGGAAGTAGCTGAAAGAATTGGAACAAATCAGTGGAAGCTGTAAAAAGCAAAAACATCCAGAGATGCTTAAAATAGCCACTGCTGATGAATAACTAAAGTGGAGAATCAGCTACTCACAAAATGGCTGAAATGGAGGCCAATGACTGAAGGGAATTTAGGCACTTGTGGGGAACAATGGCAACTTATACTTTGGGAAATATGACGGTTACATATATTGCCCCAATCCCTTCACAAGCATCTTACTAATACATTTTTCTCTCCTACAGGTGCTAAAAATTTCAAAAAAGGTCTTCTCTTCCTACAGTTATTTAAATGCTTGGCTTATGGGGGAACTGATAGTATTTTATAAATACTAGCATTTAACAAAAATACCTTCATTAGTGAGAGAAATGTATCATATGGCTAACTGCTAAGATATAAAATATATCAGGGATGTATAAGCTACAATTTGGAGAAGATTCTGACCTACAAAATTATTAGTTAACTAGAATTAGAGTAGTTAATTAGAAACCTAGAGTAAACTTTACCTTCCACCATGTACTCCCCTCATCACCATATTCATAATATTTTCAGTTTGCTACTTTTGTTTGTTGACATTAAAAACAAACTTAATATTTAGCTTTTTTATTAGTAATGATTGGATAATTCCAACTATTCCTCAAAATACCCACAAAATATAAGAATTAAATAAAAACTATACAAGTTTATTTTTATAACATCTTTTCAATAAGAGGATATTGTGTTTGAAATTATATCTGTTTTTTGATTGTCTTATTTTTTCTGGTTATACATGTATACTAGCTGTTTAAATGCACATTTTTTTATGATCATGTTGGGAAATATCTTTCTAATGGGGAAAAATATTATGGACAATGGGTTAAGATGAGTATCAAGAGATTGTTTAGAGCAACCTTTTTGCCTGCAGACAAGATGCCTCAGAAATACAAGACAGGTTTAATGATCCTATCTAGATTTCTGATTAATAAGATCAGAATCTTTTCATAATCCCTTAGAGGAAAAGGACTGTGCCTTATTTTATTTTTCATATCAAGTGCCTAGAAAGGGCTTTGCATATAGTCAGTAGAGAACCAGAATCTGAATCAAATAGATATATGTTCCCTTCTTAGGGAACTAATTAGTTCCCTATTAGTTCCAAAACTATTAGTTCCCTTATTTTGTAGAAATTAACCAAGCACCAATTGGTAGCTTCAATGAGAAAATCTGTGTTAAATAACTGGTTCCTAAGACAGTACTAAAAATCTATAGTATAATGTATACCATATTATAGATACAAATATATAATATATAGTATTATTTAGTTACTTAAGTAGATAGGGACTTATGACCTAATCAATACATTGTCCACCAAGCACATACACATAAGATATAGACACACATTCATACAGAAATATTTAACTGCGGGATGGAAAGAATGAATTAAGTACTAGTGTCGAAGAAAGGTCATCATGGTAAAGAGGTATGAAAAAATAATCCAAATTGGCCACAGTCACATTCTCCTGGGAAGATTACAGATAGGATTCATTATAATAACTTATATTTATATACAGTGATACGAATTTATTTGAACTTTTTTTGAACTTCAAAATAAGAGGGAATACTGTTATTGTGATTGTTGTTGAATCTTTTCAGTCATATCCAACTTTTAGTGATCCCTTTTGGGGTTTTCTTGGCAAAGATACTGGAGCAATTTGCCATTTCATTTTCCAGCTTAAATAAGGAAATTGAGGCAGACAGAATTAAGTAAATTGCCCAGGGTCATAAAATTAGTTAAATTTCTAGAACTCAGAGCTTCTTGATGTTCTATTGACTGTGTGATCTCACTGCCCACAGGGAAATATTATATATATGATCTTCACTATTTTTCTGAGGAACACACTCAGTTAAGTCAGTTGTCCATGAACTCAGAGTTTCTACGTCAGAGACTTTCATAATTCTCAATTCTCTCTAAGAAGGGCCAGTGACACTCAATCATATAAATGGTTGAAGGCAGACTCAGATTTCTTAACTTAGACCAGCACTCTGACCATTGAGACGATCTGTGATTCTTATGGGAAATACTACATCACTGGAAAATTGGCAGGATTTTAGGTATCAGTCATTAGGGACAGGTCCCTATCTACTTAAGTAACTAAATTCCTAGGCTAGCAGCAATCTCAAATAAGGTGAATTTTCCCTCAAGGACAGAGGAAGAGGCTTATATTTAGTATTCTAGTCAATTTCACTGGACATAGAAGCAAATGAGTTCAATGATCAAACTGAAAATAATTTTTTTTAATGTGGATAAAAAAGATATTCTGTTTATTAGAAAGTGTCAGGTGCCCTAGTGGAAAGACTGTTTCTTTCTTTGGCTTGGTAGTTATTTTCACAAGCAGACTTGAAACTGAAATCCTGTAGCCATGCAGAATTCAGTTCTAACTAGAGATGAGACAGTAATCGAGCTAGAATCCCTTTCTCCTTCCCTCCAAAAATAATGATAATATAGTTCATCATTTTTTTTTCTCATTGAGCATTCTCAAATATGATGGGAATGTTTTGTTTTTGTTTTTAGCAAGAAAACTATTTTTGAGAATCCCATAGGCAGTTACAAGTTATTGATTTATGCCTGTCCAAAAGACTAAATTAACTAAACTCTAGTATAAGATGAACACTTCTTAAACTTTTTTCGCTTGAGAAATTCTTACATGGCTGAGTATATAGGTATATGAAATAGGCATATAAATCAAACATAAATCATAATTTCATGAATCTCTCATTCAGTTACACAACCCCATATGGGTTCATGACCCACAGTTTAAGAAGCTTTGATAGAGATGACACATGCTCTGTCCTATTTGCTGTTGTTTTACTCAATTAATTATTTTCACATATTCAGGTAAGAATTTGGAAAGATTCTCCAACCAAATTTCCAATATAGAAAGTTTGATATATCTTATATGATTGCACATATATAAACTATAGCAAACTGCTTGCCATTTTAGGAAGAGGAAAAGCAAGGAAGAAGAATTGAATATTTGGAACTAAAAAAAAAAAATTTTTTTTTTAAATGAAGGAAACTGGAAAATTGGAAAAAAAAAAGAAAAAAAATGGAAAGAAAAAAATGAAAAAATATAAAAAAATCTAACTGATTACTTTGATAAGGGATTGAATCCTCAACTTCATTTTGGCAAATTGAGCCTGTAGAAATTAAAATGACTTTCTTTTGTGTACTGTCTTTCATCTGGATTAAGCAATTGCTCTTTAAGGTAAACTTATTCTCGACTGATTGGAGAGGAGGGGTTACTAAGACTCAGACTTCCCTAGGGTCATCTAATCAAATATATACTTGGAAATAAAGTTCTATCTGTAAGCAACCATAGGATCTGGGAATCAGAACTAGAAAGTACATAAGGGAGCATTTTCTTTAACCATTTCATTTTACAGGTGTGGAAAATGAGGCTCATAAAGTCAAGAGTTCTAGATCACACGGGAAACAGAGCCAGGAACTGAGAACTGGTCCTTCTGATTCTAAATCCAGGAAATTATGCTTGCTGTGTACAGAGTTTATGTGTCAGCCCCAATACAGGTCCACATTGTGGAGAATTTTGCAGATGATGGATGGAGCATAGGTAGCACCAACAGCATCTTTTCCAAAAATAGCCAATTCAGAACCAACAATACAAATCGCATTTAGTGACATTATTGGTGGGAAAGAGCAAAGAGACAACTGTTTGCAGAGTGTTTTTTGTATGCCTGTATATTTGTGCAAAATGTATTCCTCTGGAGAATAACCACAAAACTGAGTCATTATGTAACTAAAGATACTGACTTAATATGGTCTGAATTCTTTCTTATCTCATGTGACTCCAAAAGGCATAAGAATAAATAGCATTTGCCTAATATTAACAGAATATCCTAAGAGTAAGACATCCAACATACACACAGACACAAATTTTAAAAGAATCCATTTCTAATACAAAGCCACCATTGCTTAGCTCCAACTTTTTTGGGAGGGAGGAGTTTGCTGCAATTCTTTTCTGCCTTCAGCACTGGGAAATAACTTTCTCAAATTAGACTTTATGATGTTAAGAAATTCGTTTTAATTGAAATGGTTTTCTTCAAATTATCTCATCTTTCCTTTAAAAAATATTGAAGTAAATATTTAATTCCTATTAATCCACTAATAAGCACTTAATAAATAATAATTCCAAAATGATAGGGCTTACTGCTTGTAAGACTTTGGATAAGTCACATATTCTCTGGGTCTGTTTCTTCATCTATAAAATAAGTGGTTTGAATCAGAATGCCTCTGAGATCTTTTCTGGCTCTAGATTTAAGGTTCTATAAACAAATCAAACTATCCTTACTCCAACGTGGACTCCTTGTCTCACTTCACCAAATTATGCTACTTATAAACAAAAGAAATAACTACATGCTGTGTTCATGGTTAAATTCTATTCCAGAAAACTAGAGAAAGGCTCTTTATATAATAAGCTCAGTAATGATAGAAAAGGCTTTCTTTCCTAATGTGATTGGACCGTCTGATATGCTATAATGTGGGGAAACTGTTCCGCCTATAAAGGAGTTCATGCAACACTGCTTCGGGGTAATGACATTAGCCGCCAGGCCCCAAACTAAAGGTAAAAGACATCCCTCAAAAGCACTCATAATGCTGAGTTAATATCATTATGTGCCATAAGGTAATGCATCACACAGTGTTTGAACACAATTTCATCACTTTCAGTTAAATAATCATCTCAAAGAGTCAAAGCCACAAACTAAAAGAAATGGGCTTTATTTATTTTCAAACTGAAAAAAAAATACCATCAGAAGAGTTTAAACACAAGAAGAACCAACCAGACAAAGTGTCTCTGTAAAAGGCTTGCAGAATTCAAATGGCTTTTTCAATGATGACCTCTCACCTCCCTCCCTCCCCATTCACCCGCCAATCCCCTCCTTTCCCCAGGAAATAAAAGCAGAAGTGGGACAAACAGTCCAGTGGACGGTCAAAGCCTTAATGTGGCTTGTGCACAATTGGTTTTAAAGGTAATCTTGGGCTCTAAGAATTCATCTCCTTTTCTTAGAACACGCAAAATCAGACTGATGAAGCCATCTGTATCCTGAACAAGCTTTGTCATCTTAAAAAAAAAAAAAAAAAAAAAAGGAAGAAGAAAAAATAAAAAGCAAAAGAGCAGATGCTTCTCTTCCAAGCAGGATTAATATCCAGTGACTGAATAAACTGAGATCCTTCAGAACTCTCTTCCACAGTGAGTAACTACTTAGAAGTATATTGCAATATACACATTGTCAAAATAAAATTTGCTTTAGAATAGCATATGACATGCTTTAGAACTCTTTTCCAGAAGGAGTTACTTTCTATTTAGAAATAAAATATGCTTTAGAATAGCTTTCATAATATAAAATAAAACCTATATAAAGATATAATATGTATTCAAGTGTATCTAATGACTACATTATATAGAAAGCTTTAGAATAGCTTTCATGATATAAAACACATATGAAGATATAATATGTATTCAAGTGTATCTATGATATTATATATATTCAAGTGTATCTATATGCTATTTTATAGCACACTTGATAGTGATATAATATACATATACAAAGAAGTGATTTTAATAGATAATACAAGTTTGTAGGGTATTTCTTCCGTGGTATTAGAGGAAGCCTTCAAGAATTTTTTGGCAAATAGAATGAAGGCTGATTTTAACATTAGAAAAATGGCTGAGATTGAAGCATCAAAATATTAAAGTGGTTTAATAACAATATTTTTAATGCATTTTTAAAATTTTGGAATCATTCTAAGTAAGATGAATTGTTTAAACCTCTGCTATCGGGGTTGCATACAAATGTGAATAACATCCTGGATACAGAGCCAGTTATACTTGCTCTACCTATGTTTATCTTTTTCAATAAGGAATTGATTGCTATATTCCCAAAGTCTGAGTACAATTCTTGACCTATAGTAGATGTAACTGGATTTATTTTATAAATCTAAACTAAGCTTAAGGTGACATAAGAATGATTTGTTATTAATATGATAAGAATGATCTATTATTAATACTAAAAAAGTGACAATTCTCTCTATTTCAAAATGTCAAGTTCATGTGGTGGACAAAGATAAAATCCACCATCATAACCATTAGGAACCACTCTCAATATAGAACTTCCCAATATGTCACTACCTGATAAATAGATGGGTGCTTTGAGGGTATCAGCACCAGGCCTAGTGGATAGAGGGCTGACCTCCACACCACTGGCACAAGTTTTGCCATACCAGCTGACTGACTCTGATGCTCTTAGTGTTCTAGACAGACAGATTTCAAAAGGTGGTTCGAGGACTTATAGGGGGCATCTGAAGGGGTCCACGAGGTTGAATGTCATTTTTACAATAATATAAAGATGTTATGTGCTTACTAAAATACTCCCACCTTTTCCAACTATGTAATTGTATGAAGCAGGATTATTTTTGTGTTTTCTTCAACCACAACAACATCTTGCAACAAATTGAATGCAGAAGTAGATTTCAGAATCAAGTTATCTTCTCTTAAGATCTACAAGAATCTACGCACTATTTTTTTTTTGTTTGTTTTGCTTTGGACAGCAATTTTAAAAAAATGAAAATGTGCTATTTAGATTAAGTTATATAGTATGTTTATTATTACTCTCGTTATATTTAAGAGAACCAAAAATATTTTTAAAATTAGTAGTCAATCTCTAATGCAATAAATTCAGATATAAACCATACATACAAAAGCTCTTTAGGATCCTCCCTGATGTTTAAAACTGGAAAGGGAACTGAGAACAAGAAGGTTTGAGGAGTGCTGTTCAAGATAATTAAGTTGTAGAAGATGCTGAACTACACTGCTGGATGTAGTTTCCTCTCCAGGTAGTTCCCTATGCCAATAAAATTATAGACTTAAACCCCAATGGTTTAAAGCTTATAAGATTTCTTCAGTATGTAGAATGCAGCTCCTCTTCATGATAAGAGTCTTTTGGAAATCGTGGTCTAAAAATTTCTTTCCTTTTGAAAACACTGGTGAAGAGTTTCTCACCTTGGATATATGTTGGTGTTCACTGACATACTGACTGTGACCCAGTCTCATGCTAGAGATTATATTCAATACCATTGCTTTTGAAGATTTAGTGATCACTTCAATCTATAATAAGTGTGAGAACAATACCTGATAGAGGAAATTTATCAATAAACAAAGGTGAGCTTGATTTGTTTTTTATGCAAAAGAAGAATTTCATTTGTATGTCAATTCTAGGGTACTGGATTACACATCCAAATGATTCTTTTCAAAATTTTTTCCCCCTAAAGCTCTCTACAATAGACATATTGAAGGGGAAAAAAATGGAGGGGGGGGAAGCATATCAGACAGTCAGGTTGACCTGGCTTCAAATCCTTTGACACATATTAGTTGTGAGAAGCTGGGGCACTTAACCTCATGGTGTCCCAGGTAAGTATTTAGAACTACAAATCATTGAGCAGTTGGGAATCTGGGTGATTTCTCAACAGAAACTTCTTAGAGAAATGAAATCACAGGTCTTGAGAACATAATCCAGAAAACTGTATTTGGAAAGCACTTTGCTCCAAAATACAAAAGTATTGTACAAACATGGAAAATTTTCTAGAATATAGTTTCCAAAACAAGCATGTTACATTCCCCTTCATTATCTCATCATTTACCTGTTTTTGAATTAAAAATGTGATCAATGGTATTGAAGAAAATGTACCTCCAAAAACTCTCAGAATTCAAGGAAAAAAGATTAAGATGATCCTGGTTCAAATAACTTTTCTCTATAGTAAAGTTTCTTAAAACCTCCCTATGGGAGTTCACTTAACTTACTGTGGGGGTCATGAAATTATGTTCATTATCAATAAATATTTGACTTGTAAATCTGTTTTAAATACCAAAATACCTGGGATCAGGTATCTTGGGATCAAGATTTCTTGGGATTACAAGTGGGAAAAGTTTAAGAAACCCTTTTCTAAAATAGGGACTTTGCACCTGCAATCATCATTACAAAGAAAACAAAAGGTAATCTCTACCAACCCTACCTAAAAGTCTTTCTCTCAAACTATTACCTTGTATAACAAAATCAAGAACTCATTCACCGCAAACTTACCTTTATCATTTTTGTCAATAATGGGGAGTGACAATGAAAAGATAGGAAGATAGTCCAATTCCAAATAGAGGCAATTTTAAAGCTAAAATATTTCTAGAATTATAAGCAAAATCACATTCATGAAATTTGCCATATCATTTACATAAAAATAATTTACATCAGTATATTTATGTTATATATTGAATATAATACACTATAATAATGTAACCTAATTTATTATGTACAAATATGCAAATATCTATAATATAATTATATTATATATTACACATAATTATACATTATATAATAATATAATAATTATTACAGTAATAATTATAATATAAGAATACCTAAAATAGTAATAATTTTTTCCCAAAGGTACGAAGGGGGAAATGAGTGATCTCTACAACTTTACCAATGGAACTGGAAATAATAGTCTCTGTACCAGAGATTACAAAATCACCCAAGTTCTTTTTCCTCTGCTCTACACGGTCTTGTTTGTTGTTGGAATCATCATGAACAGTCTAGCAATGGGAATTTTCTTCCAAATCCCCAGCAAATCCAACTTCATCATCTTCCTCAAGAACACCGTCATATCCGACCTGCTCATGATACTGACTTTTCCTTTCAAAATCCTCAGCGACGCAAAGCTGGGAGCAGGGCCACTGAGGGCATTTGTGTGCCAAGTCACCTCTGTCATATTCTACTTCACGATGTATATCAGCATTTCTTTCCTTGGTCTGATCACCATCGACCGTTACCAGAAAACTACCCGGCCATTTAAAACATCCAACCTCAGCAACCTACTTGGCGCTAAGATTCTGTCCGCTGTGATTTGGATATTCATGTTCCTCCTGTCCTTGCCAAACATGATCTTAACCAACAAGAAACCAGTGCACTTGAATGTGAAGAAATGTGCTTTTCTGAAGTCAGAGTTTGGCCTGGTATGGCATGAAATTGTCAACTACATCTGCCAAGTCATTTTCTGGATCAATTTGCTTATCATAATTGTATGCTACACACTGATCACAAAAGAGCTCTATCGATCCTATGTAAGGACAAGGGGGGTAGGGAAAGCACCTAAAAAAAAGGTAAATGTCAAAGTGTTTATTGTCATCGCTGTATTTTTTATTTGTTTTGTGCCCTTTCATTTTGCCAGAATTCCCTACACCCTCAGCCAAACAAGAGATGTTTTTGACTGTACTGCTGAGAATACCTTATTTTATGTAAAAGAGAGCACACTGTGGCTGACTTCCTTAAATGCATGCTTAGATCCATTCATATATTTTTACCTCTGCAAATCCTTTAGAAATTCCTTGATGGGCATGCTGAAACACAGAAATGCTCCTACGATGTTCTCACCCCAGGAAATCAGAAACAAAGGGCAAAATGATAGCAGCCCATCAGAAGAGATCCCGTTATAGAATAAAGAGGCATTGAAAAAACATTCCCATTACTCTTTGTTGAAGAAAGCACTATATAAATAAAAGTATTACAGCTTACTGAGAAGTGAGTTGATGGACAAACTTACTGAAACAAAGAAGTTTTTGGAAAAAGCCAATAAAATATTTTATTAAGCTTCAGCCATGACCTCTTTCAGTATTCTATGCTATTGTTAATATGTAGGAAAGTTACCTAATGAAAAGGTATTTAACATACTACCATATAACAGAGTCATAGAGCATAAGAAACAGTTTTTCCAAGATTATATAGAGAATTAACTAGAGTATCTGCTATCTGCTAAGATTTTTTATCGATAAGGTTCCTTTATTAACAGAAAAAGAATGTTCCACCTTTGAAACAATAATTATTACTTAACAAAACTTATATATGCAAAGGTATTAATTCCTAACTTAATAATTGACCTAAATGTTTAAATACTTTTGTTGTTGTAAATGGGCAACAAAGGTCATAGTACACATCCTGTTATTGAACTATGAACATCATTAACCTGACTGGTGTAGCAAAATAAAAATGAATTTTATTTTATCTTTACAAATCAACATTAAGTAAACATCTAAATTTCTAAAGAATGTGTCCTTCACTTAATGGGAGCACAGAAAAGGAAAGCAGGTGTTTCAAGTACATTGACATTCAGTCATTAAAACAATTCAGGAAAGTACAAAGTACTCTGAAATTGAAAATGTTTAGCTTATAATTCTGACTATATTTATGGGATAAAATACTGTTAATGATGCTTAGGGAAATTGACTCATTTCCAGGAAATGTTCGATTTAGTGGATATTTTTCTATCTAACGTGGCTATGTGGCTATGCTGAAGCACCAAGCCACCATAAAGAATGTTAACTGTTAAATGATAATTGTCATCATTAGCTCCTTATTTACATACTATTATGCAAAGTAACTCACAGGTAGAGCAGGCTTAACTGCAAATGATAAAATAGTAGTTAAAATTATACATGAATCTGTTCTACAATTTTTTCTAATTTCAAAAACATTTCATTTAAATACATATGGGTACACTAAAGTGCTCCTCTCCAAGAGCACTTTCATCAAGGCATGGAGATGATGAAGAAGAATCAAATAATAATCCAATGGGGACACAACCTCTGGCAGGTTTTACAAGAAGATGGAAGGGATCTTCTAAGAGCCTGTTGTCTCTGCTGCAAAAACCAACTCAGCTAAGCTCAAAGAAGGTCAAAAATTGTGATATGATTTTTTTCTTTTTCTTTCTTTCTTTCTCTCTCTCGCTTTTTTTTTTTAGAATAATAACTAAGGAAGAGATGTAGAAAGTCTCGTAGGTAGACACTGCCGAGGTAGAGGGGATGCCCATACCGCTGAAACCTCAGATCTTTGAATGTGTCTCTACATTTATCTTACTAGTTGTTTCACCACAATATATAATCCTTAAAGACTATTCAAAAATATAAATATGAATAGGTAACAATTCATGTAACTTTTGAAAATATTTTCAAAAAATTTGACTCAATAAACATTTGTTTATTAAGTACTAAATATGGGAAAACCAAATCAAATTACAAGACTAATACAACAATGGGTTATCTTTCTTGTTTTAAGTTGCTCAAGTGCCAATATGGTACCTTTTATACTTTCCAAATGCTCATGAGATTTCAATTCTGAAATCTAAATTAGGATTTCATATGGCTAATAATCTGGGAGGGAAAGGGCCTGATAAAACATCAGTCCACCCAAATAATCATATGTCATAGTAAATTAAAATGTACAAACCATACCATGAAAAAGTCATTTTGAATGACTTTTCTTATGAAAGAAAAAAAAGCTTTGATTAAAAGTAAAACAATACCGATGTATGGCATTTTCTAGACACATAACTATTAAGTGGGGGAAGGATCAAGTAAAAAATCTAGGTGATGTCAGAATAAAAGATATTAAGAAAAATACAAGTTTAATTAAAAATCATCAAAGGGAAATTCAAAGGATTATCTTTTATTTCTTGTAAAAACTGAAAAATATTTTATTTATAAGCCAGGTATGTAACATGACTGATTTACATTAAACTATTAATCACTTCTCACTGGTATCTTTTTCTTTGAAAACAATAATATTTATCAGTGACAACTCTCAAGAGTTCCAAAGATAAAAAACGCATGGCTGATGATGAATTAAGTCAAATTCTCAAATAAGACAATAAGCAAGAAGAATTGGGCATCCTATTTTCCAAACATATATGAAAGTTGTTTTTTTTTTTTTTCCTTTTAGGCTCATAATAGATAGTATAATGAGCCCATATATTTAAAGATATTTATACTTTATACTTTAAATCCATAGGAAAATCTGACTCAATAGAAGTCAGAAATATTCTGGAACTTCCCAAGGTGAAAACTTCACTAGGTAAAATGGAGGGACTGGTGCCTACTCGGAAGCCTATTCTGGTGCCAGCAACAGATCTGACAGTGGTTTGTTTAACTGATAGCTGTGTCAAATTCAAATAGAAACAGATCCCTGTGGGCCACACATTGATTTTGAAAACCACAAATAAACATGATCTCTGCTGTATTATTTATTTACTCTGTTAAACATTTCCCAATTACAGTTTAATCTGATTGGCAAGCACTCTAGGATTTTGTGGGCCATGTGATATGGGTTTGTGATTTTGACACCTCTGGTTAGCAGTTTCATTTTGAATATCTAAATAAAGATTTTTGTTTATTCCTTTTAAGAAGTAATCCTGGTCTCACCCTAAGAAAATGGGGCAAACAACTCCAATCACATCTTCAGTTATTTTTGCGGGCCTTGAATTAGACAGAAGAAATTTTATCTTGGGGTGCACAGATTCTCTACAATTCCCCCCATACCAAAACACTGGCGTTCATGGACAGATTTCAAGGGGGTGTGTGAATTTGGCTGAGGAAAAGAACAAAAACAAAAACTGGCTTACTTGCTTTGCGAGGGAATAGTAAGCTCTTTTCTTTGGTTAATTCCCTACTACTGTTGAAGCCCACATCCTCAGTCAGCCAGGCTCAGAATGTCTTTCTACTTCTCCATTTCACCAGCCTCCACAGTGAATCAAAGATTTTTGTATCCATTCATTATCTCAATTCACTCATCACCTTCCTGCAGATGCTCTGCTCCCACCTAGATCCCTGTAACTGCTTTACAATTGGCCTACATGCTTCCAATCTCAGCTCTCTCCAATCCATCCCCTACAGAGCTGTCAAAATAATTCCTAAAGACACTTGTCAGATGATGTCTATTCTCAAACATTTAAGGGATACTTACTGGCTCAAGGGTATTTCTTAGCAAGGTCTTTGTCCTTGATTAACTTTTCGGCCCTATTTCATTCATGACATCTATGTTCTGGTCCATCTGGACTCCATGATCTTGATCCTCCACTTGCATATACAAGTATTCCATCGATTATTGCCTTTTGTTTAAACATATTCCCTTCCTCCCCTTAAACTCTTAGAAGCCTTGTAATTCAGCTTTCAAAGCTCACATCAGTTTCTGTCTCTTACAAGAAGTCTTTCCTTGTTAATCCAGTAGATCAAGCCCCAATTTGTCACTGATTGGGTCCTGATTGACTCAAAAGTGAAAATAAATAGCAATCATTTCTGTTTTGGTGAGAAACCCTTCACGGATTTATTTATTTTCTTTTTTGGACTAGGATAAAAGAGGCTATTCTTTGCCTCAATTTCTACCTAGCCTTAATTCCTGAATGGATATGGTCTCAGTCAAACTGATAACTCTTAAAGACTTTGGCTTAAAAAGGCCACATTTTCTCATTGGATGCAATTCCAGTTATCCTGATCTATATCTGGCCACTGGACCCAGATGGCTCTAGAGAAGAAGGTAAGGTTGCTGACTTTGCCCAGACACCTCCCTCATTTAAATCCAATCAAAGAGACCAATTTATTGCTCAACTGGCTAAGAAATACTTTGAGTATGCCTTTACTTGAAAAGTTATCCCCATATATTTAAAAGTTAAAACTATTGTAGATAACCAGTCTTGAATTAGTTCCTCTTTTGAAGGCCCATTTCCTATCCTATAGCATTTTGAAATGTAACTGAAATGTGATTTCCCCCCTTGTTTTTTTTCCCTCTAAATTATGAAAGCATTTTCAACCGTATTTCCTGTAAGAACAGTAAAAGAACTAAACTGGGATGTATTACGGGAAATAGGTGGCTCACAATACTAGTTATTTACCTGCTTAATTACCACCTTCAGAGCAAAATAGAATTTTATTCCATATTTCATAAAAAATGGACAAAAAGCTTAGAAGTCATGCTATATAACCCTATTTTTAAGTCCAAAACCTTTTTTTTTAATCTAATTTCTTGATGCCAAAAACTTTACAACATAATAGAATCCTTCAAATGTGATCTAGACATCCATTTACACCCTTTCTATGACTCATCCTGCTGAACATAGTTTATTTTTATTTTTGTTTTAGCAAGATCTAAGTAGCCTACAAAATACTAAAATCTCACTCTGAAAATTCTTAGAAGGTCCCTGACACAATGTTGAATCAAACTCAGATATTCTTCTCGAACTACCGGGCATCAGTTCATCATAGACTGATTGCAGTTCCTTTGCCCTCTCATGCTACTGCTGAAATGTGCTTTCAAGAAATACACAATGGGGGAAAAAAAAGAAATACCCAATGAATCAGATTAAGCGGTCTCACACTTCCCTAAAGAGACACACTTACTTCTCCTTCCCTTTTATTCTGCATAGAAAACTTCTTACAAGAGCTCCCTAATTAATAACCTTTCTGGTCTAGGATACAGTGCCAGCTAGCTTTTGGGAGCTTGATCATTTATGAGGGTAAATTCTCACAAAATTAAAGTTGCCATAGGCTAAGAGGACCCTAAGAGCAAATGTAGTCTTATATTCCTTACAAATAGTGATTGAATAATGAAAGCAGAGCATAAGAATTCATAGGAACATGACAGAGAATTTTCAGTTCTCGGCATAATAAAATGTAGTCAGTCAACAAGATTTATTAAATGCCTATTATGTGACAGATACTTTGATAAAGCACTAGAAAGTTGAGGGGTAGGGAGACTACATGTGCATAAAATGGTTCAGGTAACCTGAAAGGAAAGTCATTAGCAATTGAGACTGAGACTATCGAGAGGGGATTTTGAATGGAATCTTGAAACTAGGCTAAGGAACTTAAGGAGCAGGGATGAAAGGAAAAAAAGACAAAGTAATGGAGGTAGGAGATGGAGCATCATGGAACAATCAAAACAAAAGAGTGTGATAAGAAAAGAACAGGAACAGGAATAAAGTGTAAGAAGTTTGGAAATGGAAGAATTTGGAATGCCAGGGGATGATATATCATACAGTCAATAGAATTTGTGGAGCAGGGAGGTGATATGGTCAGCCTGAGCTCTATAAAAGTCTTTCAGAATGGATTGGAGTGAGGAAAGATGAGGCAAGGAGGCTAGTTAAAATAGTACTGAAACAGTTTAGGTGAGGTTAAAAATCAGTTAAAATATTATTAAAACAACAGGGTTTATACTGACAGGATAGCTGTGTGAATGGACAGAAGGGACCAAATTGAAGGGATATTGTAAAGTTTGAGTAACCTAATTATTCATGGGAGAAATAAGACTTTACTATGGACTGGATATATGAAGTGAATAATGGTGAGGAGTCAAGAATGAGATTAAGATGTGAGATTGAGCAAGGAAGAGAAAGGGGACTGTCTGGAAGATAGTGATACCATCAACAGTAATTAGGGAAGTTTAGAAAAGGGAAAAGTTTTGAAGTATTGAAATATTTGGGATGCTGAACTTAACATGCTTATGCAACATCCAATCTGAAATGTTCAAAAGGCATTTAGAGATATGTGATTGTAGAGAGATTAAGAGAAGATATAAAGATTTTAGAATCACTTAGATAGAGATGATAATTGAACCAATGAAGTCTGATAAGACCATCAGGGGTAGATAGTATATGACAAAAAGAGTCCAGGAGAGAACCTTTGGAGATACCCCCAGTTAATGAGCCAGCAAAGGAGACAAAGGAAATTGTGAGACAGCGGGAGAACCAGGAGTGAACAGAGCCATAAAAACCTAGATAGGAAAGAGAATCCAGGATGAGAAGGTAATCGACATTGTCAAGAAGGTTGAACAAAGATCTTTAGATTTGGCCATTGAGAAATGTGAGGATTTTTTTTTTTTTTTTTTAAGGAACTTAACTGCTAAGCAGAGGAGAAATAGAGATGATAGCTGACAGGGATCGTAAGATCAAGGCAAAGTTTTTTGAGGGATAGAAGAAATATGGGCAAATTTGTTGGCAGCAAAGAAATAACTAGTAGGAAAGTGGAAGACAAGAGAGAAGGGAGAGGGTAGTGAAGAACCATTTGCCCAAGAACCTAGGGCAGCTCGGTGGCCCGGTGGGCAGAATGCCGGGCCTCAGGAAGCCTTATTCTTCCCAAGTTCAAATCTGGCCTCAGAAACTTAGTTGTATAATTCTGGGCAAGTCACTTAACCCTGTTTGCTTCAGTTTCTTGAACTGTAAAATGAACCAGAGAAGGAAATTACAAACCACTTCAGTATCTTTACCAAGAAAATCCAAGATGGGGTCACAAAGAATGGGACACAGCTGGAATGACTAAGAACAACTACTCCTAGACAAAATGTGATCTCTTTATATGAAATCCAAGTGGAGAAGGAAAACATGGGGGAATATCTATGAATGACATATGAGATGGGGAATGGAATAAGCAGGAGCTATTTGACCAATGGTTTCAGTTGTTGTTATTGTTTGTGTGTGTTAAGTATTTAGTGAAGTCCTCACCTGAGAACATGAGGTGGTAGGAGGTTGCCATGGGAGGGCTGAGGAGAAAGCAGATGCTATGAAAATTGAAACCATGAATTAATCAGGGAAGAATAACAGAATTGCCTTAGAGATAGGTGAAGGCCTACTTGAGATTAAATAATGTAAATTTGAAGTGAACCCTGTCAGGGAGATACTCTATTTTCCTCCAATTCTGTTCATGCACAGAATTGGTCATAAATAAAATGTATTGAGATAATATGGAAGACGTGATATAAGAATTAGGATGAGACTGGGGAAGTACTTAAAATTCTTAAAGAACTCAGGTTTGGTCAACTAGATGGCACATTGGACAGAGTACAAGCACTGAAATCAGGACACTGTTCAAAGCTGGACAGTGCTTACTAGCTGTGACTGGGCAAGTTACTTAACCCCACTTGCCTCACACACAAAAGAGAGAGACAGAGACAGAGAGAAAAGAGGGGGAGACAGACAAGAGGGAGAGACAGACAAAGAGTACAGAGAAAGAGAATGTAAATCAGGGGAAAAATACACAAGAAAAGAAAAAAGGGGGAAATAGCATATTTTTTTTCCTTTTGTTCTGATTTTTCTTTCCCACCATGATTCATAAGGAAAAAATGAATGTACATGTATAACAAAAAAAAAAAAAAAAAAAAAAAAGCTGTTTTTTGCATGTTACTGGGAAGAATGAAAATTTTATTTAAAAAAAATTCAGATTTGTGATGCTACATTTAAATAACTGTTCAAATACTCTCCTTTGTTGGTCCCAAATGTGAGCTGAGTCAGTTGTGGTCATTGAGTGATTTCAATCATTTTTAGTTGTTTCCAACTCTTTGTGATACCATTTGAGGTTTTCTTGCCATTTCCTTCTTCAGTTCATTTTACAGATGAGGAAACTGAGGCAAACTGGGTTAAGTGAACATTTCAGGCCAAATTTGAACTTGTCAGGCTCAGTGCCTCTCTGAGCATCAAAGATAAACTCTTTCTAATAAATGATTCCATGACAGCAAAATGACCTCAAAATCAGCGACTTTTTGGGATAAATGGCAGCACATGAGAAATATGCATAATTCTTCTTTAAATAATCCAAAATTGTGTTAAAAAAAACTTAAACAGACCTAGTGACAAAGCCACATATGGGTGCAAATGAGGAAGGAAACCCGGTATAAGAAAGCAGACTAAGTCATTTTGTCTCACATTTCATTCCTCTCCCTGAAGAAACCACTGCTGCCTTGTGATGACATAGCCAAGCAACTCTCCTTCAAGAAAGGTGATTACTTTTTATAAACTTGCTTTGCAAATTTGACTGTTTATTACTAAGTATATAATATGCTTTAAGTAAAAAGATGATGAAATTAACATTCTACAATCTGCATGCATTAATAATATATAATAAATATAGTTCCTTTAGAGGAACCTACATGGATTTCTCTCTCTTAACAAGTATCTTTGGGAGAATAGGAATTCTCCCATTTCTTATAAATGGACCATACTGACATCCAACACTGATGAGTATGGGAAGGATTTTTTTTTTAAATGTATAAAGTTACAATGTGAATACTAGAATGGCTTATTCTATCTCTATGTACTTGGCTATCTTTGCTGCCTAACTAGGTGAATACATATAAGTCACTGGCTCCCCAAATTCTCCCCTTATGCTGAGTGTCTGAGAAGTGCTTATTTGCATGTTTGGTTCTTTCAACCGCAATGCGGTAAACATTCAGTAAAGACCATTCTTAAGTGGATATCAGACTTCTGAAATCAGGAACTTCTTTTCCATTCTGTTTTTATAGCTGACACAGGGAACCATGAATGCCACGTTTCTTCAACTCACCAATGGATCCCTCAACTCTACTGACCTCTGCCCCAGAGATAATCGGATTACTCACTTGATCTTCCCAATCCTTTACACCACTGTGTTCTTTGCAGGAATGTTACTAAATAGTTTGGCGTTATGGGTTTTCTTTAAGATTCCCAGCTCATCCACTTTTGTAGTCTACCTTAAAAATACTCTGATGGCAGATTTGATAATGACGCTGATGCTCCCTTTCAAGATTCTCTCGGATGCAAACATCGGACCCTGGCAAATCCGAGCTTTTGTCTGCCGTTTCTCAGCAGTGATCTTTTACGAGACCATGTACATTGGTATCATCTTACTTGGACTCATTGCTTTTGACCGCTTCCTCAAGATCATTCGACCCTTTGGAAAATTCTGCGTGCAGAAGCCCATTTTTGCCCAGATCCTTTCCACAGTGGTCTGGCTCTTCTTGTTCTTTCTCTCCTTGCCCAATATGATCTTATCTAACAAGGAAGCCACACCACAATCCGTAAAAAAGTGTACTGCCCTAAAAGGCCACTGGGGCATTATATGGCACAAGACAGTCAATTATGTGTGTCAGTTTATCTTCTGGACTGTTTTTTTCCTAATGTTTCTGTTTTATGTGGTGATTGCCAAGAAGGTATACGAGTCTTTCAGAAAATCCCAAAGTAAAGATGCCAAAACCAACAAAAATCTAGAAGGCAAAGTCTTCATTGTTGTAGCTGTATTCTTTGTATGCTTCGCCCCTTTCCATTTCGCAAGGGTCCCCTATACTCAGAGCCAGATCAACAACAAGACTGACTGTACTGTGCAGAACCAGCTCTTCCTGGCTAAGGAAGCCACTCTCTTCTTGGCCACGACCAATATCTGCATGGATCCCCTGATATACATATTCTTATGTAGGAAATTCACAGAAAGGCTGCCCTGTGTGAAGAAAATGAAAAGGACGAGCCAAGAAAACTACACCACTCAAACTGATAATATAACTTTAAGTTGACAGATTTTGTGAGTAACCCTCATTAAGAATGTGGGCTTGAAAGAGAAATTGTAGCAACTGTAGTTGGCGAAAAGCAATATAAGCATTAAACAAAGTGTTGGGGTGGGGAAAAGGGAATAATATGACTAAAATGTATGTGTTCTGCTATTACTTGATTTTCATGCATACTGCATAGAAAGGAGACTTAATTTGAATTTCTGAATGCTACATATGAAGGGTTGTTTAAATGAAAGGGGATTATTCATCAGTCTTGAGAGGGGAGAAAATTACTCCATCTGAGAAAGGATTGATTTATATGAAAATATAAATTGTCTTAAGACAACATTTAACCACTATTTCAAACTTAAAACAATAGAACAATAGCTTTGAAATATTGGAAGGGGGGATTAGTTTGTCGAGATTTAGACTCCTAGAATGATTTTCATGTTCTTTCTAAAATTATTAAATTTGTTAGGGATAAATGACTTTGTTGTGGGTGGTCAGTTCCACATTCCCTATGTCTTCCAGTGCTATAATAATCACTTCTCTAAAAGCTTTTTACTCTGATTGTTTAGAAAACAAATACACTGTGTCCATAATTGAATGTCACCCCAATTTTTGCGAGTTGTTAAGCATCTCTTTCTCTAACCCCTCCTTCAGTGACATATACTACCAGTGAGGTCTTCACTTAGGCTTAGGTTACACTTCATCCCTTCCCCTCCTCACCCCTGCTCTCAAATTTAAAGGAGATTTTATTTTATCTATCTATATCTATTTCCTTATCTGCACAATATTCTTTTTCTAGTATAAGACAAATCTCCTTGAGGGAAGGACAGTTGCTTTATCATCTTTATAGTCCCAAGCTACAGTTCTATGTGTGAATAGAAATGAAACTTCCCCAAAAAACCAAATGTTTTGGTAATCTACAAAATGGGACAATTCCAGATCACAGAATGTTAGATTCCTAAGACATATTGGAGATCATCTGGTATATAACCATGTCACTTTAGAGATGAGAGAAATTAACAGACTTCTGCAAGGTAACATGGCCAAGAAAGGGAAAGAGTCTTTGATTCAAAATTCAGAGCTTTTTGCACTATTCCAAGTGAGTACTTGAGTATCTAAGAGATACTTATTGCATGTTTGCTTTTAAGAAATAGGAAACCCAAATGGGATTGATCAGAAGAATTAATCTTAATCTTAATTTTAACCTTAACAATGACATAGGACTCATGAAGAAGAAAGAACCTTATTAAGTAGTCTATTCCCAACCTCTATATTTTAAAAGGAATTCTTCATATAACCTCTACTTCTTGGATCCCTAATTCACTTCAAAGCTCAGTTCAGATTTTGGCTCCCAGGGGAAGCCAGACATTTCTTTCCCTCTGCCTTTACAACCCAATTGTTCACATTTTCTCCTCCTTCAAATGATCACACATGTCCTTATTATTGTTCCATCCTGTCCAACCCTTTTGTGACCTCATTTGAGGTTTTCTTGGCAGAGATATGAAAGTAGCTTACCATTTCCTCCTCCAGCTTATTCTCCAGATGAAGGAAATGGAGGCCAATGTAGGGTAGTGACTTGCTCAGGATCACACAATTATTAAGTGTCTGAGGCTGGATTTGAACTTAGGAAGATGAATCTTCCTGACTCTTGGTCTTTACATGTTATATCATTTTCTCTTCTCCCTCTATGCCCCAGAGACTGTAAATTTCTTAAGATGAGGGACTGCTTTTCATTTTTTTTCTCTGAATCTCCAGAACCTAATGTAATAATGTACATATAGTATGTGCTTAATAAACATCTGTTAAATTATACTGGAATGGATTAGTGTCTGAAGAGATGCCAAAGAAGAGGAAATGATCAGTAATTCAGGAAATCTCTTCTCCTCCTCCTCTCCACACACACACACACACACACACACTTTTCACTAGTAAAATATTCTGGAGAATCCAAAAGCAAACAAAAACAACCTGTGATATCTGCTAATGCAGTGGTATTATATTATCTTTGTAAGTGTGAAGAGTAGGCAGTCTGTGGCAATGATGTAGGGATAACATGTTAATCAACCATTTAAAGGATTGGAGAAAAATTGTCTTTGTCTCATAGTGTAGAAAATTATCACATAAAACAGTCATTATGATGTTTCTTATTGCCCTCGACACAAGTTTTACTAATCTGGAAGAGTCTAAAAGTACCTAAATGGGAAAAAAGACCAGATGAGCTCCACACAACAGTATGGTTTAATGAATCGAACCATGAATTCAGTCAGGAGAGACCTTCATCCAAAAAAGCACACTACCCAGGATCAGTCATGTTGTTCCATAGGTCTCAGTCTCAATTTTTGCCATCCATAAAACGGGTATGACACACCATGCCTTACAGGTCTATAGCATTGCAAATCTTAAGGTGTTATGCAACAATCAACTATTATTATTATAATAATGTATGGTAAGTGTTATTGTCGAGTTGTTTCAATTGTATCCAATGCTTCACGGCTCTAGTTGGAGTTTTCTTATCAAAGATACTGGACTGATTTGTTATTTTCTTCTTCAGCTCACTTTAGAGATGAGTAAACAAATACAGTTAAATGACTTGCCTAGGATCACACAGCTAGTAAGTGTTTAAGTTCACATTTGAACTCAGGAAGATGAGTGTTCTAGACTCCAGCACCAGCACTATATACACTGTATCCATCACATTATATTGCAGTACTATGGCGCCACCTAGTCATCCTGTGCATTGCACAATAGAAGTCACTTAATTTAAAAAATTAATTATTTTTAATAAGTGTTTCCTTTAATAAAACATTAAATTTCTTTGATAAGTGATGTATATGTCAATTACTGAATGGTTTTGTGAACAGCATGATTGAAAACCACCACTATTGGAGACCTGTAGATGTATCATTAATGAAATGTTATGTCAATTTTAAAAAGATGTTTGTTACTTGAAAACTGAAATCACTAAACTCCCTGAGACAGTGACTCCAGTCTTTTTAATTTTTACCTGTTCTATCCTAAGCCCCCAGAAATGGTGCTGGTCTAGTCCACAGCAATTCAATCAAGATAACTGGGATGAGGTATGACATTACCTCGCTTTCCCAAGTGTATTACACATCTACGGGGATGCTTCAAATATTACCATAAATAATTAAATCTGAACCACACTTGTCCAAATAAATGAGCTACCTGGTGTGATGCAACATTATTATTTCATCGGCTCCCATCCTCATTTATTTGCTTAACTGAGACAGCTCACTCTATGTCTCCCTTCACCCATGTGCAGAAGTAACTTCCCTCTGTACAATTTTAATGTACTCATGTAACACTAGGGTGGAAAATTTTTTACACATACAGGCATACACATACATATGTGTATACATATATGCACGTGTATATACATACATACGTGCATATGTGTGTACACATACATACCCATAGACACATAGTTGTTTTCAAGTGAATGAGTCACTCCTTTCTTCAATATGCACAAAGAATGTGTATTTGGGAGTTCCAACATACAAAAGACTCTACTTCAGACAGGCTCATATTGATTTAAAATCAAATTGATATCAGAGCATTTTTAAATGAAATTAGGAAAAAAGGTAAGTTAATTAACTACAGGCAGAAGATGAACAGTCTAAAGATAAGTCATGGAATGGGAGTCATTAATAGTTGGCTAGACGCCTTGATAACTTACAATCTGGCAAGATATTTATTTCATGAGCCAAGGAATCCTTCCTTCCTTCCCTAATGTTCAAACTTTCCCTGAGATTATTTCCCACACATCTTACATATACCCTGTTTGCACATAGCTGTTTGCTCATTGTCTCCCTGATGGGATCATGTGTTTATTGAAAACAAAGACATTTTATTATTATAATTATTATTATCCTTTCTTTGTATCCCCAGCTCTTAGCACAGTTCCTGGCACACAGCAGGCATTGAATAGATATTTGCATGTAAACTCCACTACACTTCCATGATTTAAAGTCACATAAGTTATTTATTTTAAAAATTATAGTATAATGATTCCAAAGGACAGCTGATGAAAAATACTACCCAACTAAAGAGAGAATACTAATGAATCCTGAATGCAGACTGAATGAAGGATGTTATGTTTTTACATACTTGTTTTTTTCTTTTCTTTTTTTTTGGGGGGGGGAACTCTATTTTCTTTATAACTTGGCTAATATAGAAATGTTTTTTTCTTTTAAAAAATTAGTATTTTATATTTCCTCAGTTACATGTAAAAGCAATTTTCAACACTCCTTTTAAAAACTCTCCCTTCCTTCATCTCCACTCCCCCCATTGGGAAGGCAAACAATTTAACATAGATTATATATGCATAGTCATGCAAACCAGGAAATGTTTTGCATGACTTCACATGTATAATCAATATAAAATTGCCTTCTCAAGGAAAGGGGAGGAATGAGAAGAAGGGAGACGATTTGAAACTCAAAAAATTTTCAAAAATGGATGTTAAAAGTCTTTACACAAAATTAGTAAATATTAAAAAAAAATTAAAAATATTAAAAAGGGAAAATTGGGCTTATGGTGGGCTTAACAGTAGACTTAAAATTAGGGAGCGGTCATTTTTTTGTTGTTTCCTTCCTGTCTCTAGGGGAAAACACAAACTCCTAAACTAAAGTATTACATTTATATTATTTATAATCATTAAAATATTAAATTTATTAAGTATTAAACTTATTTGATAACTGAATAATATTTAAATTCCCTTGGACTTACGCTCTCCTTCAACGTTCCAGACTTGTTTTAGATTGCATTTAACACTCCAGCAAAACTGGAGTTATTTCCTCAATTAAGCAGTCTATCTCAGATATCTAGGATTTGTATGGACTGCCTAGAATTCACTTCTTGGAATTCTTGGCTTTCTGGGAGGGTCTATTTAGATGCCATTTTTTAACAGAACTTCTTCCTGGTTTAGAAGTTCTTAACCTGGGATCTGAGAACTTGGTTTCTATTTTGATAAATGCATTTCAATAATAATTGTTATTCTATGCAGTACTTAATTCTATGCACTCAAAACCATGATTCTAGGAAGAGTTCCTTAAGGTTCTTAGAATCTTTAGGGGTTCACCATACTAGCAAAAGTTCTGGATATTACTACTTTCTTTCTCTGCAATTTAATTTTTTGGTATCTCCTAATATAATGAAATGAGGATAGAACTGTTTTTGAGTCAGTACTTGTGTCCACAGATGACATGTTGCTGATTTCTATACACTAAATTGTTTTCTCCAACCATGTAACTAGAACACTGTAAACTCAAGCAATTTCCCCAAGCGATGTATATTTCTTCAGTGAACTGGTCAACAGTTTGGGGTTTGGGATTGCCCAACATAATGTCTCCCCTGGTCCTGAAATTAAAAAACAACAACCCCAAAACTCTTAAAAATAGGTGTTGTCCTTATAAAATAGCATAAAGAGAGGCCCCACCCATCTGTCCCTGTAGATAGAAAATAGTGGGAAAATTCCTGCAATGGAAAAACCCACAGAAATCTGACTATCCAACAGCAGGTACTCTGAGCATCAAGAAGGTATTTGAGAGACTGTGTTACAAGGGAAAGAACTAAGCCTAAGTGGAAAAAAGTGTGTATTTTTTTTTCCAAAGTCTTCATTGAGAGTTTAGAAATATAGTGCATAAATGAATTTTAAGGAAACAATAGGCACTTTTTTTTTTGAAGAAAAAGAAAAAGACTCTCCCAATATCTGCATGGATATCCTGACCTTATAGACATTCTTTGGAAAATAGTGTATAGGAGAAGGGTAATGGACATAAGGGAAATTTTAGGCTAAGTAAAAACAAACAAACAAAAAAAAATTCAATAAAATTTGTTTTAAAAAACTAATAAAACTTAATCATATTAGGTTCCTGCCCATTTCCCCCCTTGACTTAAATCAACTGTAACATTTAGTTTTCAAAAAGAACTGATAATTGTCAGGGAGAAAAATATTTATTTTAACATATATTTCATGTATGAAGCTTTCCTTTCTTTGAACATGTGTTTGTTGAATATGAGTCAGAGAACTAGGCTCAACCATAGTCTAAATCCTTTATAAAGTCCTGAGAGTAATACCCATTTTCACAGGGTTGTGGGAGGTTTCCAAATTGGTATTTTCTACAATTTCACTGAGAAGTTTAGAATTACACTTGTATTCAATCAAGCATCATACCCTGCGATCCAGACACATATGTTCAAGGCATCCACAGATGACCAGGGTCCATTTATTGACTATGTCTTTCCTTGTGGAATTATTGGAAATTCCTGGCAGTAATGGAATATATAGACCTATTTAGAATAGGGCCAGCTAGATAACACCATACTACACGGAAAGTCAGAAAATCATCCTCCTGAATTCAAATCTGGCTCCCGATACATGTAAGAAGTATATGATCCCGAGCAAGTCACTTTGCCTCAATTTCCTCATCTGTAACTGGAGAAAGAAATAGCAGTCCATTCGGTATTTTTGCCAACAAAACTCCAAAATGGTATCACAGAAAACTGGACTTGACTGAAACAACCGAAATGAATGTGATGGCCAGCCAAGGTAGGAGCATATCTGTGTTCCCTGATAGGGAGGAGAATGAGCCCGGTAGATCATTTGAGTTTGAGAGTTTTGAGTTATAACAAGTTTAAACAAGACCTATGAGATGTCCACAGTCAGACTAGCACCAATAGGATAAGCTTCTGGGAAGGGCAAGTTACCAGATTGCCCTGAAAGGTGATGGAATGAACAAGGTAAGAAATGGAGCAAGCAAATGGAGTTTAAGTGCTGATCAGTGGTCAACAAGAGATCCCAGGCCTAGCCACACTCAGTCATTGTTTGGACCCCAAATGGCTAAGAGTGAATGTAAATAGTAATTATTTCTGTTTTGTCCAGAAACCTCAAGGGTCTTCCCCTCCCTTGATTTTTTTTTTTTTTTTTGGATTGTGTAAAAGAGACCATTCTCTGCTTCCTTTGTTATCTAGTCTTAATCACTTATTCAAATTGAGACCTCTTTAATTTAAAAAGTCTTCTACTGCATCCAAGACCATTTCCAATAGTCCTGATCTGTATCTTGCCAATGGACCCAAATGGCTACAGAGGAGAAAGTGAGACCGGTAATTTTGCAAAGCCCTGCTTCACTTAAATCCAATTCACTTGCATATTAAGTCATCACCTCCTAGAAGTCACCTTTGTCTGGGAGAATAAAAGGACAAACAACCGATCAGCAGTAAGTCACTGTGTTCAGTAGTTTCAAAAATAAAACTAAAGTATACCAAGCCAAACCAAATAGAGCAATAAACAAACAAATGTTTAAAAAATGGGATGTGGAGGCAGCTAGATGGTGCAGTGGGTAGAGCACCAGCCCTGAAGACAGGAGGACCTGACTTCAAATCTGATCTCAGACACTTAACACTCCCTGAGCTGTGTGACCCTGGGCAAGTCACAATTGCCTCAGCAAAAACAAACAAAAAAATGGGATGTGATGGCTCTGGTTAACTCAACTCTCTCAAATTAACCTTTATTTCACAGAGTATTATAAATTCCTTTGATTTTTCAGGTCCAAACTATCTACATGGAAAAAAAAGCTGCAGATTCATTAATAAAGAGAGCTTTACATAGGATCTTAAGAAGAGAAACTAAACTGTCTTGCTTTCCATACCACATAGTAACTTGCAAACATGCTCCATATTTCATAGGCATAATAATAAAACAAAAATTACATGTTTGGGTGTAACCCTAGAGTAACTGAGCTTAGCAGAAAAGGAGTGCGTCAACCTTTTATAAAAGTCTATGGGCACTTTTTTTTTTTTTGAAGTTTCCGTCATCTTAATATAAAGATCCAGAGAGAGTGAAAGCTGAAAAGAATACAATTAATAAAAGGGCAAGAAAATTATGGAGAGGACAAGGAGAGAAAAGAGAAGAAGCTAGAGTTATTTTAAGCCGGAGTTATTTCAAGCTGGTTTGCAAAAACAAAATCTTTTGTACTTGGTCTATAAACATTTGCCACTCCTAGAATGAAACTCAAACAAAAGAGAACTTTATTTAGATATTTCGATTATGAAGTCAAAATAACCAAAAAGAAATATCTTTCCAATTATAAATAATTAAGTAATCTGAGCATTAGAAGTATTTTCTAAATGAATAAGGATCCCAACCTGGGGCAGTGGAAGGACGATGGCTACACCACTAGAAATGTATTTTTTTCAATGACTATCTCATTTATTATTTCCTAGGATAGTTGACATTTATAACACTTGCCTTATCTTTGCAATCTAATGGTTTACAGAGAAGGTTTTGCTTAGGGACTGGAGGTTGTATCCTAATTTACAAATAAGGAAACTGAAGTTTGGAAGAGCCGAGTAAGCTGTCCCACCCTCACAAGGCTATTTAAGTGTCCATGGTGAGATTCAAAGACAAAGGCTTTTTCTTTTACACTAAGCCAGACCTCCTTGAAGTCACAGTGTATGGACACAGGTATAGCAATAGATCAAAAAGCTGAGTTGTTGAGACTATAGTAAGGAGGGAATGCATTCAAGGCATGGGATGATTTGGAAGAAGGTGGAGTTAGTATAAAGGAATATATTTCACAGCCATAGTTTATTAGGGGTCTTTAATTCTAATTGGTTAAACTTTGGATCCTTTAAAAGTATCAACAGACCCATCTGGTAGTATAATGAAGGCTACATTAGAAAAAAAATTTTTTTAGATGTATAAAATAAAATACATGGGGTTATAAAAGAAACTGAAATACAGTTATCCAAAAACATACAAAAGGTATACCTTTTAGTAATAGTAATCAAACCTTACTATTTAATGAGTCACACATGGAAAAAAGCTTTCATCTTCAGAGTATTCTCCAATACATTCAATGTTTATCAATTAGCCATCATGATACCCTTTTCATTTTCCTAAATATCACCAGCAAGCAGATTGATCCGGAGAGACCAGCAATCTGGAAGAATTTCATCAGAGCAGAGAGTGGAGGCAATCACTGGTCACCCAATATATGTTACTAAGATACCACAATATCCTTGACAGTAAATTAAATGGTCTGATATTGTCTCACAAGAGCCAAAGATAGTTAAACTTGATAGTTAAAGAGAAGCTCAAAGAGTAGATATTGGGCACTTTTCCAATGGCTCCTGCAATGGCTATAATGTGGGGGGAAATGATGGAAGAGCTAATCCAAAGACATATTAAAAATAATTACAGAGCGGCAGTGAGGTACAGTGGAAAGTGTGCTGGCTTTGCAGTCAAAGGGGCCTGGGTTTAAATCCTGACTTATCTCTTACTGATGTAATCTAGCCATGATTTTGTGGTTCCCTGATTTTACAAGGGCTTCTGTTCTAACAATGTTAGTAATCCTAAATCTTCTGGCTTTGGAGTGTGCCTCAGGAAACTCCCACATCCAATCTGTCTGATTCAGAATAGACCACTCCTCAGTCAGATTACTTCTGGCCTCAGGATAGTCCCACAGATCACACTCCTGAGACAACAGTGAACAGATCACTCCTCAGGTTATAGCTGACCATCGGATAATCTGTTGGTCAATAATAACCAAATTCTGGAGACCATCCCTCTGGGCTGTAGAATTAGCATGTCAATGATAGAAAGCTGGATAAAGGGGTCTCCTCTCTCTTAGGACTTTGCTAACTTCTTTTAGAACTTAGTCCACTTGGACTAATGGCATTATAATTATAATAAAACTTTGCCCCTTGACCAGGAAATGGGTTCAAGCCTGGAAATTCTATTGAGACACCTTGGGACACTAGTCTATGACTCCAAACTTTTGGGGTCCCTCTTCCCAACCTCAACATTATCACCAGTGAGCGACAACTCTTGGAGGTTGTTCTGCAAAATGTGGGTATTAGACTAGATGACTTTTAAGATCCCTTATATCTCTAAGCTAATATTCCTATTATTCAATATTAAGAAGTCTCGTCTTTGTTGCAGAAACATTCCTGAGGTTGGCGTAGACAAGACAGAGAGACCTCTCCGTGTTATGGTGCAGTTAAGTCAATGCTTGTTTTTAAGTCTGGGGCAGTGAGTCAACATACTGGGGAAAGTTTTTTTCCACTTCCTTATAACACAAAGTTTCATTTTCTCTTTAAAGAAACAGATTCTTCTGACTGGGAAAATGTATGGATTTTTTAAAAGCCAAAATCCTTCTAACTAATAAACATATAGTCAAGTTAAAATAAATTCATATATTTTCCATGTCTTTTTCTGTACCATGAATCCTTTACCCCCATGAGTGCCAGCACCAGTACCAGTACTAGCACCAGTACCAGTATCATCAGGAGGTAAGTGCTATCATGTTTCCATATCAGATCTATGGAGTCAAGCCAAATTCCTTTTTCACAGATGAGGAAATGTAAAAGTAACTTGACTTTCCCGAGGTCATCCAACTCATATGAACTCTTACTTCTTTGGACCTTGGAATGGCCATCTATGTTAATAAAGCAGAGATATCTTTGTATAGGAGCGTGTCCCAAAGCAAGATTTTGAGCCATCCCTGCTGTGTTGTGTCCAGCACAGCAGCCTCCGCAGAGCCACTACTCCCAGTCTCATAACTCTAATGGGCAAACTTTGGGCTGCTTTGGTTTATAATTTTGGGCCACTCCAATCTTACTTCATATGACCTAGTTGCCAGACTGTTGACCGTTCTCTTGTTCATTCACTGAGACCCAGTTCCAACACTCTGTCCTCACTCTGCCTCTCATAATTTTCATCTTCCCCTGAGGATCTGCTCCTTCATAAAACCATCCTTGAACACTGGCCAATTGTTATTGTTCTTTCCTATCAAATTACTTCCTACCACCATTCATATCCAAATGTCTTGTATACCTCTTGTGCCCAGAGAAAGATAAGGTCTTGGGGAGCAGCAGCATTTTATTTTGTTTTTGCCCCATCAATAACTCCCTAATATGATCAGTGCATGTAATAGGGACTTAATAAGTGATTATTCACTTGATTCTGTACCCACCAGAGATTAAATGCAGCATGAGGAAATCAAGTTACGATAGAATGTATGCACAAAAATTTAGACATTTCAATAGAAACTATCCATTGTCCAGGAGGCTAAGGGTTATTAAAAAGAAATTTGGAGTCGATAATGAATGACCAAACCTGATTCTTTTTAAAAGCTTCCCCATATTTAACAATACTGTGTAGCAAGATAATTATTGAACTCGAATCATCTGAGTTCTTATGACTTGGAAGAATTACTCTAACATCACCAGAGTGGGGGGGGGGGGGCGGGGAAAACGAGGCTCTCTCTTTTAATAGTAAAGTTAGGAGCTGATTTAGAGCTGCTCTTTTCACCAAAGTAATAAGATTCTTTCGTGACTCAATGTACTGGCTTCCTTTTTTTTTTTTTTTTTTTTTTTTAAATAATGTTGGGTAAGATCAGCTTTAACAAGCTTCAACTTGACAACTAGCAAGGTGTGATTAATACATTAAGGCTTTCTCAGATTAACTTTTTCATTGCTTAGCTTCAATGGCAATGAAAGCTAAGAAGATTTTATGTTACACAAAGCATAATTTTGTTCAGTTTAATCAAATATATTTGTTTATCAGATTACTAAAGTAAATAAAATTCAGTTAACACCGCATTTACTGTCAGACAAGGTCTTGGTTGACTTTTGCTGAAATGGTTTTTTAAGAATGCTTCATGTTTATATACACACTATCCACATACTGCATGTGAATATTTATTCAAACACACAATTTAGATTATATATAACATAAATATATAAAATATAATGTGCATATAGAATATCTTATGTTATGATTACACATATTATATATAATATATTATATTATAACATACATGTTATATATATTATTCTCTGCATGTGTGTATGTCTATACACACATGTACACATACACAGATTATATGTAATGTAAATATTTAAAATGAACATTACAGTATATGTGATCTATATTAAAACATCCATACACACACATAAATATATATGTGCAATTAATTGGATAGGGAAGAAGGAATATGTTCAAAAATTAAGTTAATTTAAAGTCATTAATCTTTAAAAAGGAAAACAAATTCAATTCCACCTCCAATTTTCCCAATTCCCCTTTCCCAGACCTCGCTTCATTCATTCACTGGGTATTAATAATACAATTTGAGTGCTAGAATGATCTTTGAAAGATCTACCTCCTTAGAGGAGGAATCACTGCACACTCATCCAAATATTGACCTTTATTTGATGATATATGGGATATAGGACTGACTTTTGACTACTTTAGCAATCTGGTGAACAAGTACATTTCTTTTTGGAAAGTGAAACAGCTTTTTGGCAACATGAAAGGTTATCTTTCCCATTCTTTAAGGATAGTCAGTCCCTCAGCCTTTTACTAAAGTATTATCTTGACATAATTAACTCCGGAAAGTCCACTGTTGGAAATGTATTCCTTTGGCTGGCATCAGATTTTATTTACTACCAAAATACAAATGAAGGGGACGATGATATTTATACCTAAAAGTGAATTGAGTTTTTGATAAACTTTACTGGAAGAGCATGTTTTGATACTGTGAAACAAGGACATATTATGAAGACACAGAGAGCTCTAAGGCATAATGGAGAGAAATAAAGCTGAGTATAGGGGCCTACAAGAATTATTTCCCAGTTTTGCTAAGTAAGGGATGTCAAGAAGTACTTGGCATCATCTTTCCCTTCCAAATTGGCCATAATGAGGTTCACAGCAAGAATGTGCACCCCCCAAAAAAAATCACAACCAAAAAACAAAAATATCCCCTTCCCACATACACAACATGGAAATAGACCTCACTCTTACATTTTGAATAAGACTTCTACTTATGCCCTTGTGTTAAGGTATTATTTTCTGAACTTTTTACCTCTTTACATCCTTTTTTTCTAGGTTGTTATTACGTGTTATAAAAATCCCTTTTTCTTTTTGAAAAATATTGCCCCAAAGAAAAAACAGCACAAAATACAGACCCTTAATAGAGACTTGGAAAAAAAAAAAAAACTCCTTTCTACTCCTTTGCTGAGGACTGGAGGGCAAAAAAATCAGGAATGACTTGTTACAGAATATTGCATATAATTTATTATATATACAATGTATTACATATATAACAAATATATAATAAGATTGGCTGATTTCCTCATCCTCCATTCCTTTCTTTTTTAAAAAAAATATATTACATGGGATACTCTCTGGATAAAAAAAAAAAGAGGAATACAAAGACTGAAGGTGATATAAAAATAAACGATAACAATAAAATTTATTTTTCAAAATCTTTTTCTCTTAATTTCTATTTTAATACCCTATATTATGTTGCTTCTAAGGAATTCTATGTTCCAAGGAGATCACAGAATATCCTTTTATAAATTTGGTTGATGCAGTACAGTAATTATTAGCAACAACAACAATAATAAACCACTTAAATAAAATTTGTTATGCAGGAATGTGAGAGAATGTTTCAGAAAGTGAACAGCTCCAAGCAGGAACTTGTTCAAAATATTTTCCTGAAAACTACAACACAGAGAAAGTTTGTGATCTAACATGTCACACAGATCAAGCTTGATTTGGGACACACACACACACACACACACACACACACACACGCACACAGTATGTGTATTTCACATTTCAGTATGAAATTGACTATATTGGTAGCACTTGCTCTTTAATAATCTCTGAAATTCTTCTGGAAAATTTATAAGGGAATTTAAAAGAAGAAATGGTAAATGTTTAGGGAAAATAGCATTGAAAATAAAATGTCGTGCAAAAGTAGAATTTGAAGACTTCCAACGGAATAACTCATTTTTCTTGTCTGAGAAAAAGATCACTTGAAATTGAATCTGCATCCAGTCTGTCATCAATTATTATTTCTAGCAGGTAGAATATTTTTCTTTTGTTCTTTTTTCCTCTAAAGAATTCTTATTGATTACCTGATTTAAAAAAAAAAAAAAACTTTTTTTCTTACATAAAGAAAAAATTTTCTTATATAAACAAAAACCTTTGTTGTATGATCTACATGCAGGGAAAATAACAGGCAGCTTTGAGGTGTTACTCTCTGGGATCTTCAGAAATGGTTGCTGTACCAGTGGAGATAATGTTTAATGCTTTTCAAAAAAAGAGAGATGAGAACATTTTGCAAACAACAGTAGCCAATAAAAATTATTCTGCACATCCTTTGGCAAGAAGACCTTAAAAGTGTTGTAGTGATAAGAATCCCAAGAAAGTTACCAAAGACACAGGACAAGTCTCAGCAACCCTTGAAATGCCGCCATTGCTCCTTACAACAGCTTTCTGGCATTTTTGGGCACCGATCCAACAGGCTCCCTTTAAGTGAATCACTGTCTAATCTCCTTCCATCGTTAGGAGTTCCTTCAGGTTCAGGAAATGAGGTTCTTAGTCTGCCAACCTCACCTACACTTACTAACTTGCAGGTGAGTCATTTTTATTCAAAACCAAGCCAGTCGCTCTAGTTGTTCCTGGTCCTGGGAATTTGAAAGGTGTCCCAGAGGACAAGTGAAAGAGGAGCACCCTACCTTATCTGAAAGGGAAAAAAATGACTCTTTTTCATTTTTTATCAGAAAAACAACTTTTCTGTTTTTACTAATGTCAAGATTTTTTCTTGAGATTCGACTTAAGGAGCCTGATGATTTGGACACGTTTAACTGGCCCATGGAAAGTGACAACAATGACAGGTAAATGGTTGGGGGTTTGGAGAAATTTTGCTTGCAAAGAGTGGCTAAGGAATTGGTTTTAGGGAATGAGACTTTAATTACTCCTGTGGTTAAAAATGAGTGAAAAATTGGGAGCTGGAATGTCAGGAGAAAGGAGAAGCTCCGTGCAAGGAACTGAACACTACAGGCAGGAAGGAGCCTGTAGTTTTTACCATTTCCAGGGGAAACGTTACTTACAATGTGAATTTCACAGTCTGCTTTCGGAAAAAAAAAATGAGATTTGGTAGTTACTCCTACTAACTCTCACTGGACAAGAAGAATAAAACCTGAAGTTTTTGTTTGTTTGTTTTTTACAATGGAAAGCCAAAATTAAATGTATTTCATATTACAAAAATTTGTAATTTTATTTTAAAAGGAAAAAAAGATAACTAAAAATTTTAAATCTTTATTTCTTAAAAAAAAAAAAAAGCCATCTCATTCTTTTCATTGTGCTATAAAAGAACAGGGTAATCCTCATTCAGATTCTTCAGAAATCATGTTAAAACATGTCAGGTAAGAGTCACTGGGAAAATTACATAGTGATGACAAAGAGCTTAGCAACCATACTATGTTTTATTATTATTTTTTAAAGTTGAAAACTTGTCATTTCATTGGGCAGTTGAAAAAATTGACTAAAAGTAAGGATAATTCAAAAAAGCAAATATATAGTATATTTATACATATGTAAATAAACATACATATACACGTGGGGGGGGGGGGGCACAAAAGGAGAGCTTCTCAAGTTACAAAGAGGTTAAAGTTACCAGTCAGAGCATACACTGATACTGTATAAGGTATTTCTAAGCCATTATTCTTCTTAGGATCATCCTCATTCACATTTTTTTAAACTTATTAAACATTCTTTTATGTCACTTTTTTAAACTGACTTTTCATTTTCACTTAAAATAGCAGAGCGTACTGGGAAGATCTCCTAAATTGACATCAGAAGAATAGATTCAAATCCACTCTGACACTACCAATATATTCACTCTGAATCTGTTTCCTCATCTGTAAAATGAAGCATTAGGTAGACAAGGTGGACGTAGGTACCCTACAGCTTTAAATGTATGGATTATAACCCTTTATGTATGGATATAACCCTTTAAAGATTTCCTTTAATTAATAGACACCATCTTGATCACTATCCATCACCACTCCACCCCCAAATCAATAAAGATCAATAGTTGAAATTAAGCAAAAACATGGATTCAAGGTATAATCCATTGTACTTTCAGTACAAAACCCACACACTTCAATACAAGGATCTGAGATCTGATCAACATGGACCAATTCAGAATAAACCTCTTCTAGACTATGTAGAGAGATAGTATTCACAAATAACTTCATGAATGATGTTCAAACTGCTGTTCACAAGGCTCTTCCTCGCTTGATAAGATCTGCCAGATCTCACCCTTATATGGTATTGCCTTCTAGAGCATGGGCAATAATAGCATGGCCCATTAGTGCCGCCTTTGGAAGACAAATATGACCTACATTATCAGAGTGAAATAATTTACATCAAAAGAGGGCAGTTTCTACTAAACGTTTTGTTTTGATTAGGAATTTCAGAAGTCAAAAGGATGCAAATTCAATGGGAACAAATGTTTACTCACTTTTAGACTACTTTTTCAAAAAAGGAAATTAGCTAACTTTGGGGAGTTTATTATTATCCTCACAGGCTTACTGGCCCTTATTTCTTCCTAACCCCATAAATGTAGGTGAAGAGCCAAAATTAATTATATCTTTGGCTTTTGTGTTTTGGAGTGTCCTAGTCAGTGGGCAGCTTGGCTACTGGCTATTTTTCTATGGTAATAACAATAAACAATGTTGTTGGAGAAATTGATATAAACAGCACATTGGGATTCTATAATTGCTGCAGATAAAATATTATATCTGTTGAGATGAAAAAACTGGGACTCAGAGGAGGTGACCTAATCCACAGTTATGCAATCAGTAAAGTCTTAAGTAGCAAGATTTGAACCTAAGGTTTGCCAAGCTCCAAGAATATAAACTCTTTAAGAAAAAAAAATCTAGTTGTCATAAAAAGATTAGAGGAGGAAAAGGAGGAAGAGGAGGAGGAGTGATGGTGGTAATTTTAGTCATAATGTAGTTATAGTAGTAGTAGTAATGAAAGTAAATATAGTTAATGTAGTAATGATGGTGGTGATAGTAGTGGTGATAATACTACTAGTGATGGTAGTAGTAGAGTAGTAGTAGTAGTTAATAGTAGTTAGTAGTAGTAGTAGCAGCAGCAGCAGGGGAAAAGGTGGTGGTAGTAGTAGTAGTAGTAGTAGTAGTAGTAGTAGTAGTAGTAGTAGTAGTAGTAAATACAGATAACAATTATATAGCAATTTAAAGTTTATTTTACATGTGGAAATCTCAGTTTAAAAGAGGAGGAGGAAAGAACTTCCCAATAAGAGAAATAGAGACAAGAGAATTATTTACATTTAGGGATGTGGGGAAAGGGGGTAGACTAATTTAGAAGCAGATTGCATTTGTTTAGGTTTGTGGCTGTCTGCCTTTCAGGTTCTGCCTTCCTTCCTTCCTTCCTTTCTTCCTTGAGTTCTCTGTGTTTCACTTCCCTTCATTTAAGCAGGAAAGCATCTGTTGCCTTCATGTGCCTCATCTGAGCATTCTACCCTGGACCGTGCGCTAGGTCAGGGAATACCAGGTGCCTGGCAAGGCTGTCTCAAAGAACAATGGGAGCACAAAAGCTATAATTAAAGGCAAGAAAGTGGGCCAGCAAGAAGGCATGCTGGATACCAGGGAACTAATCACATCCCTTGGGCTAGTAACCTAAAAGCACAGGACTTGATGTACAGGCTGACATTTGGGCAGCATTCTGGGCGCTTGCCTTCTTTGACATTGATGGGCGGCTGTCTCCAGGTCCTCCTCCTCCTCCTCCTCCTCCTCCCGGTCAGCTTGGTCTTTCTCAGTTTTTTTAAATTGTTGAGGGTCCTTCTCCCATCCAAATCAAGTCTTTCCACACCACCCTTATCCACAACCAAGATGCTTTTTTTAACCTTCTGCATTTTCTCTTGTTATGTCCTTGGTTCTGATGATTTGGAAGACCAGTTCCATGGAGATGATTTTCCAGTTTAGGCCTCCTGACATTATCTGCCCTTTATTATCACCTCCCTAAGTATCACCTGTCTCCAGAGTCCAAGAAGAATTCAGAAGCTATCATAACTTCAAACTCATATCTTTCCCCCAAAACATCCTGTTCCATTTCTCAAATTCCTTCTTTTCTTCTAATATTTGCTCCTGAGCACCCATGTTCAAAATCCTCTCTGACACTTCTCTCTTCTCACTGTCCCACAATCCCACATGTCTAATCAGTGGTTAAATCCTCCTCAGTTACTTCCACAGCCCCCGGCATCTATCCACTCCTCTCTTGGTTCTTCTGCTAGGGCTCCACCATTTCTTAGGTCATTGTAACAGCCTTACTTAGAGAGGACCTTTCTTCTTTTCTCACAAGAAATGACCTTATAATCTTATATCTGAACTTGTTACTCCTCTACTCAAAAATATCCAGGGGCTCCCTATTGTTGCTAGGACTGAATATAAATTCTTTATCCTGGTATTTAAAACCTTTCTCCCATCTGTCTCCAAACCAAGATTCCAGGCTTATTTTAAAATTTTCCCTTTCATGAACTACATATTTTAACTAAACTAAATTACTCATGGTCCTCAAATTCAGTTTTGCCAAGTCCAAAATTTCATTCATCTGTATGGATCTTTCTTGCCTTCCTAAATCCAGTTTCTCCGTTTTCATGACTTTGCTCAGAGACCAAAATCTCCTCGAGGGCTTCCAGATCATATTTCTCCTTCATATTTTCCTAGACCATTTAATTGGGATCTCTCCTTTTCCCATCACACCCTACTTGGTATTATACTTGGTACCATCTCCATGGTACCTCTCGCAGAATCCTATAATACATGCTGTTGTTTTAATGTGTTTTTTCTATTTGCTTTTAAACTCCACATTCCTGCCCTTCATAGACACCAGCCAAATCAGCCTTGAGCTGTTCCCTGCTTGTAGATTAGTCCATTTTCACACCTCCATTCTCTCTTGCCCAGGATACTTCCTCAACCTTGCCTTTCAGAAACCACATCTCCATTTAAGACTGCTCAAGTGACAGGTTCTGCAGGAAATCGGCCCTCACCCCCTTCAGTTTACTGGTACTGTTTTTTCTACAAAATTCTCTAAAGTTTTCATTTAACTTTTACTATACATATTTTCAGAGGCACTTGACTTCTTTCCCAGAACCCAAGTGCGTTTTACACACAGTAGATGATTGAGAAGGGTTTATTGAATTGAGTATAATTAAGGGATTAAAAAAGAATGAAGAAAATACAGAGCATTAACCCTTGTACTCACTTAGGATATTTTGGCTTTAAAAACACTGAGCATTAGGGGCAGCTAGAGGGAGCAATGGATAGAGCACCAGCCCTAAAGTCAGGAGGAACTGAGTTCAAATCTGATCTCAGACACTTAACACTTCCCAGATGGGTGATCCTGGGCAAGTCACTTAACCCCAATTGCCTCAGAAAAAGAACAAAAATGAAAGAAAAACACTGAGCATTGATCAAACCAAGAAAGCATTATGGGATAATCAAGAGCATGGGAGAATGCAGACTTAAAATTGGTTTAGTTCCTGACTCCAACTAATGGTATAATGTCGAGCTAATATCTTAACTGTAGGCTTTAATTTTAATGTCTCACTGACATTACAGGACTTTTGCTGTCTTTTATTCCCCCTTTAGACTTTTGTAAAAATTATTTTTTTTATTTTCTGAGGAATAGAAGTTGCTAAGTGGCTCAATGAATAACATGTTGGACTTAGTGTCACAAAGACCTGTGAGTTAAAATTTGTGCTCAGCTATTTACTATGGGATGCTAGGCAAGTTACTTAACCAGTCTGTCTCAGTTTCCTCATCTATAAAATGGGATCACTGACCAGTTGTTTTGAGGATAAATGAAGTAATGTTTATAGAGTCTTAAAGTGCTATATAAAAATAATTATTATTATTGGTAATAGGAAGAGAAAAGAAATAGGGGAAAAGGGGAAAAGGAAAGGGAAGAGGGAGAAGAGTGCTAGAGGCATCCTTTGGAGGCAAAAGAATCTGGGTGTGTAATGCCGGAGAAACTGAGGCAAGATAGAGATTAGAGAGTATTTAATAATTTATGAAATGGAGAGATATATTGGAACCAATGGATCCATGTTTGGTCCCAGGGCTGAATGAGACTATAGAACCCAAGAATGCAGCCAACAATCAGAGTTCTCAATGACATATATACACGTAGCTCAGACACAGAGGGTAGACTGAGGCAGGGGTGGAGTCAGGGGGACTCTGACAGGATGAGGCGAGGCATGGGGGGAGGAACCCTGGACATGGGGAGAGGCATCTTGATAAGACAATATCTGACACTCTGGTAGCTTGGGATGGGGAGAGGCATTCTGATATTCTAAAACATAAGATCTTTTATTCTTATCAAGTATTCTGATAAAGAGGGAGGGGAGGTTTTGCAGAACTGAGAAACAGGGAAACTGAAGCAGGACTGAGTCAGGATAATTAGGGAAACTGAGTCAGGACAATAAGAGAACTGTGGAATAACATATGCAAATTCTAATAATGCCACTTTTTACCTATATGAATAATATCTTAGATAAGTCAACTTAATTTGTGGGCCCCAGGCTTCTTCTTCTACAACCATTCCTTAGGTTTTACTAGGTGAGGGTTAGAGGGAGACACTTCTTATCTAAGCAGGACTTGGAATAAGTGGTCTCTGAGACCCCTTCAGATACTATGGTTCAGGGCAGGGAATATTTTTTGTATCCCTATTCCCCTTTTAAATCCATGGCATCTGATACACAGTAAGTGCTTACTAAAGACGTGGTGATGATTCTTGTTGGCATCTTGGTGGTAGAATGTAAGCTTCTTGAGAGCAGGAACTTACTCATTTTTGTTTTGAATCTCCAGCATCTAGCACCACGTCTTTGTATGGAGAAAATGTGGCTTGAATAAAATTTGAATCCAGAATTCAACTCTGGAAATGATTGTGACCAGAAGGAAATCTTTCACTCAGTTTCCTCAATAGTAACTGGGGATAATTATGTCTGCACTTTCTATCTTAACGGTGTGGTTAAGTCACAAATGAAAACTGTAATGTAAATGTACATAAAGCACTTTACAAATGTCACAGAATGTCATCATCACCAATTTTATCAATGAAGTTGGAATTTATACGGTACTTTAAATTTGCAAAGCACTTGAGAATCTGCAAGAGATAAATGCTATTATCATCCCTATTTTACAAAAGAAGAAACTTTGTCAAAGGGGTTAAGTGACTAGCCCAGAGTCACACAGCTAGTAAGTATCTGAGATTGGACTTAAATTGAGGTCTTCCAGACTTCAGATACAGTGCCCTACCCACTGCACCACCTAGCTATCATTAGAATCATCACCTAAAGATAAGAAAGAGCATGACCGAAACTGGATGTCAGATAAGATATCAAGAGACCAAGCCAAACCCAAAAGGAGATACAAAGCTAAGCACATTCATATCCATTCACCGGAGTCCATGTTTACCACTCCCAAACTTTAGTGCAAATGAATATGGCAGAGGTGGAGCTTTTTGTGGGTCAGCAATTTAGCAGGAAAACTACTGAGCATCCAGGTATCAGAAACATGGTAGGATGGAGCCCTGCTTCTTGTCTTACAGAGCATGGTAAGAGTTACAAGGGAGACAGCAGAATGCCAGAGGGCTCAATTATCTCATTTTCCCAGGGTCAGAAGAAAAGCTCAACACCATTAAACAGGGGCTGTGTTCACAAACAGAGCCCTCTATTTGGACTAATTAAGGAGGGATTTGTTATGCCATTAGAGCCAAGATTAAGGCCTCCGTTAAAAAAAAAAAAAGAAAGGAAAATCTCAAGGAGCCTTTTATATCAAAGGCCAGGCAATATAACTCAAGATAAGATAAAATTTGAGATCCAATTCAACTACAGTGAGGAAGATGAAATAAAACACAGTCCCTCTCCTCAAATAGCTTCCAGGTCTTAGTCCTCAAATGCTAAGGAAAGACAAAAACACAAATGAGAATAAAGCAGATTGCAAGATGGCAAATGCAAAGGAGAGTTATAGGAATTGTGAGAAACATTTCTATCCATGACACAAAGCTTCACAGAGGTGACCTCCTAATTCCACTTCAATAAATCCAAAAAGCATTTCTAAGTGCTTATTAAGTTCTGAGCACTGAGGATACAAAGCCAGAAATAGTTTCTTCCCTCTAGGATCTTCCATTCTGATCAGGTGGATAATGGATAAAATAAAATCATATGGCATGGATCTCTGGGAAGGAAGAATATAGGGGAAATTAGGTGGTATAAAAATAACATCAATAAAAATTATTTTGAAAAAAAAATAGGTACGTTTAAGATACAGAAAAGATGGATTTGAAAGGTACTAGCATCTGAGGATTAAGAAAAGTTTCTTACAAGAAAGTATCCTTTGAACTGTTTCCTGAAGAAAGTCAGGGCTTAGAAAAGGTAGAAATAAGGAATCTATTCATTTCAGGCATGAGGGACAGGACTTGGAAAAAGGGAGACGGCATATGAAGCACTATGTACGTGTTACAATAAGTTACCCAGTAAGTCTTGATCATAGAGTTTTCTGGAGGGGTGCTATGTGTGAGAAGACTGCAAGTAGGTTGTAAAGACATTTAAATGTTAAATGAAGGAATCTCTACTTGACTCTTAAGATAATAGAGAACAATGAACAGAGGTGACTCAGGCTAAGTTCAAAGGCATGTTCATAGGCCCAAAGCAAAGATAGGGGAGGTCAAAGTGAGTGCAGGGAATAGCTTGGTTGGCCCATGGGATGCATCATGAAAAGCTGTGTAGGATGCTATCAACAGCCCAAGGAATGTAAAGGAACAAGCCTTGCTTTCTTAGTGCCATTCAACAGCCTTCTCTGGCCATCTTCTTGTTTCAGTCATATCTAGCTCTCTATGATCTATGTGGAGTTTTATGGCAAAGATACTGGAGTGATTGCCATTTCCTTTTCCAGTTCATCTTACAGATGAGCAAACTGAGGCAAACAGGGCTACGTGTCTTGCCCAGGATCACAGCTAATAAGTGTCTAAGGCTGGATTTGAACTCCAAACCTGGCACTCTACTCATTGTGCCATCTAGCTGCGTACCTTGGACCTTATTTATATAGGAGGTGACATCTACTAGGGCTATTTCATTTTTGCTTCTGTATCTTCAAGATAAGACCTAAACAAAGTTATTAGTTTATAGTAGACACTTAAATGCTTAATGGGTTTTAAAACAATAGTCAAAAGAGATTTTACCTGAGTATCCTTTAATGTGTATAACTTTGTGGTTTGTTTTTCAGATCTGTTTTAGTTTTAAACCAATTTCTATTCTATATTGGTATATACTTATATATCTGAAATAGAAGTTATACAGAGGCCTAGAATTAAACAAGATAAAGAGAGCAGGGTGACTCGCATTTCAGAAATGAAGCCATATTTTCCAGCTTCAAAATTATTCTCTGGCCCAAAAACTCATTTTTAAAAGAAAAAAAAATCCTAATATTCAAATGTTGATACTGAAGAGCTGGGAATAGTGGGACACCATAATCTCCAATGAATCAAAATTGCAGGAAACCCAAAAAGCAGTAATCACCAAATTGGCTAAAGTGTATTTTCAATAATGACCTTTTCAAAATGACCTCTACATGAAAAGTGAGAGTTAGGAAAACACATCAAAAATGTGGGTCAACCACACATATAGTCCAAATGCTGGGTAACTGGTACCCATGACATGTAAAAAGACCTAGACAATGTCACCATTCAGAGGTGTCAGCCACACAATCCCAATATCCCTAAATGGATGCAAATAAGAAATATTTAGCAAGATAAGAATACAACAAAGATAGATTGTATATTTTTAAATTAAGTCAATGTGTAATCCACAGAGAGCCTCAATGTGGATTAGTGGGCCTCCATTTCTCTTCAATTTGACATCAGTAGGATAGATCCTTAATGGAAGAACTAATAGCAACAAGGAAGACATAGTCCCCACCCTAGAAAAGCTCAGAATTTGGATCAAAAGGCAACATAAATCAATTTTTTAAAATGCATGGAGAGCATTTTGCAAATGCTTTGCAAATCTTAAGGCTATCACAAGTAAACATGATAAAGTTTTATTAAGAGCTTTAATAAGGCAAATGAAATGATAAGGGGAAAAAAGATATGATTAAGGGTTTAAATTAAGTGATATTGTCTAAAATATTGGAGGAATTTTTTTGACTTTAAACTAATAATAATGATTTTGATGATGATGATGGTAACAATAACAATAATAATGACAGTGAAAATAATAGTGTTTTAAAAGACACCTGAAAGAGGTTTTTTAAGGTATCTTTTAAGACTTTTCCCATTTCATCTATTTCAGGATTTCTTGCAGCTTACCCATAGTCACACAATCAGATTTAAGCTAGGATTGCTGTGATTCCAAGTAAAAACATTTTATTCACTATACCATGTTCCAAGGGCTAATGTGTACTTTACTTAATTTACTTACTCAGTAAGCTTTGTGGGCCAGCAAACATTACTCAAGAAAAGTGAGTTTTGTTTAAAGAAATTACCTGGTTCTCAACTCCTTATTCTCAACCTGATCTCCAAAAGTGGGATTTTTAAAATTTAAGAGAGACAACTAAAAGTGGCTGCAATTTAATAAATGTAAAGCTTTCAAAGACAGGTCTCAGGAAAGCTGAAAGTACTGCACTGATAAAAGGAAAATGTCTGTTGGTCATAAAATTTTATATATTAAAAAATATTTTGAAATTCGGGGAAAGATAGCGCCATAGAGTACTACCACTAATCTCTACATGATAGGACACTATCATTAATCAAGTCATATTTAGTGTTGTGTAGCTAGATGATGATGATGATTAAAGATAGGAGCCAGACTAGATTTCAATGATACAGGGAATTCCTAGGTATGGAACCTCTTTATCATTGCAGCTTCAACTGCTCTTATACCCTAGAAACAGGAATCTTTAATCTGAATTAAAAAAAAAAAACTCAATTTCAGCTTAAGTTTTAAACTCTATTTTAGTACAGTTGGTTTCAAAAGAAACCATTTCAAAAGAAATGCTAAGCATTTTATTTTATGTACTTAGAACTATTATGGTAAAAGAGAATCACTAGGCTTCAACTGCCCAAGGTACCCATGACAGCAGAAAGATTAAGAATCTCTCTCTTTCTTTCCTTCTTTCTTTTTCTTTCTTTCCTTCCTTTTTTCCTTCTCTATTTCTTTTTTTTTTCTCTCTCTCTTTTTTCTTTTTCTTTTTTTTTTTTTTGCTGAGGCAATTGTTGTTAAGTGACTTGCCCAGGGTCACACAGCTAGGAAGTTTTAAGTGTCTGAGACCAGATTTGAACTCAGATCCTCCTGACTTCGGGGATAGTGCTCTACTCAGTGAGCCACTTAGCTGCCCCAAGAATCCCTTTCTCAGAAAGCTGCCCAGATGAGGCATGAGTTGGTCATGGTCCTATTGCTGCTACATGTCAGTGCAGGACAAAGTCTTCCTGCTTCAGAAGAGGCTCCATTCACTAATCTAGTTGTCTGAATGATGGTGATTTAGTAAAAAAAAAAAAAAAAATAGTAATAATTAATAGTGAAGAGTGTTAAATTGTCTAGGCTCAAATGCTGCTTTTAACTTATGAAATCACAGACAATAACTGCCTCAGGTAGCAAGACTGAAAATTTACAACTTAATGGACATTTGGATTGGTAGAAGGAGAAACCAAGGATTCTTTTTCTGATTTATCCTACCTCCAATTACCCTTATTTATTGCATATCAATAAATGATCAAACAAAATGTAAGCTCCTTGAGGTCTGAATTGTTTTTTACTTTTCAGCTTTTTATGCTCAGCATCTAATAACACGGTAGGCACCTCCTAATTTCTAATGAACAGAGTCTAGGCATATTATTTATAATAGCCCATAGCCCACATTTATATAATACTCTAAAATGTACTCAACCTTTATTTACCATATACAACAACCAGAGATTGTGGGTTCAAATCTCAAATACTTTCTACCTATGAGAGCATGGACAAGTCCCTCAATCTCCATCTCAGTTTTCTCAACCATAAAATGAAAGAATTGGACTAAAATGACCAAGATTTCTTCCAGTTCTAATCTTCCCATCCTATAAACACTATAAAGTAGATGACGTGAGTATCAATGTCCATTTACAGAGGGAGAAGTGGAGAAAGGTCACAGTCATCAGCACTGGACATGAGCTTCTACTTTCCAACACCCACTCCAAGGGGAAACAAAAAGACCTCATGGGAAGCACCTTTGAGATCACCTTGTCCAGCTTCCTCATTTTTATGGATTAGGAAACTAAGATTCAGAAACATTTAACTAAATGCCCAAGATCAACAAACATGGAACGCAACATAAATAATCTAAGCCCTTTCTAGGGTATAAGAGGAATCCATCCATCCCAAGTTTGTTTCATGCTTGTGACTCTTCCTCATGAAAGCTTAGAACTTAGAACTCTGTGTACCAGATGTGTATGGGAACTAGCAACTTGTGCTAAAATGAGTTTCAAGGATTTAAACTATTTTACATACTGACAGAAAGAATAAGTGCATAAGTGCACACACACATACACCCTCCCCCCCCAACCTGACACCAATTAATTTACAATTAAGTCAACTGTTTTTTTCTTAATTCCCTAATCACCAAAGAATTTAATTTAGGAAAATATTTCTAACAATTATAATCAATATTAGCCATATATAAAATTATAAAATGTGATTTTTTTTAAGGTCCAAGTAGAAAATGTTTATATGCAATGCAAGTTTCTAGTCCCATGTGATTAGAAACCATCTGCATATTGTGCGCAATCTGGATCTTAGTGTAGTGTAGCTATTGTGCTATTTTAAAAATGTAATCCTTATCCAAATTTTGACCTGACATGTCAGCATTCATTCGTTCAACAAGCATTTATTCACTCAGTATCTACTATGTGCTAGGAATTGTCCTTCACCAGTCCATGATTCGTTCCTGGTGACCTAGAATTTTGTAAAAATGGAACTCTGCTGAGAGTGACAGAAGAGATTTAGATCAAGTTTGTTAATGAAACTTAGTGATTCGTGATTTCTGAAAAATGTTTTCCTGAAAATGTTTAGGTGCGTTCCATAGCACCCCCGAAACTGAGAGACATTACATGAATTTCTTACTGTCACACAGAAAGTGTTAGATACAAGAGTGGAAAACAACTTCCATAACAACAAAAACAAACATTTATTAAGCACCTATTATGAGCCAGCACTGTGTCCACTATGCATTCAATAATCAGCGTGTGCATCTGTAAACATATCGTGCATGTCACTTTATATTTCAGAGTCTACAGAATAATTTTTGAATGACATTCACAGGAATCTTTTTCATGAAAACCAAACAAACTCTCTCAAACCCTAAAATAAAGGGAGTGTTAAAGGGCAAAGTAATAAACCCATTATATTTCATGGCAGGATGAGTCTGCTGGCTCTTCCTGTTTGAAAAGGATTCTTCCTGTAGCTTAACAAAATAGCCTTTGCACACTTGTTCCACCCATGTTAAGAGATAATTTATGGATTTCAATGGTGGGAAGGGACGGTGTTTAATTTTATGCTCTGTTCAGCACCTAAGAGCCATGCCTACTACTTACACTCTTATTCCTAAAACAACTGAAATGACATAATGTAGATTTCAAATTTAACTGCTCTTGGGAATGGAGATTTTTAAAGGACAAAATCACTAGTCACAGATATGATGTTTCTCCTTTATAGGAAAAAAAAAGTGCATTTCCTAAAGTGGAAGTAGAAGCTAAAAATCCAATAGCTACTGGGAATGGAGATTTGGGGGAGGGACAATCCCAGAAGTTTAAATGATTTGGGACGGGGATTATTTGCGATGGTTCCCATCTCTAAATTGCATAAAGAGAAAACCAATAAATTCAATTCATGGACATTGTAAAAAAGGACCTTAAATAATATAATAATAATTAGTGATAAAAAACAGTATTTTTTTTTTCCTCTTAGATTTACAAGAACTCTGGAAAGTGATAGCTAGTATTCTATTCTATTCTATTTTCTAGTATTCTAGGAAAAGGGCTGGCTTTGGTATCTGTAAAATGCAAGTTTGAATTGCGCTTTTTTTTTTTTTTTTTTTATGGTGAGTTACTTAAGCTCTTCCCTCATTATCAGTTATAAAATGGGAACAAACATGATACCTCCTTCCCAGGAACATTGTGATGAGCAAATATACGAGCAGCACTTGAAATCCTTCAAGTGCTTATTCACACTTTACGCTTAGAAATGGTCACCAAAGCAAGAAGAGGAAGAATATTTCAAGTCCATGTGAGTTAACTCATCTGGGAAGATATTGTCATTGTCAGTACTGTAATCATGAGGCCAGTTGGGGGGGTGGGGGGGGGAGAGATTGTTATGGGATTGTACAGGACTTTGACATTTGTTGAACTCTTCAATATTAATTATCTCATTTGACCCCTTACAATGACCCCGTAATATAAATACTATAGTATAATTATCTGCATCTTAGAGATAATCAAATGGAGGCTCTTTACCCTGGTCCCATAATTCTTAAGTATCAGATATAAGATTCCAACTGAGATAATTCTGAACCTGGCTACTCGTCCGTCCTCAGTCCAGCCCAAGCTGCTTGTTAACAGAGGCCAATTTCATTCTCCTCAAGGACCAGGATATCCTAGGTTTGGCCAAATGAGACCTCTACTTACAATTAAACTTTTAAGTGGAATTTTGCAAGACACTGAGCATTTACTTAGCACTGTGGGCCAGGCACAGTATTAACTAATTTCCAGTGTTGTGCTTTTTAAAATCATATGTGAGAATGTACTGTTTATTTTCCACAAATACGAATCATTCTCCTATATATCAATAGTAGTCCAAAGTCCAGGGAGCTGGATTAAAATCCCACATTTGCCACTTGTGATCTATATGACCTTGACCAAGACTCTCTGTCACTTTCCTCACTAGAATTGGCTGCTTATTTCTAACTCCCCTCTGACTCTCCTTCCTAAGACTGTCTGGGGAAAAAGCCAAAATACCATTCTTGCTATTTATGCAGCATTTTCCCCATGGAGAAGGGTAAACACAAGTTTCCCCCCAGACACAAGTCAATGTGAAGTCAATTTTTTACATTTGAGAAGAAATAAGTAAGTAAAAATGCCGGAATGCGTCTCAACATTATGTCCAATTTCTGGACAATTCTTTTAACCTCTCAGGGTTTCAATGTCTGAATCTGTGGAATGGGAATAATAACACTGGAGTGTCATAAGGAAAGAGTTTTGTAAAGCTAAGTAACTGCCAACAAGTAGGTGAATGCCGTCACTCCTACTGTTCTGCTGTTGTTCCTATGAGAAAAGAATGAGAAGACGACCTATATTAAGTACTGGATTGTTAAGAAGATACAAAACCACAAAAATCAGTAGTAAAATGGCCCAAGGCCTTGTTAGAATCTGCCCTTGTTTGCAGGAACTCATAGGTGTCTATGAAAAGCCCAGGTAGGCAAGAACAGACAACACTCAACAAGAAGAGAAATTTAAGGGAGTAATGTGGGGGTTCCATTTTTCATATCCAGATGGGTGACTAAGCCTAAGAGACTATCAAAATATATTTTGAGAGACAGAGACAGACTAGACAGAAAAACAAGGAGGTGGGAGAGGGAAGGAGGGGAAGGAAGATAGAGAAGGAGATGGAGAGGGGGAAAGGAGAGCAAAAGAAGGAGGAAAAGGAGAAGAGAAGGTGAAGAAAGGAGGAAAAGTGGGAGAGGGAGGCAGGGCAAAGAGACAGACACAGAAACAAACACACACATAAAGGAGAGAAAGAGAGGAGAGAGAAAAAAAGACAGAGAGAGAGGAGACAAGAGATATTGAAAGAAATGGAAATTCTTTCTCATTGAATTTATTTTTATTTTTTTCCTAGGAGTGCAAAGAGAAACAGCCTGTGCTGAACCCAAGGCTCAGTGTTATCCGTGTGTGTCCTGACAAGCATTTGGCTTAAAGATCCATCCCAGCTAAAGAATGGGGCTCAACCTGCTACGTGGGAAATTATCAGGTAAAACTCAGAAACTTGGAAGTAGAAACAATTCTCACGTGGGTCACTTTTGTTTTTTAAATAATAATCAAAGACAGTAACTTTCAAATCTCCAGAATCATATCTGAATTTTCCTGAATCAAAATACCAATCCCCCTACATAATGCCAATGTAATTTCCATATATTGGACTTCTCTAAGTTTATTTTAATTTTTTTTTCCCCCCTCATGAGAGACCAACCCTAAAATAATGCTTAGGATGAAAATAATCACATATAAGAAAATATTATTAAACCCACAATCAAATACATATTATTTTTCAGGTTTAATTTTCTAGAGTTCACTGAGATTCCTAAGAAGGCCAGAGACAATGTCACCCTATCATCCCTATGTAACTATTTAGAAAATACTCACGCTTAGACTCCTAAGCCATAATGAGTAACACCCTATAATTTGCTTTACTTCAGCTTTTGGTTCCCACCCTATCAGGTACTAGGGAGCCGCACTGTTGATACTTCCACACTTTAGCCCCAAAGCCCCACCCCATGATGAGCAATAATTTATCACCAATAGGATTGGGGGATTATCAAAGATGATAGACCATTTCAGATACAGATATGATAGTGCCATATGGTCTCTTTCCAAGTACATGATTCAATCTTAACTTGATGGTTTAAGAAAAGGAATTCTTCATTCTCTGCCACTCCCCTTCTACTTCCCTTCCAACTGCAAATCTAATATATATCCCTTCCTTGGTATTATTTTCAAATGAATAAAAACAAGCCTCGTTCAGAGCATTGCCATGGGTGAGGAAAATCAAACAAAATACTTTCCTTGACTAGAGCTAATGAGTTCCTAAGAAAGATTGTGGGCACTTTGGAAGACTAGACAGGATCCAGAGGAAGAATGAAAAAAAATTTTTTTTAAAGGTCATATTTTCTTTCTTTTTCTCTCTGTCTCTTTCTCCAAACCCTTAAATCCATCAACCAAGAAAGCAAATTCAAATATTTCTTCTGCCACATAATTCTGGATAAATTACTTAATCTCCTCAGGCAATTTTCTAAGATTAAGTTACAAATAATCTGCTGATCTGTAATAGTGGAGGGAGACCCCACACTGGGAGGTAAGAGTTCTTGATGACTTTATGAATTTGCCCCCTCCCCCTCAAAAAAATCAAATTAAGTAAAATTAACATTAATCAAGAAACAGTTTTTGAACAGTCTACAAGACTAAGGGAGAGACCTGAACAATATAGAAAAAGGAAATTTCAGGTTGCTTCTTACACCACTTGAATTTGCCAAGAGAGGAGAAATAGTATCTTTTGTTTTCTTAACTGAATCACCAAGCTGATTGTCATCATAAGATTTCCTACCTGGGTAGGACTCTTACATACGAATCAAGGAAACAAAAATAGAAGGAAGAGGAGAAAAAGAGAGAAAGAGGAAGGGAGGAAGGGAGGGAGGGAGGAAATGAGGAAAGGACAAAGGGAGGAAGGGAGGGAAAGAGGGAGGGAGGGAGGAAGAGAGGGAGGAAGAGAGGGAGGAAGGAAGGAAGAAAGGAAAGAAGGAAGGAAGGAAGGAAGGAAAGTTCTGTTCAATTACCCATGCAATCACTGGGCTAATTAGCAGCAAGACAACTTGAGCAAGAGAAATATAAGCTGCTGGTGCTTTAAGTTTTTGGAAAAATAGGGAAAATATTTCTTTAAAATGATGAAGGGTAAGAGCTGAGATGGATGAAAAGCTGGAGGCTTGATCCTTGAGAACAAGTGAAATAGCTAATTTTCCTTATTGTATTTTTCTCTCCTCATGTAATATTTCAAATTAAGTCACAACTAATTTGACTAAAAATGAGCTGCAGATTTTGGAATGACTACATAAGCAAATAATCAGATCTAGACCCATTCCCTCTGCATTAATCAGAAGCTCTCCCTTTACTCTAATAGTTAACACTGCCGATGGAAGTTGACTGCCAGGCCAGTGGGAGATGACACCTAGATAGGTGAACACCTACTTGTCTCAAAACCACAAGATGATTCAAGAACCACCACCCACCTGTACCACTGGCATTCCTTTTTCTAGACAGGCGCATCTATTATTTTTTTCATATTAATTATAAATACTATATTTTATCACATTAGTTGTAATAGAATTAATTTATATGGCTTCTGTGACCATAATCTTTCTGCACATCTAAAAGCTGATCTTTGTGATCAAGTGGAGACATTTTAAGATCAATTTTTAAAAAGTTCTTTGAAAATGGTTTTCAGTTTTCTTCTTCTTCCTCCTCCTCCTCCACCTATCTGACCACCTACAGTGGTGATCTAACTTCCTGGGAACTCAAGAACTCCATTCCAAGAGTGGGTAGCTCTCCTTTCAATTGAACTTTTTTTTTTCTTTTTCAACTGAACTTCTTTATCCTTCTATATCTGGATCTATGAGGAAGTCAGATCATTTTGTTTTATATAAAATGCTTCCTCAATATACAATTGTTATTTAGTTTAATATTTTTTTCTTTCTTTAAAAAGGAAGGGACTTTAGAGGCCTTTTTCATTTTGAAAATGAGATAGACAGAAGTTCAGTGACTTGCTTAGGGAAACAAAGTAAGATTCACAATTGATTCCATGTCCAGCTCCCCATCCGGTGTGCCATCTAGGTGCCATCCCATCTAAGATCAGCCTATTTTGGATCAAGCTCTTCCCCATGGCTGAAATGGACTTTTGTATTTCAATTGACTCTCTCAGAATACTTAGCTTCCTTTTAAGGCTTTATAAGTCGTCAGTGCTGATACCTTAATTGTAAGAGCTCTCTCCTAATTATATTGTATTGTTATTATTACTATTATTATATTTAAATATTGTATCTTCTGAAGGCGGGTGGTATTTAGTCATTTTCTCTCTGTATCTCCTACCACAATGGCAGACACCTCAGGAAAGCTTTTGGAATGTTGCATCCATTGCTCTGAGAACACTACATTGAACAAAAAAAACCCAAAAAAGTAAGTTAGTTGATCCAAAATAAAAAATGATGAGAGGTCCCATGAAGCAGAACACAGGGAACTGACCTTGGAGATAAGGGATTCAAGTTCTGTCTCTGTCAAATATTGGCTGTGTGATCCTAAGTAAATACCAAGTGGGTCATGGTGGACAAGTCTACAACACAGGTGTTGATTCTTTCTGAACACAGGCAACAGCCATATAACTGGAACAGTCCATCACGGATCCAATCTCAAAGCCTACCAGCCTAGAATTTATTAAGAGTGTTTTTTGAGAACCCAAGGTCAGAATGAGACAGCAGAGCAGGCCTTCAGTGGAGATAAACAGGTGAAATTTAAAAATAGAAGGCCAGGATAAACTAAATGCATAATCTAATTCATGCTTCCTTCAAAGCCCATCTTCCTGACAGCCTAATATAATGGCACAGTCCAGTAAAAACACACATTTACAAAAATACTTTTCCTGGTAAGAAACTGGAGAAAACCAGAAGGAACAGGACGCCATAGGCAATATGCTTGACACTTTATTAAACAAATATGGGTTGGGAGGCAATTGTTGTACAGAATATTCACAACTGGGAATAATAATACATATGGGAGCTGAATCAGGCATTTCATACTCATAAAGGCTAATTAATACTACAGTCTAAGAACAGGATAGTCCAGAGATAAATTACTAGCCTGTGTTAAGGGCATTCACGCTAGGGAAACTAGTTATAAAAAAACAATTCACAGCATGGAATGAGAGGGAAAGAATAAAATGGAAAGGAAATAGGATGATGTAGAAAAAAAATCTACAAAAACTAGGGATCCAAATTTGTAATTAAAAAAAAGAAATGTCTCTGTTACAACTTTAGGAAATGAATGGATGGATATGACTAAATATAACACACAGAAGCTGACTGTAAGTAACCCTTACTTCCAGCCCATACTTGAAAACTAATTTACTGAAATCTAGTCCCTAATGAAAGAAGGAAGAGGAAAAAGCAGAAGGAAGCGAGGGTGGAAAAAGGGGGATGGGAAGGAGAAAGGGAAAGGAAAAGAAGGAATATTATTCCAAAATATATTTAAACATCATTTTGGGGCTAAATTCTAAAGAATGATCTTCTTATGCTTGTCTGAAGACAATAATGCACAAAATGGATACTCATTAAATGTTTACTGCATTATGTGACACAAATATAAGTGCAAAAGATACTAGAAATGACAAGATTAACTTTATATACCCATAAAAAAGAAAACTGAAGCTCGGCCAGGTTTTAACATGTATATGAATGATGAAGCAGCAGTAACCCAGTCACTGGGTGATGCAAAAACCTGGTCCTAGCAAATAGCAAAAAGTATTATTATTATTAATATTAAAGAAATTCATGTTTCTGGGGATGTGTGTGCTGTAACTATTTAGAACTGGGCTTCTTATTATTTCATTTATTTATTTATTTATTTTTGCTGAGGCAATTAGGGTTAAATGACTTGCCCAGGCTCACACAGCTAGGAAGTGTTAAGTGTCTGAGATTAGATTTGAATTCAGGTCCTCCTAACTTCAGGGCTGGTGCTCTATCCACTGTGCCACCTAGCTGCCCCAGAACTGTTCAATTTTTTACCAGTTCAATTGCCTCCCAAACTCTGTATTTTTAAGCAGTTAATTATAACATATATAAGTTCTTTACTATTTAATACTATTATTAGATATTTTATGATATGAAATATAAAAGCAGCTTGCATTTTTGTAGCATTTTAAGAGTCGTAGAGCACATTACAAATATCTCATTTGATCTCCAAAATAAGCTTGGGAAATAGGCGTTGTTATGACCCCCATTGTACAGATAAGGAAACTGAGGCAAACCCAGGTTAAATAAGATATACAGCTAGTAAGTATATTGGGCTTGATCTAGATTCAGGAAAGATAACAGGCTTAGTGCTCTATTTACTATAAAACCTAAAGGATGGGCCACAAAGTGTGTACACATATATCCTCATACACACACAGTAGAAAGTTCTTGTTCAGTTGTTTTGCTCATAATTCTTCATGACTTCCTTTGGGGTTTTCCTGGAAGAGATACTGGACTGGTTAGCCATTTCTTTCTCCAAATTATTTTACAGATGAGGAAACTGAGGTAAGTGATTTGCCCAGAATCACATGGCTAGTTAAGTGTCTTGAGGCACTTAATCAGAATTCATGAAGATGAGTACTCCTGCTTCCAAATTAGCACTCTAACTATTTTGTATTTATTCTCTTTATGTGACTTTCCCAGGGCCACACAACTAGTAAGATGAGTCTTTCCGACTCTGTGGCCAGTGCTCTATCCACCACACCACTCAGCTAACCGGATGAACACTAATATGGACAAAAATGCCAACCTCCCATAATCAAAACTTTGCTTCCTAGCTGTGATCTAATGAATGGGCTTTTTTCATGCTTAACATCATTGTCAGCACTTCCAATGTAAAAAAAAAAAAAAAAAAAAAGGCAAAGCAATGTTGGTCATAACCATCACCACTAAGGATGATCTGTTCTTTTACAGATGATGAACTGAACCAAGACAATTCAATTTTAAGTAATTCCAGCAATCTGCATGAAAGGAACTCGACTGCTAACAAGGAATTTGTCACGATCGTCCTGCCAGTTCTTTATCTTGTCATATTTGTAGCAAGCCTTCTGCTCAATGGGCTCGCAGTATGGATTTTCTTCCACATCAGAAACAAAACGAGCTTCATTTTCTATCTCAAAAACATCGTGGTTGCAGACCTAATAATGACCCTGACATTTCCATTCCGGATAGTCCGCGACGCAGGCTTTGGACCCTGGTATTTCAACGTTTTCCTGTGCCGCTATTCATCAGTGCTCTTTTACGCAAATATGTACACTTCCATCATCTTCCTCGGACTGATCAGCATTGATCGTTACTTGAAGGTGGTGAAGCCATTTGGCGACTCTAGGATGTACAGTATCACTTTTACAAAAGTCTTGTCCATTTGTGTTTGGGTAGTCATGGGTTTTCTGGCTTTACCTAATATAATCCTTACAAATGTCCAACCAACAGCGGAAACCATCAATGAATGTTTAAAACTTAAAAGCCCTCTAGGCGTAAAATGGCACAAGGCAGTTATTCACGTCAACAGCTGTTTATTCGTTGCTGTCCTGGTAATACTGATTGGATGCTACATTGCAATCTCCAGATACATACAGAAATCCAGCAAGCAATTTATTAGTCAATCAAGCAGAAAACGCAAACATAACCAAAGCATTAAAGTTGTGGTCGCTGTCTTTTTTACGTGCTTTCTGCCCTATCATTTGTGTCGAATACCATTTACATTTAGCCATTTGGACAGGCTGTTGGATGACTCAGGTCACATAATTCTCTACTACTGCAAAGAAATGACACTTTTCTTGTCGGCATGCAATGTATGCCTGGACCCCATCATTTATTTTTTCATGTGTCGGTCCTTTTCACGAAGACTGTTCAAGAAATCAAATATCCGAACGAGAAGCGAAAGCATTCGGTCACTTCAGAGTGTCAGGAGGTCAGAAGTACGCATTTATTATGAATATACTGATGTGTAGCATTACAAAACCCTCTTCCTATATGTAATGAGTCTGTAAAAAATGTAAATAAATACTTCTTTTGATTACCTCAGAGTTGAAAATAACATATTATACTTTAAAATAATAAGAAACTCTGGAATTTATACTGGTTGAAAGTAATATTGCTGATTGAAAATAATTTTATACTGGTTGAAAGTAATTGAAAACTTTATAGAGGCAAAGAATCATGGAATTAGTCCTTCAGTAGTTCCCAGAAGAGGAAGAAGGGCTGAGGGAGGCTGAACAACTGGCTCATTGTCACATAAGTAATAATTAACAGAGCCAGGAGTCAAAACTGGTCATCTTTCTACTTTACCTCTCTCCATCTTTGTTGCTGTTAAAATAATGGTAATTATTATTATTATACGATAGAATACATGATAAATATCGGTACACACAAAACTAAGTTGGTAACTAAAAATTAAAGGAAACCTCTATGATATAGCAACATATACTTAACTGGAAGGTAATATATACTCACTACTGAACTATCTCAATCATCAGTTTTTACATTTTTATCTTAAAATTTTAAAAGGGACAAAATATAATGAAACACGCCTCTAATTCCTGCTAGAGGAGGGAAAGGCTGGTAGACTACTTGACCGGAGGAGTTCTAAGATACAGTAAAGCTAAAGGCAAATGAGAATTGCACTAAATTGAGCATCACTTTGTAATACAGTCTGAAATTCTTACTACTAAAGGAGGTTGAGACTAATGGATTACAGGAGTTTGAGAGTTCTAAGGTATAGAAATGAGTGTTATACTAAATTAGACACGAATGTGGTGAGACACCAATCTCAGTGATCACATATCTATAATCCTGATTTCTAAAGGAGGCTTAATCTAGTTCATCAGTCCTGAGTTAAACTAGGGCTAAAGCTGACTGGAATCAACATTAAATCTTATGCCTTTTCCCTTCCCCCCAAAAGAGTTAAACAGGCTCATGAAGGAGAAGATGAATGAGTCCAGATCAGGAACTGAGCAGGTAAAACTGTGACACTGAATTCATGAGTGACTGCTGTAGTCTGAGCCTAGGTGAGATGGTGCGATAAGAAAACCAAAGGCCCCCACCAAAAAAATTAAAAGAGTAGCTTGCATTCTTTGTGGGACAAAAACAATGGCAAATTAGTTAGTGTACTGCTAACAGTTATTGAGATCATGAAAGAATGGGTAAAGATGAATTTTTTTTCCCCAGGAGATTCAACAAAAAAAAAAGAGAGAGAGAGAGAGAAAATATTCAGTTTCACAGTCAAAAAGGTGAGAGAGAGAGAGAACACGAGAACATTGCTATTTATTATCATGGAAACAAATACAGTGATTCCGCACTATTCAGAGAAACTAAGAATGAAATAAAAGCTCAGGCTAAATAGCTCAATGCACAAACATCCTCTTGATAACATCCCTGAGAAGTGAGTTTGCCCAACATCTGCTGGAAGAACATAACTGAAGGAGAATCATTTGAGCCTTTGAGTGCCCTCAGTGACCCATTCTACTTCTAAATGATGTGAAGTTTGGTTTGCTTTTTTCCTTCTACTCCTAATTTTGAGTCTAAATCTGCCTCTCTGAAACTTCCACCAGCTGATCCTCTTCCGCCTTTGAGCTAAATAAGACATGTCTTGTTTTACTTCCATAGTGTCTTTTAAATACTGGAAAAACAACTATCATGCCCTCCCCAACCCTTCTCTCATCTAGCCTAAAAATACTCGGCTAGTTCCTTCCAATAATACTTATATAGCATGGTATCTCATCAACTTGGATGTTCACTCTCAGACAGCTCGTCTCTGCCCTTCACTAAAAAGTGGTATTCCAGATTGAACACAGTATTTCGGATTAGATCTGACTAGGGCAAAGCAAACTAGAACTATCACTTCCTCTTCTGTTCCAAATTCTCTGAGTTTTCTCTCATGCAGCTGTTTTAGCTGCTTCTGGTTTTTGAATAGTTCCCTTGTCATACTGTTGACTCATATTGAACCTTTGGTTAATGAAAACCCCCTCAGAAGCTTTTCACAGAAGCTGCTGTCTTTCCTCAAAATCGGACCATCCCTCCACTCTCCTTGAAGTGCTGCTTAATTTCTCTTTAGTTTCAATTCTCTGATCATTGATTATGATATGGCACCTAGGGCACAAGGCAAGAAGCAAAATGTTGAAGTTGGTTAGACCAGGAATAAGAGGTTAGAGTGGGGTTGTGGGGATGACATGATTTCCTTAATCTTTCACAGACTAGTTTCACATCAAGCTTATTAAGGATAATTGAAACCAAAGCCTTTACTCTTGCAAAACGAGAAAAATACAACAAAATAACTTTATCTAGCATCAAAATCTAACCTTTGAATTGGTTTCATCTATATTGTATTAGTGAAGTTCTCTTTATTTTAGAAGATGATTAAATTCAAATTTTACAAGTATTATATCAGGATGACATAAGATCATAAACTTTAAGCCACCTTCTTAAAGAGTGTTGAGACTAACCTTGAAATTTTATAAAGGAAGAAAATAACATTCTAATTACTATTATGAATTCCTCAAGGTCAAAAAAGTAGCTGGCAGAACAGTCAGTATTTGAATCCAGATTCTCTGCCTCTGAATCTGGTGTGCTTCCTATTATACCATGTTGTTTGTCTTAATAATTTATGAAGCAATTATTAAATGCCAGCAAAATTTATTATTATTTGGCTGACATTTAATAATCAAAGTTAGTTAGCAGCAATCATTTATTAAGAATTTACTGTGCATAACTTTTAGGCACTGTGCCTAAAGTTACTAAACAATCCCTGTGGGCAAAACACCTTTTATTGGCCCCTAGACAAAGTCCATACTCAAGAGAGGTTTAATTAAATTGAATCAACACAATAAATATAAGACTAATTCTTCGATCTATTTCAGCAGATTTTTCCTTCTTTATTGAAATACACTTTGATTTTGCCCTTACTGGGTATGGCTTCGGGCTTTTAAGGATTTTATAATTCAGTATGAATGGGGCAAGTCATTTACCTTCTCAGGTACTAAGATTCTTCATTTTTAAAATGAGATGGAAGAAGAAACTCTTATTAAGTCTCTGGTCCTTTCCTTTTATAAAGGTATGGATTTACAATGCTGTTAAATTTGCAAAACAAGACAATCCTTCATGGGCATAACTTTAAGCCAAATGCACTGAAAAGATAGGACAGCATAAAAGTGGCAAAGATTTCCTCAAAACTAAAGGATGCAAAGGATAAGTTTCCTTCTCTTCCATCTCTGTCTGTCTCTCTGTTTCTCTTTCTCCATCTCTCTCTCTCTCTCTCTCTCTCTCTCTCTCTCTCTCTCTCTTTCTCTCTCTCTCTCTCTCTCACACACACACACACACACACATGCCTGACCAAAAAAAAAAATTCCCTCAACTGTCTTTGAGAAATACAAACATCTTTCTGTTTAAAAATGGATTCTGGTGACTAAATTCAAATGACCTTATTTCTGAGAAGCCAACATGGAATGGAGAACTAGTTGTTCCTTTCAGAAGCTCAGGGCAGTGGGAAAATCTATGAAGGATCAGTTCCCCATGATTATTATTACCAGAGATGAAAATGGCAGAACAGGGTTGCTCTCAATCTTCATTATTTCTCATGAGATGGCTCTGTGAGATACTGAGATGTTGAAAAGGTTACAGCCTGGGAACTGCAGTCAGATGTCCTATGTGCAAATCCTGCTTCAAGATACCTATTAGCTATGTAAAGTCATATATCACAAGTCAAGATACCAATTAGCTAAAGCAAGTCACCTAACCTGTGCCTATTCAGTTTCCTCATCTGTAAAAGGCAATAATATAATAGCATCTCTCTTCCAGGCTTACTTTGAGAATATAATGAGATAATATTTGTGATCTGTGAACCTTCAAGCCTTAAATATCAAGAAAGGATGATGGTGGTAGTGATGCAAAGCTGGTTGACTGCATGGTCCTTGGCTGCATGCCCCAAACCCTTTCTTTTCCCACAAACCTTTTCCACAATTTTCCTTTTATTTATTCTTTATTTATTTTCTTTATTCACCATCCTCAGAGCTATTTTCTACTTTTTCATCTTCCTTGTTCCCATGTCTGATCTGGTTGAGTATACCTCAACTACATCAGTTTCTTCTTCCTCTTCCTCCTCCTCCTCCTCTTCTCTCTCTCTCTCTCTCTCTTTTTTTTTTTTGGCTGAGGCAATTGGGGTTAAGTGACTTGCCCAGGGTCAAGACAAGATTTGAACTCAGCTTTTCCTGGTGGTCTATCCACTGCGGCACCTAGATGCCCCTTCATTTATAACTTCTTGTATATAGCTCCCTCTTCCCTCTACTTGCAGTACCTGGTTCTGCTCCTCAGGGCTTCTCCAATAACCTCTCTGTAGATTCCCCTCTCATGACGACTTACTCCACAATGCAGCCAAAACTGCCTCTAGAATAAGCCCAGTACTGTTTATCATTTAACATCATTCCCAACTTGGTTCCAGTTAATTTGTCTATATTTTCTAGAATTTCATGACTCCCACTCATTTGGTCCTCCCTGCCGAAACGACCTTCATCATCTTCACTAACATAATATTCTGTCCTTCACGCCTGGACCTTGGCCAGCTTTCCCTCCTATTCTTCCAAAATTCCAAGCTAGTTTCAAGACTCAGCTCAGATTTCACCTTCTACAGGAAACATATTTTGATTCCCCACCATCACCAGTTGCTGGTGCCCACCCCATCCTAATTCTAGGAAATTACTTTTCATATATTTAGCTTTTAATTATCTATGTTCTATACCTTCTTCCTTACTCCTCTTTCCCTTGAAAAAGATGAAAGATCCATGATCACTGGGAGAATTTTGTATCACTAACATAGAGTGGGTGCTTAATAAGTATCTATTGAATTACTGTATGAGTAAATATATCTCCAGAGTGGCTACATATAAGTCAACTAGTAATCAGCATTAAAAAGGCAAAGAATATGAATCTATGTACTTCATAGCATATCACACATAGTTCTTGGGGTCACCTCGGGAGACCTGACCTGGAGTTCTGTCTCTCTGCTCACCTTGTCTAAAAGCTTCAGCCACAGGAAAAAAAAAATGCTATCCATGTTTTCTAGCGTAGCTTTCACAATCTGAGAATGTGAGATTTCCATCGTTTAGGAAACAGAGAGATGATGTTATTCGCAGGTTAGACCTTTTTTCAGGGGCACTAATGGATGCCTGACACCATGGAAATGGGATTCACACCAGATGTCTCACAAGAGTCATTAACATCAATGAAAATAAAAATCCTTCATGATTCTCTTTTTCAGAGCAGCTAAAACTATTTTCAAACTCAATTACTCAGCAGGCTTCCCCTCCATGCAAAAAATATTAAAATTAAAGCACAAATAAATTCACTTAGGAAACCTATTGAAAGTTAATTAGAAAAGCTTCTGAAAATAACCACAAAAGTACAAACACTGTATAACATAATAAAGGGAAATTGTATTGCCTGAAAAAAATTTTTTTAAAGAAGTCTTTCATTAGTATACTGGACCAGCTCTACAAGCTCTTTACAACGTAACTCCGTTTCCTCATCAAAAAAATGAGGCTAGAATTTGTGCTGGCTACTTAATAAACCAGGAGTAGGAAAAACATATTTAAATATACATTTAAGTTATTATCTCATATTTCTCCCATTTTTATTACACTTACACAACTGTTTAAATCGATTATTGTATTTTAGTCCTTTTCTAAACATTACACAAACATTTACCTGAAGGTCATATCATATTAGAACAGAGGGGATACACACACACACACATACACACACACACACACACACACACACACACAGATCCTTTATCTGCATTTTATATAAATTTAAAATACCATAATATTCCATGACACATACAAACTCATGGAAAATGTATAGTTACTATTTGTAAGGGTGTATTGAAGTTTGCATCTGAAATGACACCATCCAACTAAAACCCAGGTAACATCTGAAACTTTTACCAAGGAGGAAATTGGCTCCCAATATTAATTAACTGAGCATGTACAAAATACCACATATCTAGAAGCCGCTTTACAAAATACATTTTTAATTTAAAAAAAAAAAAAAAAACTCCTCAAAAGAGCCAAATGACTGTATTGTTCAAGATCTGCTTTATCTCAAAAAGTATAACCAGGCACATTTTAAATAGTGCAGCACCACCTAGAGGTGATTTGTGTTTTTCAAAAAAATCAAAAGTTTCACTGCCTTCTTTGTACCATTCATGAAGACTGGGTAGGGTTTGGTGGTCTTGAAGGTGGGGTGAAAATGAAAGCATCAAAGAAAATGACAAACTTCATCTCATGCATCTTTGGAAAAAGCTCTGAATTAATTAAAATTAATTTTCAGTAATTTTATTTTAATTATTTATTATTATTTTATTATATTTACCATTTACTCTTGAAAGAAAACTGTGTATGAGATTTTTCATATTGGTACCTTAAAAAAAGGGTGACACACACACACAGTGACCGACAGAGAAAATGCTAAAACGAGAGAGCTAGAAGGAAACAACTTATAGGCTATTTTGATTTACAAAGAAAGGTATTAAAGGGCATTTAAAAAAGAGAAACAAACAACTGTCAACTAAAAAAGCCTGCATCAATGATCAACTATGAAAGACTTGATTCTTCTCAATGGTTCAGTGATCAAAGGCAATCCCAATAGACTTTGGATAGAAAATGTCATCTACATCCAGGAAAAAAACTACAGAGACTGAATGTAAATCAACTCTTTTTTGGGTTTTGTTCATTTTATTCACTTTTTTTTTATCCCTCTCCTCTGCTTCTTCCCTTTTGTCCTGATTTCTCTCCCAATGATTCATAAAGCAGTGTGTATTAAACCTAAATAAACAAAATTAAAATTAAAATATTCATAGATCCCCCCCAAAAAAGAAAGAAAGAAAAAGAAAGCCTACATCAAAGAGAGGAATAATGTACCAATAAACAGGTAGGTACTCCATGACATATACAGAGCACTTGAGAGTTAATTTCAGAGAGGAAGGTGCTATCTCCCTTGTGAGAGAGGTATGTGAACAGAATGGCATATCTATATCTATCTATCTAGATACAGAACTATAAACTTTAGTAACTTAAAAGTATATAAAGACTTTTGGAATTGTGTGTGTGTGTGTGTGTATGTGTACGTGTCCATATGCAGACATAGTATGTGTGTCTAAGTGCAGTTTTATTTAGGTACTACATGAGGGAAGAAGTGAACATGTAGATGCATATAAATACAAAGAGATACATAAGTACACTCATATGTAAATACACAGACAAATCATAATACATAGGGACATATATTAATATTATTTATTTATTTAAATTTATTTTTAATTAATTATTTAATTTTTTTGCTGAGGTACTGGGGTTAAGTGACTTGCCCAGGGTCACACAGCTAGGACATGTTAAGCGTCTGAGACCAGATTTGAACTCCTCACTTCCAGGCTGGTGCTCTATCTACTTGCACCACCTAGCTGCCCCAATATGTGTATAATTTATAACATGTAAAAGGACATTTTCTTACTAGCTATTCCCTATGTTAATGACATCACATTTCCAATTACAATAAACTTTATAGCTAAAGTTCCATAACATACCTGGGAGACAAGTAGTAAAGGTGTAATGGGGGTGAAGAGGTCCCATACCAGGTTCCCACATCTTTTCTGACTTGAACATATTTCTTGGGAATTATGTCACAACAGTGAAAAGACTTGATAGGATACAACAAACTCTGGATGGTTCCCTCCCTGCTTCAGCTGCATCCTTTAAAAAGTTGAGTCAGCACATGATTCATCTCCAAGGGGGATCAGAAGCTCTCCCTCCCTCGCCTACCACTTCACAAATAACAACTATTCTTACTCAGGGCATGCAACCTGTCGGTAGAGATAACTGCGTTTGAAACCTAATTGCTCTAATATTTGCTTGGCTGGGCAATGGTGACTGAGCTTCAACCCACAATGAACAAGCTTGACTTTGGAGGAAACCTTGTGAGACTGACAATTCAGGAGATCCCCAGGTTATCCAATTTTCTAGAAGAATGTCAGTTACTGCTTCCTGTTTAAATCTTCCTGTCATTGCCCCTTTGTAGTTTCTATGAGTAAAAAACATCAATCATAAGAGAGGAAGAAAAGTTCATTTATGCTTATCTATGTTATATTTTGGGCATCTTTCCCCTTTCTCTCTTTGAGGAGTCAAACCTAAACTGTGAATAATTCTCCAAAGCCCCAGAGATTGTAGGAACTGAACCTAATCACTGCCCTTTGAATCACATAGCTGGTATTGTTTCTGAGGAAGGATTTGATCCCCCTTACGGCCTTTCCCTGACACTTCCTCTTCCACATCAACCACAGTTATACAAGTGAAGTTATGTATTTCTTTTATCTAAACTTAAAAAGCTATAGATTTTTGTTTTGTTTTAAGGTAACTGATTATCTTGTCTTCCCGATCTTGCCACCCTTTTTATATTACTTGTAGAAATTCTACTCGTTGTCGTGTACCGATTTCTTGTATGAATTGCTGCCGACTGTTTGGCAGTCTGTTTGAAGTTATACTTCTTTAACTTCAGCCTTCCCTGGATTAGTACTATTTTTGTCTGGTAGAACATTTTCTCAATTTTTAGAGTAACTTGTGTAATACTGATATTGTTTATATAAAATTTGATAGAATTCTACTGTCAATAACTAACTTCAAGGACTTTTTTTTTTTTTTCATTCCATCTTACTGGTTTTTTTTCCTTTCCATTCTTTTTGAGAATGGATTATATATGATCTCAATTTGGCCTTCTCTTGGTTTGGTTATTTTAAAATTTTGGAGATTTCTTCTGGTTTGATTGTAATTTCACCTTGTATATTGACAATTTAGTTGATTTCTTTTCTGCCAAGTCAGGTTGGCTAAAGGTGTTTGTGTTTTAAAGCCTTTTCTAAGCAAACAGGACCTCAAAGAAAGAATATGAGAAGACAAATTCTCCAGTTCTCTGCCTCCATGGTAGTTGTTTCAGGGATATGCAATACTGCATTATGTATTTTTTTTTCTTTTTTCAAGATTAGATCTCACAGGCTCAAAGTACAGAGGCTATCTATGGAAACTTTTACCTGCTTCAATTTGCCAAACTGGAATGATTCATCCCTCCTTAAGAGAGTCTGGTGGTCTTCTTCTACCAGAGGTATGCCATATTGGTGAAGGACTAAACTCATTTATCATATTGGCTTTTGCTCTCCTGCAGCTCCAAATTCAAGTGGTACATCGGTCTCAATCTCCCCAGAATCACAGACAATGTGTATGTACCATCTTGCTTGGAACTTTGTATTATTTTCAGAATTTTTCAAAATCAGTTTAGATGATTATTTTCTTCTTCTCCCTATGCAATGACACCCCCCCCTTTTTTTTTTTAATTCTTGACATAGGAGAAGGTTATCTGGAATGGGTAGCTAATTGGCAAAGCAGATAGAATTCAGGGCTCAGGCATGAAAGATTTTTCTTGAATTAAACTCTGTCCTGTGACATTAATTAGCAGTATGACCCTGTGCAAGTCACTTAACCTGGTTTTCCTCAATTTCCCCACTTTTAAAACGAGCTGGAGAAGTAAAAAGGCAAAACTATACCAGTATGTTTGTCAAGAAAACTCCAAAAAGTCACAAAGAAGCAGCCACAATGGAAACCACTAAACAATAACAGCATCTTGACTCCACCATAAACAATGACCTCTGAGGTGCAGGGAAGGAAAGATTACGGGGGAAAATTCAAGCTCTTAATTAATTGAAAGCATTAATTATGCTGAGAAAGAATTAAAGAACCAAAAAAAGGTTTGTGCTTCTCTTAGGATTCAGAAAAGATTCTCACTTGCTGTTCTGAAGACCTGAGAACATCAAGAAGATGGGTACCTCCTGGGCACTTTCTATGGCAGCCTGCAGACAACAGTCACATGTCTGATAACTTTATCCAGCAAGCTGTGATTAAAGATATCTGGAGTCACCACAGGATTTATTGGAAGTCTTTCCTTGTAATAACAGGACAAACTATTGTAAACAATTTTCTCAAAGAAAAAGGATCTTGGATATATATACATATACATATATATACATATACATACACACACACACACACACACACACACACACACACACCACTGAATTAATGCATTTTTTTTAAAACCATAGCTAATGGTAAGGCTAGGAATTCTGACTTTCCTAATGATCTCCTTTGAGATCATTAATAAAATTCCACATATTACTGAGAATATAAGTTTCTTGAATCACAAAGGTGATGATTGATCCCAGAACAAGGATAATATCATTTCACCCCTGTCCATTGTCCTTTTAGAAGTGGTAATATGAGATTATAATCCATTTAACCTGCAACTTTCTCATCCCACAGGAACCAGCATCATGCTGAGTCCTGCCAAATGTGATGTGCTTAAAATCACACAAGGGGCCTGCATGATTGTGGTTCAGAATGGTAAGATTTATTAAAGCTCCCAACATCATGAAGCTCAGTAGGAGATAGCTGAATGAATACTAGTTCAGGATTGAGGGTAAGAAAATTAAGGGTTGTCAAGAATGACATTTGAAGACTGACTTGAAAAAAAGGATCCAGATCATCAATGATACAGATTTATAGATAGAAAAATCCTGGGAGGTCATTCCCTCATTTTACTGAAGACAACAATAAAATCTGCTATGATGACAGATATTATCAGAAGAGCCCAAAAGAGCAATATGTCCTATAGAATTCCCAGAGCTATAACGTTGTTGTTGTTGTTTTATTAAAGCTTTTTATTTACAAATCATATGCATGGGTAATTTTTCCAACATTGACCCTTGCATAACCCTTTGTTCCAAATTTTCCCTTCCTTCCCTCCACCCCCTCCCCTAGCTGGCAGGTAGTCCAATACATGTTAAATATGTTAAAATACATGTTATATCCAATATATGTATACATATGTGTACAGTTACCTTATTGCACAAGAAAAATCAAATCAAGAAGGAAGAAAAAGAAAACAAAATGCAAGCAAATAGCAACAAAGGGTGAGAATACTATGTTGTTTCCATACTCTGTTCCCACAGTTCTCTCTCTGGGTGTAGATGGCCCTCTTCATCACTGAAGAAGTGAAACTGGTTTGAATCATTTCATTGTTGAGGAGAGCTACATCCTTCAGAATTGATCATTATATAGTCTTGTAGTTGCCATGTATAAGGATCTCCTAGTTCTGTTCATTTCACTCAGCATCAGATCATATAGGTCTCTCCAAGCCCCAGAGCAATAATGTTAAATTCATCAGCAAACTTTTCTTTTGAAAACTTGACTTTAATCTTCATAGTCCATAGAAATTTACATAATTTTAAAGCCAAAACGCATTGCCACTATGTGACCATAGCCAAATCACTTGAACTCTGTCTTAAGTTTCTTCATCTGTAAGATGAGGATAGTAACAGTACCTATCACCCCCAATTGTTGTGAGGAAAATATAATAATTATAAAGAACTTAAACATGGTGTCTTGCACACAGTAGGCACTATCTAAATGGCAGTTATTATTATTATTATTATTATCATTGTTCTGAATATAATCTAGCTGTGACAATCCTCCCATTTGAGCCCTGTAACCTCAAGGTCCAGTGCTGTACCAAAGAGAGGCAGAAGTTATATGACTTGATTTTATACGTCTAATGAATTTAGTGTACTTTAGCTATAAAATGGCATGGTAGCAATTGTAAGGGGAAAAAAGGGGCTGTTTCAAATGACCTTTTATCATCACTGAAAGATTTTAGGTTATATTATCACAAACTAATGAGTGATCTAACAAAATAGAAAACAAGTCTCTTATACCAGTGTCTTTACTAGAATCTTTAAAATTGGATAATGTTCTATTGAAAAACATAAAGGATTACAAAGGTCTCTATTGATACTACCAAGTTCGCTGACCATCATTTCTATGGCTTAATTTAAAAAAAAAAATTATTTAAATGTTCTCTAAGCTATTTTAACAATGAAAATTGCAAATAAGACTGTTATAAAGTCAGAAATACTCTTATAACCACATTTTATTTTTATTAAAATTTTCTTAAATCTGCCAACATCAATTAATGCTTATTCGATACCTGTGGAGGAGAGAAGTCAAAGCACTTTTGGACCACTTTCTCTTCTAATTCTTGATGTGTAGATAATATATCTGGACTGTTAGAAGAAGCAGTTTGGGTCAAGAATGAAATTAGCTAATTCTAATGAACAGCCATTTAGAAGCACTCACTGCAAAGCTTTTTCAGCCCAGCAGATGAACACTCCTGTGAACAATTGGATATGCTTGGAAGGAGTTGGTCTAATAACTATTCAGCAAAAATCTCTAATGGATGCTTCCTGGTTGCTTGGATAAAGTGCTTCTCTGTTACAACTTGGTAGAGACTGTTAGACCTAATCCCTTGAGAAAGGCAGGAGCCCACCCAAATTGGATTTCATTTTCGATGACTTTAGCCTCTCTTCAAGGAAAGGATGATCTGAGCCCTAATCTGAATGCCTTCTGTCCTCCCTAATGATGGAGCCACTAATCTTCCCTTAGCACCAGGGGACTACTGGGTATAAAATTCACACTCAAAAAATCTTTCTGTATGAAGAATGCATTTATTTTAAATGAGGCATGTTTGCCTCCATGACTGCCGAACACCCAAAGAGCTGGTTCAAGAAGAGAAGAAATCACTAAAAGGATCCCAGGGATACAGAACAGCATGAACACAATAGGCATGGGTTTATGCAAAGAAAATATGAATGTAAGTCTCTGTGAATTCAGCTGCTGCTTTTGACTTCTAACAGAGCTCAGTCATGGGGAGGAGCAGGAATATTTGTGATGGGCTGCCCTGAGCTATTAAGTTTTTTTTTTTTTTTTAAACCAGTTCCCCTGTTGGGAAAGTATGTGCAGCCTGGGAGCCATGGCAACTCAAGGCTGTACCATGTCTGTTATTTTAACCCAGGGTGGAGAAAACACCTCCACTGGCCTGAGCACCAATCAAGTCATCTGTCTAGAGCAGGGGAAGGAAAGAATCCTTGCTTTGAGGAATAGAGTAATCAAAGGTAATAGAGAACATGTCACAAAAGGAGCACCAAAGCAGGACTTCAAGGATAAGAGGAGAAAGAAAAAGAAGAAGATGATGAAAAAGAGAACGAAGAGGATGAGGAGGAACAAAAGGATAAGGAGGATAAAAAGATTAGGAGGAAAAGAAGAGGAGGAGAAAGAAGAGAAGTAAGAGGAGGAAAAGGAAGAAGAAGAGAGAAGAGGAAGAGGAACGAGAAGGAAAAAAAGAGGAGGAATATGAAGAAGAAAAGAAGAAGAAAGAGAAAGGAGAGGAAAATAAGATGTTAGAGAAAGTCAAAAATGATGCTTCAATACTGATTGTCCAATTAATTTCATTCTGATAGTAATATAGGCAAGACAACAACACTGGCTGATTTGGGAAATGTGCAACATAGCTTTTCTTTTTTTTTTTTTTTAAATGAACACATACCTGTGCTCTGTAGTACCCCTCCCCCCCTTAATAACAGAAGTGTGGCAATATTATAGTGTTACAATAGGTTGTTTTATTTCCAGGAACATGAAAAGTAAATGAGGAAAGAAATGAAACCAGAGATGACTACAGATTTATGAGAGAGTATCTTCACTATAGATTTAAACTCCAGAAACATAAAATATCTGTTCTTTGAAGAAGGAATAACTCCAAAGATGACATTTTCTAAGAAGAAACTGTGATCTCCAAGGTTAATTTAATTTCTTAAGTATATGATCTACAGATGGTGACATAACTGAATAGATACAAGACTCAATAGATCTGAGTCATGAAAACCTGGATTCAAGACTGGCCTCTGATCTTGGAAAAGCCACTTAATCTCATGGTGCCTGAGGTAATTCTTTAAGATCTGAAACTGCAGAGAAAATGGAAACCTGCTTTGGTGGAGAAAATGAGCTCAGCGGGGAGTTCCCTATATCAATGAAATCATGTCTTGTCGCTGACCCATAAGTCCTCTTGCAAAAGTCATGTAGGTATATTCCTTACTCCCATTATGGGAACTTTAGTTTTTCTTACTAATTCTTCTCCTGATTGGTTGGTTGGTATGGCCTTGAGTACACCATGGCACTTCTCTCCCTTTAAGATTGCTTAACTGTAAAATGAGAGGGTGGGGCTAGGAGACCGTATTGTCCCATCCAACATGAAGTCGCACAATTTTCTGGCTGTGGACCATAGACATTCTAACATGAATTACTTCTTTCCACCAGAAGTACATTTGAATGAGCCTTGCTAAGGGTACAGAAGCACTGATGATGGGGAAAGAAGGTTGGTCATGTTGGGCATGGGCCACTCTAAGGCACTGGGTAGAACTGAGGGGTAAAAGTAGGGGATAGGGAGAAATGTGAAGTCACTTGAGTGCAGGACCTGAGGAGAACAGGAAGATGTGAATTTAATAGTTGGGCTATTATTTTAGATAGAATAAAATTTTTGTATACTGGAGGACATCATTTATAGCACTATAACTATGGGGAAATGAGTTCCTAGTTGCAAACAAACTTTTGGAACATGATACTTTGGGGAATACCTATATAGTGAATAGTAACAATCATGACCTTTCTAAATCTGTAGGACAGAATGATGCTAAGTTTAAGTAATTGCAGGCTGGCTCCTCAATAAGATTATAAGGCGTCCAAGGTGGAAAGAGAAGATGGCTGGGAAGATGGGTGAATGATATTTTTCTTAAGTTTATGTATCAAGAAGGCAGTGCCAGAAGCAAGATTGTATCGAGAGCTTCCTGACCACAAATGCAGCCTACTAAGCAGCCCAGCAGACAAAACTGGGTTCAGAATTGAGTCCCATTTCCAGAAATGTAGGATTTTCAACAAGCCTTGTAACCTTCATTTTTTATGAAATGAAATGATGATAATGCTACTTTATCTGCCCTCACACAATGGTTTTATTTAGAAAACAGTGTTCTGTACCCCACAAAGCCCCCCAAGAATGAGGGCTACCACATCAGGTACTCTAAAATATTTCAGAGTGTTTTATAACAACTCAGGAATAAAAAAAACACTTTGAAAAAAAAGAAACACTTTTTTTTAAGTCACTTATACTATAATGAAAAGATATGCAAAACAAGAGTGCTTCCAAATAACAGCTTCCTCTTCTGTCTTCCACAAAAGGCTCTGCGCAATGCAATTTGAGCCTGCGAGAAAAGGAAGGAAATGTGTATTCATTTAGTGTCTACTGTACAACTATTATCTCATGGATCCTCATAACAATCCTTGGGAGGTGGCTGCTATTGTGATCCCCATTTTATAGATGAAGAAATTGAGGCAGAAAGGGGTAAAATAACTTGCTCAGGTTTATACAGTTAGTAAGTATTTGGGGCTGAATTTGAATTTTAGTCTTCCCTAGTGGTGGAGACAGAAAAGTAGATATATTTTGATGTCAACAGTATTTTTCCCTTTAACATACTGAATGTGAAATCATGTATGTAACAAAAAGGATACTTTTTACTAGGGATAATTTTTATATGAAAATGGGATTAACTTCACCTGTTTTACTCCAAAATTACCCCACTGATCTCCTTTTATTATGTGTCTAATTAAAATCCTGGTCTTCAATATTTAAATATTTGAAGTCCATGCAGAGGAAGGTTTTCAACACTAGGCCAGTCATTTTACCAATCTAGGCAACTTCACTTTCAAGAAGAAAATTCTCTGCCTTTTGCAAATATTATCTCTTTTGACCTGAAAAGATAGGTACTGTTATGATTCTCATTTTACAACCGAACAGACTGAGGTAGGCAATGCTTAAGTGACTTGTCCAAGGTCACAAAGTCAGTAGGTTTCAGAGGCCACATTTATTTCCTCCATCCAGGCCCAGTACCAAATCCGCCAAATTTAGAATTTAGGAAATCTGTTTAAAATGACTCCAAGCTCCAATACACAATCAAACTAGTTTGGGAAATGCCGAGTTAAAAGAGACATTTAGGCTTTGTTTGAGAATCAAACAGCCTCTTCTCAAAAGACTATTATTTTGTTTAGATCAAGTCAAAATGAACGCTTCTACTGGTAGAATCTAAAGATTCAGCAGCTTAGAAAAATGACCATTTAGCCATTTTGAGTAGTTGAGCTTCCAGATAACAAAACTATCTTTATCTTCAACTAGAATACAATAAGAAGATGCATATCTTTTTAATAAAATATTAAAGTTGTGTTCTTTAAAGTTCTTCCAGTTATAAGTTAGAAGAAAGGAACCATTTGATTTATAATCTGCAATAGGTGTCCTTACTTGAGATCTGTGAACTTGTATTGTTAAAAAGATATCTATTTGGTTAAACTGTATTTCATAAGAGAGAAACTATTTCTTGGTTTTCTCCATTACTTTTAATCTTATCAAGTTATCAAGTTTGATTCTCTGCAAGGAGAGAAGATACACAGGGAAAATTTAAGTTATATAAAAAAGGAAAAAATCATGATAAGATAAAATATTAAATATTTAAAAATAAAATTAAGGAAAAGTAATCTCTGAATTTTCTTTCAGTTGGAATTTAACACAGTATTACCTCACAGTAAGGTGGGAGTTGGATTCCTCAAGTTTCTTTCTCTGCTCTACAGTTTGTCAATTTGACGTCATTGACTTTTTAGTTAATGTTCTAAGTCAATTCATTTCACAAAGTGTTACTTGCTTTACCTACCAGAAGATGGCGATATTTTATCATAATTGTTTTCCAAACGAATTCTTAAAAGAAAAAAAAAAAAAAAACACTTAAAAAACCAAGACGAAACAACTATCAGATTATCTGTCATTTCTTTCTACAGGGGAAAGTCATTATAATGAGGCCAGGGCTGATTTTTTCAAGAAGGAAAGAATACATGACTCATGTATGTGTAAGTAGTATCCAAGTGAGTACCCAAGAAATAAGGGGAAAACCCTAGGTTGGATTCAAATTAAAATCAAGAGAATTTTAGGTCTTAAAACAATGTGACTATTAAAGTTAGAAATAAAGAAAAGAAGAGGGAGTAGAGACTGACTTCATTAGTTTAGGATCCTCCCAGATGACAAAACTCCATCTGTGAGAACAGGTTAGATATTCTCTGCAATTTATAGTTTCTCAGAACATTGTAAGAACTAAGTGATTTGACCAGGATCACATAGCCAAAGTGTATCAGAAGGTGATACTGAACTCAGGTTTCCTGACTGCTAAGCCCACGCTAAATACCACATAGTAAATTATTTGTAATATTTTAGTAAATTACTTCCTAAGGTCTAGTAAACTTTAATATAAACCATTATTTCCTTTTGTACTCCCTTCAAAGAAATATAGTGTAATCAACAAAGGATTATAAAGGGAGTACAGGATATGAGTTTGACTTTAGGAAAGGTTTCTTTTGGCGACCAATCCTACTGATCAGTCAATCAATAAGCACTGTGCTAGGCACAAAGAACACAAAAGAAAAAGCAAAAAAGTTACTTCCTTCAAGCAGGTTTTCACTTTCTTAATCCATAAAAGAGAGTTTGGAATTGATCTCTAACCTCAAACATTCTCTGACCAATGATCTGCCTGCATGAAACTATACAATTAATCATAGCATCTATTTTATCTAGGGTAACAGATTAACACAGAATTCATCTCCTAAGTCAGAATTTTTCAATTCTGCAGCTAGTTTACAATTTTTCATCAAGTTTGGCCCAGCTACCAAACTACAGACAGATAACTGGTTCTACAACTATCACTTGAGGTTGGTCCTTGAGACCAAGGATTGCTTTTTCTGTTTGTCTTCCTGTCCCCAGAAATTTCAAATAAATGCTTATTGAAAGACTAGATGAATGGAAAATATGATTGACATTTGCAACAGATTTCTGGGGATATACTATTTGTATACTTTGATAGTCAATGAAACTGAAGGGAAAACAACAAGCTGTGACAGGATTTTACTCCCCACAGAATACTAATACCCAAAGTACTTGGATCAAGAGATATAGATTAGTATAATTTACCTTCTAACAGACCACAGAATAAGAAGATTCATACCTTTATAAACTATTAATGTTCTTTAAAACTTCTTCCAGCCACAGGTTGGAAGAAAGGAACTGTTTGATTTATAGTGTAGGAAATAGGAGTTCTTAACATGAGGTCTTTGAACTTGTATTATTTTTTAAAAATTTGGTTAAACTATATTTCATTATAACTTTTTTCTTCTGTGGTCTCATGTATTTTATTTCATACATTTTAAAACATTCTGAGAAAGACCTGATAGGTTTGATCAGAATACCAAAGAAATCACACACACACACACACACACACACACACACACACACACACACAAATTAAGAATTCCTGGTCTAAAATAAGATTAAAAAATTACATTAGGTTAAAACTTTTTTTTTAACTATTTCTAATAATAACTTTTAATTTTCAAAATATATGGAAAGATATTCTGCAAGACCTTGCATTCCAAGTTTTTCTTCTTCCCCTTCCCCCACTCTCTCTCCTAAAAAGCAAGCAATCCAATTTATGTTGAACATGTACAATTCTATACATATTTCCACATTTAACAAGCTGCACAAGAAAAATCAGATCAAAAAGGAAAAAAAGAGAAAAGAGCAAGTAAACAACAACAAAGGTACATGTTGTGTACTATGTTGTGATCCACTTTCAGTCCTCTTTCTGGCTAGAGATGGCTCTCTCCATCAGTTTCATTGGAATTGACACATCCATCACAGCTGATCATCATACAATTTAGGAAGAAATGTTCTTGACTTCAAATCTAGACTTGGACACTTAGTAGTTGTGTGACCCTTGCCAAGTCATATAATCCTGTCTGCCTCAGTATTCTTATCTGTAAAATAAGTTGGAGAAGGAAATAGTTGCTGTGTACAGTTTTCTCTTGGTTCTACTTACTTCACTTAGTATCAGTTCATGTAATCTTTCCAGTTCTTTTTAAGCTCATCTTACTGATCATTTCTTATAGAACAATATCCCATTACATTCATAGACCATAACTTATTTGGCCATTCTCCTACAGATGGGCAGCCTCCCAGTTTCCAGTTCCTTGTCACCACAAAAAGGGCTGCTACATTTTTGTACATGTGGGTCCCTTTCCCTTTTTTATGATTTCTATGGGTTACAAACTCAGTAGAGACACTGCTGGTTCAAAGGGGGTATGTACTTTTTGATAACTTTTTCGGCATAGTAAAGCCTTCTTGAAAGGAATAACTACTGGAGAAATCTTTCCTATGAAAAATCAGCCAGTACTCCCAAGGATGCCAAAAAGGAAGGAAAGTTAAGGATTTTTTTTTTCACTTGTTTTGAATATGTTTTGAATGTGCCTTCCTTGAAATCTGGAGTAGGAGGAGATGTTAAGATGAGAAAGTGGTGGGTAGTTAGATGATGGGTTACTAGGTAACTTGATGCATAAGTAGAAGTCAGAATCCAGGCTCAGATACTTCTTACCTGTATGACCCTGGACAGGTTACCTCATCCTGTCTGTCTCAGTTCCTTCTCTGTAAAATGAGTTGGAGAAGGAAATGGCAAACCACTCTAGTATCTTTGTCAAGAAAGCCCCAAATGGGGTCAATGACAATTGGACACGACTGAACAACGACGAAGATGATCCTTTCAATATTTTTCACCTTTATTAATCCAAAATAATGTGTACCTATCATTTCTACCGATAGAATGTGAGCTCTCAAACCACAAGAACTGTTTCCTTGTGTCTTTGTAAATGCCCACCTCCAATGCCCTAAGTATTCCTTAGTAAATGCTTGCTGATTATCAATCAGCAATAAAAGCAAATGAATAATCATAGACTCAAAATTCTAGACTTAAAGCACTAAGGCTAAGAGACTAAAGCACTGAGAGCCTCCTAGAATAACTGTTCTATTTTTGAAGTATTTTAATTATTTGGAATGGGGAACCTAGGTGCTACAGTGGATAGAACATTAGGTTAGAAATCAGGAAGAAATGTTCTTGACTTCAAATCTAGACTTGGACACTTAGTAGTTGTGTGACCCTTGCCAAGTCATATAATCCTGTCTGCCTCAGTATTCTTATCTGTAAAATAAGTTGGAGAAGGAAATAACAAACCACTCCAGTATCTTTACTAGGAAAACCCCAAAAGGGGCTGTGAAGAGTTGGACACGATTGAAAAACAGCAACAACAAATTACTGTGAGGCCTTTGATGACATCAAACTTAAATTTTCCTTTTTGAAATGTCCACCTGTTCATTTTTCTTATTACTTCAGCTCTATGGAGCAGGGCTAGACACTAGAAGCTTAAGCCTTTTCCTATCCAACCATAGTTGGGGGAATAGAGAATATTTGATAGTAGACAACATTTCTTTTATGTGGTCTTGTTCAATCTTTAGTGCTTATCAAAACTAAAATAATTACATTATTTACATTAAAATCTAATCTTGAAGAAAAACTGGTAAGTGAAGAAAGGTGTTGGTTTAAGATACAGTCACAATTACTTGGCATAGAGCTACAATGATTTTAACATTAGTGAGATATTGAAGCAATCTAGAAATCCAAGATATTTCCCTATTCTGATGAAAACAAAGTATGCTGGTGAATTAGTCTTAATGCAGAAAAGTCAATAGAGATTGTAGAGGATACCCCACCTATAAATTCAAATAGCAAGAAAGCAGATTGTAATACTTGTAATGAATTGTTTTGCTACTATTGATTATTCAGGGATTTTTCATTACTACAAATGAGAAAAGGAAAAATTTTGTGGTGATGGTGATGGTGATGATGATGATGATGATGATGATGATGATAGCAGCTAATAGTTACATGCCAGGCACAGAGCAAAATACTTCACAAATATTAGCTCATTGAGCCTCAAAACAACCCTGAAAGTAAGAAACTTAACATTACTCCCAGTTTAGAAATGTGGAAACTAAGGCAAACAGGTTAAGTCACTTGCTCAGGATCATAGAGCTTTAAAAGTATTTGAATTTAGGTCTTCCTGATTCCATTGTACCCCCAAGTTGTCTCAGTATATAAAAATTCAGAAATAATAATCCACTGTTATTTTGCAAATATTTCATTTGATCCTGCTATGTGCCAAGCACCTTGCTAAATGATGTACAAAATTTGATGATCATTTGATTCTCCCAACAACCCTGAAAAGTAGGTACTATTACAGAGTTAATTTTATAAGTGAGGAAACTGAGGCCGGCGGGTCTACAGCCAGGAAGTATGTGAGGCTCAATTTGAACTCGGGTTTTCCTGTGCCCCCCCCAGTGCTCTGGCCACTGTGCTATTTACCTAGCTGCCCCCAAACACAGAATAATTTAAAGAGGAAGAGATTTCCAGTAACTGGGAAAGTTGTAATTCAATTGAAAAGTTGTATCAATGCCTAAAAACAGCTCCCTTTTACATAACACCAACTCACGCTTATATAAGGCTTGAGTTATATTTTATTTGTAATCCACCCCTCATCTGAGTCTCACATCTTGCTTAATCTTCTGCCGTGATCAACTGCACTGGGTCACAGCAGAGAAAAGGCAGTAACCAGAATTCCGAAAGCCCTAGGGAGGTCTGGGAAATCAATGCTCTGGAACAAAGCCAAGTTAACTTTTTCTCTAATCCAGTATGGAGTCAATTGTAAGACATGAGGTCACGCTCATAAATAACACAGTGTTCCCTCCGTCCCCCTCCTCGGCCTCCGTGTATCACCTCCCACTGGCAAGAACTTATATACAACCAGGTAGTCAAATGGTCCATATCCTTTCTCCAGTGCTTGAATCTTAGAGACTTTCTGCTGGCAATAACAGGAAAAACAATTTCCCCTTTCACTGCCCCACAGGTGGGACTGTTTGGATAGGCTCAATGATTAACAGAAAGCACTAATCTAGCCAGCTTCAGTGTTGGTCTATCCTTGAAGGCAAATTAATCTCCGAAGGAGATGCAGATAGATCTTGAAACACAGAGTGGATAAAATAATCACATGCAGCCCTGATGGCCCCCATTTCCCTACTTCTCCCATAAAACCTGTGTACCTGCTCTCCCAGGGTTTCTGGGACAAACCTTGGGTCAGGAGAACACCTCATTTCTCTTTATGAGACATAGAGAAAAGAAAGAAATCAAATTGGATAAAATATAAGGTGAAGGGTATCCAAAGAGACCATTTCTTATTATTTTTGGTAATAACAATCTTAGTCCTGAAACCATGAATATTCTTATGATGCTTTAAAACTTTTCTTTCTTTTTTATTAGTACAATCTTGATAAATGTCAACATATCTTTACACAAGAATGAAACAAAACATTGATTTTGTGAAGTTGAATTGCTTTAAATATATGGTCAATTCTTTCAAAAGATCCAATACTGTTCTCCATTTCTCAGACTCGTTTTCAACTTCTTCTTCTTCTTCTTCTTTTTTTTTTTTTTTGATATCACTATTACTATTTTTCATTTGCTTCCTAACTCTTCCCTGATAAAAGCTCTCCCATATGACAAGTAAGCACAGACAAGCAAAACAAATTATAGAAACTTTCAAAAAGACCTCCAACATTGCTTCCAATTCTAAAGAGAAAATTCTAGCAATTTGGGGTTTTCTAGGAGGCCAGGAATGTCACACAAGTCTAGCTAGAGTTATAGCTCTCTTATTACTATTACTATTAATATAAATAATAACAATAGCATCATGTTTGTTTGGCACATTACTTTCCCCTAATAAGTGTAGCAAATAGTGCATATTTTGTGGGTCCAGATTGTTAACTTTGTCAATCAACTGCATTTCTTAAGTACTCATTGTGTACTAAGTACTGTACTGAGTCCTAGGAAAGAAAAAGAAGGAGAAAAATAGCCCTCTTCTATTAATGAGCTTAGCATAATAGGAGAGCCAACATGCAAACCATTATGCGCAGGCAAAACTTTTGCTGTTCATCAGACTCAGTCCTGCCCAACTCTTCATGACTCCATATGGATTTTCTTGGCAAAGATACCCAAGTGGTTTCCTTCTCCAGCTCATCTTACAAATAAGGAAACTGAGGCAAACAAAGTAAAGTGATTTGTCTCGGGTCACACAGCTATTAAGTTCTGAGGCCAGATTCGAACTCAAGAAGTGAGCCTTCTTGACTTTCTGTCCAGCACTCTATCCACTATAGATACCCCCATAAGCAAGATATAGATAAATTTGGAAATAATGAACAGAGGGAAAGCACTGTAATTAAGGATGACAGGGAAAGGCTTCAGTCGGGCAAACCTCTTATTAATACAGATGGAACTTTAAAACAGGGTTTTATCACCTTTTTTTGTGTGTGTCATGGACCTCACACTATGCCCTATCTTGGGCAATCTGGTGAAGCTTATGGGTTTCTTCTCAGAATAATATTTTTAAATGCAGAAAATAAAAGGAATAGAATTACAAAAGGAACACATTATGTTACTGTAATTTCTCACAAGCATGATGATGGGAAGCAACCCAGGGATAATTTCTTTGTGGCAGTCAAGGGGTTAAGATTGGAATGAGCAGGTAGCAGGCTTAGGCAAGAAGTGGCACAGGGCCAAGGATGTCTAATCTGATAACACACCTGCAGGCTTAAGGGGAGCTGGGAGGCTGGTTGATCTATTCCCTTCCTGAGCCCAACATGGCAGGCAATGTGGCAATATCCTAGCAAGGACTTGATTTCTGCTTATGTGCAGACTTGACTTGGTGATGAAGAAAGACACCTTGGGAAAAAAAGCTACTAATCTCACTTTTGTAAAATGTGAAGCATAACAGATTTCTATAACAAATAGATATTTGCTATTGAAATGTTTTTTGGTCATGTGCAACACTCCATGGTGCCATTTGGGGTCTTCTTGGCAAAGATACTATAGTGGTTTGCCACTTGCTTCTCCAGCTTGTTTTACAGATTAGGAAACTGAGGCAAAAAGTGTAAAGTGACTTGCCTGGGATCACATAGCAAGGCTGTATTTGAATTCATGAAGATGAGTTTTTCTGATCTCAGGTCCAGCACTGTATGTTCTATTGCCTTTATCTTAGGGGAAGTTGAATTAAAAGAGAACAGAACTAACCACAAAGACAAGACAAAACCAGCCCATATAGAGAATATCCTAGTGGAGGCTCAGTGGGGTGGTGAGGAGAGAGGTTAGATGGGATGATGGAAGAAGGCAATTATAAGAAATTATAGATCGACTACCCTGTTGCTTTGACGGATTGTTCATGTTATGTAATCATCCAGACTGTGGTTTAATGTTAAAATCACAGAGGGATGTCAGAGGCCACTGAGTTCAGTTTGTTCAGTCTTTACAATTCTTCAACCATCCTTTGCTTAAAAGCCTTCAGTGCCTGGGAATCTTTCCCATCACAATGCTCTTCTCATTCAGAAAAAAATCACAGAATCTTTTTTTTCTCATTTTTTTGGTAAAGCAATCAGACTTAAGTGCAGGGTCAAACAGCTATTTAGTATCTGAGTCCAGATTTGAACTCTGGTCCTCCTGAATCCAGAGCCAGAGCTTTATCCCCTGTGCCACCTAGCTGCCCCTCAAAATCAAAAAAGTGGAACTGAAAGCAGTCTCCCTCAGTGACCCATATCAATCCAAGCTATATTAGAAAAAGAATCACCATCAAATGAGGTGAAATTCATCATTTCCTAAGAAAGCCCAAGATATTCTGAGGTATTTCTAACAGTTAAAAAGTTTTTCCTTATAGCAAACCAAAAATCTACCCTTCACACAACTCTCTCTCTCTCCTGCTGCTCCCTTCCCTAAGAGTCCTAATTTTGTCCTCAAGGGGCCAAGCAAACTCCAACTAATGAGATAAAATGCATAAAGCACTTATTAGCAGACAGTGGGTGCTTAATGAATGCTTGTTCCCTTCCCTTTCCATGAGACAACAACACTTCAACACTTCAAATAAATAAGGACGATTGTCCTCAATTGCTACTCTCTGGGACTGTGTCCTTATCAAAATCAATGTGGCCCCATCAGCACTGAGTAGTTGAGACACCACCATAGATCTTTGACCCATAAATAACCTTCAATGCATCATAAAAGCACTTTGGATTGTTTCTATCATCAAAAAAAAAAATGGAATTTCATCTGCCTTCTTACTGAGCCAAAAATCCTGCATCTAAGCTTTGAATGTACTTTACTTTTGATGGAACTGAATGCTATCTTCTTTGAGAAAGATGAACTATATCCTGTGAGCTCTCTCACAAGAGCTGAGTTTTTGTTTTTGTTTTTTGTAGAATGTTCACTCAATGCAGTTTCCAAAGTATAGGTCGACTCTCTCCTGCTTGTGTTAATTTTGGCTTAACAAGAAAGCACAAGTACACCATCAAACAGCATCCACCATCCATATGTGAAACCATCAGTTACAGAGAAATTCTGAATATTGTTGATAAGTTCACTCGCCTTGGCAGTCTACTTTCCAGGGATGTTCACACTGATAATAAAGTTGACACACACATTGCCAGAGCTAGCTCAGTATGTGGGAAGCTCCAAAGGAAAGTGTAGGAGAGAAGAGGTATTGATTGACTAGCAAACTGAAGGTCCTCAGAGCCATTGTGCTGACCTCATGTTGTATACCTGTGAAACCTGGACAGTCCACCAGCGCCATGCCAGGAAACTGAATAACTTCCATTTGAATTGTCTTAGGAAGATTCTGAAGATCACCTGACACAATAAGATACCAGACACTGAGGTCCTTTCTTGAACTAAACTGCTAAGAATTCAAACTCTGCTGCAAAGAATGCAACTCCATTGGGCTGGCCATATTTGCCAAAAAGACTTTTATACAGAATTCACACAGGACAAGCACTCACATGGTTGTCAGAAAAGGACACTTTCAAGATTTTTCTTAAGAGCTTTAGAACTGGTTGTATGATATGGGGGACACTGGCACACTTGGGCAGTCCCTCATCAGAAAAGGTGCTGTGCTCTATGAGTAAAACATAATGGAAGTAGCTCAGAAGAAATGCCAGATGCCCAAGGTTAGGAAATCCACCCTGAATATTCATAGAGACTTTTGTGTCTAATCTGTGGCAAAGTATTCTGAGCTTGTAGCACTTTGATCCAACTCTTAACACAGTGACAGCATTTTGGTCTCTTCAATAACAAAGGATAACAACCAATTCAAATTGCTACTTTCTAATTGGTATAAAGAAAATCAATCAAATTCTCTACTTATTACCCAACTCTTGTTATCCTTCTGTCTCAGTGGCTGTGGTCATTTCAATCAGTCAAAAATCATATTTATTAAGAGCCGGGAACCTGTGCTAATTAATCACTGGATTTCTATCATATTTCTGGACTCTCACCCATTTCAAAGGCTCACACATAATTGAGAAAGGCTCTTAGGGGATCAGGGAGAGTTCTACTTCTATTAAAATAAGAGAAATGACACGGTTTAGTAGGTAGGAAAATGAGAAACACTTCTGACACATGTCATGTGCATATGTAATAATGAGAATTTTCCAAAAAGGGAGGAACTTTGAATTTGTCCAGATTAAGAGTGTGTGTTTGTGTGTGTGTAGGTGTGGGTGTGTGCATCTTCCCTTGCTCCTTCAATAGATTTTGAATTTGAGGAACAAAAATGGTGAGTTGAAAGAGCAACTGGTCCAAACCTCAGACAAGATTGCAGGTAAAATGATTGGATAAAATGACTGTGAGCATGGGTACTTGTGCCTAGCTAGAAGCTGACACATAAGAAAGAGGATACAAGTATAATGAGGAACCAATCCCCAGCCCTTAAGGAGGAAGAAGTATTTCACTAGGTAATGGCAGATCAACAACTTGGACAACAAAGTTAATGAGGAAGTGAATGATAAGAGTGAAAAGATAAAATTAGAGTGGTTCAAATACTTTTTTAGACATGAATTAATATTAGAGTTTATTTTCCCTTTTGTAACAAGTCTCGCAGCATACCTTTAAATCTAGAAGCAATCAGACACAGGAAAAGATTAATTCTTCCATTAATCAAGTCTTTCATTTATCAGCAATGGGATCTAGAACAAGACAACACTTCACAAACACAAATTTCAGTTTCTTCATCTGTTACAAGATTTGATCAAGGCTAAATTTTTTTCCCCAACTCTACAACCATAACCTGTGATGCTCTTAGAAGGATTCTATCCTCGGTGGACAGGAATGGACAGAAATGTCTAATAATGGTGCAATTTGTTAGAACTTGAAAGAAAACTCAAAAAGATTATCTGATATATGACCTTGAAAAACATTTTTTAAAGAGAAGCATAAACCAGAGTGAAGACAGATACAAATTAAAGACCATCTAGTCTATGCTCTGTTCATTTGACAAATAAGATGCATAATTAGAGTGCACTACAGTCTTAGCTTAGAGGCTAGTCTCCTTATCTCTAAAATAAAAGATGGGGTTCTTTCCTGACACCCCCTGGAGAATAACAGAGGTGGAGGGAGAAGCTACGCCTCCTACATGTGTCCTCTATAATCATACATAATTTCTAACCAAAAAATAAACTGAAAATTTCTTCTAGCAACTGTATGTCCAAACACTTTGCTGCCTAAATGTCCATCCTGCATCACTAGGTAACCCCTTCCTCTGTTGCCATTATTCTCTAGCTCTATTTACACTGGGCTATTTTACTAGTGTTTGGAGGAAGGTGGATCACACTTAACAAATAGAACATTGTCTGAGTGTTTGATCAACATAAATGTCATTGATGCATCACCCCTGTTTTCTACCTTGCAACATATATAGAACTGCAAAGTAAAATCTAGAGCTTTTCTCTTCCTTTAGAATTTAAAATCCAAGAAGGAAGAGTCTAGAATTGGAGGGGTGGGTGATAAAAAAAAAAAAGAGGCAAGTGAACTGGGATCACTCAGAGACCAAAAGAGGCAAGTGGACTGGGATCACTTAGAGACCTCGTCCAAACATTCAGATGCAAGACCACGCTTACGTATGAAACACCTCTCGCTTCTTTTACGGTTTCCTAAAGCCAGTCCCTTAAAAGGCACAGAGTGAAACTTAGTTCGGCAACATTCTGTGAAAGGCAGCCTGGCTATCTTGAGGTTTCTAATCAAAAGAGCTAGTTCCTGATTTTTGTTGGGGCTGGAACCATCAGGACTCGGGCAGCCAGTGAGTATTTTAGTTCAGAGAGAAATGGATTTTAAAGGACTCCATCAAGATTTTCTTAAATGAGAGGTAGCTGATGCCTTCAAAAGAGAAGATTACAGGAGAAAAGTAAGTAAACTAATTATTTCACATAATTTTAAGAGTGTACAAAGCATGACAATGCATATTGGAGAATGGGAAACAACTGAAATGGGCTGCTAGTAGTTATAAAAAGTAGTATTTTATGTCTCTGAAATTTGTTCAGCTGCTTTCTTAATGTTATGTCCATACAATGAATACAAAAGAGCTGCTTTAAAGAGTCAGTGATTGAATCTGGGAAAAAAGATACTACTGCTTTAAGATACATAACGTGGCCCTTGGTCGAAACAGCTATAGGGCTGTTGTTGTTTTCTATATATATACTTTAAACACATATTAATATATATATGTGTGTGTGTATTTTAATACCTAAAGGAAAGTTATGTTAATGACAGCTTAAAAGATCTTTTAAAATACCTAACAATTTATTGCATTTAGATATGCTTTTAATTTTTCTAAACTACTACTTTAAAATTACAAAAACGTGATTAAGACATCAACACTAATTCATTGAGCACAACAGCAAGAGGATGTGATTTAAGGTCAAAGGAACTGAGATCGAATTCCAACTGATTTCTATCATTTGTATGATATTGGGCATGGAATTTGTTTCTCTGGGATTCAGTTTCCTCAGATGTAAAATGGGACATTTGCACCAAATGATCCTTAAGGTTCCTTGGCGCTCTAAAAAAAATCTATGAACCTGACTAGATAAATATGTGTGTGTGTATACACACATACACATATATGCACAAATATACACCCATTTTATACATACACACATATACAGGATTATTCAAAATAAGAATATGTTTGTGCAAATGTATATGCAATGTATATATATATATACATACAACATTTTCTTTGGGTGACAATTTCAAGTGAAATTGGACTCATCAAAGGAAAATTCTAATTCAAAAAAACCATCCCACTTAACTGCAAACATTTTGAGGACCTGGATTTTAAGTTCAGCAAGACTAACTGGTGTGATCACAGGCCAATTATTTCACCTCACAGCTTAGTTTCTCTACCTGCAAAATGGGTAGGCTTGCCTAGATAACCACCAAAATCTAGATATTCAGGCTGAAATCAATGATCCATTTAGGATTATATATTCACATGCTGAGACTCATGAGGAAAGAGAAATCAAGAAGTACAGAGAGGAAAAGACTGTGCCTACAGAGTCCTATCTATAGAATAGATGGGTAAAGCCTGACTTTGGGGTTCCAATCCCCACTTAATATCTCAGTGACCAGATCATTTTTCAGGGCCTCAATTTTCTCATTTGTGAAAGAAAGGGGTTAGATTCTTCATATATCATTTGGCAATAAAATTCTGAGAATCTCCTGAAAACCAAGGCTACCAAATCTAAATTCAGTATTTTATCTGAAACAACTAGCCCCAGAAGACAACATCTTTACCCCATGATAAACACACAGCAAATATAACACAGTATCTGAAGAATAAAGATAGGACCCAGGAAATGGGCTAGAGATTGAGTCCGATTTCATTGGTATGGAGAACTGTGGAGGAAATTCCTTTTATCAATATACTTTTCCTACAATTCTTCTAGAGTTGCCTAGGACAATGGTAGTGAAACTTTATACATACACCTATACATACATACATACATACATACATGTATACATACACATAAACCAAAATTCTTTGGGGAGCGCCTCAATAATTTATAATAGGATATGCAAATCATTGAGGATCTCTCCATAGAATTTTGGTTTATGTGGGTTATATTCATAGATATTCACCATATTAAAATTTAAAAACTAAATTTTGAATCTGAAAGGGTTTCAGAGACCCCCAGGATTCTTTGAACAACACTTTGAAAATCACTGGCAAGCAATAAGAGATTAGGTAACCTGTCCCATACTATTTTGGTATGGGATTTGAAGTATTTCTGATGCCTCTCTGTCTACAGCATGATGAAAAAATGAATTATTTAAAAATATAAAAATACATTCAATTATACTCTTGTTGACTGAATCCCATTCATACCTTTTTTGGTTATAAAATAAAAGAGGCTGAGGCTGTTGTATTTGTTTGTGCACCCCAAGCTCCCAGTGTTCAGAAAATCAAGCAAATGATATGTTTGTATCTATATATATTCAGTTTAATATTATGGCCTTAAGTGCAGAAAAGAAAAAGAAAGGAAGAAACAGACTTAGAAAATGGAAGGTGTGACCAACTTTTCCACCATCCTCTATTTACCAGCTCTGAGGCTCACCTCAATCACTAGCACCACAGTGCCCTTCCTTCATTAGTATGACAATGAGCTGACCCACGAACAGCTCCTCCTCCTTATCCCCATTTTTATCTGTTTGATCAGTCTCTTAAATAATCTTACTGGAAACAGAGTAAAAAAAATTTTTTTTCACTCTACCAACAGAACTCCTCCCCTTCTATTCTACTCCCACTCCCCTCAAAAAAAGCATTTAGCAGGGAGCTACAGTGTACAAAGAGCTAGGAAAATACAAACAAATCAAAAGTCAGAGCTCTCCATCTCCTTTCTTTTATTCTAGCAGGGAAAGGAAAGATGGCCCAAGAGAAGAATTATTTTGAGTTAAGCTGGATTCTTCTGGGACCTGGAAGCTGAGTTAGAAATGCTAAGAGGTAGAGGGAAGGGAGAATGCACCAGGAGCTTGCTTAGACATGCAGAGCAGCATGGGTGAAGATTAAGACTGGGAGACAGAAGTTCAGAGCAGAGCAGGGAGGCCAGTCAGGCTGGAATGTGGAGGCGTGAAAGGGAATAAGTCAGAAAGAAGTCTAAAAAGACAGACTGGAGCCAAGACTAAAAGAGAGCTTTAAATGTCAGACACAGGATTTTGTATCTTATCTTAGAGGTAGTTGGGGTCTCAGGAAGGCATCTGATGTGCTCATGGAATGTGCTTTAGGAAGATTATTGCTCAGCACAAAGTCAGACTTGTGGCTCTGCAACTCAAAGTAACTCCAGAGCTCAAAGTAACAATCCACTTTTTAAAAATCCTGATAGAAATGAGTCATCTCTGTTGTCTGTAGAGAAGCAGAACAAACCTTAAAGGGAAAAAAAGATTACATTTCGGCTGACTGCTGTCTGCCTCAGTTTTTTCATCTGTATGAGAGAGTGATCACACCTCCCTTTCAGGATTCCATAAGGATCAAATGATATATTTGTAAAGGGCTTTTAAACCTTAAAACCACATATAAAGGCAATTATAAGGTTTATTTCCCCAAAAATCAAGGTTTCAAGAGGTAAAAAGGCAAGTAAGAAGTTCTCTAGGATAACTTCCCCATTTTTACAGATGATGAAAGAAAGGTCCAGAGAGGTCGGTGTGATGAAGTCCTGGATCTATAGGTGGGGCTGGCAGAGAGAGCCCGAAACACTGAATTACTGCCCGAGGCAAGCAGGGAAGGGCAGTGATGGGGATCAGTTTAAACCTCTATGGAGGTTTTGGGTAGCCCCTCCTTGCTACATTCAGTCAGAAATCCAAATTATGTCAGACTTGGAGGTTAAATTTCCCCTCTAAATCCATCTATGGCTCATGCCATCTTTGCTGAACCTCTCTAGATTAACCCTGCCATGGCGGCCTTCTGTCTTGTGGTATCTTTTCTCTCACACCTCCCTCTCCCTCCTCCCCCCCCCCCCATGTCTCATAGTGTCTTTCTCCTTCTTATAACTAATTCTTTTAGGAGCTAATCCCTCTATTGATTTAGCATGCCAGTCAATAATAAACTTCTACTTCATGGAGTATATACCTTTCTTCTGGCTAATTTTGAGTTCCCATTAGGGAACTTGTCTTTTCAATTTCAACTTTCCTATCTATGTGCTCTTTATCTCATTTACCATTCCTGGTGTCTACTGTATCTCTCTCTCTCTCTCTCTCTCTCTCTCTCTCTTTTTTTTTTTTTTTTTTTTTTTTTTTTTTGTCGTAACTTCTTCTAAGAGAATCTACCTTTTGCCAAAGAATTCTTCATATGAGCAAACGATTTGGTACTAAATCCCAAACACATCACTGGGGCACCAAATTTGCTCTCCTAAATCACATCATTTGGAATAACAGTGACTGTCACGCTTACCAGAACTGTGAGCCCTCTGAGACCAGGAGCTGGTTTTTGCCTTTCTCTGAATATTCATTGATTAGTATAGTGCCTTGCATGCAGTAGATGTTTAATAAATGCTCATTGGGCTAACTTTCTACAAAGCAGAGTACTTTACACACACACACACACACACACACACACACACACACACACACACACACACATCTTAAGTCCCTAACTATCATCTTTTCCAGAACAAGGAATAATAAAGCTCATGTTCTTATAGTGCTATAAGAATGAAAGCTATGTGCTGTCTTATCTTAATTGATCCTCACACCAAACTCTGGGAGGCAAACTCTAGGCTCTAGATACACTATCAACAATTTTAATGAGAAAGCAGAGTTTTAAGAAGGTCAAGAAAAATGGTGGTTGTTTACACCTATAAAAAAAAGAGGTATAAAAGCCAAAAATAATGGGAAAAACTAGAGCTACCCAGATCACTTCTCCATGTGAAAGTATTTTCTGACTTCAGTGGATTAAAATCATGGCTTTATAAGAGCCCTCTGAAAGATGTGTCTGTGTCTGTCTGTCTCTCTCTCTCTGTCTCTCACTCATACTCGCACACAGAGGTCTCATTTTAGAGATGGAGAAATTGAATCTCACAGATATAGAATTTATGTAATTGTGTGCCCAAGGTCACAAAGACATTAAGTGACAGAAGAATTTGAACTCAAGACTCTGGGTTCTTCAGAACAAGAGCTCTTCCCACTACGGCACATTGGGTCATCACTCTGTCCCACTATTCCCTTATAATAGTTTGATAATTTGTTATGACTCTTACCATATACCAAGACCACTGAGAACAAAACAATATTTAATCCCACCTAACAAAAAAAAAAGAAAGAAAAATAAAACAATCCTTATACTGTATTTCTTGCTGGAGTCTCACAGTAGTATATAAACCAAATTCTCTTCCCCCAACAGTTTCAAAGGAGTTGAGCTCTAAGGTTATAGTCAGGATTTAATGGTGGAATAAGAAAGAGAATTTCAAGGGAGAGAGAGATTAGATTCTGGATTCTTTTCAAATTCAAGTTTAAAGAATGACTGGGGCAGGTGAGGGGCAAGGAAGAACCTGCTGGACCGGATTAGCTGTTTTGCTGAGGAGGCACCTGGAGCAGAGGCTGATTGTCCAAGGCCATCACTAGTTCACAGCCCTACAGAGATTAGTATGCGCATTTCTCATTACCCAGCCCCCCCTTTTCTTTTCCCTTAAAATAAATATATAGCTGCACTTTGCCAGGATTTTGGTCCATGATAATCTTCCCCCCACCTCCCTCAAAGGAATTTCCAAGTGCCTGGTAAATTTCTTTTTTTGTTTGTTTATTTTATTTTATAATAACTTTTTATTGATAGAACCCATGCCAGGGTAATTTTTTTTACAACATTATCCCTCACACTCGCTTCTGTTCCGATTCCCCCCCCCCTCCACTCCCTCCCCTAGACGGCAAGCAGTCCTATATATGTTAAATACGTTGCAGTATATCCTAGATACAATATATGTTTCCAGAATCGAACAGTTCTCTTGTTGCACAGGGAGAATTGGATTCAGAAGGCAAAAAATAACCTGAGATGAAAAATAAAAATGCAAATAGTTTACATTCATTTCCCAGTGTTCTTTCTTTGGGTGTAGCTGCTTCTGTCCATCATTGATCAATTGAAACGGAGTTAGGTCTCTTTCAAAGAAATCCACTTCCATCAGAATACATCCTCATACAGTATCGTTGTTGAGGTATATAATGATCTCCTGGTTCTGCTCATTTCACTCAGCATCAGTTCATGTAGGTCTCTCCAAGCCTCTCTGTATTCATCCTGTTGGTCATTTCTTACAGAACAATAATATTCCATCACATTCATATACCACAATTTACCCAGCCATTCTCCAATTGATGGGCATCCATTCAATTTCCTGGTAAATTTCTAAGCAGCAGCACCAAGAGTAGCTGTAATCAAAAGGGTGTCCAAGAAAAGGAGTTCAAATGCCAGCGTTTAATCTATGATGTGAAGTCTCAAAGCATATGTGGTTCTTCATTTAGAATTGGGAGGATACTCATTTAAATCTTCCAGTCTAAATTGTTCCATTTTAGAAATAAGGAAATTGTGAATTTGGAAGTTTAAATGCCTTTGCCTTTAGTCAGAACACAGTAGTGAAAAGTGGCTGATAGTAAGATAGAAATCTGCCGCATCATTTTTTTCAATGTATATGTTTTATACATTGTATATAATTATATATTATGAAATACATAATTATATGTTTTATATATAACATATAATACTATGTATAATATAATGTATATATGATTCTATATCATATACAATGTATATATATGTATACATGTGGATATAAATATATGTATATATGTATGTATTTGCATTTCAATCTTTTTTTGAAAGGTCCCTTTCTTGGTACTGGAATATAATGGTACTTTGTTAACTTAAGTTGCATCCAATGATCATTCACCAAGTATTTATTAAGCATTTGATATATACCAAGCATTGAGAATAATAGGAAGGACAAAAGCAATTCTCACCCTCTAGAAGTACATATTCTAATGTAGAAGACTAGGTAGAGGAGAAGGCATTAGCAGCTGGAGGAACAGGAGAGACTCCCACTCTTAGAAGGTGAGTCTTGAAAGGACCTAGAATTGCTAAGAGGCAGAGATAGAAGGGAGAGTCTTCTAGGCATAGAGTGTGGGGGTGGGAGAAAAGGATAGCGACAGAGGAGGGGAGATGGGAAAAGTGGGGGGTACTAAGGTATCACCTCTTTTGTGTAACCTTTCATGCCAAAGGGACATTGTTCTTCCTCAAATCCTCTCAAAATGCTCTGGACCCCTCCTTCACATACTTCCTTGTGTATAATTACATTTGATTAACTCAATGGAAATCCAATGGAATGGGAACTTGTTTAAGACAGATACTATCACTCTTGTTATACACATACACACACACATTATTGATTATAAGTCCCTTTGTGACACTGGCATGGTGCAACCTATGTCAGGAATACTCCAACCAGGAGCTTCATCAACATGAGAAATCATAGTACTAATGTTCACATCTTTACACAAATATCTGCACTTTACAATAATTTTTATGCTAGTCCAGTTGGAAGAGACTCCAGAGAACATCTATTTCAATATATACCGGAAAAATAAAACCCCTACAACAGAATAATCGCCCAGGTCTCCAATTGGGAAGAACCCACTCCCTTTCCTCTTTCCCCAGACATTCTTCCTTATGCTCCCACCATAGTGGACAAGGAGCTGGCTTCCCAAGACAGAAAGACCTGAGTTCAAGTTCTTATTGAACTCACATTAGCCAGGTGATCTTCAGCAAGTCATCTAACCTGTAGGTGTCCTAGGCAATTGTCTAAGAAAATAAATTACAAAGAAGGAGACAGAGAGGAAAATGAAGTCTCAAAGGAAATGGAGTCTTCTTGCACCATTAAGTGGCAATTGGATGCCACAGTGGATGGAATCTGAGTTTGAATTCTAATCCAGCCTCTAGCTATGTGACTGGGGACAAGTTGAAATGCTTCCTGCCTCAGTTTTGCCACTTGTAAAATGGGAGCATGAATAACCCCTGTCTCTCAAAGTTAGGAAGACAAAATGGATTATAGTATTTATAAAATGCTGTAAATATACTAATACAATAGGAGAAAGTATGTCATGGAGTTAGAAGTGAAATCTAGGTTGGAAGCTTTAAGAAAATTTGAAGGAGATGAGAGGAGTAAGTCTCCATATATAATAAATGGCACTTTGTTTATGAAATGTAGAGGTGGGAGGTACATTCTGGGCCTAGTGGTTGGCTTCCAAGAAAGCACAAAGGTGAGAAATATTGATTGATTCAGAGAACTTCTAGCCATCAATTTGGGGAGAATATCGTGAACAGGAAGGGGGAGGAAGTAATATGAAATGAGGCTAGAAGGGTGCTTTAAAAAACAGGAACATCCTGAAATGTTTTGCAAGAGAATAAAAGAAAAGATCATAGTAACAACTTGAGAGGGAGTAAAGACCTCCATGAATCTAGACCTAACTTACTTTTTAAAAAATTATTATTACAGCTTTTTATTGACAAAATATATGCATGGATAGTTTTTCAAAACTGACCCTTGCAAAACCTTCTGTTCCAACTTTTTCCCTCCCTTCCCTCTTCTCCCCAGATGGCAGGTAGTCCCATACATGTTAAATATGTTAAAGAATTTGTTAAATACAATATATGTATACATATTTATACAGTTTTCTTGTTGCACAAGAAAAATCGGATTTACAAAGTAAAAATAATCCGGGAAGAAAAATAAAAATGCAAGCAAACAATAATAAGAGTGTAAATGCAATATTTTGTAGATCTAACTTTCAAATACCCCTCTTGCATACAGAAGATTGTTGACATGGGATCTCTATGTGATTTCACAGTGAATTAAATAGGAATTAATATAATTCCTCCTTGGCTTTTATATATTTAAATTAAGATTTAGGGAAAATGCATAGCCTCTATATTTCCAACATATCATTTTAAGAAATTAAATTAAAAAGAAATGTGGGTCATGATCCCACATGGGATCTCAAAACTGAATGTGGGGGTTGCAAAATTACAATTTATTATCAGCAAATATTGGATTTGTATACCTATTTTATATACCTCTATACCTGGGGTCATGTAAAAATTTCTCAAGTGAAAGGGATTGCAGGTGGAAAGTTTAAAAAGCCCAGTCTAGAGAAATAGAATGAGATATACATTGTGCCCAGTGGATAGTCAGGAAGAATCATATTCCTGAATTCAAATCTGGCCTCAGACAAGTCGTGTGACTAGTTACAGAATACAATCAATTATGAAATGATACAGAATCAATTTAATGTCTTGATTCTTAACTTCCTCTGTCATTGTTATCCATCTTTTCACCCATGGTTAGATCACTCAAATATATACAGGCAGCCAGAGGGCAACATAGCACAGAGTGCCAGGGCTGAAATCAAGGGGCCCCAAGTTCAAATCCAGTCGAGTCAAATCCACACTTACTAGCTATGATACTCTGGGCAAGTTACTCAATCCTGTTTGCCTCAATTTCCCCATCTGTAAAATGAGCTACAGAAGGAAATGGTAAACCATTTCAGTATAATTATACTAAGACAACCCCAAGTGGGGTCATGAAGAGTTGTACACAACTGAATAACAATAAGAAACAATAACATTCTCCATTATGGCCATTGTGTTAATGTGTTTTGCTCAATTATATGTTTTTGTTACAAGGGAAGAGCCCTTCTATTGAGGGAAAATATGTTAGCGAGTAATTATAAATATCTCTGAAACATCTTGTTTTCAATTCGCCAAAAGAAAACAAGATGTTCCAAAGGAATATAAATAAAGCAAGCTTGTCACTGTAAACAGAAGGAACCACCATAAAACACTAGTGAAATGTTGCAAAATTGCCAAGGACCAACAAGCGTGGCTCCCAAGATCCAAGAAGCCACCCCAGTCACACTTCTCTGTAGAGGTGGGAGGTCCATGAGTATAGAACACTGCATGCATTTTCAGATTTTTTCAATTTTGCAGAATTAAAAAAAAAAAACTTTCCCCGTTTTTTGCCTTAAAATATATATAATTTGTTATATGAAATGGTTCTCTCAGAGGGGCAGAAGGAGGGATACTAGAGCGAATCTTGGTGCTATTAAAAAAAAAAGGACCAACAAAATATTTTTTGCAAAAATATGGCTCTGGAAGCAAACACTACTCAGATGTGGTCTGAGCTGGGCAGAGAAGTGAAGGGATTCCGTCATTTTCCTTGTCCACCTGTCTTTGATGCAGTCAATGCTTTTATGCTTTTTGGCTGCCATGTTGCACTGGGTAAGTTCCCAGTACACCCAATGTTCTATGTCATTTTCACACAAACAGAAAGTTTATATGACAAGTTGGCATGGGCTAAAATGGTCCTTAATAAATTCCACGTTAAACCAAAAAATTAACCTTAAAAATGAAAGTCATTTTAATAGACTTAAAGACCCATTGTGGTCAATAGCTTGCTATAATATAGTGTAAAATGAATGCCTCCCTCCCTTGCCATTTGCTTGTATCCTTCCTCATGATGGCTCTGGGTGTATATACAGAGCTCAAAGTTTTCCAATTTTAAATCAAACAGATGACTATATTTGGAGAAAACCCGGGGTTAGGGTTAATTTATTCATTCCTCTTGCATTTTCTCACATTCATAATCCAGTAGAGCAGATGGGAAATGTCTCTGTATTTAAAACTAAACAAGTGATGCTTCCAAATCTCTCTGTGTATTTAGTCTAAGTGTTGTTTGGGGGTAGTTTGGTTTTTTTGGGGGAAATTACTAGCATATTATCCCACAGGTTGCAAAAATCTTATCTCCTAGCAAATTTCTTGGTTGACTTTGCCAATGAAGAAACACTCAAAAAACTTATTTGCTCTCTCCAACAGCCTTTGTCCTCTTCACTTAATCATTGTAGGGTGCCCTTTCTGTGGGAAACAAGTAACTTTTGCTCCCTACCACTAGAAACTTGGTTCAAAGTCTTTAAGAGGCTGACGTAGGAGGACTTGAAGTTCTCCTGAAGTTAAGGAGATGCCATTTCTTCCTGAGAATCAGGGGAGCTGATTATTCAAAAGTGCACTGGTCATGATCTCTGGTGATTCCTTTGTTGCTGTTGAGATCTCTTTCATTTATGTCCAACTCTCCATGACCCCATTTGGGATTTTCTTGGCAAAAACAGGAGTGCTTTGCCATCTCTTTTTACAGATGAGGAAACTTGAAGCAAGAGGGTAAAGTGATTTGTTCAGGCTCACCCAGCTAGTAAATGTCTGAAGCATCAGTGCCTCATGGATTCTTACATGTCAAACCAGGACGTGAGAATTTAGCATCGGGTTTTAATTACTACCAGGGTAGTCTCTAGCTAAGCAATATTCCAACACATCTGTTCCGGGAGACCTGTCTCCAAAAGTTTTGCTGCTTATGAACTGGGAGGCTGGAAGGCGACCATGGTAGGACTTTTTTTAGGCTATTCAGACATACTTATATTGTTCCTAATAAAAAATAAATTAAATTATAGCACTAGATAAACATCAGGTGCTACTATTAACTATTACTCTTATCTCAAAATCAAAACCAAACTACTTCCTGCCCACAAGAAACTTACAAGTCTTACGGGGGGCACACAATGGGCACACAGATAAATACATTTGTTTTTCCCCTCACCCTCAAATATGAAAAATGAGGTAGATCATTTCTTGGGAATTAAGTGGCTAAATACTTTATCCAGGGTGACAGAGTTAACATGTTTTGAAGCCAAACTTCAAGTTTAAAGTTTTCATCTAATATATCTATCGTCCTTTCATAGTCAAGCAAAATACAAAATAATTTGTTTGATGCAGGAAAGAGTATCAGCAAGTGTAAGATATGGAGGAGGGTAAGGCAAAAGAAATATTTGGAAAGGAGTCCAATGGAAGTCTGAGGTGAATCTTGAAGGAAGAGCCAATAATCAATTAACAAGCAACCAGGGAGAATAAAACAGGGAACTCAGAAGGAAGCCAATAATTCTAAGAAGAGAGGCTAAGAGGGGCATGTTTGAGATACAGGAAATAGATTTTTATATGGTGTTAGCACCATGCTAACAGCTGGTAAGGAAAAGGCAAAAATGAATAAGTCCTTGCCCACAAAGGCAACCTATCTGGAAGAACAACATGGCCATATATAGATAGAAAAAAGGTATATGGCAAATTCCAAGTAATGGAGGGGGGTGAGACCCACTAGGGACAGGTCACATCATTTAAACTGGGTCTGCCTTGGTTACTTAATCTGTAAAATGAAGAGATGACAGCACCCACTTCCCAAAGTTGTTATGAAGATAAAATGTACAAACCTCGAAGCTCTAGATAAATTTTAGTTTTTATGATATTGATGAAGCCTGACTTTTAACAGAAATCTGAAGAGCTGCCAGTTCATCAAAAGTGTCAAACTGGCTTCCCAATGTTCTGAGGTAAAAGCTGAACATTTCACAAATATTAAATTATTATTGTAAAAATAATAACAGTGATTGATTTCACTAAATTCCTAGCGTGTTATTTCATTTGATCTTCCCAACAACTCCATGAGGTGGATGTTGTTGTGCAATCCCATCCAACTCTTTTAGGGTTTTCTTGGTAAGAATACTAAAGTGTTTTGCCATTTCCTTTTCTAGCTCATTTTTCAGATAAGGGAATTGAGGCAAACAGGGTTAAGCGACTTGCTCAGAGGTCACACAGCTGGCAAATGTCTGAAGCTAGATTTAAACTCACAAAGATGAATTCTGACTCCAGGCTGACGTTCTATACACTTTGTCATGGAGCTGGCCATTAGATGGGTACTAAGGACATTGTCCATGATCACATATAGAAGAGGAAAGGGAGTGTTTGTGTCTTTCTAGGAAGATGATTTTTGAGTAAAGATAATGTAATTATTATATGTCATATGTCAGACCAAGAGATTTTTCTTTTCTTCTTTAGGATTGGGACATAATTTTTTTGGGGGGGAGTTTTGGATTCACTTTCCTCAAAAGCAAGGACAAAATCCAAACATAAATATATACTCTCTTCTCTCCTGCACCCAGCTTTGATGTTCCCACCATGAACTCACAAAAAAAAATTGACTTGCATTAAAGTAACCAAAAAGTTCACCGTTTGACCTGGGTTAGACACAGTCACACATCCTAGATTCTTAACAAAAGGGAACTTAGCAGTCATCTGGTTCAATTTTATTATTCTACAGATGAGGAAACTGAGGTCAAAAGCAATGAAGTAACTTGACCAAAGTCACACAAGTAATAAGTTAAGCAACAAGGGATTCTATTTTCTCTTCCCCTCCATACACAACAAAATAATGTTTTACATTGTTTTCCTAGGGCACCATACTGTTACCATATATACTTTATTTTCTACTACACCTTTGTTTTGTTTTGTATTGTTTTCCTAGGTAGGGCCCCATACTGTATCATACATGCTGATTACCAAGCTGCAAGTTCTAAGAGGCACATTATCCCTAGACTACATGGCTAGAGACAGGGAGTCTGGGCACAAAATATTTTCAAAACCACTGTGTGGCATTAAGAGGTTTAAAAAAATTCTAATAGAGTATATTTGCAAAGCTTCAGAGTAACATTCTTATCTTGAAAAATTGCACACGCAAAACTAAAAAAACCAAATCCCACAACCCAACATCCAGGACTTACTGTGTTGTTCCCACAACTATAGCCTGGTTTCATGACTCTTTAATCAATTTACTGTCATGAGGAACCCTGGGAAGGTTTGGAAGCTGGTATGAGAAGAGGAAAAGAAAAGTATCAAAAGTTCTAGCAATCCTCTTTAAAAAACCAACTGTACCTCAGGCCCTCAGACTCTAAATCCATCATCCTTCTACACTGTGAAAAAACGCAACAACTTGTCACTGTCCCTCCTCAAAATTATCCTGCTCTTTAGCATCTTCCATCCACAGCTACTTAGCGGGATTGGTGGGCTGGAGCCCTTTGTGTGGGAAGGGGAAAAAAATTTCATCTCTTTTATGCCACAAGTTGCATTAGACCTGTATGTTTAAGCTGGTAAAAATATGTTATCTAATATAGGGCTTCTTAAACTTTTTTCACTCGTGATCCTTTTTTCCCTGAGAAATTTCTGTGTGACCCTGGGAATACAGGTACATACAGCAGGTGCACAAACCAAACATTCACTGGTAATAAATCATAATTTCATGATCCCCACATTTAGTTACTTAGGGTTCACTACCCACAGCTTAAGAAGCTTTGATCTAATAATAAGATTAAAATCGAGGAGAAGGAATGATAAGAAGATACTTCCAGAGAGATTCTAGGAAAGCCTTCTGGTCAACCTTCCAAGTCTGATATATTTTCTGATATTCCCCTATTAGATTATAAAAATATAATTACCCTATTCTTTTCTTGATTTCCATAGAAATAGGGAGCTTGGAAGGAGAAGAATGGCTTTATTGTGATGTTCTGACCACACACAATTTGAAATTTCTATGTCATTTGGGATGGTCCTTATAGACCAACTAATCTAATATGAACCTAAAATGGGACTTAAGAGGGCCAAAATTGAACTGTCCAGTTACTAAGTCAAAAATTATCAGGGCCAAGATTTGAACCCTAGTCCTGTGACTTCATGTCAGTAATTTTCCCATTATACTATGTTCTAACTCCACAGCTAATAACTAAGAATTTTTTGATTGCCAATTCTGCTGTCTCAGTATCTAATTATTCAGCCCCTCTCTTTTCTTCTTGGTACTCTCAGCTGTCTGGGGAAAAGAAACTATGAGAAAGAAATTACAGTTAAGATCTTTTTTAACAGAGCTGTTTTTGGTCAGAAAGGACTCATCTTTTATTCTCAAAGGAATAGCCTGGCTTGGTCTCCTCTCTACCCTACTTCCACCAAAAAATTGGACTGCCATATATTTACTTATTACTTATACTTAAATACAATTTAGATGCTATTATATTATTTGGGACGTATTTACATTTTTAGAGGAAAAATATATTTCTTGCTTCCTCCCAAATTTGGCCCTTGATAGCTCCTTTCACAATACCTTCAAAAACTACTCATTAAAAACATGTATAATATTTTCCTATGCAATTCATAATTTAAAAAAATTAAAATTATGCATTTGTGACTTGAAATAGCAGCATCACAGAGTAGGAAGAGCCCTCAGTCAGAAAAGAGCTGGGTGGGTCCTGCTTTTGTGAATCTGGATGAATCTGGTCATTTAAACCTCCAAGTGTTCTAAGACATTGCCAAAGAAAGTGCCGCTCTCCACTGGTACCACTGTGTGCCCAGGTCCAATTTAAAACACACATATAGGAATATAACATGAGAGCACATGCATATAACACACAGGTGCACACACGTACTGTGGAGGTATAAGGAAAACCTCCTAAGTCCTTACTTTCCACAACTCTTTGTTAATTTGGTCATTACCTAACCGGAATGTAATGTGATTTTCCAATAAAATATAAGATTTTCCACAGGCCTGCCATTATTTCTGGATTCTTCTAGCTCTGTGGTCCACACGTTGTCAATTTCCTTCTAAATAATGACTGAAGTTCATAATGTCTTAAATAATTTTAGGCTTAAGTATTTCAAGGTCCTTAAGCACCGGACATGGAGTCAGGAAGTAAGAGATATTCTGTGGTGTGAACTTGACCTTTCTGAGAGTCCAGTTTTCTCATCTATAAAATTCAGGGATCAAATTTCTAAAGCCACTTCCTGTTCTAAGATTCTCTGATATTGCCTGTGACTGATATAATTTTCAGTCAAATGCTTTCAACATGCCTGAAAACTAGACGTGTCTCTTTTTAGTACAACTGGGTGTTTCTGGCTCACAGCAAAAATGTCTTCTAGTAATGATTAAAATGCGAAGAAAGAAATATAAGTATATAATTCATATAGATACTCTAGGCTATGTTAATTGAAATGTACGGGATTCTTCTACAAAAAAACAGATCTACAAGACAAACCAAGATGTCACTAAAATTTATAAAAAATGGATCAAATGCTATAACTAATCAATCAATGAATAAGAGCCAACTCATTTCAGGCTTACAAAGCCAGCCTCTGTAGCGAGGACTTTTGGCAAATGTTCAGTAAAAACTGTTAGAAAATGAAACGACACTCAGTACTCTGTAAATGAAATTATTATCTACTGTGTGTTTTTCCATTCATAAAATCAATTAAATGCTGTTTGAAAAAAAAAAACATTTATATTACCACATAATTAAATAAAACAGAGTGCTTGCTGTCTTAGGGAGGAGGAAGGTGAGGGAGACAGGGAGAAAAATTTGGAACACACAGTTTTACAAAAATATTGAAAACCATCTTTACATGAATTTGGAAAAAGCAAAATATACTGAAAAAATCAAAAGAGGCAAATACAAGAGTTCTGCGGGAAAAAGAAAATCAAATAAAAATTTTTTTAATTGAAAAGAAAAAACATTCATGTAGCAAGTCATGCATTCAATGCCTACTTTCCCTAAACCAGTGGTTAACTCATAAGGGTTTCCAGAGCACTTAACACAGACCAGTTATTTCTAAGAACTGGATAGGCAGTGAAGTACTCAAAGCATTTTGCCATCTAGTGGCCAAAAAAAGGCATGGCATATAATAACTGAAGAGCATCAGGTGGTTTTTCCTGGCAAGCTTGTTCAATCTATCAATAATTACTACACGTTTATTAAGCACCTACTTAGTCCCAGAAACAAAGCTCTAAGATTACAAAAAGAGGAAAAAGATCTAATCTCACTATCTTGCAAATGTGGGGACCATATCCATCGACCCAGACCTATTCTTTTAGAATTGCAGTGGGAATATATGGGATTTAGAAAAGAAACCTAGTCAAGAACACTGGCTATTTGTGTTTGTTCCTTGCACACAACACACACCGTCTCTCTCTTCATTGGTTGTCTCTCATTCCTGGAATGCTCTTCTCAATTCTGGCTGTTCTTTTCTCTACAAGATACTATTCCTACCCTACCTTCCAACTATATTCCACCTTTAGACCCCCTATACCTCTACTTACCCACTTACACTATATATAATATATATATATAATGTGTATATATAATGTATAGTGTGTGTGTATGTATACACACATCATATATTATATCTTCCATTCACATAGCTACTTAAATGTGACTTCTTGGGAAACAGAAACTTTTTTTTTTGCCTTTCTTTATCTCCCTAGTACTTAGCACAGGGCTTGGCTTGGCACATAGTAAGCAATAAATTTTAAAACTGCTTGTTGACAGCCTCAAGAGCCCAAGGGTACTTAACTTTTTTAAAAACTATCATTTTAAGTAAATATTTTAAATAAATACTACCAATTTAAATAGATATTTAAATAAATAAATACTATTTTCAACTAAATACCAACTCAGCTCATGTTTTAATAATTTTTTAAAATCCTAACTCAAGTACTCAGCACTATTCATTTCTAGACTTGGGTCTATTCCTATTCAAGGGCCTTAAAATAAAGAACAGCATTATTTTTAAGTTACTAAAAACATTTACAGACCACATGCCGCCAAAAAGAAAAACAAGGAGACAGCTTTTACGCTAAGCAGACCTTCAAGACTATTTTGATACATCGCTGATCCAGAAACCCAGAAAGGGACATTCTGTGAAACTGACCAAAACATGAAATAAAGGCAGATGAAAATTAACTATATATTACCTATAACATTATCTTATATTTGCTACTGGATCAAAAAGCAGCTTCTCTCCCACCTTTTTTTTTTTTAAACAGGTAAACAGAGATCATGAAAAAGATAGGGGGCTTCATAGGACTATCAACCTGTGCATAACTTCGGTCCAGCAGTGTCTCCACTGGACCTGTATCCCAGACATCATAAAGGAGGGAAAGGGATTCATATATGTAAAAATATTTGTAGCATTTTTGTAGTGGCAAGGAATTGGAAACTGAATGGATAATCATCAGTTGGGAAATGGCTGAATAAGTTACAGTATATGAATGCAATGGAATATTACTGTTCTATAAAAACCATCAGCAGGATGATTTCAGAAAGCCTACAGAGACTTAACATAAGTGATGCTAAGTGAAATGAATAGAACCAAGAGAACATAGTAGGCAACAAAAACAAGATGTCAACTCTGATGGGTGTGGCTCTGTTCAACAATAAGGTGATCCAGGGCAATTCCAATATTCTTGAAATGAAGAGAGCCATCTGCATCCAAAAAGGACTGTGGGGACAATGTGGATCTTAAAAGGTTTTTCACCTTTTTTTTGTTTTATTTTTTGCTTGGTTTTCATTTTGTTTCACTTTTTTTTTCCCTTTTTGATCTGATTTTTCTTGTGCAACATGATAGATATGGAACTATGTACAGAAGAATTACACATTGTTTAAACTATATTGAATTGGGGGTATGGGAAAGGGAGGAAAAAAATCTGGAATACAAGATTTTGCAAGGGTGAATGCTGAAAACTAATCTTTGCATATATTTTGAAAATAAAAAGTTAATATTTTAAAAAAAGAAAGAAAAGATAGGGGACTTGTAGGTATAGAGAACACAGATTCAAGGTTCTCCCTGCTGAACCATTTGCATTGTGTTAACTAGAAGGAAGGGTGCTAGAGCCCAGGGTTAACTGACATCATTTTTTCAAGACTTGGTTTTACTGATCTGAAATCAGGATAGGTTAACAGGTGAGAATCATAAAAAGAGGCCAGCATTTGTAAAAAGCAATTCATAGGAACCAAGGACAGGAAAAGCAGAGATCAAAATCAGGCCTGGGCAGGCATCAAAATCAATGACAAAAACCTCTCACTGTAATTCCAGAGGAATAACTATTGCCAGAAAGGAGAGTCCCTGCAAGAGCTGAATTTCACTGAGGATCTCCTCCCGTGCCTCCAGCTCCCTGATCTACAGGTTAAACCCACAGAATCTGAAGGATCAGAATATGACTTCAGTTCTGACCCATCCTGAAAAAGCAACCCCTCTGTAATCTGACAAGTGGTTAGCTAGCTGTGTAGTAAAGAGAATCCATTACTTCCTAAAACAGCCTATTCCACTCAAGAATAATAGGAAGTTTTTCTTTCCACTGAGATCAGGAATACAGGATCTTAGAATTAAATCTTGACGGACCACAGAGGTCAGATGGTTCATCCACTTCATTTCAGGGGGAAAAGCTAAGTGATTTGACCTAGATCATAAAGTTAATAAGTAGAAAAGCTAAGATTTAACTCCTGGTCAGATTATCACAGAATCTCACCTTACTTTTCCTCACCTGGAATCTTTCTGATAGGAATACCCCAGTTCATCTACTCAGCTGCAGATCTCCTTGAGGTCCAGGTGCCTTGATTAGGAAGCCCATAATCCATTATATCCAGCCAGATCCAGACCAGATCATCCCAGTGGTAAAACAGTGTGTCCCACCCAACCCAAGAGTCTTATTCTGTAAAGGATAATGAAGCTAATGAAACCCTCATTCCTAGAATCCCTTGTGAATCACTTACCACCCCTGTGTTCTTAGCCACTACAATCATATAAAGATTGCCTCACTTTATCAAGATCCAAGATTCTTCAGGCAGAAACTATTTCACTTCTGTATTTCTATTCTCTGGGCTTTAGCAGAATCCCTAGCCACATAGTAAACACTCAATTCCCCTCCTCCCCTATCCCCATTCATTAAATACCTGAACAAGAATCTTCACTATAACATATGTGACGGTTATTGAATCCTAATTGAAGATAACCATTTGGGAGAAATGTGTCACTACCTGAGCAAGCCCTATGCTACTTGTGTAGAAGTTATTAGGAAGGTTTTGTTTTGTTTTGTTTTTCCTGAAATCAGGCAAAGCACAGAATCTCAAAGGTCCTCTGACTTCATCCCCAGAATGCTCATCTGCCTCTCTTCCACATCCACCCATTTTAACCCCTGACTGCCCATAATCTCTACTCCCTTCTTCAAAAGATCTGGCAGTAGTAAAATCCTGAAGGATCTGATTTTCTCCAAAATATTTCTTCCCAAGCTTTCTGGGAAAACTTCTGGGAGAAAATTCAGACAAAGTTATTTTCCTCTTTTCAGAAAAAGTGTTCCTTAAGATTTTAAGGACAGATCTTTAAATCTTTGAGAAATAGTATGAAAACATTTCCTAACAAATTCAGATAATATTATTGTAGCAGCTCTCCTAAAAAAAGGTCAGAGCTAGGCATGGGAAAGCTTTCTCCTCCTAGTGCTCTCTCACTCCTTCTTCCACCCTCCCTCCCAACTCTGTCAGGCTTCAGACTATTCACTATTTGGCCCTTTGAGTTTTGATCATTTATAATCCTGAAAACAAATAAGTTCCAACTTGTATAAGGCACTTTGCAAAGCCAGGCACCCGTAGAGTCTGACATTTGCGTATTTGGCAGGATGTCAATATTTCTTTGAGTACTTTAAACCATTCCATTTTGGAGAGAGTGTAGCACTTTGCAGCAGTCCCTTCAAGCAGACAAGACAGGAAAGACTTACTTTTCCTTACCAATCTTAATAGCCAGGAAACTGATAATGATAAAGTCATGACTGCCAGCCACAGGAGAGGCAGAACAAATCGGTAAGTAACAAAAATTCTTTCCAGCAAAGGGTGCTTTCCCTGTGCTTCTCTTGCTAATGGCTACTAGATTCTTGATTTCTGGAAAAACTATTTCGAGTAAAATTTGATTCAATTCACAGATCTGATTGTATTGAACTACAGAGGAAAAAAAAATCAAAGTTTTGTCAATTCAATATATTCTTCTAAGGTTTCATATTTTAAAAATAATAATATTTAATAATATTGATTGAACAAAGAAAAGATCTAGGTCTTTAGTCCTGTCTGTATGGCCAAGTAACTGTTACCTTAAGCAAAATGTTTGTCTTCCATGTGTCTCAATTTCCTTGCATGCAAAAATGAAGGACTAATCTCTATATATTATCTCTATAAATTATCTCAATTTCCTCACATGTAAAAATGAAGGATTTATCTCTATATGTTATCTCCATATTTCAGTTTTAAGTTCTTTTAAATTTTAACTATAGGATGCTTAAACAGTAAATACTTAAGCCAGAAGTAGGTATTTACATATTTTACTGAAGAAAAAATTTGAGAGGACTTTCTGAGATGCAAAGACAAAGAAATAAAGCACTTTGACTTTCTCCTGCTTATACAAATCGAAAAGGCATAGAAATGCATAATGAAACTTCCGTTTCCTCAACAGTAAAATGAAGTCTTTTAATTGGGTAATAGCAATATTTAATAACTGTTATTTCAGTATAATCAAGTCTTTTTGTAATTCAATGTATTATGCACTTCACTTTGAGGAGTCCATAGCCTTTGACTAAGGAGTCCAGGACACAAAAATGGGTCAGAATTTCTGCTTTTTGAAATACTCCCTGACTCCACTAAAATATTAACAGATAATTAAAATGTAAACTCAAAGAAGACATTTAAAATAGCTCCTGCATGATCTGATCAAGCTGAAATTTATAGATCAAAATTTAAACTTAGCTCCATGTGCCAAAGAAATCTTATTCTAATATCTCACAAAAAGAGCATACTGATCATTCAGAGAGGTTATGTATAGAAAGCAAAAAAATTCTAAGTCAATTTATCACAATTTACTTAACACTAAAGGTACTGTCTTCTCAGTTCATCAGACTGGGACACAATGAGATGCTTCCTTGAAGGGGGATGTGACTGACAGCTTCTCTTGTCAAGTGATTCCTTACAATTGTCAATTTTTCTATACAAAGATTTAGAAAGGGGCAAGAAAGAGTTCATTTTAATTTAAGTGGATTGGCTTGGTTGTAATATCCATGTATCCTTGCTAACCATACTCATCAATAAGAATTAAGTTGTTTCCAACTAACAGGTACTAACAATAAAAGTCTCCACTTAATGGAGTCCAGGTTTGGAAAGAAATAAGTAAGAGGAGGAGAAGGAAGAAAAGAAAAGGAGGAGAGAAATGAAGAAAGGAAGGAAAGGGAGAAAAGGAGTGAGAAGAGGGGAGGAAAAAAAAAGAAAGGAAGAAAGAATTTGAGGTCTGCATTTTAGAATTTTTAAAGTTGATCAGAGGCTGCTGGTGAGAAGCCAAATGATTAATCTAGAAAGAACAAGGTCATCTACTGTATAATGGGTCATTTCCAGTGTCTTGCTGATAGATTTAGATGGCTGTAAAGAATTGACCTTTGGTACAGCTCTGCCTCACTTAAATCCAATTCACAATGACAATAACTACACAGACTACACTATACAAAGCCAGATTTCCAAGTTAAATTTCCACTTGTTATAGCTATTCTGTGGCACCTGTCAATCAGTGTCAAATAATAAAAGAAATTAGATACAAACACAAGTCAAGAGACAGAACTAACCAGATCAGGTGGGTTTTTCAGGTGTGGGCAGAGGTATAACAGGGAGCAGTACAGAGAGGAAGGAGATTGGGATTCAGCCTCTGCCACTATGGAGCCTAGAAACTACGCAGCAAGTCAGGCAGTGAATAAGGTTCAATTCCCTCTAGAAAATGAAAAAGATGGACCAGATGACTTGATTTCTAAGGTCTCTTCCAGTTCTGACTCTGCCATTCTTTATTACTAGTAGTTTTACTTCCTTTTAAATCCAAGAAAATAATAATTCAAAATAAATAAATAAAAAAAGTATTGACCTGAATTCTGAGCAAACATATATGCGGTTAACAGGTTTGAAGGAATCTGCCTCTTTGCTAACAAATGGGAAACTTTTCCCACTAAGTTCTGAGGAAAAAGGCATGTCCTAGAGCTAATGACCAGGCTACTCTTACTGAGAAATGCAAATGCTGTTCCTGGCAAACAAAAAAGGGTCAGACTCATTTCCTTAAACTCTACCCAAGGGAAGAACACTCATCACACTCCCAGAGGATGCTACATAAGGACAAACAGGAGCAGCCAGCAAGCTGGGCCACTTAGCCTAATTCTGGCTTGTCAGGGAAGGCGGTCAGTCTATGATACATGGATTACTCTTCACTATCCATTAAGAAAGGAAAGAGGAAAAAGGCTTTGAGTGTCTTCTGGGACTGTAAGTAATTCAGGCTTGGGAAGGTAGATGAATGGGGAAACTTGTTTGTTTGGGGTTTTTTACATTTTTATTAGAATTGTGATTTTATCCATGTAGAGAAATCCCAAGAAGGAACCTTCTCTACTAGTGCAAATTGATCTTCTTTCTCTGAAGCCAATCTGTGGCAAAAAAAAAGGTCTTCCCGGATCCTTACGGCAGCCTACAACATGTAATACATCCTTCCTACGAGTAGGAATAATAGTAGAAGCAGGATTATAACAGTTTTGGGGACAGGAGAGAAAGAGAAAGAAGATCAGGAAATTTTTAGTGTATGTTCCCCATTTCTGACATTTGTAAAGCAGGAGAAATGAGGTTAACAAAGAAGTCAAGGGCAGATGCTGAAGTGTATTATCATTCTGACTTAGTGGCTGGCAGTTGTATAAATCTCATGTTCACAGCCCTTAATTTTTTTTTTTTCTGAAAACCACCTTCTTAGCCATGGCTTCACCCCCAAATCATTACCCATGGCACTAAATGTTTTGTTCCAAAAGCATCCTTCTTCTCCTCTATACTAAAATCCTAGTGGTGCCATAGGCATGTTGGATCAGTTAATTCCCACAGTTTCCTCACATGTAAAGTGAAGGGATTGGTCGAAATGACCCTTCCCTTTTTTCATGTGATCTTATATTAGGGTTTCAAACTCAACATTATTTATTTGACCCATTATATAATAAGAGTTTCAAGGGTTCTTAACATAGAATATGTGAACTTTACTTTTAAAATATTTTATATATGAAGTTTTGGCTTTTTAATACTTTGATCACTGACTATTGGTCAACACTGGTTGCCTTTGTTATCTTGGACAGTTTATTTTATGCATTTAAAGCCATTATTCTGAAAAGGGATCACATAAGTTCCAACAGCCTGAGAAAGTTGGCCATGACACAACAAAAGTAAAGACCCGAAGGATGGGCAATTTCTAGTCCCTTCCTAGTTTGAAATCTATGATTATTCCATGAATAACCTCAACAGCAACATGACTAGATGTTGTTTGATTCCCAAGGTCAGATGAGATGCCAGAGATGACTACCCATATAAATCTATACAAAACCTTCTTTTCAAGCTTTAGCAAAGCTTACCAAAAATGTTCCTCTTCATTTTAGAGAGAAGAATGCTGACTCTGTAAAAGACAGGAACAGAAGTTTTCCCAATAATTTTATTTAGATGCTATCATTGACCAAATGGATTCCATTTGGATATCAGTATCCTGGGCTTCTATAATTCTTTCCCCTGTTCCCATCTCTCTCCTTTGTCTACAACACCCATTATTTCATGGGAAGAAAAAAATGCAGAAAGAAAAACAGTTTGCAAACATAAAATAACTCAGAATTTCAGAGTTGAATAAGACTGAAAGTGTATGGGATGGGCTTCAGGCCCCCAATTTTGTCACTGTGTGACCTTTAACAACTCTTCTTTGCTTCTCAGCCTCAATTTCCTCCTAGAATTAGAGAATTTTTCAAGATCCTCCCAGTTCAAATAATATGGGAAAATCTGCAGAAATAAAATAAGAACACCCCAAGATAATTTAATTATTAGGGAATCTTTTTTAGGCGAGTGAATTCCCTATTGGTGTCTTTGGTGTTTTAAAATGATATCTATTTTAAGACACACCCCCACTCCCCTCACCCCTTCACACACACAGATATACAGGAAATGATTGCCTGTCTTTCTGCAAGCAGCTGTTGTATTTGTCTTGTGATTGTTACATTATAAATAGATTGTTCAAAGAATTCTGAGTTTTTGATTTTTTTTTAAAAACCAAGGGCAATGCTTACTAAATTTTAAAGCAGATAATAAGATTATAGATTTAACATCTGGAAGGGACCTTGGGAATCAAGTCCAATCACCTACACTTTAATAAGGCAACTGAAGGTTAAATAATACTTAGCTCAAAGTAAATTAAATTGTTAACTTTGACCCTGATGTCAAGACTTGAGGGCTTCCTGTAACCTTTCCCTTAAAGTCTCATGCAGATTTGTGAAAGCACATGGCAGTACATGGTGAAGGACATTCTTAGAAGCAAGGGATTGCAGGAATGTATATGCAGGTAGAGGCAAAGGGAGGAGGAAAGGGAATAATGGATAAGTTAGAAGGACGTGAATTCATGAAGTACATGAAATCTATAGATGTGATTAGAGGGACCTTCTGGGCAGCCTAGTATCAGAAAAGGAGTTCTAGTTTTGGCAAAAGATAAATAAGAACAGAATCTCAACTTTGTAGAGACTGGACTGAGAGAAGACTTCTAAAGTTTTTCTAATAGAACAAGTGTTATTCATCACACAAGTGTTTTGTTACATAAATGAAACTGTAGGGTCTTAAATAGAACAAGATGTTCAGAAATCAATTATTTTAAAACAGCTGGGCAATACTGAATAACATAAAGGAAGGAGAGATTATCTGGAAGAGATTAGACGATCAATTAGAATTTCCAAGGGTATCCAAATATCTTTGAGCTTGAACTATAATGACAGAACTAGAAGACATCAAGTATTTACACATATTAAATTATTTGTGAGGCAATTGTGCTATTAGATTTTTATAGATAGTCTTCTTGAATCTGAGCCCAGAGCTCTATCCATTGCACCATCTAGCTGTTTCTGGAAAATAGACAGTACAAAAGGAAATGAAATAGGATCAGCTGACTGACTGGTAAAGACATAAGATGAAAAGGGAAGATGAACTAAATGGCTCGATTAAGAAGGATGAGGCAGAAGAACTAGTAAAATGTCAGACACATTGACAAATTAGAAAGTTATGTTTAGAAGGAAATGAATTCACATTTATAATTTCAGGTGACATTCTAGAAAATAACATCATAATTAAGAGCCCACATGTTAATTATTTCCATTCTAATTCTTTTAATTCAACACTAGCACTTGGGAAAATGGCTCTTTTTCATTGACCAAACTCTAGCTGGTGAATAAAACTATTAAAATCTTACCTCTGAAATTAGATAAAAGTGTGAGATTCCCATTCCCATCTGACTCTTTTACAGGGTACAAAAACTTAATGAAAGAAAGGCCTTTGTGAAGTCAACACTTTCCCTAGGTGGAAGCATCAGACACAATTAACCAGTTCAAAATAAACATAAATTAAAAAAAAGATCAGGCACAAAAGCTACACCTTGAGTTCTTAAGACCAGTTCCAAACAGAGAAAACATTTCTGTAGTTTCCATAATCGTTTTTCATTTCCCCCCCAATCACATGTAAAGATAATTTCCAACATTTATTTTTGTAAGATGCCTTCCAAATTTTTCTCCTTTCCCCCTGCACAAAACTGTAAGAAATCAGTTATGGGTTAAACACATCAAAATCATGATAAATGTATTTCCAGATTCCTTTCTCATTTGATTTTTAAAATCCTTTTGGAGTTTGTCCAAGAAGACATTTGTACTTGAGACCAATTCATATTCCCCTTTGAGGCTTCACATGTAGTTATTTTGACATTCTCATCCTCTTCAGAGTTTGTGTTTTGATCTTCTCTTCGCCAAAGTAGTTTTTGGTAGTCAAGGACCTATTCTTCAGTGATCTTTTCTGGATTTTGCTCCATTTTAGCTTATTTTGTTGAGCTTTGCTCCTGGGGCAGAGGAAGTTCTGTCCCAAGTTTCTTATACAGGGGGTCAGGAACTCGATCACTGTCTTTCTGAACTGAGGGCCTCAGGGACTCAGTTTGTTTGCTGTGCTGGGGTGGCCTGATCTAATTGTTCCTGTTGTACTAAGGTTTGTAGCTAGCCATTAGCCTTTTATACTAGGTTTGGAGGCCTCATAGCTGATATGCTTAGCCAGAGCTGAGAGATCTCAGTAGCTGATCTATGCAATGATTAAGAGTCTACTGACTTTTCCATATCTCCATCTATACCCCCTTTTACCCAACTGAGACAAGACCTTTCCTGAAGTCCTCTCTTAGGGCCAGAGAGCACCATGGAAGAAAACCCATAATCCCTCTCTCTCGTATTCCACAATTCCTCCCTCTTGTATAAAAGAAACAGAGGCTCTCAGTCAGATTTCAGCGGAATTACGCCAGAAGCCCTCTCTCCGAGGCAAGAGAGATCCATTCCAGAATATTTTCCACTTGGCTGGCTGGTGGCGGAAGGAGAGTTTTCAGAGGAAGAAGCTACTAGTCGAGAGTTCAGTGGACAACCAGATTCATCTTCATCTCACAGCACTGTGGTTGGTGGCTGGGCTCCTGCACTTCCCCCACTGAGACCAAGCTGGTCTGAAAGACTCACCAGAAAGCTAGCTGAGCCCCAAGTGAAGGAGACAAGAGATTCATTCCATCTTTGTGCTGGCTGGAGGCAGAAGAAAGTAGAGGCAGAAGCTGAAGGACAAAACCTTTGGATTTGGAGACATTCGGAGGGCTCTAAGCTAACCGGGCTATATTAGAGACAATAAAAGATCTGAACTTTTATCACCTGGCTGCGTTTTGAGGCAATTATTACTTTCAATTGATACTAAAGCTGCCTCCAAGAAAACCTCCCCGAGAAACCTGCACCTCTCCCCCAGAGAGAACTATTCTACTTATTTTAAAAGAACAAGATCACCACAGAAAGAGACAGAGAGAGAGAGAGAGAGAGAGAGAGAGAGAGAGAGAGAGAGAGAGAGAGAGAGAGAGAGAGAGAGAGAGAGAGAGAGAAGAGAAAAGAAACAGAGAGAAGAGACAGACAGACAGAGAAAAGGGGGGTGGAGGGAGGGAGAGAAGAAATTATTTCACTCCCAAAAGGTTCTCTGCATTTGGGAAAGGCTGGACCTGAGCATCAGGTAGAATGTATATTTTTTTAAAACTATGTTTCAGATTGAATTTGTATGCTTCCACTCTTATTTTATTGTTTAAAGTGTCTTCACATGACATGTCCTTGAGTTAGAGGTGACTCCATAAAGGGCACAGCCAATGGTATAAGGAAGAGGAAGAATCATGCTACAGTAGGCTGAGGGCTGCAAACTACAATCTGGTTGTCCCAGCCATAGGCCAACAAAAGAATTTAAGCTGGAAAATTGTTTGACTCCCTTTTTTTTGTGGATTCTGTGGCTCTCAAATCTGTTTAGAGTCTTGATTTGACATTGTTTCCAAGAGAAAGCTAGAAGAGCTCAAGCAACTTCCTGGCTTCTCTCTACTATCTTGTATCTCCCCCAATTTCCACAATTTCCATTACTCTACACAAGGGTTAAAACTGAAAAAACATAATTTAAGTGGGGGGAGAAGAGGAGGAACAAATTGACAGAAACATAAAACATCATTCATTATATCTTCAAAGTCAGTCTTTATGAGTATTTGTAAAGACAAGAGAAGAGTTCCAAGAAACTACGGTTTAAGTACCACCCATCATTTAACCAATTTAACCAATCCCCAAAGACTTGCAACACGGGATGTTATAGAAGTCTTTCTGAGGTTGTAGGGTGGGTGATACCTTGCCCTCTTCCAAAGACTATCTCTATTATCAAGCAGAATCATGCTGAGATATCAAAAATTAACAGACAAAAAGGAAATACTATTATAAGTTCAGGAAACATGCTGCCCATAACTCTCAATCATTAGAAGAAAACTGAGTCCAGACCCAACTCTGCTATTTTTAAAGCATATTTTAAAACTGATTTTATGTAGGGAACTTGTAAAAAAAAATTAATCCAAATCTGCATAAACATTTTGCAGGATTTTTCCAGGTCTTTTCACTTCCTGAGGATATTGGTTAATTACAATAGAACTGCATTCATATAGCAAATTCCAGATCTTATTTGATTCTCAAAACCATCCTACAAGATAAATCCTACAAGATAAATGCTATTATTAGCCCCATTTTACAGCTGAAAAAATTGAGGATAAAAGAAGTTATGGGACTTGTCCAATGTCACACAACAAAAAAGCATCTAAGGCTGGATTTGAACTCAGAGTCTTCCAAGTGCTATCTCATCTAGATTTTTTTGAACTTTTCTTTTTTTGATCAATATTTTTCTGCCCCTTTTCTTTCTTTTTTCCCACTAAATTAAAAGAAAAAGGAAAAAAATTTAAAAACTAGGCAAAGTGAAACCAAATTCCCACACTGACCATTTCTAAAAATTTATGTCTCAGTCTGCATCCTCAGTTCATCCACACGAATCAATCTTATAGAATCATGTTTCTTCTTAAATTGTTTTAGGGTTTTTTTTTTTTTGTTTGTTTTTTGTTTTTTGGTTTTTTTTTGCAATTTTGTTGTCCAAACTGTTCCCCTGTTTCTGCTAATTTCACTATGCATCAATTCATACCATTTTTTCCAAGTTTCTTTGAAATTGTCCCTTTCGTCATTTCTTATTGGCATAATAATATTTTACCTTTAAATATCTTAATTGTATTCACCAGTTCTCTAATTGATGGACATCCCTTTGTGTGCTATTTCTTTCCTGCCACAAAAAGGGCTGTTATAAATATCTTTGCATATGTGGCTTCTTTTCTCTTTGATCCCTTTGGTTGAGGTATAGACCTACTAGAAGAGTCTTACTGAGTTAAAAAGTATGTACAGTTCACTTACTTTTCTTTCTTTCTTTTTTTTTTTTCTTTTTTGGGGGGTGGGGAGGAGAAATAAGGCAAAGGAAGAGGGTTAATTCTAAATATGTATACCGAGTCACAATTCTACCAGCAGGGAAATTTGAGTTAAGAGATCTGTTTTTCCCCTAGCCCCACCAGCATTTGTCACTTTCCTTGCTATTTAGATGGGTATGAGATGCAACTTTAGAGTTCTTTTAATTTGTACTTCACCATATAAAATGTTCCAAATAATTAGGGATTAACTGCTTGATTCTCTTTATTTCTTTCCCCCCCCTTTCTCCTTTCTTTCTTTCTCCCCTCCTTCCTTACTTTTTCCCCCCTTTTCTTCTTTCTTTCTAAAATTGCCCATTTACTTATTTACTATTTATCAAGTGATTTCTCAAGACACACTTTCTCCTCTTTCTCTTCCTTTTCCTCTTTCTCCCTCTTTCTCCAAACTAGTGAACTTCTAATTCTTCTAACAAGAAAACAACTATCTCCTAACTCCTAGCATTTTCCCTAACAGATCTCTTCAATGACTACAATTCATTTCTTTATTTTTATTTTTATTTTTGCTGAGGCAATTGGGATTAAGTGACTTGCCCAGAGTTACACAGCTAGGAAGTATCTGAGTGGATTTGAGGTCAAATTTGAACTCAGGTCCTCCTGACTTCAAGGCTGTAGCTGCCCCCTACAATTCACTTCTGTGACTTCCTTCAAGTCCCAGCTAAAATCCTACCTTCTTAAATATATTTTTCCTAGTCCCCCTTAATGCCAGTGTCTCCCCCAACACTGATTACCTCAATGTTGTTTCCTCATTAATCCACAAGCTCTTTAAGAGCAAGGCCTAGCCCTGATTTACACCATGAGGGGTTTCTTTAAAAGAATGAAAATCCCAGAAAAAAGCTATATAGAGTGTCTACTTTCCACCCCCCATTTGTCTGATTTCTTAGAACAGTTACTCGGAAGGAAAAGGTATGACAGTGTCTTCCCATCTATCAAGTTTACTCTGTTACTAGTTCTCATTAAAGGCTTATGCAGGAAATCAAAGCAGGCCATCTAGGTAGGAAGTGGATAGAGCAGTGGCTTTGAGAACATATTTCAACCCAGGTCTTCCTGATTCCAGGTTCAGCAATCTATCTGTTGTTTGTCTTTTGTTTTTGAAAAAGACCAGTGACATCAAAAGGGTAGGCAGCTAGGTGTTGCAGTTGATAGAACAACATCTCTATTGTCAGGAGTTCAGATCTGGTCTCAAGATATCTGTGAGCTGGGTGAGCCTGGCTGGGTAAGTCTATTAAAATAAGTTGGAGAAGGAAACAGCAAACCATCCCAATGTTTTTGCTAAGAAAACCCCAAACAGGGTCAAGAAAAGTCATACATTACTGAAGCGACTTAGCAACAATCAAAGGAAATTAAGATCTTGGTTGCAGTTAGTCCTTAAAATCAGGTATCTGAGCTATTTGTAGGAAAGCAGAATCCAAATACCAAAGTCCTCAGACTATGGGGGAGGGGAGCAGATAACACATACTTCAACACTCCAGATATAAGACTGAAAAAATAAAAGCCCCTGATCTCTCATTACAGAATCTGAATACATAAGATTGCCTCAAAGAATAGCTAGAAAATAGAAAATAACTCAGTGTACTAGTTACAATCGTGAAATGAATTCAGATTTTCCATTTCTGAGATATAGGGGTTAATTTAACATGCAGAAAAATATATTTTTCATTCTTTTTATATAATTTGTTTTAAATTTTTATCTCTAACATTTTAAATTTTTTTGTTAATCACCAAAATTCCTCTCTATACTTTTTCCTTTTTCCTCTACCAGAGAGACATCTTATATCATTTTTAATTCTTTACATAGCACTTTGCAACATTCATTAAAAAAACAAATACGTCCTTTACAAATTTATATTGCACATTTGGGAAAATGTGTTTTGACACCCAGCAATAATAATGTCTAAGAAAGAGTTCACAGATTTATTTTTCCCCCAAGACTGTATATGACTTATACATGTTAATATTATGTTCTAGAGTCAAACTTTCTCTATGGAGAGTCACACTGAATGATCCATCAGACACTATCTAATACTGGGATCTAGTCCTAGCCACCAACCAACAATCATACCTTGAATTTTTACCTTGTAAATCTTCTGTCAAATTATGCTATTGTTATTACAAAGTATACCTTAAAGTATCATTTTCAGAAAGGATACATGTCAGATTTAACTGATCGGTTCATACCAGGATTTATTATTAACATAATATGCAAGAAAACAAAATAGCTCAGTGAGCTTATTTGAGAATTTGAGAACTTTGAATTATTCGAGAACTTTAAAAATCCACAACAAAAATCCTAGCCAAATCATAGTGCATTACCCTGACCACCTAAGACATTGCAAGCCAAACCATTTATTTTCTTTACAGAATTCTGTGAGCCAGAAAAACATACATACCCACACATCCTAAAAATACTGATACATAAGTCAGCAAGATCTTGGTCAAAGAAGAGACTGAGCAGCTACCAACAATTAACCCACAAAAGCATTAAAGACAGTGTTAAATATAGTCATAGTGAATCCATTTAGTATCATTAACAGAAAAAATGTTTGGATAAAGAACATGAAAATATGGCAGCCTTTATTAGATGGCATCATATGCATATTTTGCCCAAAATTAAATTAAGTGTAATCTAATACATATATTTCTTCATATGCAGGGTTTTTAAAGAAGGTTTTTGACTACTTCAAAATGGAAAGGATTCCTAAGGTTGGAATATTTTAATGAAGATTATCTTATACTAACCAACGTGGAAAAAAAAGTAAGAAAATCAAAGTGATTTCAGTAGCTTTGTGCACAATGGGAAAAACAAAATAATTTCAAGTAGTCAATGACATGGTATATTGAAAATAACACTGAATTTGGAGTTAAAAGACCTACCTGTATCTGTAATTATAGGCAAAATCCTTTCATCTCTCAGCCTCAGCTTCTTCATTAATAAAGAGTTTAGACTAAAATTTATGGTTTTTTTTTTTTTTTTTTTTTTTTTTTTTTGGTGTTTGTTTGATGAGGCAATTGTGGTTATGTGACTTGCCCAGGTTAAGTGACAGGCCCAGTGTCCCAAACTCTAGGGCCAGTGCTCTATCCACTGCATCATCTAGCTACCCCTATGTTGTTCTTAGATTTTTAGGTTTTTAAAGCATCTTTCTCAGTTTAATCAAAAGCAATCAATAAACACTCACTATGTACTAAACTAAATATTATCATTCCCATCTTACAGATAAAATTGAAAGATGAAAAGACTTTCCCAGTTACATTGTTAACTACATGTCTAATGCAGAATTTAACTGTCATTATATTAGTAACATTAGGGCATATTAATAATGTAGCTATATTATTATTAATACTATCAGCTAGCCTGTATCTATAGTTTCGAATGAACTTCAAAATATGTTATCTTTTAAAGTTTCCAATGCACTTCAAATGTTATCTTACTTGATACAGTAACTTTATAAAATAGGTGCTATTGTTAATCTCATTTTATAGATGAGACAAGTAGGACAAACAGAGGTAAAGTAACTTGCTCACAGTCACGCAGTTATTAGGGGGATGAGAAAATATTGGAACTCCAGAGCCTGATTTATCATACCACTCTTATTGACGAGACTAAAGCGGAGCCAGTTTGGGAGCAATGGGAGGTAGAGATGAAAGAAATGAAAGATAGCTGATATGTAAGAAAATCTGGTCAGGTAGCAGATACTGGGATAACACCATGTAATACAGCCTGTTGGTTCTAGCATAATGTCACAGGAAAAATCCAGGTGGGCCCTCAGCATCTTGGCCAGACCCATTGTGACAAATTTATAGAAGGAGAGAGCCAAAGTACTATATTCTGATGATGGAAGAGACCTGAATCTAGTTTACAGACTGGGCTAAGTGAAGTGACTTGCCCAATGTGACAGAGTATCACAGATAAAATTTGAACTCAGATCCCCTTATTCCCAAGCCGATGTTCTTTCCACAACACCACACTGTCTTGCAAAATGGGCAGTCACGAATGGATCAGTTGAAGGGAATCATTATTAATATTAACCATTATTTTGAGAACAGAAACCTGCATGAGCATAAAGACTCCTATTACCCCCAATCAACTAGAAGTTTTCAAAGGAGCAAAAACTGAAGTGAAATTTGAAATTTCACTGATTGAAAAAAAAGGTAAAAGGTTGTAACTTGTATCCCAGAAGCTAATGACTTACCATTAAGATCAGCCTGATTCTCTCCATATACACATTTTCTCTACTTGTGGCTTAGCTTTGCAAAAACAAAACAAAACAAAAGGAGCAAAGGAAATGCCCAAAGAAGCCACTGCTTTCTGACAAGTCTGTTCATGCACTGTCAGTCAAGCAAGATTTGGGGTGAACTTGCTATGCTGCAGGCTCACTAAAGGCCAACCCCCAGACACTCTGAGTTGCAAGAAAGGAATGACTTGCATTGATGATAGAGGGAGTTTCCCTACTTGGGAGTTCCCTAAATCAATGAAATCATAGGTTATATCCTTAAAGCTGGCCCCTCTGAGCACATATATCTTGCACTGTGCACTGGACCTATTAATTTGGAATTAATGGGTTAGTAATAAATAAGTCCAAGATCTCTTTTTTAAATGTTCCTTTTAGATTCTTCAGGAATCAATCATAATTTTTTCCCCCTTAAAAGTATTTAGAGATAGGGATTCACCAGTGAGTGAAATGCCCAGCCTTTAGTGTGTGGTAACTCTGAGGCATATTTGATTCCTAATATACTTCTTTGCTCCCTTCCTAGTTAATATCTGGCAACCTCAGTTATATGGAGCACTGCCAAATTATTTCTAAATAATGGGCTACAATTCATTTTATTATGTAAAAACCACAAAACAGTTGACTTAAAGTCATTACAATTGCCATATACTTGCTTACTATTTATCAGTTTGTTTGTTTTTTCAATGTCATTTTGGAAAATGCTTTTACATGCTGAGAACATGGCCTAAAGAAACTATGTAAAGCCTTGAACAGCATAGTGTTGCATCTAGAATCAGGAAGAACTGAGTTCAAATTCAGCCTCAGATACTAGTCCAGTGATCTTGGGCAAGTTACTTAATCTGCTTGTCTAAATTTCCTCATCTGGAAAATGGGGATAATAACAGCACCTACTTCCCTCAAATGAGATCACTGTAAAGTACTTGCCTGACATAAATTATTACTATCATCACCATCCTATTTCAGAAAGGATCCCACAGGGCCCTTGGACTTCAGTGAACCCTTCCCTTTTACTTCCTTCCTTAGCATTAGAATCAAATTACCCCACTATTAAAAAAAATTTTTTTGTTTAAGCAAAGAATAAGACTTGCATTTCAACTTGAAATATTGGCATGAATGCTTAATTATCTAATTTATTCCATACAATGGTTCCTCTACAAAGAGACAGAGTATTTTTGAAAGCCTATATCATGCTTTATCAGTCCAGAAAGATTCTGAGTGCTCCGAAGAGCTACAGAACAGAACTCTAGGCATAGGGCATATGGCACATTTCCTTAGGGTATGTGCTCACAGAATTATTATTATTTTTCTTCATAAATGACATTTGCATCTATAAAAACTAAAGAAACTAAACTTGATTGTAAACAACATGGCAAATACTACTTTGATACTTAATGGTTATCATGCAATTAAATTAAAATGTGAAGCCACCATTTTTGAGATATTCACAGCAAGCATTTATGTAGCATTTTTTAATATCTGTAAAGTGTTTTACATCAGAAGGAGCTCATAAACTCCCGAGTGCAGCCTGAATCAGATCCAAATGTAATTGGGAAATAGAGAACAGATAATATTCCTAAGTGGTTTTCTAAGTCAATATGAGACTCATAAGACCCATTTAGGGGCCCCCATTTTTACTGCCTTTATGTATATTATCTCATTTGATCCTCAAAATGTCTGTAAAGGTAGGTGCTACTATTTTTATTCCCATTTTTACAGGTATGGGAATTGAGACTCAGAAAGGTCCATTAACTTGCTCATAGTCTCACATCTATTAAGTGTCTAAGACAGGAATAGAACTCAGGTAGTCTTGATTCTTTGCCCAAATTGCCTCTGAGACATTAGAATAAGCCAAGGACACCCTATAAGAACGTGATTCTGGTCTTGTGCTTTGGAATTAGACAAATATTGCAACATGGGACAATGGAAAACAACACTCAATTTTAAATAATTGTAAGGTCTGTCTGAATTCAAATCCTATTTTGCCTATCCTGAATAAGACTTAAAATCTCTCACTGTGTTTTCTCAATTTTAAAATGGGAGAGATGAGGTCTAAGGGTCTATGACCCATGATCTCAACATTAAAATATGATTACAGATTTTGAGGGATGGTGATTTAATTTAATCAGTTCTGGGAATTTTTATCCTGTTTTTTGAATTTTGAAAGGATTTGTCAGCAGAATATAAAGGCTACAAAATTGGAGAGGGCTTTTGATGCTTCATGAATTCCACAGAGTCAGTCAGCCAGCATTTATTAAGCACCTACTATGTGCAACCAAAAGCAAAAAAAAAAAAACCACCACCACCACCCCGATCCTGTTTCAAGAAAACTCACAAGCCTAATAAGGAGACAACATGTAAACCATTATATAAGCAAGATATATAAAGGCTCAAGTGGGGGTAATATCAGAGGGGAGGCACTAAGATTAAGGAGGACTGGCAAAGGCTTTGGCCAAAGGGAAGACTTCAGCCGAGATATGGAGCAAGGCCAGAGAAGTCAGGAGGGAGACACAGGGGAGAGCCAAACAAGATGCCCAGTTAGAAAATGCAGTCCTCTTTGACCTTGTGTTATTTTTGAATCCACTGGTTGAGCATCTCTTTACAATTCCTATATAAACTGCAGATAATTTGGAGCTAAGATTTCACCTCTATATTCAGTGTCCACAGTCACACAGCAATGAGGTAGCCAAAGCTAGTTAAGTCTTCCTGGCTCCATGCCAACTATTCTGGCTCTGTAACACTGCTGCCTTAGTCCCCACAGTATCTTTGGACCATCCTTTTGTCCCCTTTACTTTTGCCTTTATCAGCAGCTGTTCCTCAGCTCTTCCACTTGCTTTAGATTATCCCTCAGAATTTCTAAAATCTCCCTCCATTAGTCTAATTTATTGCTCCCAATGATCTTTAGGAACTTCTGAACTATGGAAACCTCAAGTAATCCTTAGGCCATACTTTAGGGAAAATTACTTCCAGGAATTTTCCTATGCTGAATATCTGAAAATAAAAAACAGAGCCTAATTTACAAAACAGCAGTGGGTTTATCTAATGAATTAAGTACTGAAATATGTTTCCCACAAACAAAACACTGGCTCTCTCCAAGATCTTCTAGAAAATAAAGAAAGGCATATTCATTCATTTATTTGTTTATTTTTCATGTCAAGCAAAAATTTGAATTGATTGAAACATTTCTGAAATTGTCAAATATAAAGTATTCAATAATTATTTATTCTAGTTCAATACTGCTATTTTTCTTCCCTTTTACCTTACATGATATTGTTGTATATAATCATTGAGTACTTTAAGATTGACCTGATGTCAGTTTCTTATTGATTCTATTTCCAATTAATTAGTTTTGTCCTGTTATTGCTTAAGTCGTGGTTCTTTGTCTTCTAAACTTTGTTCAGAATTCACCTGGCCTATAATGGGTCAAGTTTAAAAATCCAGAAATGTAACTGACTTTAAAGAATACATGTGAACAAGGGAGTAAGGCATAACATCTTTACGCCACCACGCTATCCTTTATGGATGTCTGTTTTGCTATCCAGAAGTCTGGGCTACCTCACATCTGGACTCAAACAATGAGTACTTCTTAGATTCATTAGAAAAGAAGGTGGGGAGGAATCACTGCCAGCCCCATTAACAAATTTCCAGAAAAATCATGTTGTTCCTTACATTTCAGCTCAGTAACCAATCATATTTCCTTGATGAAACAGGGTTTTACCAATCCTGTTCTTTGCTTTGTATTCCCCAATATCTATATGGAGCAAATTGACCTTTTACTCAGGATTTTTGATATTAACAGAGGCAATCTACCATGTGATTTATTGACAGGCAGCATGCTATTGCTGATAAATTTATTTTGGTCACAGATCTGCCTCAGTTTACCCTTTCATTAAATTTCAATCATGATACCATCCAATGTTTAGAGAAACATTTTGCATAGAAAGTACTATCTCCTTCCAACTTACTACCTTCCTTATCCTGAATTTTAGCGTCATAGATTTTTGGAGGCAGGGGAACTTCTAGGTCAACCATCACATCAATGACTTGCCCAAAAAGTTTAGGTAACCTAGCCCAAAATCCATGGCTTTAATAAGGTGTAAAATCCCTTGTTCTTTCTGTCTTCTGTCTTTACAGAAGAGTATTCCTGGATCCAGCCAAAGCAGGTATTCTAACTTCAGAGCGAGACCTTTGAGGTTTGTGCAATCTCCTTCTATTAAATTTATTTTCTACTAATGCAAGACCTAATATGCCCTATCAGCTTAATTGAACCTTGTCTTTTTTTAGGACTTTAACTGAAAAAGATGAACAACACGACAGTGGGTAACAATACAGAATGTCCTCTGAATTCTCTAATCACACAATACATCATTCCTCTGCTCTATTTCTTTGTCTTCGTGGGTGGGATTCTGCTCAATGCGATATCTGCGTGGATCTTTTTTTACGTTTCCAACAGTAAGAGCTTCATCGTCTATCTCAAGAACATCGTGGTAGCTGACTTTCTGATGAGTCTAACTTTCCCATTCAAAGTTCTGAATGATTCCAAACTAGGGCCCTGGCAGCTGAGCATCTTTGTGTGCAAAGGTTCTGCAGTGATCTTTTATGTCAACATGTACGTGGGAATCGTATTTTTTGGGCTCATCGGATTTGACAGGTACTACAAGATCGTAAAGCCCTTCCTGGCTTCTTTTGTTCACACGGTTAGTTACAGTAAGATCCTCTCTCTCTTCATCTGGGTCCTAATATTCCTCCTGGCTATCCCTAACATCATTCTTACTGACCAAAATGCTAAGGAGGACGACAATATTAACTGCATCAAACTCAAAAATGAAATGGGGCTCAAGTGGCATACGGCCTCCAACTACATTTTTGTGACCATCTTCTGGATTGTGTTCCTTTTGCTGATCATCTGTTACACGGCCATCACGAGGAAAATCTATAAATCTTACCTTAGGTCGAGAAGGAAATCCATCTCGGTCAAGAAAAAATCCAGTCGCAATATATTCTGCATCATGTTTGTGTTTTGTGTGTGTTTTGTCCCCTATCACATTGCCCGAATCCCCTATACCAGAAGCCAAACTGAAAAACATTACGACTGTCAATCCAAAGAAATCCTGCTCTATGCAAAAGAATTCACTCTGTTCCTATCCGCGGCCAATGTATGTCTGGATCCCATTATTTATTTCTTTCTCTGTCAACCATTTAGAGAAACACTGCAGAAGAAGTTCCACTTCAGGTTAAAGGTGCGACATACACCGGAAGCCTCCAAAACCAAGAGAAGCAATGAAATGATGGACAATGCAATTCTGGACAGCACAGATACACTCTGATTCCCCATTGGGAACCATACAGAAAGAATCATTTTATTTGCAGTGCACTGCCTGTGCAGCCAAGATGAGTACATGAGATGAACTATGCTAGGAAACAATCTCCAGGAAGTTAACAAACATACTTATAACAATGAAAAAAAAAAAAAAAAACCTCCATATACAGAACTTTTTGCATTACAGCAGCATCAAAGAAAAACTCAGTCAATAGTCTGCTCATAAAACTGAAAGATTCCTCCTATTGATAAAAAAAAAAAAAAGCATGCACATGTGATTTAAAAATATTCCAGCAAACTAGAAAGCTTCCTCCTTCATTCAGCCAACCAACAGAAGTTTATTTCGTTTCAGAAACTGGACAAATCACTGGGGATGCAAAAACAAAAACAATCCCCGTCTTCAGGGAGACTATATTGTACTAGTAGTAAAGGGGCAAACAGATAAAAATATTTATTATGATGAACTTGATCAGTTAATGTACTTTAAAACTAGAAGCAGCAATGGAATGATGATTTTTTAAATTGCTCACACTTTTTGTCTTATCCTCAAATGAAGAACTTGCAAGAGGAGGGAAGGTTGGAGGCCTATAGAGGCCTTTATTCAAGAAAATACTCAAATAAAGAGACCCTGGACACAGACCCATTCAAAACCAATCAAATAATAGTTTGAAAGAAAAAAAAAGATAAAAGTACAAATATTAGAGAAAAGACAATAAACCTAAAAGAAAAGAAGGTAAGTGATACAGATCATCCCCAATGAACTTTTACTAGATGGACTTTCAAAGTCATAACAAGTCAGCTGACCAAAGTTCACAAGAAGTTTGTTTATGATGTTTGGTTTTTATTAGCACAGATGCAAGATCTTTCCCCCATTTGGGACAAAGCCCATACTGCCTTTCACAAACAGATGTCCCAGCAGCAAATGGGCAGATTTCACTTGATTTGGTTTTTATATCCTGGCTTCTTTCGATCATTGCTAGCTTTTCAAGTAAGAATTAAATAAGCATGCTTAATTCAACGAACTGCCCTAATATTGCTCGTGATACAGCAGGGCAAAGGTAATATAGAGCTAAACTGAAGCAGTTCCTTGTATTCTAAAAGAATGTAAACGCTTTGAGGGCATATTGGGTCCAGCACCTAGAACAGCTCCATGTACACAGTGGGTGCTTAGTAGCTACATGCTGTTTGCTTACTGAATCGTAGAGGTTATGAGCTGGGCACATTCATTCATTATACAGAACTTAACACAGTGTCTATCTCAAAGTAGGTACGTGACATCAATTAATAAATATTTATTCAACATCTACCTGGTACAAGGCATTTACTACTTAAAAGAATTCTCTAACCCTTGAGGGCAGGCTCTGGCCAACAAAATGTTCTTATTACTCTTGAGATGTGGCAATTGTACAAAAATAGATCAAAGGAGTAGAGTCTAACATATATTCACAAGGTAATAAGAGCTCGTAACACTTCCCAATCTTGCTATGATCTAGACCTAATGACTTCTATTCAATGGCAGGATTGTTATGAAAGGACCCAAAATATTAGCGATTCATTTGAATAAGTTAAAGAGAGACTTTTTGGGTGGTTGTTGTTGACTCTTCCTGACCTCATCTGGGCTCTTGAGTAGTTTGCCATTTCCTTTTCCAAATCATCTGATAGATAGGTAAGACAAACTTAAGTGTACTTGTGACTTGGTTCAGAGTCACACAGCTAGTGTCACATAAATATTCAAGTCCTCCTGACTCAAGGGCTAGTATTCTACCCACTATCATTCCAAATTAAATAATGTGTGTAATGCATTTAGAAAACCTTAAACCTATATGTGAATGCTAATCGGAGCTCAGAGAGCAGGAAGCCACCACATTCTCTACTGATACTAAAAATTAAAACAGAAGCTGCTGCTACAAAGCCCCCTTTCAGCTCAATTACTAATCATAGGGGGTGGTCTTAAGTAAGGTTCATCTCGCTCAACCTGTACTCAGCTTTGAAGAAAGCTGATTCTAAGAGGTGAGAAAGGTAAGAACGAGGAGGTCCCTTGGTAGTTAAGTGAGGTTTGACAGAGAGCCTGAATTACTGTAAACAATCTGAAAGCCAAGCTGGTCTTTGAGGCAAATAGGGAGGAGCACTGATAAGATTATAAGTGGACCTTTTGATTTTGATTAGGCTTTTTGTTACCTTAAAATATTATTGAATTCCAATTCTTTGTAGTTAAAACCATCATAACTTCCAGTTACAGTATCTAATCAAAAAGTTATGATGTCAATTCATGAGTTCTAGTTTCCCCTATAAAAGTATTTACTGTATACCTCACTAACTCTCTAACTCTTTTTTAGGGTTAGTCTGCTTGTCACAATGGCTAACTTTTTTAGGGTGCTAATTTTTATTAGAGTCATCCCATCAGTTATTGGCATAATACTCCACTAAACCCCTCCTTTAGCAATTTAACCCACCTTATGGTGTGGGGAGTTCATTAGGAACTTACCACACCTAAATGGCATCTTCCCCTGATTAACTGTGAATTCTGCTAGAACTTTTTCTCATTAATTGCCAAAACTTTTTTCATTGCGAAAAACTTCTCATGAATTTAGCCTGCTTTTAGCAACACAATCAAATCTTTGTCCCTTGACTTAGAGATGGTCTAAGCCTACAAATTCTTTTGAGACATTCTATGACACCATCCTTAACCCCAATATATTTTTGGGTTCAAAACTCTCTCTTCCCAACATTTGATGGTCAAATCCTATCACAAAGACATGGGACTAATATGAAAGAAACAATGGAAACTGTAAAAAGAATACAATAAAAAAAGTAAGGGGAAAATCTTTACAAAATAATTGTTAATTATTCCCCCAAATCTCACAGCTAACTTTAAAAGTCCAAAATCGGGTTATTGAAAGCTATGCTGACTCAATAACCAGAGTTGGGGGAGACATCATCACCCAGTCTGCAGGTATTCAGCACATACCTCTACTACTTAAATATCAAGTACCTATTACTTGGGAGAAGAGGGGATGTGGAACTGAGATGCAATGAACCATCCCCTTTTGCTGATTTGGAACCATCTTTTTATAAAGTTGTCATGAATCCCTTCCTGAATTGGCCCGTCGATGTGTTGTTACTTTGATGTATTTTTGAATAAACTTCCTTGTAATTTTCTTTCTTTTAAGTTTTGCTTTATCAGGACCAAGATCCAAAGAGTCTGATGGTTTAAATAAACCTAAGTGGACATCAATAGCTCTGAAGTGAGAGGATCTGGTTCAAATCTCTTCCTAAATCTCTAATTACCATTATTGCTCTAGGCAAGATAACTGATCATCTCAGGACACAAATGCCTCATTTCAAAATGGAAGAGGTCTTCTAGCTCTAAATCGATGATCCCATGAACTGTGGGTTTGGAAGTAAATGCAGACATCATAAATAGAGTAATGCTCTGATGACAGATGGAAGCAAAGATTAGTACATATCTACACAATGACAAAGAAACTTACAAAACATTTAGAAATGTCATGTCTATTTAATCTAAGGTCAATTAAATGTTAAGAGCATGTTCTTCTCTGATAGATAGTGTGGAAAGATAACTGTTGTAATCCATTGAGGGAATTAAAGAAAAAGAGAGGAAAAAAGGAGTGGAAAAAAGTCATCGATATTCATCAATAAATCAGATAAAAAAAGACATTATATGCAATGTTGGTTCTAAGGGATGATGTTGGGTGGTTCTTTGAGATGATAGAGGGAAGAATATGAGGGGAACCAAAAGATATCAATCTAAAAATGTCTTAAAAAAAAAAAAGGTAAGAAACACAGAAGGACCTAGGTTAATTTCTACTGCATTCTGAGTTGATTAGATCACATATAGAATATTATATTCAGTTCTGGATTGCACAGATGCACCAAGTTTAAGGACACTTCCTACTCTAAGACACTGACTCTGGGATTACATCAGCAGAAAAAAATGCATCTGAAAGTTACAGTTGTTATTAATTCTCTAGCAAAATGAAAAAGAAGGCATTTTTGGCCTTCAACTGGATCTAACAAGAAGAAACTAGTTAGGGGCAAAGTAGAAAGGAAATCCTGAATTTCCAATAATAGAGAATGAAACAAAAATCACTTTGGAGGCTGTCCCATTAATTTATAAAGAAAGTTTTCACTATCTCTATGCTTCTTCCAAGGACTGGACACTTGCCCCTGAAACTATCAAATATTTAAATAAAAATACTCATACAATAGTGACATCTTTGTAAATAATTTGCTTGTATATGTCATAAGTTACTATCTATTAAGAATAAAGAATTTGTTTTTCCTTACATTTTGCCCAATACTCAAAAAAGGCAAAATCCATGAACAATAACACTGGCTGACCAAGGATTGTACTTGTTCTTCTCCTGCCCCCAAAGAATCACCTTTACTATTCTGTTCTAAAGAGAGTCAGCTACTTATATATATTATATATTATATATTATATATATGTAATATATACATATATATATAATGTTCAAGGAGTCAGCTACTTATAATTATTCATTCTTGAGAGACAGATACTAAATAACATGTCAACTCTCATCAGTAACTTATTTCATTCTACAAGAACCAATAAAGTGACTTATTACCAAAGATTCATTTTTTCAAGTAACTCAATCAAAATCTAATTTTACCAATTAAAGGTTGCTAGCAAACCCTGGCAAACAAAGGGTTAATGGGGAGAGAGGGAGGAGAGACAAAGTCATGTGCCCATTTAGATGATGCAAATAATTCTCAAACTCTGGGCTGGCTCTACAAACTGCTCTTGTAGAACTTATTCTACCATGCGAATTACATACACACACACACACACACACACACACACACACACTCCTTTACTCCTTGCTAAAAGTCAACCTTCATGTCTCTGAGCCTCAAAGATATAGACACGATGATAAAAAGCACTTTCAATTCTGGATGAGGTTAAGGTGCACAAAACACTATCTATACAATCTTTCATTTGATCCTCACAGCAATCATACTGATAAAATTATTACAGATAAGAAAAGTGAGGCTTAAAGAGATTAAATAACTTCATACAATCAATGAGTGTATAAAGCAGAATTTGAACTTGGGTCTTCCTGACTCAAGCTCAGAGTTCTCATCTATCATGTTTCCTATCTTAGCTGACTCTATGAAGGCTCAGGGATTTTCCTAGATCACAAAGCTCACAAAAAGCAAATCTAGGGCAACTCAATAAAGAGGAAGATACTACATTTTGGAATCAGGGGCACAGACTTCAACTTCAGCTGCTGCAATTTATCGGGACTGTGGAAGTGGTGTCTTCCATCTGCAAAATGAGAATAATAACATCTGTGTGTATTCAATCATAGAGCTGTCATGAACAAGAACTCTCTGACTGATGATAGAAGCCTGGGTGATTAGGCCTATGGTACACTGCTGTTTTCAAGTGATTGGAGCTTCTGGCAAACAACCATTTTATCTACTTGATGGCTCTGATAAGACATAACCCATTAACCTTGTTTCACTCATTAGCCAGCATTAAAATAATACAACTTATAGGGAAACCATCCCAAACAGACACTAGACAATCATCCCACTTCCAGTAGTATACAGTGTTTGACAAATGTCACTAAGTCCAAACAACTCATGGCATGTACAAGTGACCAACGGATCATACACACAAAAATTCTTTTTCTGAGCCCTTGCATTCTCTATTTGCTAAGGTGTAAATGAATGAATGAGCAGAAAAATAAATAAATGGATGAGTAACTAATAAATGTATACATATATTTGTATACACATACCTGCATATCTATACACATAAATACATATACTTATGTGTCTTTTTTTAAAGTTTTCCCATCATTCCTCAGATCTATCAAATATGTGTCCTTCCTTCCTCTGTCACTGCTACCATCTCAACTGGGCCCTTTGATGATGCTCAGAAAGATTTGTCAAAATTTCTCCAGTTTTCAGGCACCAACCTCAGCAGATAAGCTCAATAAATATTGGATTTGAAGGCTGCACTATTCAGTTTCTTTCATTTATTCCTCAGCATTGTTCTATATCTTCACCCATCTTCCCTTCTTTCCTTCCTGTTTCAGAAAATAGAAGTATCCCTCTCTGCTTCACTGAGATAACTCATTAACTAACTGTTGTCTTTAAATTTTATTTCTTCTTTTTTGTTTTTCTGAATTTGGCTAATGTGAACATTTCTGTATAAGAGAATAGTTAAAAAAAAAAAAAAGCTTGCGTGTGAAACATTGACACTAATATCTTCAGTTTGGTTTTCTAATTTGTGAGTTCAACAAATTTAACTTGTGTCCCCAGTCTCTTCCAGAGCTTTGTTCCATCACTCATTCATAAACTGTCTACTTCACCCCCAATTGGCAGTCTCTCTCTGAAGCCCTTTGGACTGTTATATGAGTCACTCCCTCTCTCTATCAAAAAGTACAACCTTCCCACTAGTCTGCCAACTTTCCTCACATTTTTCCCTTATTTCATGTCTTCACCTCAAGACTCCATCCCACCTTGAATTCCATACTTTGTTCTCACTGTATAATTTCACTGAGTTTCACTCCAACATATTCCTCAACATAACTCTCCCATCCTTACCCTTTTCTGGCTCCTATCTCTTTGCAAATACCTGTTTCCTCTGACTCCCTTGTCCTTTCTCTACTCAGTTAAGTGTAGTTTTTCTCCCTCACCCACTTAGTTTAAGTTTCATCTCTCCCACTCTCAAGGTTTTGTTCTCAGGATCAGAGTCTCTGGACTCATTAGTGAGAATTAGTCAGGAAGGGAGGAAGGCTGAGACAGGAAGACACTGATCTTTAGCAAGAAGTAAATGAGTAGATAAACATTTCTGCCCAACATGATTGGGAAAGGTAATCAGCTCATTGGCACTCTTTGTATCTTGATACAGTTAACTCAACTGTTCAATGAGGAGAAAGCAGCACTTACTTCATAGACTTATTTAACAGTCAAAAAGCAGCAAAGCTTTGCAAACTTTAAAGCATTATATAAATACTGCCAATTATTCTTAACCAGCATCCTTTGGCCAATCAAATTCTGGCCTCTCCAATCTGAAACTACTTCTGTACTTGACTCTCTAGCTATCTTTGCACGAGACATTTAGCTGTCTACCTGGGAGGTGTCCCCCTGTAACTCCTACCCAAGGGCCAGCCCCCTTATGTGTCTTCATTGATGGCAGCCTCATGGCTTCTGAGACCAATTCTGGTCATACTTCATCTCCAGCTGTCTTCAATCAGCAGCCCAGTGGATGCACATATGCTCTATATTTCCCCTCCTACCCCTAGCTACTTTCCACTTTTTAAATCATAATCAAACCGACTCAAATCACCGCCCCCTGAAAAAGAGTATCAATCTTATCCTCAGAGGTTCCACTTATTATCACTTTTTTTTTAATCACTAACTTTTCAAAACAAAATACTCCCCCCCCTTTGGCCACCACACTACTCCCCTACTTTAGGATGTATATCCTCAGCACCTAGCACAATGGCATGAAGTAAGGCTTAGTAAAAAAAAATTTTTTAACAAAAATTCATTAATCTCAAACCATGAGATCCTGATACAAAAGACAAAACCAAACCAAACCTAGTTTGGACATTTCGTTTATGCTTATTTGATATCTACTACCAACTCCCAAGGAGAATATTGCTGCTATTCCAGCTCTTCTTCCAATTTAAGATAAAATTAAAATCATCATATCATCAGCCTCTACAACTTGAGTCTTTTGAATATTTAAAATCTTAAAAAAAAAAAAAAAAGGAATCAGGTTTCTTGTCAAATTCCAATATCCAGGTTCCCTGAATCTTTCCTTTCTTTGACATTTAATATTTTTAATGGATCTGTGAACCTTCTTCTGTTGTTTTCAGTCACATTTGATTCTGTCATGTTTAGTGGCAAAACGTGGTTTTTCATTTCCTTGTCCTGCTCATTTTTATAGAGGAGGAAAGTGAGGCAAACAGGGCTAAATGACTTACTCAGGGTCACAAAGTTAGGTAAATGTGTCTGAGGCTGGATTGAACTCAAAGACTACCCGATTCCAGTCTCAATGCTTTATTCATTGAGGCACCTAGCTGCTCATCTATGGCCTTATGTGGCCACTATGGTTTGTTTTAACTCCCTCAAACCTGTCTTCTCACATATTCTCCAAGGAAGATTAGCCAACAGTGTAAAACAATTTTTAAAACTACTGTGTGCATGGAAATGGTTAATCATTTATGTTTGCTCTCCCTGGATTTCCCTTTGTTTCCAAAAGGAACATCTTGCATTCTTGAGAGGCTTTAGGTTGACTGAGCATATAATTTTCATCTCGGTTGTTTTAAACTAAACAAAAACAAACTTTAACTACATTATCAGAACTGAAATTCTGTTAATGAGGTATCATAAAACTGTGCCCAACCTATCAACTTTCCTGATATGACCTAAATGGGTGACTGTACAGAAGGGAACTGTCGGTTTTTCATATCAGGAGTCCACAGTTTACACAAAATGAACCTTTTAAGAGTTTCATTTAAGAAATATCAGATGATGAAGTATTCAAGTTTGTTGAAATTATTTCTACCATCTAGGAGAAGGAAAGAAAATGGCTACCCACAGTTCTACAGATATCAGTGGGGCTTAAAAGTTAAAATTGGAGCCCAAGATGAGTGATGTTGAAATACATTTGCATGTTTTCCTCCTCAAATAAATCATTTCATCCAAAAGACTTATTTGGAACAGTGGAGAGGTCATTTCTCCAAGAATCCTTTCCTAAATTGTCAATTGAACAATAGAGCTTCAATACTGAAGCTTATTCTGAAAACTCCATTTTAAAAATAAATTTAAGTGAAAAGAAATCTACCATATATAAACATTATGTGACTACTAAATGGGGGGGGGGGGGGGAGAGGAAATCTCTTGTAGGGGAAAAAGAATTAAAAAAAACCTTTTAGGATTTTAGTGACTTTCCTTATGAACTGTAACTTTTGTTACAGTATAGCGCATAATTAGACAGAAATAAGTTACATGTTAATTCTAAGATTTATTAATTAATTTATGCAGCTCAGCAATGAACAGTGCTTCATCCTTGGTAGGCTGCCAATAAATGTTTATTGATTGATTAACCTACATATTTAGAGCAGAAAAAACAAAATGTTAGGCAAAGGCAGATAATGGAACAGACCTATTAAGAATAAATATCATGGAATATTTTCTTTTCTTCCAAGAACCCAAAAGTTTTAATTATATTAAATATTATTATTAAGGTATCATTATCCTAACTTTATTAATAGGAAAATAGAGACAGTGCATTTAAAGAAATTGGGCAGACAGTAATATCTGGAAGCTGTTTTCAGACTCTATTCGTAATACTATTTATGTTCCTTCCCATCCCCAGTAATTGTCCTCGAAAACGTGTCACTTCCTCCAAATAGGAGTCGTGTTCAAAATTTATTCTGCTTCCATAAAATGATAGTTATTTATACAGTATTCATATTATTCTCTTCTATAACTTAATCCCATCTCCCAGATTAAATCAAGAGATGGGATATGAGAAGAGAGGAGAGGAGGCTACCAAGACCGACCAGGTGGGGACATAGGGGGGGACAATAGAGAAACAATGTACTACTAGATCCATAGGCAATAGAAATGCAAGGGTCTTTCTCCAATCTTTTCATCTTACAGGGGAGGAAAATTAGATCCAAAGAAAGGCAACAACTTTCCCAGAATCACTTAAGGTATAAATAACAGCTGAGCTCACAGAACCATAGCTTTAGAGCTGGCAGGGACCTCACCCAAACCTCATTCTGCAGGGACTCTGAAGCCAAGAAATGTCAAATGATTTGTTCAATATCAAAGAGTAGTAGAGTTGGGCATTGAACCTGTCGAGTCTTTTCTTTTCCACGCCAAACTATAGGCAATCTGAACCCAGACTCTTCTAAGCTCTATCAAAATAACATCATGCTGCCTCCATGTTGGATAGTTTTGATAGCATTCAAGTTATATATTTACCTAATTCTATCCAACTACAACATCTATCTATTCATCCAACTATCATCTCTTTCTATTTATCTAGCTTTCTTTCTTAACTATCATCCTATCCATCTATTTTTTATCCAACTATCACCCACCTTTCTAACCATCTCTCTACCTATACACCTATTTATCTATCCATCCATTCATCCATCTATATAGCTAGCCTTCTTTCTATGTCTTTCTTAACTACCTTTCTATCGATCCATTTTTTTTAATCAAACTATCTATCAACCTGTCCATCTACCTACCTATTTACTCACCTATCCATCTATCTTTCTTTCTTTCTTTCTCTCTTCTCTCTCTATCTATCTATCTCTAACCTCTCTATGTATCTATGTATATTGAAGTCTGTTTCTGTATCTGCCTGTGTGTCAGTCACTCTGCATGTCAGTCACTCTCTGTCTACAGGCAGCTAGGTGATGCAGTAGAATGCCAGGACTGAAGTTACGAAGAATCATCTTCCTGAGTTCAAATCTGGCCTTAGACAGTTACTAGCTATGTGACTTTAAGCAAGTTGCTTAACCCTGTTTGTTTCAGCTTTCTCATCGATAAAATGATTAGAAGGAAATGACAGATCACTCCACTATCTTTGCTAAGAAAACACAAACAGGATCATGAAAAGTTGAACACTACTGAAAAATGACTGAACAATAAACATCTGTCTATACATCTATCATACTTTACATCTTACAAACGCATTAACAATGAAATGAATGCAATGTTCTGAATTTTTACCTCATAACAATTTATAAGCTTTACATGGAAATTCTGATACTGGAGCACTTGGAAAAGTGAACTGGCTGACTTCCCCAAATGACCCTGGCTAAATATCCCCTGGCAATCTATTCCATGTTGAAAAGCTCATAATAACTCTATCTCCACCTTGGCCTAAATAGAGCTGATCTCTCAAACTTTCTCCTTGAGCAAGGTCATGATGCAAAAGAAGTCCCTGGAAACTGGGTCACCATGGGGATGAGACTCACCATCCCAGAACATGGTCCTTTCCACAGTAATTGCTAATTCAATATAACCATGCAAGTGATTGCTTGGATACTGAATTAAAGGTATACAGATTCTTAATGCTTAGTCAGTCACTTAACCTATCAACTAGAGAGACTTCCAGGTTGTCAGGAGCTGTCAACCAGTTAAAAGTTGCCTAATAAGCCTCTCTCTTTGTGACCAAGTGACATAAACACACCATTACTGCAGCCACAGTGGGAATACTTCAAAGGACACAGTATGTGCATAAGAAATGCTCTTTTTCTTCTTTCCATCCTTCTTGTCTCCCTCCTTCTCTTCCACGCTTCCTTCTTTTTTTCTTTTTTGCTCCTCTTCTCCCTTTATACTCCATCTTTTAGTGACCACATCAACTCTCCACAGATGACTCTCAGCCATATCTATACCTGCATTCTCTGGTCCCATATCACCAACTGGATATCCAATACTGGATATGTTCAGTTTGATGTCACACAAGTATTTCAAATTCAATATATCCACAATTAGAATTCTTTTCTTTCTTCCCCCACCCCAAATGCATCTCTCTAACTTCCCTGTTTTTACAGAATTCTTTGTCATCTTTATGCTTCAAATTTAAAACACTCATCATCCTGGATTCCTCAATTTCTCCCAACCTGTGGCTGTATATAAGCAGTTATAAAGTGTTGTCTAGTCTACCACCACACCACCCCTCATGACCATCTCCTCTTCACTCACAAAGCCACTTCCTTCTCATTTCCTGCCTTGGCTATACCAATAGCTTTCTGACTGATCTCCTGGGCTCAAGTCTCTTCTTTCTCTACATGGTGGTTCAAGTGATAATCTTAAAATGTAGATCCTAAAATGTCATTCCCAAAATCAAGAAGCTCCTGGTGCTTGCTACCAATAGCTACCTACTGCCTCTAGTATAGATATGGTAGAGCCATTGTCAGGAATGATGTGAACTTGAGTCCATCCTGTTCCCATGGACAACCTTATCACATATACACATGGAGGCCAAATCCCATGGATGGTTTATCCAAGGCTTGCCCAACTCACTCAATCAGTAAGATCCTAGAGATCAGTGAGCAGGCTCACTAGACACATTTTTGTCTTCCAAATACCCTTTATAGATAAAGCACCTTCATTACCCTATATTACCATACTCTTATTTCCTGGTATCACATCATGCAGTTGCAGATGTAGACATAATGCACATATGAGTTTGTTCTCTATGACCCTCCCTAATTCTTAAGGTCCCATCCTTACTTCCCCTCCTCCCTTTCTCTTTGACCAATAAATAGCCCCTCTCCAATAACAGCCTATTTTGATTATCTTGCATGCCCTTTTATGACATAGCCCTTGTGGCTATGATAACACATTTTGTGAGTTTTTCATATTTCAAACTGCTCTCCAAGAACCAAGTGCTTTACCCCAGAACATGGTCCTTTCCACAATAATTGCTAATTCAATAGAACCGTGCAAGTGACTGCTTGGATACTGAATTAAAGGTATGCAGATTCCTAATGCTTAACCTATCAACTAGAGAGACTTCCAGGTTGTCAGGAGCTGTCAACCAGTTAAAAGTTGCTACAAACTCCTCTCCTTTGTATTTAAATACTTCACTATCTGTCTCTAAACATTACATATTAATCCCCTATGGCAACAAGAAACAATCTTGTTGTTTTTCTCATACATACTCAGGAAGATGAGTTTTCCCAACTCCAGATCTGGTACTCTATCCACAACACCACTAGCTTTCTTCAAAACTTAGCTAAAAGAACACCTCCTACATGAGAATTTTCTAAATTTTCCTATTCTTTCTCTACCTCCTTTTTTCCCTCCAGACCAGCCAACACCATGGATTTACTTGGATCTATATTTTGGATCTATTGATTACATGCAAACCTGTAGCTTACCCCAATAGAATTTAGGCTTCTTGAAAGCAGGGACTTTCATTTTTGTCTGTCTGTCTCAAATGGGCACAGGCATATGAAGGAGCTTAATAAATGCTATATACTGTTGTGGTTTTCTAGAGGGCTTCACCATGCAGCTTCTGGGAGGCAAATTCAATAGAGACCCAGCTTTGTCCCTTTTTTAGGCACTAAATAATTATGCAAAATCCTGTAGGTATTCATCAATAAGATGGAAAACAGACCATCTGTGACCACTCAAAAAAGTTAGTTGGGTTTTTTTTTTTTGTCCCAAGGCTTATTGAGGGGAGAAGGGGGAGATATAGCTTCAATTTCTCTTTGACTCATAGAAAGTAATCATTTTGATAATCTGCACCCCAAAAAACAACTAATACCAGCTACATGGCTTAGGAAAATATCATGACCATGTGTACTCCATTTCTGCCACAGAGATCACTGAAATATCAGCTAAGTTGTGATAAGTAATTTCCTGCTGTGTTCAGAAAGCATTGAGGGATCTGTCCACAAAAACTCTAACAACAAACCTTGAGGGGGGAAACAAGAGAGAAATTTAGTGAAGTAGGAAAGGAATTTTTTTTTAAACATCGTAAAAGTGAGACAGCCACTAGCAACAGAAAATGAGATGTCTTTCCACTAAATCTACACAATTAATAGTTACAGATTAAACTACCCCACACTACTGAGAAACATAAGCCTCAAAGTTTTGGGGGTAGGAGATGTCTCCATTCCAAAAGGTTAGTTTTGAGTCTATATTATCAAGAACTGAATAAGTTTATTTCAGGTCGACAGGAAGGAAGAAGAGAAGAAACGTTAATAATTTAAAGATTTCTCAGCATTTTATATATAGTATCACAAATAAACTTCCCAACAGTGTGAGACAGGTACTGGGAATGTTACTCTACTCATTTTACAGTTGAAAAGATCTAGATTAAGTACTTTGCCCCCAAGTCATATAGCTAGTTTCAGAAATGGAGATCTGAAACCATGTTATGATGTGATCCCCTGTCAGAAATAATTTATTTCCCTCCCAACCCCCTTGTTTAACAGACAACAAAAAAGGGAACCTTTGTTTTTGTTAAATGAATTCTCCAAGTCCACACAGATCTTCCAGGGAAGAATTAGGATTTGAATACAAGTCTCCAGACTACTAGACTCTGCTGCCTCCCTTGGGCTGTTACATTAAAAGATAAAGCTATTAGCAAGTCAAAACAGAAGAGAGCTCCTTTCAGGAGATTTTAAGAGTAATTAGGATTAATCAGCTTCATTGGAAATTTCAACAGTTACCCACTAAAAATTCATAACGTGTAGACCCAGGCAGACCCCTGGCTCTGACCCCAATAGGTATATGATCCTAAGCTATGCGACCCTAAACAAACCATTGTTTCTAAGGTTTTTCCAGCTTACTCCCAGCTCCAAATGTGATCCTCTCAGCAAATAGAGCAACACACATACCTAAATCTCAAGAGCAAAACAAATGAACAAAAAAAAAATCTCTTACTCATTTTTTCCTACATGCAAAAGTCATCACTGAAATCATTCTCATTCTCTCTAGGCCCACAGCCTGTTTTCTTCTGAGTTTTTTTCATTGTCTATCTGGTTTACTCCCACCTTAGCCTTGTTTAGTCCAGTGATCTCTGGATCCAAGATACTTCAAATACAAATTCGAAAGATTGTCCTCCAACACCCCTATGTCACCATAGTCTCCCTCACATTCTTTCCCCTTTGTTTTTTTTTTTTTTTTTTTGCTTTACCCCCATTCAAATTCACTCCAGCTGCTTATCTTTCACCAAATATTTTGGGACATCTTTTTATTTATTTATTTTTGCTGAAGCAATTGGGGTTAAGTGATTTGCCCAGGGTTACACAGGTAGGAAACTTTTAAGAGTCTGAGACAAGATTTGAACTCAAGTCTTCCTAACTTCATGCCTGGTAATCTTCATTGTGCCACCAGCTGCCCCACCTTTTTATTTTTAAATCAATGAACTAATATCACTAATGCCAACTCTCTTTCACTGTTAATCCATCCCTCTCAACTGAAGGTAGTGATAAGACAGAAAAAACAGCCAGTTGATAACAGGAAAAAATATAGAGGACTTAGCTAATCACCATCCTAAAGTTTCAAAGTAATCTGCCATTAAGAAAGATGAGCTGACTTTACTATATTGATTTTTTTTCATTTTGAGCCAGAAATGTGGTTTCAGTGGTACCGGCTGGCTCCCAATGAGGAAACTACTCCCACTGTTGCAGATTAACATTTGCTCTCCAACTCATAGAGTTCCACAGCAGGGAGACATTAGGGAGCTGACCTCATATAACCACTATTCTCTATTCCACAACAGAGACAAGGAAATAAACCACAGATCGAGACCCAAGAGGCCAAGTAGTCCAATTGCCTCATTTTATGGAAGAAACTAAGTCCTAGGGAAGTTAAGGACTTATCCAAGATCACACAGATAATAACAGAGGATAAGGCTGGCACTATTAACCCTAGTTTATATAATTGGAAAGTAAGACTGGGAAAGGTTAATGTCACACAGTAAATATCTGAGGAAAGATCTGAACTCAGGTCTTCAAAACATCAAGTCCAACACCTTCTCTATTGCTTCATCTAGTGGTCATGATTTACTAAATATCTACTATGTGCAATGCCAATCCCACAGGATGTAAAGATAAAAAGAAACATACATCTTACTTTAAGAAGTTTCTATTACACTAGAACTATGTATGGAAGAACATAGATCAGTGAACTTTATTATATATGGAAATTATATTTATTTATTAGGTTTATATATATATATATACACACATATATTATATAAGGAAATATATATTGCCACAATACCTTACAAATAGTAGTTGTTTGCTAACTACCTGTAAGAAACCTCGTAGCCTCTTTCTTTACCCAAACCAAGTAGTATTTCTATTTAATCCTCAACTTTTGTCTTCATCCTATCTATTAGTAAATCACAAAGTGTTTAATAATTTGCCCAATGGTAGACTTTTTTTTTTTGGACATTGTAAGCTCAAACATCTGAGCCAAACCTCCTAATGAAGGAGCCATAAGTTTACACTGAGCATGCTCCTGGTAGAAATCCTGATAAAGATTTCCTGAGAAAACTCTTTAACAACAAACCTTGAGGGGAGAAACAAGAAAGAGATTTAGTGAAGTACTAAACACAGTATGTCAACACAACCATAAGATACAACTTTAGTCAATCTGGATGGGCAACTATATCTATTCAGAGAAAGGAATAACTTTACACTTTATCACTTTGTATCATTAACATGATAATTCCGTTAAGTTCTAAATGTTGACTTGATACATCATGGCAGCCAAAAACACCTTGTGGGTGCTTACCAAAAGCTTAAGGCTATTAAGAAAAGCATGAACTTTCTTCTCTGAAAGAGCCACCAGATCTGAGTTTCTACACAAAATTCAACTGTGTGACTTTCTTACAGTTCAGCTATTTGCATACCACCGGTTTCATCTACGTCAGATTTAAGACTTTAAAAAACCACACAGATAGGAAAGGAAAAGATTAGCACTGTCGCAGACCAACAATGGGGTGGTTACTGACTGGGGCCAGCAGATCATCTCTCTATGTTCCTTGAAGTTAAGCCAGAAAAACAGACCAGAAACAATCACTCCAGGTATGTGCTATAAAAGATTTTTAATATGCTCTTTTTATAGAAAAGAAGTGTATGGTTTTTCTATATCCAAAGCATGGGAGGGTAGAAGTATCCAGCATATTTTAGGTTTTATTTGGAAACATCTACATTATTGTACTAAGCTCTTCCAGAAAGACTTGGGGCAGCACATGAAGGAAGGAGCTTGATTTGAAATTAGAGAACCTGGTTTCAAATACCTACCATCTCTCCAGTTCATTATGGGTATAAATTTGAGGAAGTCAATTAAAAATGACCTCTAAAGTCTCTTAGAACTCTGAATCTATGCCATAAGACAATTCTTCTCTCCTTCATGACTCCATTTCTCTCTTAAATACAATGGTTTTTTTCCCATACTTTTAAGGACAAGCAGGCTAGCTACAAGGGTCAAAGCATTCAACCCTTTGATTTTTTAAATTCTCTGCCCTGAAGCCAGAGAAAACCTAAAGTTTTTGGCCTTCACATCTCGGTGAAGTGCTCCAAAAATGGCTCCTCTCCACAAACACTGCTATGATTCATTTCAATAAAATTCTTCAGTGAGTTTTGTGTCAGTGTCCCTGGGGGCTTTTTAATAATGGACAGTGAAGAGAAAAGCTTCAGTAAAAGAGGTAACAATGAGTGGGCTGAAAGAAAACTAGAATGCCTCATATTCTTACTTGACTTAACAGTGCTTTAAATACCCATAATGCTACTAAAATGTGTTGATCATGATAATTCTGAATAGCAAGAAATCCTGAAATGTTTTTTTTTAATAATAATTTTCCCAAGTATATGTAAGAAAATTCTGAGCATTCACTTGTTTACCAGGTTTTGAATTAATAAATTCCCATAATGCTATTAAAACATGTTGATCATGATAATTCTGAATAGCAAGAAATCCTGAAATGGTTTTTTTAATAGTAATTTTCCCAATTATATATAAGAAAATTCTGAGCATTCACTTTTTTACCAGATTTTGAATTCCAAATTTTTCTCCTTCCTTTTCTTCCCTCTTCCAAAAATGGTAGGCAATTTGATTCAGTTTATACATGTGCTATCATGTAAAATAAATTGCCCCATTAGTCACAGTTGGGAAAAAAAGCAACACATCAAAAGGAAAAATATTTGAGAAAGAATACAGTTTAAAAAAAAATGCTTCAACCAGCAAAGACCAAAAATGTCTTGAGAATTGGAAAGATTATTTAATGTTCAGTCTCATTTATGTATTAAGTAAGCTGCGTCTTTACCACACACTATTACTATTCCATGCTTGGTATTAAAAAATTGCATGAAAATATTAACTCAATTGAGTTCAACTCAGAGATACTCTTAGGGTAAATTAAGGCCCAGAAGAAAAGTAACTTGCTTCTAGGTCACTCTGTAAATGGCAGACAAGAAGTGTCCACTAACTAAATCTCCTTTCCTCCCCTGCTTTTTTTAAACATTATGTGTCAAGGTCCTAGGATGAGGTCCTAGGCTAGAATGAGCCTGGGGGTTCAGAAAGCCCAGACCTCTCATTTTTACAAATGCTGTTCAGAGTTAAATGATTTATCCATGATGATACAGGTACCAAATAGCCAGGCCAACTCCAGCCCCATTCCTCAATGACTCTGGTTGCACAAGTGTTTTCTATATAATTAACCAATGCATGTATATGAAGCAACTACCATCAAATGGGGGGGGGGGGGGGAGGGGGGAAGGTGTCAGGAGATACATCAGAAAATAAGGGAAATAAAAATTTGAGAAATTATTTGTTAGAAAAGACTAACCTGCACAAAAAAATAGAACAGTACAGGACAAAATCCATTAACTATTGGCCAGGCATTGTACCATGGCTCATAAATATAAAGATCACAAATCAGGAATATTGTTTCCTTATCTGTAAAACTGAGAATATAGTCAATGAGAGTCACGGGTACAGATCAATGGGGAATAATACATTTAAAGCATTTTGCAAAATTTCAAAACATTATATAAATGTCTATTATTATTTATATGGGGGGGGGGGGGGAGGAAGCAGAAGGGCAGACCATGAACACACATAAGCAAATAAAATTACACAAAGAAATTTCAAGAGAGTAAGGGCTCTGTCAAATAGGAATGGAAAGACAGGACTCCTGGGAAGCAGCCCTTGATTTGTGTTGGTGAAAGGAAGTAGGGATTCTAATTCTCTAATCATGAGCTAAATGATATGGTCCAGATGGCCAAGGCCATTAGGTGTCTAGACCTGGGCACATCAATGAGGGCTAACGTGGTCAGTGAAGACTTCTGGGAAAGGTTTGGCTTGAAGCTGATCCTTAGGATTTCAATAAATGGAGGTAAAAGCACAGAAGGATATGTGCTCACATGGCATGTCCCTCAGGCAGTGAGAAGGTCAAAATCATCCCAAAAGGAGGATGCACAATGGAGAAATAAAATGAAATAAAAATAGGAACCAGAGCACTTCATAATCTCACAGGGCTTTAAACCTTGAAAGAGCTTTCCTCCTAACAATATCCTGAGGAAGGTAGAATAAGAATTCGATTTTATATAAAGAGGGAGCAGTGGCTTCTCAAAGAAGGAAAAGGACTTACTCGTCTGTCATCACACAGGGGATAGTGCCGTCCATCTTAACTGTTCACAGAACAGTTTGGGAGCGTGGGATATTCAGCCTTTTGATTTTATCAGTGCAAGGAGTTCCCCAGGGAGAAAATTCCTCCTCTCAATGTCAAATTGGCAAATTCTCTGCCAACTTTATAATAGAGTAGCAGAAAGAAGGCTGTCCTTAGAATAAACAAGAACTAGTTTCAAGCCCTATTTCTGACCTATACTGGTTGTTTCAATTACATGAAACCAAAAGGCATATTTAATGGGTTGGGGTTTCCATTGTGGGTTCTACCAAAGGCAAGGGCCCAACAGTCTCAGGCCACTACTTTAAGAGTCAATTTGGAAATAGATTAAAAACTAAGAAGTGAGGAAACATCATAGGAAACCCATAATGTCTGAGAGAGGGGTGTAAGATTGAGAAGGTTGGAAATAAGTTGCATTCAAAATATCCAGATCTATTATTTCATTTACATGGAAATTTTAAATTTACATGAAATTTTATGTGTTCATTACATGCACAAAAATATAAAATGTCATCAAATCCTACTTCATCCATTTCATATAGAGTAATATGTTTTTCTCTGGGCCTTTAGTAATAGTAGGAAGAATTTCCTCAGCCTAGCCTCATTATTCTCTACCAACACAATATTTCCTGAAGTAGGTCCTCTTGACCTACTAATAATAATAATTTAGAAATTTCAGTTTTTTATAAGATGAGAAGATAATTGATTTAGACTTCAGAGGGACCTCTCAACTCTTTTTCTCTTTTCACCATTATGGACTTTTCACTGTTAAATGAATTCAATATTCCATCTCTCCCTTTTAAGCATTCATACAAAGCCATTCTGCAAGTCTCCACCCCACTGCCCTAAATTATCTCCCTTTTCTCTCCCCACCTCTCACAAGATTAAGTGACACCTTCTTGCTGAAACCCTCCTAGATGTTGGAATCCCTATTCTACTCCAGTTATTGGAATTCTGTCCCTCCTGAAATTTTCTTGGATTAATTTATCTTTATTCTCCTTAAGAGCACTTAAGTTCTTGAAGAACACTGAATATCTAGTGTACTATAAGAACTCAATAAATTTCAGCTAAATTTAATTCACTTAGGCATATGTAATTTTCCATATCAATCCATCCCTGAAAGCAATTATTAACTGACTACTTATCTTTATCTGTATAACTAGATCAATATCAGTATCAACATATCAGTCAGTCTCTGCTGAGCATCGAGTAAACAAGAGAAAGAGGCCCCTCCCCTGAAGGTCCACCTTCCAATGGACCAAAAGTCACTTAACCACTCTAAACCTGTTTCCTCAACTATAAAATGACGCTTTTAAGGACTCTCTGAACTCTAAATCAATTATCTTCTCTTCTTATAAAAATTGAAATATCTAAATTATTCAGTATTGAAAGAAACTGAATCAAGAGGACCTGCTACAAGAAATATTCTTATGTTTTAATCTATTAAATAATTCTGAATTTAGCAGAGGTAGGCCCTCATAATCACAAAATCCAATTTCGTAACTTTAGAAACCATAGTGCATCCTCCTCTCCCCCTATTTTGCTGATGAGGAAATATTTCAGCTTCTGCTTCTTCAAAGTAGAAGTAATTCTGTGATGATAGGAGCCCACAATAAATAATTAAAGATTCACATGCCAGGAGCTAATAGGCGTTGGAAGAATATTCTCCGTGCAAAGAGAAGAATTTTAACATGTGAAAATATGGCAAAGAGAAGAATTTTAACATGTGAAAATATGCTAGTTTTTTAATCAATATAAAGCATCATGGGCCCAGCACTTAATCGGATGAACTCTGATTAATGATCATTTGTCCCAGTATTGCCACGTATTACCCTGTGGGTTTGTGGATATGTGAAGATGACTTCCCTAGGCCTTGGTTTCCACATAAATAAGGAGACTGGGCTAGATAACGTGACTTCCCATGTTCCCTTCCAGGTCAAAATCCACTATGCTATGAGCTCTTCCTTCCACCTACTAAAGGTCTCAGAAATGCAAAAACCCCAAAGCTTTACAAAATGTATTTTTCAGCCACAAACCAAATCATTTGAGACTCATTTCCTCTACGTTTCAGAGAATTTCAGTGTCTTTTTCGCCTCTTCAAACACATTTCCCTAGTTAGCAATGCTTACAAAAATATGAAGGAGTGTTTACATATGTGTGTACAGGTAGGAGGAAAAACCAGTGTGACAGGGTAGACAAGCAAGATGTCATGATCTTGGACAACATCCAAAAACATTGTTGGGATCCCAGTCCCTCTACCATGTGCTCTAGTCAGATCATATGGGAAGGGATTCAAGGGATTCTCTTTTGCTGTAGTACAAGTCTTGTACTCCAAGACCCCCATCTCACCAGTTTTTCTAACTTGTGATTTTCTTAAATCTACTTGCAGAGCTTCTCTCCCGAGACCTTCTGGGAACCTTCAAGTCTTTGCCTTTTCACAAACAAAATGCATTCCAACAGCTCTTCCATTTGCATGATCTACAAAGACCTGGAGCCATTCACATATTTCTTCTACTTGATCTTCCTCGTTGGAATTATCGGGAGCTGTTTTGCAGTCTGGGCATTCACTCAGAAAGATGCGAACCCCAAGTGTGTGAGCATATACTTAATTAACTTGCTCACGGCAGATTTCTTGCTCACTCTAGCACTGCCAGTGAAAATTATTGTCGACTTAGGGGTGGCCCCGTGGAAGTTAAAGATTTTCCACTGCCAGGTGACCGCCTGCTTAATCTACATCAACATGTACTTATCGATCATATTTTTAGCCTTTGTCAGCATGGATCGCTATCTCCAGTTGACACACAGCTGCAAAATTTACAGGATACAGGAGCCCGGCTTTGCCAAAATGATCTCCATAGTGGTTTGGCTGATGGTTCTCCTGATAATGGTACCCAACATGGTGATTCCCATCAATACCATTGAAGAGAAGCCGATAGTGGGCTGCATGGAATTCAAAAAAGAGTTTGGGAAGAACTGGCACGTATTTACTAATTTCATATGTGTGGCAATATTCCTAAACTTCTCAGCAATCATTTTAATATCCAACTGCCTTGTCATCCGACAACTGTACCGAAAAAAAGACAGTGAGAACTACGCAAATGTGAAACGGGCTCTGGTCCATATATTGCTGGTAACTGGAAGCTACATTATCTGTTTTGTTCCTTATCACATTGTTAGGATCCCCTACACTCTCAGTCAAAGCAATGTCATAACAGACTGCCCAACTAAGATCTCGCTCTTTAAAGCTAAGGAGGCGACTTTACTGTTAGCAGTATCAAACCTCTGTTTTGACCCTATTCTATATTATAAACTCTCTAAAGCATTCCGGTTAAAAGTGACTGAGACATTTGCGTCGCAAAGGGAGACGAATGTGGACCAAGAAAACCCAAGGCGTGCAAGCAAACTAGAAGGGAACCATGTTCTCACAAATACCGACTGAAAAATCAATTGGGGAAGGAATAAAAGGCATTTGACTGTCAAAACCATTTGACTGGTATTAACTTTGGCCATGGGTCAGTAGCAATATCAAATCAAACAAATGAGATTCTCTTGGTCTTCAGATGCTGCCTGTAATAAAAGAAAACCAGCTTATGATTGCTCATACACCTTAACCAAAATATTTATACAAAAACCCAGCAAGTTGTGTGGAATAACAGATGCAAAACAAAGCAATACCCTTGGCATCTAAATGAGGTTTATAAAACAGACTCAGTGAATCAGCTGGAAACTGATGGTATATAGAACAGTTTTATAGGCTCCTGGAATTACCATCTTGTTTAAAGTGACCAGAATAGTCTCAGTAAAACTGCCTAGTGTCAACAGACTCATAACAGACCCTAAGTAACCGATCCAAATAGTTCCAGTATTATCTACAAATCATCAGTGGTTGATTTCTTGACCCATTATTCCAATAACAGCAGTTTAAAAACTTCCCTGACTGTGGGGCAATTTTCAGAATTTCATGTATATTTCTACAAAAATCTTAAAGAAAACAATTTTGAAACAGATAATAGTAATTTGATTTTTAATAGTTTTATTTGATTGTATTCTACCTGAACACTGCAAATAAAGTTTATCCAATTTTAGTTACATATAATTTTGCTATTTGCTATAAGTGAAAATGGTACAATGCTCTGCCATTAGAGCACCTGGATTAAAATCCTGTGTCAGACATGAACTTTCTACAAGATCTTAAGGGATTTACTTACTCTCTCTGAGTCTCATTTCCTCATTTGTAAAATAAAACAACTAGATTTGATAGGCTCAAAGGGTCCTAAAGCTAGATTTATGGTCTTATAAGCCAAAGAAATCATACAATGCTATCAAACATAACATCACCACAAAACTTAACCTTGTAGTAAAATCTTAAAATCACAAATACTATAATAACATTATAAGAAAGAGAAACTCAATTTTGTGACCCCAGTTCCTAAAAATAGGACCAGAAGTGGTTGTGTTTGTCCAGCAGTAGAAAAGTCTTATTCCACAGAATATGGTACAAATGATAGAATCCTACAATTGGGAAGTAGTTCAGTATATGCAGATATGGCAAACCATATGGTATTCCTAAACAGTACATTGAGAAGTGGGAAGATATTGGCATTTAAAGTAAAAGAACAAATTTCCATTGGTGTTTTTGGTACTCACATTTTCCTTGTCTCAAAAAAACACTTTCTGGGATAAAATTTGGAAATTTGGAACTGGAAAGCACTTTACAGATCATCTTGTCCTATACCCTCATTTTATAGATGAGAAAGCTAACAGACAAAAACTGAGTGAAATGCCTAAGATCACAAAGGGAGAAAAACAACAGGGCAGATTGAGCCCAGACTTGTTAAAACCAAATCCAGCATTCTTTAATATAAGACTCTTCTGCTGACTACTGTAGAACACTTCCACTTCCAAAAAGGGAAGGAGTTAACAGATAACATCAAAATTAGAAGAACACAGAAATGGATAGGTAGAATAAAAGCAGGGGTAAGGAAGGAGATGGGAAAAATTGAAGGGTTATAATGTTAAGTCTGAAGAACAGAAGATTACAGTAATTAAACAAATGTTTCTTTTAGGGGTTGTTAGTGTGTTATCTATGTGAAGACCACATGTAGGCATTCCCCCCCACACACACACACACATACATACATACAGAGGATTATATCATGGATTCCAAGCATTGGATAGCCATTTCTTAAATGTTTGTATAAATAATAAATAACATGAATAAATTTCTTCTTTAAAAATCTGCATAAGAATACAACATTTTTTCAAATACCTATATCTTTCATTTTTTTATACTCGCCACAACCTTGTGTGATAGCGTCGGCAGCTATTATGATACAGATTTTATAGTGAAGAGAGCAAAGATGTGACAAAATTAAGCAATCTGCTTAAATTCACATAATAATTTCATGGCTAAGACTGGATCATAAACCACGTCATACTATTTAGTTGTCCCAAATATCATCTTATTCTATCAAAGACAGATAGTTCTGTCAACCAACCAATCAATCAATAAGTATTTAAGTATTTACTAAGTGCTGATAACTGGGCTGAAGTTTAGTGTAGAAATAAAAAGCAAAACAATCCCTTGTCCTTAAATATTGTGCTTGGGGAAACAACATATATGTATATGTATGTGTATATTATATACAAAATACATACGAAGAGTCACAAAGAATCTAAGAGAAAAGAACAATAGCAGCTGGGGGTGGGGGTGGGGAAGAAAGACCTCCTGCAGAAGGAAATCTTTGAATTTAATCTGGAAGGAAATCAGGTGAGGAAGAAGTACATTCTAGGCATGAGGGACAGCACAAAGATACAGTGATCAGGTGCGAAGAACACTGAGTGGCCTTTTTTGGCATTACCATAGAGTGTGAAGGTGGAGGGGAAGTAATGTGTAAGAAAACTTGAATACTGAAAAGACAAAGCTTGAAATGCCAAAGAGGTTTACATTTGAATGGCAAAAGAGCCATAGAAATTTACTGAGGCAACGACATGGTCAGACCTGCACTTTAATACAATATAATTACATCAGAAATAAATGCAAAGCAATCTGGAAGGCAGAGAAAACACTAACAGCTGGGGAACCAGAAAAGGTTTTGGATCATTTTGGCTTCTTCTGGATTTTTCAGCAATTCTACTTATTATTTGCTAGTCAATTTCTCTGGGATGCAACTTTAGGCAGAAACTTTCAGGTGGACAAAAATGGGAAGGCTAAATCATTAACCATATTTATGATTCATTTGATAGACTGATGGAATTCTCCATTTCCACTTCAAGAAGAATTCATTTATGAAAATTAAAGCAAAAATTAACATGCACACAACACACAAATTAGTGACTGAGAATAAAATCAGTCTTCCCAACACTTTCATTATTAATAATATTCAAAAGAACAAATTTCCACACTCCATCAGAACAAAAAAAAAGGACAATTCTTTTCAATGATTCCAAAATAAGTTCTGGAAATAATACTTTAAATAGCTCTAACTCTCCAGCATTTCCAGCTATAATGGCTAATCATTCTCAGCTTTGCAATAAATTTAGAGAATTCCACCAAAATAAAATTCTAGCTCAATATAACAAGTGTTCTTGAAAACAAACATCCAATACTACATTAGATTCATTTTGATTAGCGCTAAGCACTAAGGAAGAATATGGATGCTACTTTTCCTAACCGAAATTAGAATATCATATTTTAAAAAATGCACCAGTGATCTTCGGCCAAAGGTAACTTCCCTTCCATTTCCAAGTATGATCATTCACTTACCAGAGGGATAGGGAAATGTGTGGCGTATTGCAGGTGCCGGAGGAGGTCATAATTGGATGGGAATATTAATTCCCTCTGTTTTTCTCTCTTCACCATCTTCTCACTATTCACTGAAATTCTTCGGTCTAAAGATGAGTTGGCATTCTCACAGGACTCTCCAGGCATAGGAGAAAAAATCTAAGTCATGTAAAACAAATATTGAAGATTGTAAATGAAAAATCAAAATGTCAAATTTTAATCATATATACCATTATCTCTATTTAAAAGCATGACACATGCTTCAATAATACCTTTTCTTTAGGAGGTCCCTTGGACACAAAATGCTAAACAGACATGAGTTCATTTTTTTTTTTCTGAAGCAATTGGGGTAAAGTGACTTGCCCAGGGTCACACAGCTAGGAAGTGTTAAGTGTCTGAGGACAGATTTGAACTCAGGTCCTCCTGACTCTAGGGCTAGTGCTCTATCTACTCCACCACCTAGCTGCCCCAAGTTCATTCATCTTGACAAATCTGCTGTCAAGAAGGCAGTAAACAGATATTATTAATACCATTTTAGAAATGAAGAGATTAGCATAAAGGTATATGTAATGGTAATTAGATATTAAAAACTCAGGGAACCAGAAGCAAAAAAGACATCTGATTATTTGGACATGTTGTATAGTTCTTTCTGGAGGGAAGATGGGCAATGGAAAAAGTTTGGAACTTGTCATTTTATTGTTATAGAGATCTCTCTTTTATAGAAAGTATCTCCATCAATATAGAGCAGTAAATCATATGTAACTGACAGATTTAGTCTAAGAGCATTGGCAAGTTAAATGACTTGCCCAGAATCACAAAAAGGGTATATATCAGGGACAAACCTTGGACTCAAGTCAATTCTGCCCCTCTAAATACAAATTAAATGTATAAATAATTGTTTTAGGAAAATTATTTGATAGTCATGAAATAAACCATCTGATTTATGCTAAGAAGCACTAATTGAGATTTATGTAGAGAAAACATCTGGAAAGAAAACAGCAAGATAGAAAACTAAGAGACCAGAATTCAGGAAAAGGTATTATCCAGAAGCTGAGAGTGAATTAACAAAGACTGTGCAGGATTGCTGTTACGCTTACACTGTTTTGATAGGATAACGAGTGATGATGATGGTGGAGAGATGATGTGAAAGGTCTGTCTATAATGATCTCTCAGCTGCTCTGATGTGGTCAGAGGCAAGAGACACAAAATGAAAGACAGGAACTGATACATTAGTGACACTCTCAGAGGCAAAGACAGGAGAATATTCATAGGACAAGCACAAAATCACTCTGGGGCATGTAACAAGCAACAAGAAGATGGAGACAAGTCGGGAGGAATTGAAGAGTCAAGAGAATGGAAAAGTGGAACCTACTGGAAATTCTGAACCAAAGTCAGTTTTAAAGTCACTCTTGTCTACGTCATCAAAAATATTAGCGGTTCCTGAGTCAATGCCCATATGTTCCATAATGTTATGTTCCTGATAGCAGTCAGAGAAAGAAAATCACAATGTAAACTGTGTGTACTTATTCACAAACAGAAGCTAAAAAATATGATGATATTCTTGAAAATGCAAGCTTCAAACTCCTCCACCCACCCCATGGCCCTGAAAAAAAAATGCAGAAAAATGATAATTTTTTTTTTTTTGCTTGAAAAATTTGATATCTTTCTTGCCCCATAGTATTTCTGCACTTTGTCACAAAGTGCATTGGGAGATTTGAAAATATTCTCTGGAAAGGAAAATGGCCTTAAATTTCTTACTACTGGCTATTTCTAATCACCCGTTCATCATTTTGTTTTTCTTAGTAGAAAGATTTTTAACAATCAAAAGTATAAGGAAGTTTAGAAAAAACTTCAAAAAGCCTTAAATCTTTACATATAAGCATGCCAGACAAATTAGGGGGAAAGGGAACCTATCTATAATTTAAAAAAAATCATGTCCCCTGTACATGTGTATCTCATCCTGATAGAAAACAGAAGCCTCTCTTTGAATCTTTACATCTTCATTAATATTCACTGTCTATTAATCTTGTTTGTATAGGATTAATGACAAAACACTTTTACCTCCTCAAAAGGAGCTCAAAAGAGAGCTAGTAACTATGGGTGTGCAATGTTACATGTCTTTAGATGTGGGTTTTTACTTTTCTTTTTTAATTGTTTTTCTTTGTTGCAAGGGTGGGTTTGACAAGTAATAAGGGAGAAAGAAGATGAGTATCAGGAAATGAAAGTAGTATTATATGCATATAGCATATGCATATATATACATATACCAGTATATATGTAAAATATCAGCAAAACATTTTAAAAATAAATGTAAACATAATAAAATGTGCAAACTTTTCTTAAAAAGAAAATTTTATATCTAACATGTATAATATTGGCAAGAAATATAATTTCTAGAGACTTATCACTAAAAGTTCTCCATCTCCAGTCATTTAGCATATCCCTACCCTTTTTTGTCAATTGCAGAAAATAAGCAGAGAAGTGTCTATTCAATCAGAACTAGTTTATGAGATTTCTTTTTTCTTAAAAAAGGATGCCTTTTTTTCCCCTCCATTTCCAAACAACTTCCTGCCTATCCCCATGCATCAAGTCATCTTTGTGATAAAGATGAGAAAACATGGGGGGGGGGGGGGGGGGGGGGGAGAAAGGAAATATAGAGAAAAAAAAATAAAACAATTGCACTGATTGTATCTGGCAGTATCTGACATTTCCACACCCATAGTTCCTCACTTTTTCCATGAAAGGAGTATTTTTGCAAACTTTTCGCCAGGTCCAAACTTGGGTCTTCAAAGTAACCCAAAGTTCAGTTTCACTTTATTGTTCTTTCTTTTTTACAGTTGTAGCCTTTTACAGGAAGTGTTCGAGGCTTTAGCCCACATCAGAGAACATGAATGGCTACTTTCTAATACAGCCTAATGGGGACATTTATCTGCACTACGTAAGACATCACAATGGCTCCCCTATCCCAATGTTACTGCAGTTTGGGGCTTTCACAAATATTCATAATATATCATAAAATACACACCTGCATACCAGAGAAGGCAAAATTTCCTGGCAAATAAATATCACATTTTAATGAAAGAGGGGAAAATTGTTGGATCTTATTTTATGTTTTGAAAAGTTAGAAAATTAGTGCTGGCACAATGAGGAGAGAGGAAGAAAACGAAGTTACAAGTTGAGAATATGCTCTTGATTTTTTAGGGTGAAAGCTTGAATTCATAGAAAGCAAAATAAGGCTATTTTTGAAAATCCAAAAATCACTACTTTTTAAATAGGCTATATATTTATCACCTAAGGGTTTCTATGGTTTGTGGTATGTAGTGTTTCATTCAAACTTTGGGTTTCTGCTTCTAGTATTCAGTTACAAGAGAATGGCAAGAGAACTGGTTTTAAAACACTCTTCATCTCTGCCTTCCCAGCTTGCCCTAACCCCGGTGGTGGAGTTGAAGCTTGACGGAGGAGGTTGAAGGTATATTTGGGACCTTACCTCTAATTTCACATCGTTGTCTTTTGAATAATGTTCATCCAGATTTTCCCCGGGTGGAGACCGCGGACGAGTCGTGGCACTTAGGGACAAGTCCCCTCGAGATATCAACGTGCACATGTATGCGTCATGGGAGAAAACATCATGCCGGATAAACTCACAAAATAGCAGCACCAGATTCACGAATTCTATCTTTTCATATTCACTATTTGGGTCAGCTATTGGGAAACAAAGCAAAAAAATTTCAGTGGTTCTCCTGAATGGGTGACTCACTTCTGCTGTCCAAACACCAGTCATTACAGTGGAGGATATTCCAGGAAATCTTGTATTTCACCACTAAGGGAGGAGGGAGATGAGCATGTTTTTTAGCGCATCCTGACCGAGCTGAACATGGATTAGACTTGGAGTTCAGAGACCTATCTTTTACACTCTGAGTCTCCAACACAAATCCAATAGCTGAGGACCGGTATTAGCCAAAGGGAAGGCAGTAGTAATACTACCTCTTGAGATATAGCATGATACAGTAGCCAGAAGACTGGTCTTAGGTAAGAAGATTTGGAATCAAATCCTGGCTTAACACTCACTCCCTTAGTGACCCAGAGTCAGATCTATGCCTCAAATTTCCTCATCATGAAACAGATATAAACAACCCTGGAACTATCAACATCACATAGATACTGTGACGGCAGCATTTTTTGTAAAATATGAGAATACTTTATAAGTCTGAGTTATTATGATTACTAATAGTAAGGAAAAAGTGAGGAGGTCCAGAAACTAGTGGGTTCAAGTCACATTCCAGGTACATATTAGTTATGTCACTTAAATGGCTATGTGAATCACCAATCGAGCCCAGTGGAGGGATGCACCATACCAAGAGATCCCTAAAATAAAAATAGAAATTCAGACTATATCCCAACCCCCAAAAGTCATCCCCCCACTAGCTGCCAAACACTTCAACCAGGATCTAATTATTATTGACATTGACAGTAGATGGCACGGTATTTAATATTTAAAGATGCTGATCGCCGAGCAGTGAGCTTATGAATAAATTATGGCAATACAGCCATAACCACACCATGGGGGAAAAAGCAGGCAAAAATCGCCACCATGCAGTAGCCTCCTGCTAGAAGTGCTCAGCCTTGTCTATGAGTCCCTCTTTCTACTCCAGAACAGGCAGTTAAGGTAGGTGTCTGCATAGAACCTCATTTCAAGGGGCATGTGAACAGACACATGGTGGTAATGAACAGGGTGGGGTGAGGAGGAGAAATCCATTAGGAGAATAAAGAGAAAGTTTATCATCAAAAAGCAATTACAGCAATAAAAAAACAAAGCAGACTTGTATGAAGAATGTCTGTTGGGTTTTTACATTTGTTCTTAGTATATTGGAACCATACCTTTGGTTTGTTCCTTTGAGAACAGGAGATTAAAGCTGAGACCAAAGCTGACTATTATTAGTCTGGTTGTTCAGACCAGTTGTACCCATCTAAGCAGTAGAAACAGGATTGATTTTACTATAGCTCAGAGAGTCAGCCTGGTCCTAGCATGAAAGAACTGAATTTTGGAGCTGGCAGCCCTGGGCTGGACTTACTTGACTTGTGACTTTGCACAAGTCAATTCACTACTGAGCCCAATAAGAACGGGAATAATGCTACATGCTTTACTTCTGTAGGAAAGTATCTTTGTAAAACTTTAGGTGCCATGTACAAGTGAACTATAAATATAGGGTGTACAATTAGTACAATTTTAATCTATTAAAATTAATGGTATTTCCCTCATCCCAGAGTGACAGGGATCAGCCTCCCCTTCCACTGAAAATGGAACCAGGGACTTCTTAGACTAAACCATTAAAATAATAGCTTGGGTCCAGTTCCTTTCATTATTAACCATGGACTATCCCCCATAAAAACCAAATGGACCGACAACAACAGGTGTATCTAACAACAGAAGTATCCAGGAGGCAAAATCATCACAATTATTCATTCCCGTAGAGAGGTTCAAAATGACAGCAAACAAATAGAAGACATCTGTCCTATGGCTTATGTCTCTGGAGGGAAAGGAAGGTGTGTCTCCACCCATCTCAAAGTCACTAGATATGGGGCTTAAATAATCACATGGGTGCAGAGCCCTAAAAAGCCATTTCTCAAAGTGGGTTTTTCAAAAGCAGGAATAACAGTGAAAAGAATACAAAAGACCAGGGTTTGAACCTGGACATACCATTTATCAAGTTTAAGGTTTAAGTACAAATCTACTCCCTACTCCTAAGTATTATTGAAAAATAGGACAAGGAGTTTGGTCCAGTATTTTTCTTATATACATATATGTATTATAGAGTCATATTAATAAAGATGTGGAGCTCTATAGGCTCTACAAGGCATCTTAAAATGTTCACAGGATCATTAATCTAAAGCTGAAACGGATCTGGATGGAGAGAGCATCTAACTCTCTCAATTAATAGATAAGGGAACTGAGGTCGAGGAAAACAGAATCATGTATCCAACATTAAAGAAGTTGTAATCTGTAGAGCTGAGCCTCAGACCCAGATTCTATGACTCAAATGATTTATCCATTATATTGTGGTAATACTAAATGAAACATCCTCCCTTCACAAGATGCTCTTAAGCCTCAAATAAGATAGTGTTTGATAAACCAGAAAACATTCTATTTGATTTATTTATTTTTGCCAAAAATAACAATGACCAAATAACCAAATATCCCCATGAATATTCCCATCCTCTCCCATAACCTGATTTTTATTTTTGATGCTTTGCAGCCTTCTCTAACCACTCTAGCTTCTGATCCACACCTATCCACTAATGAGTCCCTACTCAAATGTTCGTGGTTTGGCTACCGTCCTAGAAATCATCTCAAGCTAAGAGGATCCTCAGAGTAGTGTTCACACTCAAACAGATCTACCTCATCTCCCCTATAGCCTTTTTAGACTGTACAATTAATCTCTTTCTTTCCTCTCAGCCCTGAAATTGTCCTAGAAGACTTCAAACACTTTGTCTCTTTTCCTCTCATACCTATTGTCCATATGTAGTATCCCAGCACATGTCCATCCCCCACCCCCAGAAAGTAAGCTCTCTGAGGACAAAGGCCATTTTATTCTAGGAACCTCAATGCTAGCATAGGATCAAGGTGCCTAATTAATGCTGGTGGAGTTGAATTGAATTCTGAGGTCAGGACAACAAAGCCAATATGGCAATAAGTATGAATCTGATCAAATAAAAAGAATGCAATCGTGGCTACATTCTAAAGCCCTATTACTTCCATAGATGCATTCCCCATGTTAACTTCTGTTTCTTTAGAGTTTACTCCCTTCTTTTCCTCAGCATTTTCTTATTTTCAGTTCTTCATATTCCGTCTTTCTTTCTCTAACCAAATATTTTCACCCTTTCTTTTCCCTATCCTTTCAACTCTCTGGCTCTTCTTTACCCACGTGCTTTAGGAAGAGAATACAATGTGGACTTGGGAGTTGGGAAAATCTGGGTAAAATCTTGCCTCAGACACTCCCACCCAGAGGGCAATGGCAGTCACTCAACCAGCTATAGAAATTAAATTGATTCTGTATCATTTTTTAAAATGCATCCTATTTACAGTTAATTGATTTTGTCTTGTAGCTCCCTAAAGTCAATTTTTTGTTTCTGAATTTAGAATCAGCTTGCCTAGAATTTTTTAAGTCTAGAAATCCAGAGTTCCTATTGACCACTATTCTATTCCTTGCCTCAAGAAAATCCAATATCCTAGAGGAATGGAAGTCTAATTTTACACCTTCAAGTGGACTCAAACACTGAACCTTTTTTAGTCATAAGGGTTCATCTATTCAACTGAATTAAAACAATTTTCTCTCTCATAATTTCAGCTCTGGAAAAATCTTAGGACATCTGTTAAAAAGAAAGCCTACAAGTTAAGCTATTATATTTCCATACGATAAATTGTCTATCTTTGCCTCTCCTAACCCAATTAAGAAGGGTCTTATCTCCCTCTTAGGAGACAGGAAACCTGGTCAACTATTAGAAACCTAAAAAGGTGGATGGATCTCAAAACTCAAACATCCCTCTATGATAGAGGGAGAGTGATAGTTAGCCTTATGTGTATTAGCTTATTTTCTTTAAAATAACCAATCGTGTTGTCCCCACATCTACAATGCTATCTACTCTGTAACCAACTATATTGCCTTCACCTATCCAACTCTCTACTCCCCCTCATTGTCTTTTCCACCTATCCAACTCCCCCACAAACTATTAAAATATTAAAACTAGTGAGGTCCAATCTTGGAGTCTTTGATAATTGAGAGTGAAGCTATTGATTCAATCTGTTATTGCTAATCTTAATAAATTGATCATGTTCAGACCACTAGAGTAGTTTGCCATTTCCTTCTCCAGTGGATTTTACAGATGAGGAAACTGAAGTAAACAAGAGTTATATGACTTCCCTAGGGTCATGCAGTACTGAGAAACTGTGTATTTTAATAAATGTGACTTCAAGATGACAATTATGAATAAGAAACAAAAAAGTGAAAGAATTCGGCAATTCAATACAGCATTGAACACTTTACCTCTAAATTTGAATCAAGGGAGAAATACTTACACAGTGAGGGAGCTTGGGTGTCTAAAAATCTAAGCAGGACATTCTGAAATACAGGCAGGCTGGACCCAGCAAGAGAGGCTGAAGAAAGAGACTCCTTCTCATCTAAGACTTCGGATTCACCACAACGCTAGAGATTGAAAACACAACATGCTTGCTGGAGGGCAGTCATCACAACAACTTGGCTTCTTTTCCCCCCAACAATTTTATATCACAAATGAAGTACCAAATACTTAATTACTGGTTTCTCTAAGGACACAATAATATGTTTATAAACCATGGATAGAGTGAATAATTCAATTATGATTAACTTTCCAAAGAAATAGCTAGACAGGAAAGCTGGGCAGTACTCGCTCATAAAGATCAAATTTGGTAATGTAGATGACCCAGAACCACAAGAGCTATGTCTATACTATCTCCCAATAATCTTCTTATTCATATTTTAAGATATGTAAGTTCATTTCCTACTTCCTATTCCCATCCTTTTTCCTATTTTTATTCTTTAGTCAGCATATATACACAACCGGTACCAATTCCACACAAATGGATTGAGGAGAACAATAAGAGTATCTGTTTCTTTTTTTTTTTTTCTTTTTTTCTTTTTTGCTGTGGCAATTGGTGTTAAGTGATTTGCCCAGGGTCACAAAATAGGAGTGTTAAGTGTCTAAGACCAGATTTGAATTCAGGTCCTTATGATTTCAGGGCTATGCTCTATTCACTACATGACCTAACTGCCTCTTCCCTATAATCTCTAGAGCAGTAGGGTCAAACTTAAAAAAAAAAATTGATACTCTTCTATACTGATTTAGAAAAGTATTAATTAGCATTATGTTGTATTATATTTTTATTTTTCCCCCACTTACATCTTAACTTGGTTTGGGAGTGAGTCTGACAACCCTGCTCTACATTAAAGAGGTGTGAAAAAATTTGGCTTGCCTAATAAAAGCATGTCATAGAAAGGAAAAAAAAAAAGACTCAGATTTAATTATAGTCCCTAAATATGAACAGGAATCTGGGAATAGGGTAGAGTTGTTAATTTATATTTGATTTGTACATAAAGTATCTTACCTGCTTTTAGTAGAGAAAAGAAAAAAAGATAAATGTTTTATCATAGGATCTCAGGATTTCTGGCATTGCTCTAATTTAGGAAAAAAATTCCTAAGTCACTAAGTCAGTAAGACTATCATTCAACTGCTTTGCATTTCCACTGAGTTGAAATGAATAGCATCTGCTAAACCTCAAATTCACTAGTCTTAGAACTTAAAAACTCCTGGCTAGTCATTTAGATTTTTCTGGTCTTTTGTTTTTATTTTGTTTTTTCATTTCCAACCTATGCTGCCTACTCTCTAAGAAAATGCCAAAATAACATTTAAATATACAATAACTCATTTAAAATTGGAAAGAAAGCTATGAAAAGTCTCTGAATACATCTAAAGACTCAAGAACTTCAGGTAGCACTCTTACAGATGAAAGGCAGTAATGTTACATGAGTTTTGTGTATGTCTCTCTATGTGTGCATATATATGTACACACAAACCAGACAAGATTTGTTTTAAGTTTTTGCCCTTTCACATTTTATCAGCTCTACATTAATATAAGGAAATTGACTTAATTTATTGGTTTAATTAAATGTTCAGTAATATGACAAGTCCATTATTGAGTTTTCTTATGTATACTCAAGGTGGTCAACCACCAATATGTATCTTTTGATGGAACCACATCCTGCCCCAAACTGATTTTGTAGAGCATCACATGAGGTATAGTTTCTTTTTAAATCATGTCCCTCAAATTCAATTTGCTATATGATTTGATTACACTGAGGTATTACATGGGCAACATGGGAAGAAAGGTGTTGTACAAACACTCCCTAGATTCCATACTCATTTCTTCATTACATGGCAAATATTTGTGAAATTCTGTTCAATGTAACACAATAAATACTACACTGTCTTTATCTTCAAATCTTTATGTACAAATAAAAAAAACTATAAATGTCTAAAAGCAATATCCTTTGCCCAGGTCCTTTATTACTATTCTAAAATGGATACTGATGTGAAAACATACATAAGAATGTAGAAAATCTATAGGAAACCTTTGTGTTCACCCCCAAAATGCAAGCATTTTGTGTTTGTACATACATCAACTACTGCATCTTAAATAATGATCACAGTACTTGCTCGGGATTAAGGAAAGCCACTAGGGAGATCTAGGTTGAGTGTTTCTCTCTACCCTTTCATCTTCATGTAAAAAGTGTGCAAGTATGTTATCTTGATCTTCCCAACATAGCCATTTGGAATTAGAATGGTAAAAGTCTAGGTGGAAAAAAACAAAAAATCTTACTTCCGCCTCAATTTCAGCCTGCCTCTTCTCCAAAAGCTTGGCCACGGCCATGGCTCGATGTTTCCCAGACCTTTTACAGCTCACGGCCCACTCGCACAGCAAAGTCACCACAGCTTCATCATTTGGAGCCACCTATCCAACAGGAAAGAATAATGGCAGCTTTTATCAATGGGGAAAAGAGAGTAAAAACATAATACATGTAGTATTTCTAAGGTTTTCAAAAGTATATTTTTTCTTAGCATGATTAGTTGCAATATGAAGGGATCATATTTTTTATAAAAAAGAAATCAACACAAGTATATTATCTGGAAAATGTCAATTAAGCTGTAAAGATCTTTCCCCCCTCATAAGCCTATGAGATGCAGGAGCAATAACACCCACTAGCTTAGACATTTTTTTCCTGTTACATATGTCTTCCACGATCTAAATATCTCATCAGAATGGTAATGGAATCATACTGAATTTTATATTTAGCTAGATAACAGATCCATAAGAACATATAGTAATAGAGTGCTGGAAGGGAGCTCAAAGGACTTCTAGTCCAATGCTTTCAGCTAGGTGACAGTGGATAGAGAACCAGGCTGGGAGTTCAAATATAGCCACAGACACCATGTACTACGTGATACTAAGCAAATAACTTAACCCTGTCTCCCCCAAAATTATTTTTATAAATGAGGAAACTAAGCTCACAGATTAAGTGAGTTATTCAAGGTCACACAGATAATAAGCAGCGGAAGTGAGATTTTAACCTGTAGACAATACTCTTCCCACAATATCACAAGGTCCTTTTTGGTTCTATCATTCTGTGTTTTGCCAGATGTACCAGATGTGGTCTGGTACCACATATCTTAGGCACCAAACTGTTTGTACCAAACTGGTCCATTTGACCATAGTCAAACATAGTCCATTTGAAATATGATTATTCTACTTGAGTTAATCCATCAGGCAATCAACAAACATGGAAAAAACCTTGATTCATTCATCCACTGAACAAACATTTAACCAAGTGATTACTTTAGCAAAATAATGAACTGGCTAATGAGTGAGACAAATCTGCTACCATCCCCACAAAATCCAGGATGGGACACTATCATCTGGGAAATCAAAAGGGAGGCATCTTTAGCTTCTGAGAAAGAATCCATGAGCAGGACACTGTAGAGGGTCAAAGGCATGAAAGCTGGGCCCAATACAATAGTATTTGATTAGTTAAATCACTGTCAGAAGTGAAAGGATACTCTGATTGCAAATGTAACTTCCTAAAAGAATGGAATGATGTAATTCACAATTACAGAGTGGCATTAAGATCTGCAAATCATTTTATATATGTGGTCTCATTTGATCTCCACAAAAAATTTATGAAACAGGTGCTAATTAACCTCATTTTGTGATGAGAAAATTAAAACTGAGAGAAATTTATGACAGATCCAAGTTCACAGAGAACTCAGCTCTTCCTATATTTCCAATACTCCATCCCTAATTGCCTCTAGAGTCAAGCTAGAGTTTGATTGTGGCAGGTTGTACATTGAGGGTGCTTTTTATTCCGGGTGAAGCAGATTTCTAAGCCGAAGAGTTAACAGTCAGACTTGGGCCTTAGGAAGATAATTTCCACTACTTTTTGGAGGATTGAGTGGACTTGTTGAGGGTAAAGTACTGAGCCTCTTAACCAAAGAGGGGGCATGTGAATTCCAGAAGACAAAATTTTTAAAATAAGGAAAGCCAGTGGCAGCAAAAGTCTGGAGAGTAAGAAAGATATACTCTAATAGTGCAGAAAAAGGAAGCTGGTGGGCAAAAAGATAAAACAGCTGAACATTCTAGGACTGGAGAGAAGAAGAATACAAATCAACAGTTATTTCAATCCAGGAAGAGCCTACTTATTTATCATCAGCTGTTTTACATAATGTCATACTTTCACAGAACATATTTTCACAGAAGCAAAGCTATAGGAAGCAGTCAACTTTCATAGAAATGATAAATAGGTCATCAGCTCAGGGTAAATTTCACAATACAGCAGCCCTATTAACAAGCATTTATTAAGTGCTCACTATATGTAAAGTTATTGTTGGTCAGTTGTTCAGGTTTCTTAGATAAAGGTATCATGTTATTGTTGTTGAGTCATTTCAGTCATGTCTTACTCCATTTGGGTTTTCTTGGCAAAGATATTGAAGTAGTTTGCCATTTCCTTCTCCAGTTCATTTGACAGTTAAGGAAAATGGGGGAAACAGAGGTAAGTGACTTGTCCAGGGTCTCACAGCTAATTAAGTGTCTGAGCCTCGATTTGAACACATGAAATTGAGTCTTCCTAACTCTTAAGTCCACCTATCCAAACAAGGTGCCACCTATTCAAGATATAAAAAGAACTGCTTTAAATCTATTTTTTTTTGAAAGAAGGAAACAAGCATTTATTAAGCATCCTACTATGTAATAAGCTCTTTCCAAGAATTATCCCATTTAATTCTCAAAACAAATTCTGTTGGATGGAGGCTATTACTTTTTTAAAATTTGATTTTTTTTTAATTTTTTAATACAAATTGCTTTATGAATAATGTTGGGAAAGAAAAATCTGAGCAAAAGAGAAAAACCATGAGAGATAAAAAACAGAAAAAGAAGTGAACCTAGCATGTATTGATTTACATTCAGTCTCCTTAGTTCTTTTCCTAGAACTATCTATGGGGATTGCTTTAGATCACTGAAATACTGAGAAGAATCAAATCTTCCATAGTTGATCATCACACATTCTTGCAGTCACTATGTACAACGTATTCCTGATTCTGCTTGTTTCACTCAGCATCAGTTCAAGTAAACCTTTCCAAGCCTTTCTATAATCATCTTGTTCATCAATTTTTATAGAACAATAATATTCCATTACTTTCCTACGCCACAATTTGTTTAGCCATTCCCCAACTGATGGGCATCTATTCATTTCTAATTCTTTGCCACCACAAAAAGAGCTTTTACAAACATTTGTGCACATGTGGGTCCTTTTCCCTCCTTTATGATTTCCTTGGGATACAGATCCAGTAATGGCACTGCTGGGTCAAAGGGTATACAAAGTCTGATAACCTTTTGGGCATTGTTTCACACTGCTCTCCAGAATGGTTGAATCATTTCATAACTCCACCAACAATGCATTATGTCCCACTTATTATGTCCCACTGCTTCAAACTTAAAAGATTAAGACACATCCCCTAGTCAAAAAAAATGGTCAATGGATATGAGCAGGCAGTTCTCAAAGGAAGAAATCTATGCTCTTGAAAATCATATGAAAAATATTCTGGTCACTAATAATAGGAAAAATGCAAATTAAAGGAACTCTGAGGTTCCATAAATTAGACTAGCAAAGAGGACAAAAGAGGAAAATGAGGAACTTGATAATAACCTATAAACAAGTATTCTTTTGGTAAAATTATGAATGAGTCTGGCCATTGTGGAAAGTAATTGAGAATTATGTCCCCAAAGCCACTAAACCATGCATATCTGAACCATTTTTTTTTAAATGAAACTTTATTGACTTCAAAACCAACACTGCACTATTTTATTTAGTAAGCAAATTTAATGACTAGCCAAGTCCCTGCCAAGGTACATTCACTGGCTGATAGCATTGCCACAGAAACATTAAGTGGGCTAATGAGTATAAAACTTGAAAAATCTGTTTCCTAATACACTAAAACTAATTTTAATTTAAGACACACAATTGGCCAATGTTATTGACCTAAACTTAAGATAAATGTAGCTTGACATATTGAACCATGTGACCAACTTGGAGTCAGAAAGATCTGGGTTAAAACCCTGATTCTGATAACAGCAAACTGTGTGATATTGGTGAAATCACTTAATTTTTCTGAGTCTAAGTTTTCTCATTTATAAAATGAGAATAATATCTGTCTTATCTACCACTCAGCATTGTTGCAAGATTCCATTCTGATAATATATGTCAAGCACTTTGCAAATGATAACTTGCTATATAAATGACACTTATTATTTAAAACTGGATGAGGTAAATCACTAAGCTTGCTACTGTGAGGTACAGCAATGCTGTAATACAAGTCTTATCATAGCCTCACTGGCCAGGACAAGCAGCTAACCCTAATTACAAATGTCTGCTTCTGAAATTATGTAGAATGACATATCCTAATAGTTCAACTGATAGCAATCTTATTCCTTTGGCTATATCATCATTCAGAGCAACTTCAAGTTAACTTATCAAAAAACCATCTTTCTAGCCAAATTAAAATGTTCTTTCTTCTGCTGAGTTCCATTCACATGATAGCAAGTCACGTCAAGGCCAAATACTCCAGTTGATTAGGAAATTTTTTTCTTTGATGACCTAGCCAAAAAAGAAATTAGAAGAACCTACTGATTTATACTATAATTCTAAAGATTTCCTGGAATGAAAAAATAATTCAATTTTCCTTTTATTTTTCTTTTCTGAAGATTCATTTCCTTAGCAAAAAGGCGAAAGGTACTGAACTTGACAGATTGACTTCAAAATTCTACAAAAATGCAGCCTACAATATCTAAAAATTAAATCAGGACTTTAAAAAATTCAATTAAAAGCAATTCTAAAATTGTAACAAAGAAAATTGTAAAAAAAGATTACTAGCAAATTAAAATCCGTTAAAGATCTGTAGAATTCAGGTCTCTGAATTGACAAAGAAGTGATTTTTATAAGTGGAGGCAGGCAGGGCGATGGGCTCCATCTAAGGTTTCTATTTACAGAGTCATTTTTCTCCCCATGTTCGAAACTCTTCTTCTTGCCCTTAGCCCTAGCCCTCATAGGTCTCCCTCTCCACTCATTTTCACTTTCTTTTTAGGTGTAATCTTTCCACATTAGATTGTAAGCTCCTTGAGGGCAAAAAGTGGCTTTGTTTTTATTTGCCCAGTGCTTAGAAAAGTATTAAGTGCTTATTGACAATCTAAAAATTGTTGTAATCCTTAGTACTTCTTTCTCAAAGACCAAGAATGGGGATGTAATAGCTTGACAAACAACTGAATTGGATTTGAGTGAGGGAGGGCTGAGCCAGGTCACCTGCCACACTTTCTCCTCTGGAGTCATTTGAGTTAAGCAGCCAGATAATAGATCAGGATGATTGGAGATAGGCCTAAATACAGTAGGAGACCTGGGCATAAGGTCTTTAATAGGTCTCTAGGTAGTTTAGAAAACATTACTTTCCAGACTGAACAGACAAAAAAGAACTGAGATTGTATTTGGTAAAAGAGTAGTTTTATAGAAAAACAGAGGTTTCTTGGCCAATATTACCCTCAAAGTAGGACATCATCTCCCCACCACCACCTTTTTTAAACTAAATATAAGATTTCTTTTTGCATAGCAAATTGTTGGTGAGAAAACGCTTTCTACCAAAATGTATCAGCACTGGCTCTGAAACTTTTAGTATGTTATTTGGGGGTGCCGCTCCTAGGTTAAGTTCATCCATCACATTTTTCATTTCACAAATTACAATTGTCAACATGTACAGAAGCAAACCATCTACAACTTAAGCTCACTTTAGAGAGCTGCCTAATATATGAGGAATGAATTCCATAAATTGTTCCATTTTGATGACTTGCTAATAACCATAAATCACAAAGCATGGCTCTGCAGTTATGATTTCAAATTAGAATGGTGGAATGGTTATTGTCCTCTAAAATAGCAAACTTAGAAAAACAGAAATAAGTGAAAAAATGAGAAAAAAAGTTACTAAAATTTTTTTTGGAAAAATAAAAGACTATGAAAAATGAAAAAGAAAAATTTTTTCTCTTATGATGAACCTAACAAACACTATACAATTTCTATTAGCTGGACTCTGGTATTTTCATAACAAACATGCACAAAACCAATTTTTAAAAAACTTTCATCAGTTTAAAAATCAACATTGAACTATTTTCTTCAGCAAACTGATTTAATGCCTGGCCAAGTCCAAGTTTCATAACTAAGCTATCCTACTGCAAAGTCTCACTGACATTTAAAAGGTCATTCCTTCAGAGTCAAAATGGTTAGATTCATAATGTTGACCTTTTTTATGTATACAAGAAAAGTATCGATGCCCTTATTAACAGAAACATTCTCTCTCTTAAAAGCAAGAGATGTTTTTTGATGATTTACACTAAATTCATTGTGGTTCACTTTAAAAAAAAAAAAAGGATTCATTAAAGAGAAAATTACTTTATATAAGAATGACCTTAAAATGGGGATAGCTAAGATTTTATTCAACTAATTTTTGAGGGGAGGGATTTTCTTTCCAAATCTAAAAAATTCCTAAAAAAGCAAATTGGAGCCTCTGGGTTATTACATTTAAGGACTGATCGAAGGAACTGAATGTCTTTGCCTAGAAAAGGAAAGAATGGGGGAGAAAGATAGGGGAGGAAGAGGTAATGGCTAAGTTCAAATAGCTGAAGGTCTGTAACATGGACAAAGGGATTAGACTTTTCTGCTTGACCACAGAGAGGTAAACAGGATCAAAGAGTTCAAGTCCCAGAGAGATAGTTACTGGGTCAATGTAAGGAGAAAAACCCCAACACTAAAGTGGAATGGGATGACTTGGAAGGTGGGTTTCTCTTCAAGGTAAGGCTTTATGGCCATAATGAGATTTTTTTATAAAGAGTAATCCAGCTAAGGTATTAAGTTGAATTTGATGGTCCTAGCATACAAAGTCTGAGATTCTGTGACTGGGCAATATTACAGCTCTTCAATTTAAAATAAAACAAAAGGTCACTAATTTCCATGCTAGAAACAATAATTATACATTTTTCTTAACTACAAACTGAAAAGTTATTTGTGTTTGGATAAACAGCCCAAATTAAGACCTGAAAAATAGCACCAGCTGGCTAGTTTGGTGAAAGCCCCAAGTTCTTTACAGAACTCTTTAAAAACAGCTGTCACATTTTGCATGTGAATGCATCTGCATTCAGGGAGGTCCAAATTAAAGTTCGGTTAGTCATGAAGTCTCTGCAATCACTGTTTATATACAATGAATCAACAATGAATCAATCAACAACTTTTCAATGTGCATTTATTATATGCCCAACACCAAATCATTTATAGAACCATCTCAGTAAAGTTTTAGGTAACCTGGAGAAGCTGAGGTTTGGGAGCCGCCCTCATCACAAGGAAAGGACATGTTTCGTATGAGGGTCAACACCCTCAGCATCACATGGCCATAATGGCCCCTCTACCACAACTTACCTTATCCATATTTTGGAAATGGCTTTCTTCTTTCATTCTCTCCCTTCTCTTCCCCTCCCACTACCTTCTTCACCACCATTGAAATATCTCTTCTCCCTCCATCTGGATTTTCCTTATGCCCAAGAATTTCTAATAATGGCCACAAAGATCAGATCTTTATGAGCTTCTTGAGAATAGGGATGGTATTTTGCCTCTCTCTGTATCCCCAAGGTTTGGCACAATGCTTGGGATGCTGTAGAAGCTTAATTATTGCTTCTTGACTGACTACAAGTGGAAGACGCTAGGTGAAATATTTGTTCAATCCTCTTCAGATCAAAATCAATTCCAGAGAGAAATTATTGTCTTAAAGTACTTGTATTATCTTTTTAAAAAATTATTATTATAGCTTTTTATTGACAGAACATATGGATGGGTAATTTTTCTTTTTCTTTTCTTTTCTTTTTTCTTTCTTTCTTTCTTTTTTTTTTTTGCATGGGTAATTTTTCAACATTGACCTTTGCAAAAACTTCTGTTCCAACTTTTCCCTTCCTTCCATCCACCTCCTCCCCTAGATGGCAGGTAGTCCCATTCATATTAAATGTTAAAGTATATTTCATTATCTTTTTATTTCTTATTTCTATCATGATGCAGCAAACATCCAAATGTAATCAATCACAATGACCAATGGAAAAAACTAAAAAAGTCTTATCAGTTACTTTTAGAGAAAAAGTATTTCATTTAAACAGCAGGAAGGTGAGAGTCTGAACAAAACTTGGGCTTGGGGTTAGAAGAGTGGGGATGATACTTTGTCCACTAGAAGAAATCTCATACCAAACACTGTGACTGTAAATTAATGTTACTCTTTGAAATGAACTACAAAGCAACCTAGAAAAAGTTTAAATCAATTCCATAAAACAAAGTATAAAAGGGTTTAAGGTAGCACCATAAATATTTCCTAAATGGATTTTTAAAATATTAATATAAGAAATTATACTATTTTTTAAAAAATCACTTGGGCCTCAATTTCCCCATCTGTAAAACAAGGAGGTTAAAATTACATATATTACTTATTTGTAAAAGTCTCACCCAGCTTTTTGCCTGATCAAATATTTTGAGATTATGCATTTTTATTTACAATTAAATTCATTTTATAACCTTGAATTTCACCTTGCACAGTATATCCAAATGTCACAGGATACATATAAGGGTAGATATGCCCATTCTATTTGACATTCCACTTCATTCTGGCCAACCCCCAAATCCTGGGCCAACTTGCTAGGTAGTCCCTCTGTCCTCCCCTAGCTCTTAGTCCTTCCATTCCAGCCTAGCTTTCTCTTTCTGGGCAAACCACAAATCTAATGAGCAGAGAAGCCGAAATCTCCAAGGCTCCAAAGTATTTACAATTCTCTTACATCATCATAGCTTACTAACATCCATACCAAAGCACTAAAGAATAATATGATGGAAATTACTTTATGTTTACACACTCAAAACTCAATCAGTGTCAAACCCAAGTGCTTGCAAATATTTACACTCCAAGAAGCAAGAGCACATAAAATTGATTTGCAATTTAACTTAGGTGATTCTAGCTTCAAATGTCAATTCTACAAAAAATAAATGAAGGCATCAATATTAATCAATTTAAAATGCAGCAAATGCTCAAAATTTTTGATAAATTGGGAACAGGTAACAAGCCGGAATTAATGGAAAATATGATCTATGGGATATTTTTGGAAGACACAGTTTTACAATTTTCAAGAATAGCCAGTTTTCAGTTTACAAGCTAGATTCCAAAAGTGTTTGTAAGTTGGGCATTTGCAGCCTGGAACGCGATACACATTTTCACACCATATGTTGGTGGTTAAGTTTCCAGACCGAGACACAAGGGCCTATTTAAACTGTAAAAATAGCTGAAATAGGTCTGATGATATTTCTGAATCCTGAGTCCTTTCCAAATGTCTAAGATCTCCTACCCTTAAACCTGAGGCTTCATGCTTTTCTACATTCCCAAACTCCTAAGCCCTATGTTAAATAGGAAATGGGGTAGGCAGATGGAGAATAAGTGAAATATCCATGTAAAAAGTACCAATGATGGGCAAAAAAGTTCAAAAGGAAGAAAAGGAATTGTTTAGGACATTCTAGGACACTTGGCAGCGTTCCAATGGTAGAGATAATAGTTGGAATACAAAAGCAGTGGATAAAACTGGTCATTTATTCACCCAATGCTCATCCTAAGCATTAATCTTAAATAGAGCATAATTTGAGCTCCAAGAATACATGTTCACACTTTAATGATTATTACAGCATTACTTCTAATCCAGTGCATATAGGTGGACACTTGAGTAATTTCATTTTTTGTAAGACTGGATTTTCCATATCTTGATCAGGTTAGCAGTATACAAGCCACTCACTGGCTCTATTCCACTGTTAGTTTGTATAAGATCTTTGACTAGGGACAGTTTAGACCTCCTTAAAGAGGTCTGGTGATATTCTGGCAATATTGCCATCTCTACTCACTATATAAGTCCATTTTCAATGCATACACCCAATCAACTTTAGCCCTATTGCAGCTCAAACCTTCCCGACTGAAGTGATCACTAACTTCCTGGTTCCAGAGATTACAGGCTTGCACCACTCTCCCAATCCTTGAATACTTTAAAGAGGATTTTCCCCCCTTTTAAATAAAACATTTTTTAAAACAACATATTCATACATTAAATTGCTTTAAAAAGACATTTATTTACAGAGCTCAAAAATGTTCATCCATTCCCTGACCAAAAGAAATGTTATCCTTCCTCTGCTGCCTAGCTTCTCTAAATTTTAACAGATTTTGAATAAGTAGAGTTGGAATTAATGACTTTTTATTACAAATGAGAATTACATATATATCACAGAACTGGTATATATTTTTTTAAGGCTTCATTAAAAGTCAATCACAATAATAGCTGATGCAGATAACACGTTAGGTCTTTTGAACTTGAATATTTTCCTTTCTAATACTAATTAAAAAGCAATTAATCAAGTTAATGATCCAAATGCAAAATTTTTATCTTGCATATCTTCTTATTAGCCAGCTGTACGTAAAAGTCAGCCTCGTTCAATTCAATTCAATAAACGTTTAATTAAACTCCAGCTATGTTCAAAGCACCACCATTGTTGCTAGGTGAACAAAAAATTTTAAATGTTCTGTCCCTGTCTTCAAATTCAAAATTTTTTGTCCAGTAGAGGAAAGGTCACATACACAAATGGTATGATGAAAGGGACATGAGAAGGACCATGTTTTGCACAGCCCTCTAAGAGAAAAATGCTATTCTTTGCTGCTATTTCTGATGTCTCCCTCTCCCCTGACCTAACTTGCTCAGCCTTCTTCTTTACAGTCCTGATTCTATATCAACATGTGTCTGTGTTTAATGATATATTGCCCTGTATCTTTATTTTTTTTTTATTTTTTTGCTGAGGCAATTGGGGTTAAGCCCAGGGTCACACAGCTAAGAAGTGTTAAGTGTCTGAGACCACATTTGAACTCAGGTCCTCCTAACTTTAGGATTGGTGCTCTATTCATTGAGCCACCTTGCTGCCCCACTGCCCTGGGGCACGCTATGTATGACTATCATCAACTTTCCCCATTCCCATTACTATATTGTTAAATACCACTAGAGGGAATCACACATATATTTATGTTTTGAAGGCAGCAGAGAAGGACCCACCAGATAAGGAAATATTAAAGGTGGGAAAAGAAGGACTATCAAAAGAATAAGCTCCTTTGGCAACGTCCTTAATGGGAAATAGGATAAATGACAAGTATGGGAGAAATCTACACTTGAAGCTATGCAGCAGGAAGGGCCCAGCTGAGATAACAGCTGGTAACAAAGGTAAAAAAGAGGCAAAGGATTCAATGTGTGGAGGAAATCACACAACTATATGTGTGTATGTGTGTGGGCACGTGTATATATGTATATATACAGATCATATATATCACATTAAATCACATCATAATGACAAGGGGAGCCCCAAAACAGTCTCTCTGTCTGTCTGTCTGTCTGTCTCTCTCTCTCTGACTTTGGGAATGAGCCATGAAGTAGAACACTTGAGACTTTCTCCTTGAATCCTGTTGCTGTAAAGACCCCACAGAAGGACAAACGGCTTCATTCTATTATCTAGGTGGGGCTGGTTGAGTCCTAAACTGGAGAATTCCAACCCTATTCAATTGAAGATTTTTCTATTCAATTCCAACTCAAACTCCATTCACCAGCCCCCATTGGGAGCTTGTAGCCAAAGGCTTCTATTATAAAAACGGCAATTTTAAACCCAATCCTTGCAGAGGACCTAATATGTCATCCCTGGCACATTAGCAAACTCTGCCCTCTGGAATACTCTTTTTCAGCACTACCCTCTCTTTATCCTCACCTACTTTAGACTTCATACTTTATACTTCTCTATTGGGATTTCTCTACTAGAAACTTCACTTCTCCGTCAGGACCTCGCCACTAAGGAATTCAGCCTTTTTATTCATGCATAGCAAAGGCTGACTTCCAAATGCCTAAATAAGCTTCTTTTTTTATCAGTCTAGCTTTTCGGAGTTCATAAATTCCTTTACAAAGGACCTCTGTGCCACCAGAAGGGGTTCCAACAACTCCCTACCCATGCGCCGAATCCCAAGATTTAGGGGAGCCAAACCTCTTCATTTGGTTCCTTGAACCCTGAACCTGCCACTAACCTCATCAATACTATAGATAAATGTGATCTGGCCCACCCTCAAAAAATATTTACTTGATTCTGTATCCAATACTTTTCTCTGTCTTTACCACAAAATTACTTTTCAAGTATTGATATTTCATTTACTTAAAGATCACAATTAAATTTGAATCATCTTACAGATGAAACAAGATGTTCCCTCCAAATAAGGGATGAGCTCATTGACAAGTGTGTCTGCCATCAATTTTCATTAGGGTTGGTTTCAGAGAAATAAAAATTATTGATTCCTATGGTTTACTATTACCTGCAGGATCAAATATAAAAACTCCACTGGGCTTTTAAAAAGCCCTCTATGACTTGGCCCCCTCCTATCTTTCTAGTCTTTATATATCTGTAGGTATTCTACTACTCAGTAACTGACTTCTTCACTTAAAACACTCCCTTCCTCTTCTCATACCAGGCATTTCCATTGGTTATCCTCTCACCTTTCCTTTATCTACTTATTTCCCCTGGCTTCCTAGAAGACCCAGCTAAAATCCCACCTCCTGAAAGAAGCCTTTTCCTGTTCCCTTAATGCTCAGTACCTTCCCTTTGAAATTTTTATCTCCAACTTTTCCTGCATATAACTTCTTTATACATAGTTGTTAATCTATTGTCTCCTCCATCAGATTGTGAATTCCTTGAGCACCTAGGACTATTTGACTTTTTTTTTTTCATTTCTCTAGTACACATCACACAATGTAGTAGAGGCTCAAGAAACGCTTTTTGAATTTAATTAGCAGCAGGTTTTGACTTCAACTATGCAGTAAGGAGCAAGTTTTCTAGGTTACACTCAAGACTACCTACTTCACCTACTGCATATGCTTACCTAAAACTGCCACCTTGGCTATATTTAACTTTTAAAAGTTAAAACCTAAATTTAAAACTAATTTTAAAATAAGGTTTTAACTAACGAATTTCTTGGGATTAGGTCATGAAGTAGATTTCATGTTTGAGCTTTCCAAGGCCACTCATAAAACAAGGAGTATCCTAAAGAGGATGATTCCCAAGGGTCTTTGCTAAACTTCTTCCATTAACTTGTCTTATTCAATTGGCTAATTACTACCCTAGGAGGCTAAACCTGGCCCTGAAGAATATGTCAGGTCAATTTCCAAGGGCAAAAGGTAAATTATCCACCCAAACAGTATTTACTGAATACCTATTATCTAACAAGGTAAAGACCCAGATGTGTAAGACATGGCTCTTTCCCTTAAGGAACTGAAGTCTAATTGGGGAAGAGAGACACTTAGACATTCTCTTTCAGGACCCTGGACAAGTCACATTGCCTTCAAGGGCATTGGTTTCTCCATCAAGCAAAGGGGCTTATAAAATGTTGGACTAGCAAATGTCTAAGATTCTTTCCCACTTTAAATTCAACAATCCTATGATTGAAAACCTAGCAAATTCACAAATATGGAGTACGTTAACAATACAAGAGATAAATATTCAAAATTACAATATTTAATCATGCTTCACGAAGATAAAACAAAAGAACACTTGCCAAAGAATGGTGTTTATTGTTGTTCAATCATGTCCAACTCTATAAGCCTATTAGGAGTTTTCTTGGCAAAGATCCTGAAGAGATCTGCCATGTCCTTCTCCAGTTCACTTTACAGATGAGAAAACTGAGGAAAGTTAAGTGATTTGCCGATGGTCATACAGCTAGTAAGTGTCTGAGGTCATATTTAAATTCAAGAAGATGAGTCTTCTCAGTACAGGTGCTCTATGCTCTATAGTGTCACCTAGCTGCCTCACAATGTTAATTATATTTGTAATCAACATTTCCCAGCTATTAAAAAAAAGATTTCATATGATTGCACACAGATAATCTATATCAAATCATTTATCATCTTAAGGAGGAGGAGGATGAAGGAAGCAGGGAGACAATGTAGAACTCAAAATTTTTAAAAATGAATTTTTAAAATTGCCTTTATATATAATTGGGAAAAAATAAAATGCAATTAAAAGAAAACTATTTCAAGGGAAAAATGAGGCTGAAGAATAAGCCAGTTTTCCTTTGTATTTCACCATCCATTTTAAAAGTATCTAAAGAGAAAGAACTGACCCCACTGTGTTGTCCTATGGAACACTGATATTTCTTTCCTATTATTGCTCAATTACATAACAGCCTCTCCAACTTCTCATGCCTTGTCAAGCCTTAGATTTGCTATTTAAGTGGGAATAATAATTAGCTACTCTATCTTTCAGACATGTAAGCACAGGGGAATATTAAATTCTCAAGAAAATGAGGTTTGATTTTTCTGAGATAACTCATTGTTATAAGAAAAAAAGGGGGGGTGGAGGGGAAATCAATCTGTTAGGAGTATTCTACACACTCCCTCATTAAGGAAGCACAGAAAAACCAAACTTGTAATTGGACACTAGGGGAAGACTTTTGAGACACCTTCATTCAATGCTATATTTTTAGCCAATTAAAACAAAAAGTTTAAATATCAAGTAAATATTTAGTCAATCCCTTTACAAATTTTAATAAAAGTATTTCACATATAATTTAGTATGATTACTAATAAGCAAATAGCATAAGCAGTATAATAGACACTTTGTGAGTAATAGCCAAAAGTGGTGTTGGCTGTCCTTCCAAAATTGGTCATAACAGACAGAAATCAGACACTTACCCAATTCTTGAAAAAAGTACTGGAGTAGTTTACCATTTCTTTTTCCAATTCGTTTTATAGATGAGGAAACTGAGGCACAAAGGGTAAAGTGATATGCCCAGGATCACACAGCTAGTGAATGTCCAAAATCAGATTTGTACTCATGAAGATTAGTCTTCCTGACTCCCAATCTAGTGCCCAATGTACTATGGCACCACCTAGCTGCCTATACTTTACTCTATACTCTGATGAAATTGAACTTGTAATAGTATATCATATATGAAGAATACAATCTTCCATCTCTGGGTATCTGCATGGAATTTCTGGGACTCTCCAGCCTCTCCCTCCCTCCCTCCTCTCTTCCTTCCTTTCTTTCATAGGACTTTTTTTTGTTTTTGTTTTTGCTGAGGCAATTGAAGTTAAGTGACTTGCCCGGGATCACACAGCTAGGAAGTTTTAAATGCCTGATGCTAGATTTGAACTCAGGTCCTCCTGACTTCTGGACTGGTGCTCTATCCACTGCACCACCTAGCTGCCCCCAGCCTCTCTTTCTTGCAAAATCCTTTATCTCCAAAGATGCCAAGATCACCCACTGCATCCTGGGCCATCTTAACTTTTGTCATACCACTGAACTTCATTAAAACAGGAAGAGAGAGGAAGATGATGACTTTGCACAACACTGTGTCACTTAAATCCCCATGATGTCATTGATGCTCTATGAAACAAAAAACATCTCCTTCAGCACTTGTAGCTTTCTCTAATTTTCCAAAGACAAAATGTTTTCTTCTTACCCCAATCCTCTCTACTTTGTAACGTAATTACACCTTCCTTTCTGTGGACCTGCTATGGACCTAATCCTCTTTACAGGTTACTGTAATTACTTTTGTGTAACTTTCCCCAACTGACAAATGGTCAAAGGATATGAACAGACAATTTTCAAGATGATGAAATTAAAGTCATTTATAGTTATATGAAAAAATGCCCAAAATTACAACTGATTAAAGAAATGCAAATTAAAACCACTCTCAAGTACCACTTCACACCTCTCCGATTGGCTAAAATGATAGGAAAAGACAATCATAAATGTTAGAGGGAATATGGGAAAAATGAAACACTAATGCATTATTGGTGGAGTTGTGAAATGATCCAACCATTCTGGAGAGAATTTGGAACTATGCCCAAAGGGCTATCAAACTGTTTGATCCAGTAGTGCCATTACTGGGTCTGTATCCGAAGGAAATCACAAAAGAGGAAAAAGGACCACATGTACAAACATGTTTGTAGCAGCTCTTTTTGTGGTAGCAAAGAATTGGAAAAGGAGTAAATGTCCATCAGATGGGAAAAGGCTAAACAATTCGTGGTTCATGAAGATAATGGAATGTTATTGTTCTATAAAATGTTGAACAAGCTGATTTTAGAAAGGCCTGGAAAGATTTACTTGAACTAATGCTGACCAATACAAGCAGAACCAGGAAGACATTGTACACAATAACAACAAGAATGGGAGAAGATCGACTATAAAAGAAGGTTCTTCTCAGTGGTTCAGTTGATCTAAAGCAATCCCACTAGACTTTGGACAGAAAATGCCATCTGCATCCAGAAAAAGAACTAAGGAGAATGAATGTAGAACAACACATGCTATTTTCACTTCTTTTTTCTGTTTGTTTGTTTTTTTAAATCCCTCCCAGGTTTTTTTCCATTTGCTCTGATTTTTCTCTTCCAACATAATTCATAAAACAATGTGTATTAAAAATAAAACTTTAAAAACTTAGATCATTTCCCTTTCTCTAGTGCAACATAGCCTCCTTGTGGGCTGTCATTTTATTTTTCAATCCTACATTCATAGCACAGAGATTTGGATTCAAAAGGAACCCAATAAATAGATCTTTATACTGAACTGACTTGCCAGTGATCACACTACCAATATCCAGTAAGTGGTTTGGAAGTTAAAGATATCATAGTTCTGTGCAGGGAGAGGGAAACTGTCTGAGGCAGATACTGAAATTCAAAATGGAAACTCTCTGCACCAGCCAATTATTTGCCAGTTGCCACTAATTAGCATTGTGTCAAATGTACAAGTGATGTCTCTCATCAATATTCGAATAACAGAGAAGTGGGAAAAGATCCTTAATGATGGTTTAAAGGGATTCAGTTATGATTTGACTTATACTTAACAAGTTCACATTTCTTCCTAAAATCCTTGAAAGAAGCTCTCAGTGGGAAGTGATTAGAATAATGGGATTTAACTGTTAAAGAGTCCTCTTTTTTTTTTTTTTAATTCTGAGATGAAGTCACTTTGTCTGAAATCAGGGAATCTACTGAAGACTAAAAATGGCAAATAAGTTTCATACAAGAAGAATGTATAATATGTTAAATGGAATTCAGTGTAAATCCTAGCTCAAGTTTTCTCAGATCATCTGTGAAATGTCCATGATATTAGTCTGTACTTTCTTGCAGACTTTGGGGAGACTTTCTGGGTAGGAAAGGAATATACATGAAATTGAAAATGATAAAAAAAACAAATGATATGAATAAAAATTCAAATATATCTGTACCACCTCCCAAGGATGTGGTGAGGTTCAAGTGAGAGTATACGTAGAATAATTTACCAATTTTAAAGCACTATTTTCTTATTAGGGATAGAATTTGGACCTATGATTACACTGACATAGGAGACAGTTTAGATAAAAATGCAGATCAGCATCTCTTCCATACCTTCTCTGAAAGATATCACCTTACAGACTTAAGTGATTCACTTAGGATCACGCAGCCCAAAAGTGTCAGAAGAGGAACATCTACATAACCCTTTCAGGTTCGCAAAGCAATCAACTCCAAGAGGTAGGGACTGGAGGTAGCGCCATTTTGAAGATCAGCATCTATAGTATGACTGTAGCAGCAAATGATCTCAGAGGTCATCTAACCCAACCTTTTTTTTTTTTTCATAGATGGTCCTCACAGGCCAGAGACTTGGTCTCCTTCCAGTTTACCAAGCTCTTCAGGAAACAGCTGACTTGATCATTGACACACACACCTTAGTAGGTGTCAGAGGCAGGATATTCTGAACCAGATCCAGATCCACCCCTTTCTGATGCTGCCTCCTCATAGACCAGACAGTTAATGTTCTCATAAAAGCAGAGGCTATTCTAGCTGAATGAAGGCTATCAAATCCCTTGTTTATAGATGAGAATTCAGAGGCCCAGAAATGTAAAATGATTTATTCAACATCAGCCAACTAACTTTCTAGCAGCTGAACTGGATCAGGCCTTCTAAACAATAGTGTCAAACTCAAATAGCAATCCACAGGCCATAAATTGGCTTAGAAAACCACAAATTAATATTATCTATGGTATACTGCATTTTCATTTGCTTTGTTAGACATTTTCCAATTACACGGAAGAGTTTTTGACAGTTCTGATGGACATAACATCCTCCATTCAGACCTTTGTTTCTCTTTTGAAAATTCTATTCAGACCTTTGTTTCTCTTCTGAAAATTCTATTTGTCTACTGAGAACATGTGATGGTTATTCTTTAATCTATTATCTCTTCAAATGAGATAATTTCAAATGGGTCTTTCCAAATATGCAACTCTGGTCATAGGTCAAAATAATATTTTACCGGAAATATCTGCCAGGATTGTTGATAGTTTTTGAAAGAAAAGCCACTTAATTAAGTAAGTTGGTTTTCTTGTGTTCTTTGAGTTGCTGGAAAACCACTATTACTTCATTTTAGCGACTACTGATAAACATTAGTCTGAAAGTATTGTGGCTCAAACTAAAACAATTTACAAAAAAAAAACCCATAAATGGGCTTAGAAGCCATCTGAAATTCTTGCCTAAATCCAAATGGGCACATCATACACTCTTTACTGTAACCCAAGTGTAAATCTTAATTGTTGACATTTAATTTTCAAATGAATTAATTCAGCTGACATCCTAAGAGAGTTATTTAAACAAAGAATCAAAGTACCACATACAGAAGGCTAATATTTCCTTGGAACTACTGTCAGGAAAATATGCAAACTTTTTTCAAAAAGCAACATGAATCTAGCCAAATTCTTCTAGGACTAAAAAGCATCTTCCATCGAGTATCATAGGGTCTTCAAAAGTGGATGTATTCACTGTTATTGATTCAGAAATACTCAGCTCCTTGAAAGCTATAACCTTGAAAATGCTTTTTGGGATTTTGTTCCCACACCAGGACAGAGAGAGATGCACTAAAAATAGAACTTTCCAGTCACAATTTGACTCACCCCATTCTTTTACTGGGTGGGAAATTAGAGGAAAAATAAGGGACTCCAACTACCTCACATGGGAGCAGAGGATGGAATATGCTTCAGGGTCTGGACACCAATTATCATTGAGTTTTCCCAACCCTTGTCAGCTGAATTTGCTTTCCCCCCCATTAATGCTGCAGTTAAGGAACTGCTCTGTCTTAACCTGTAAGGTAAGTGAATACTTCAAGTAGGGGCAAACCTATTTTACAGACAAGGAGCCTGAGAATGGAGAGGTAGAAATGGTCTGCCTTAAATTACAAAGGTAATGAGTCAGATTCAGGATTCAAATTCCGATCTCTGTGATTCCACATATATTACTCTTTTCACAACACATCAAATGGAAGCAGCCTGCCAACTATGGATTAAATCCTTTATCTTGTTTTAGGCACAAAGACTATGACAGAAAGAGTGTTATGTGAGAAAGGGTAAAGTGGGTTCAAATCTTGTCCATGTGACTTATTCTCTATTTAGGACTCAGTTTCCTCTCCCATAGGAAGGAGTCAATTGCAATAAATGACTGACTTCCAATTCTACACCTATTATCCTAAGTGATGCCATAATAATTTGCACAGTCAATCAAATTTAATTATCTAGCCATTAATCATTTGGGAACAAGTAGGAATCTCAGTTGGAGAATTTCAGAACCAAAAGGTACTTCAATGACCGTGTACAGTTTGGAGTAGATTTTGGAAAAAACCTACTACAAGATACCTAATGAGTGGTAAAGAAGTGCCACATGGAGGAAGAACTGGATTTCTTCAGCTTGATTCCAGAGGACAGAGACAAGTGCCATATACAGATGATGAAGAGAAGCAACCAAGATTCACTTCTGAAAAAACTCCCTAGCAGTCGTAACTTTATAAATATGGAATAGGCAATCTTGGAAAGACTTCCATTTCTTCTGTCATCATTTGTCAGCATTTGATGGTATAGATTCTTTTCAAATATGGTCAGATCAAGATTCCTTCCAATGCTAAAATTCTGTGATTCTGTGGCCATTCATCCTCTGCTTAAAGACCTTCAGTGACAGGGGAATGCAGTCCTTCCTGAGACAACTCATGCCATGTTGAGACAATTCTAATTGTTAGGAAAAGCTTTCTTTATATTGACTCAATTTGTTCCCTTTTATTTCCATTCACTGTTCCTCATCATGGCCTCTGGGACCAAGTGGCACAATCCTGATCCCTTTTCATATGACAGTTCTTCCAGTATTGATCAATAGACAACAGTATGGGAGGTCGAGACCACCACCTCACTCCTATACCAAATGAGTTTGTATTCTAGGTTTAAAAAAGGTCATATCATAAACAGACTGGGAAAAAATGGGGGGAGAGAGAAATCACCTATCCAATATATGGATAGAAAAAAGTTTACAACTAAAAAAAGGGATAAAGAGGAACACAGAAGAGAAAATGGCACAAGTTTGATTACATAAGAGATAAATGTTTTTGCAAAAACTCAACAAAAACAAAATTAAAATGGAAAAAAAAAATCAATCAAACCCTGAATAAATGTAATGACCAACTCTAGTCTGAAAAAGATAATGAAATCGCCCTCCTATCAGCATAAAGATGGAGAACTATGGATACAGAACATTCAATACATAGCCAGTTAGGTGATATGAGAGACAGAATGCTAGATGAAGTCATATCCTACAATTCTGTACTTTCTAGCTCCATGATTCTGGAAAGTCACTTAACTTATCGGTCTCAGTTTCTTCATCTCTAAAACAGGGATTTCAAAAAAAAAAAAAAAAGCACCTTCCATGCAAGATTAATGTACCAAGCAAATGAGACATTGTAAGCTGCTATAGAGCATGAGATCAATGCTAGTTAAAGGTTATCTGATAGAGTCTCTATCAATAGATTTTGCTTAACCATATTTCCTTATCAGTATAAAAGGTGTTGAAAAAAGAATTTAAAAGTAAATTGGATCAGAGCACCTCTGTGGAGCACCAGCCTTGTAACCTGGCCTCAGATACTTATTAGGTATGTGATCCTGTGTAAGTCACTTAACCCGACTGCCTCCAAAAACTAACTAAATGAATTGAATCAATAATGGTGATCAATGGCCAATTGGGAGCCAAACTCCCAATAAGACTTTTTATAATCCTGAAATAAGACAGCCAGAGACCAAAAACAAAACAAAACGAAACAAAGGGTCCTCCCTGTCACAAACTGGGATGGATTAAGAACTTAGGTGGCAAGGAAGAAAGAAGTATATTTTCTGGACCTCAGGGTGTAAGCGACACCTGCTTGTATGATAGGTGCAGTTCAAATTGTGCTTAATCGACAGACAGAAATAGAAGGCTCTGGTGTATGCTCCAGAGGCTTTGGGGTTTGAGATTTGTTTTCTTTCTGTTGTTGTTCTAAAGTGGCCAGAGGAAATACACATGCAGCTGTTTTTGGGAGGTGTGCCCCGCTCCAGTTCACTTCTCCCTCCTCTTTTACATTACTAAGTAAAATGTTTGCTTCCCAAGGCAGCAGAAACAGAGAAGTGGAAACAGAAGCTGTCCAAAAAGTCATCTAAAGCTGCCTAAAATAGCATCTTTCTAGATCTCCATTCCTTGCCTCATGTGCCTGGCTGACCTCCCCTGTGGTAATCCAACGTCCATTTCTATTCTGTGTGGTTAATGCTTGAAGAATGAGGTGCTTCTTCCCTTATTCCACACAAGATTCTAACTTAGGATACTTCAAATATAAGGAACAGGGAAAAAAAGAAGAGGGGGGGGAGTATCCAGTCCCAGATGTTACCAGCACTTTCTGTTCTGATGAACCACCTCTCATAATAATAAATTTTTAAAAATTAGAAAAAGGAAGTGCTTTATTATTCCAGTTCAGTTTTAGGTGAGTTCTTAAATTCCTACTAACCATACTTCATCAGAACAATATCACTTCCTTTCAGGAAAAAAAAAAGCTAAATCAATAATCAGAATTGGAAATCCTTCAGCTGTAGTCAAGAGTCCATAAACCTATGTGGATTCTAAGATAAGAACAAAGCATCTGCTTTTCCATTACTAAACTTCCTAATGAGCACATGGAGAAACTGAATTAAATACATATATAGAGAATATCACCTAGTAGCCATTTCAGACTACAAGACTAAACCTGGAAAAGACTTCTAATAATCCCCAAGGGAAATAGTTGTCACAAAGCCCATGTACTTCTCCCCACCCCCCTTTTTTAGAAGGAGAACAATGGAGGTAGAATCCATTTGCTTACTAGATGTACAAAATTAGGGTAATGAAATTAACAGGCTTAGTTCATATGTCTTTTCAATATTTCAAGGTCATAATATACTATAATCTAGATGCACTGAAAAATGCACATGTTTAACATGATGGATTATATGCCATTCTAGGGGAGAGGTGGGGGGAAGGAAAAAAAGTTTGGAACACAAGGTTTTGCAATGGTGAAAATTATCTATGCATGTTTTAATTTAAAAAAAAAAGTTAGGCATTTAAAAACATGAAAAAGCAACTAAGTGTCACAGTGGATAGAGAGCCAAGACCTAAATTCAAATCCAACCTCAGATACTTATTAGCTATATGACCCTGTACAAGTCACTTAATACTATTTGCTTCAGTTTCCTCATCTGTAAAATGAGCTGGAGAAAAAAAGAAAGTGGCAAATCACTCCAGTATCTTTGTCAAGAAAGCCCGAATGAAATCTCAGAGTCAGACACGACTGAAAATGACTTAAAAAAAAAATAAAAAACCTGTAAAACAAAAACAAAAAACAATAGCTAGAAGTGGTGAGGGCAGAGGTCTGTCAGTTGAATGTTCCTAACAGGTAGAGCTGTCTGAAAGTGAAATGTGGAATGGGCTGCCTTGACAGATGTTTCCCTTGATTGGATGATCTTCAAGAGAAGGCATGATGAGCACATATTGGGGATAGCAAGGTTGACCTAATGAGGTCGTTCCCCATGCTTTGTAGGTTCTGTGAATTCAGAAGAAGCATTGTTCTCAGATAAAATGCACATATATTCAAAAACACCCAGATATTATTATATGTCTTTAATGGAACTGATATTTTCTTCTATTATAAAGCAAAAATCCATAGAGCTATCGAACTACCAGGATTTGACTTGGTTAAGCTGTGCGTTTCAGACAGACTGTCACTTCAGCTGCAGATTATTGGAGTCTCTACACCTCATGGAAAAAAAACAAAAACTGGGTATGTAAATGGTACTTCCAAAGATCAATAATTTTGTCAAGAATGGATGCTCTCTCCCCTGGTGCTGATGGCAACCCCTCAAAACGTACACCATAGGATTAAGTAGAGACCTGGGACTTTCCTTTAGAGATAAGAACACTCTGAGCCCCAGAAAGATTAAGCTCAATGTCTCATACGTAGCCAGGAACAGAATTGAGATTTAAAACCAGAACTGCTAATTCCAAAGCCAGCAACATTCAATATGCTGGCCCAACCTCTGCAAACTGAGCTCTTCTGGTCCTCTGTTAACAAACCCCAGAGTCCACTGGGAATTGGGCTTGTAGGCAAAGTCTCCCTAACTGGGTAGGGCCAGTCAGATCTTGCACACCATTAAAAAGCTGGGAGAACCCCAACATTATTTTGAATTTTTTAATTTTGATTTTATTAACCATCTTCCTCACTGAATTATCAGATTTTCTTCGAGGGAGGGAAGGACAGAAAGAGATAGGGGGAAAGATGTTTTAAAGATAAAAGAATATATTGTGACTTTGAGCCAAAAGACTAGTTTGCCCTCTGACACATTACTGGAGTAAAATACTATAAAAAGCCAATGGTTCATCCCCAAAGTTACACAGATTGCGTGCAGTATAGAAAGAAGACAGATTACTGTTTGACATTTCTTCAGGAGTCAAAAAACTTGACTCCACATTTTGAAACAAGAATCCTACCTCACATACACATTATGCAATGGAAGACTCCTGGGACCATTTTGTGCTGTAAGAAATTTTAATGTAAGGATGCTTCCAGGGAAGCTGAAACTTTCAGGGCTTCCACTTAATCTTTACACCTACTTCTATTTCCTTTATCATTATGTAAGTGATTATGTAACAGAAGGGAAGAGGAGAAAAGAGAAGAAGAATATGATGGCTCAACAAAACTGGGCCCGAGGTATGATAGTTGCATCCCTCAGTCAAGTCAGATGTCCTCCCCATCCCCATTCCACCAGGCCAGAGATAGCAATCAATAGAGACAATAGGAAGAAAAACAAGATTTTCAGGTCATGACAGGGTCCTTTGCTGGGTCCTTCGTGCTTTTTGTGGGTTATGGAACCCTTAGGCAATCTGGAAAATTTATGGAACCGTTCTCAGAATAATGTTTTCAAATGCATGAAATGAAATATGTAAATTATCAAAAACAAATATCCAGTCCACAGACACTAGATTAAGAAATCCTGGTACAGAGTATAATACTTTCCAAAGGTTTTTTTTTTTTGTCTCTAAGAGGACTTTATCATAGAAAGAGCCTTGAGCCTAGAGTTGGAAGAACAGATTTGGAATCCATCCTCTCTTATGTATGAAGCCAAATGTCTGAATATCAAGGACAGGGGGCCACCTGGGTGGGGAAGCACAACGCTGATCATTGGAAGGCTCCAAAATTGTTGAAAGGACAATAATTTTCTTTTTTCCTCTCCTTCCTGTTCTAGGCTCTGTTTCTGCACTTCATTCTGAAACTAAAAAATGGGAAGTGCACTTTAGGGAAGTAAGAGTGATGTTTCTGAATTCTTAGCATGACACTTTGCATAATACTCTTGTAACAAAGAATCTAGTGTTCTTTCTCTTTCTTTCTTTTTCCCCCCAGTATGTAGGGAAAGATAGAAGAAAAAGTAAATCTTCAACAATTGAAAAAAGGAATCATTCAAATAAAAATTTGGTTAAAAACAAAAAATCAAAAAATGCAGTAGTACCTTATGTGTAAGAATTCTAAAAGAAGGTCTTATAATGAGTCAGTCTAGCTTTAGGTCTAAATAGCATTTCCTGCTTTTCAAAAATCTTGTATTAGGTAAGCAACTTATTCATTATTAATAATTATAATTGATGATTGTAAATAATAATTACTCTTATTTAGGAAGATGAGGAAACTAAGACACAGACTGGTTAAATGGAATGCTCAGAATTACATGAAATGTCAATGACAGAGCCAGGACAAGAAATCCATGTCTCCTGCTTCCCTATCAGCACAGAAACTCCCAGCAGAACAGAAAAAAAAAACATTCATTATCACCATAATAGTCAAGAAAAGGATGTAACATTAACATCTAATGAAAAGCAATTACGCCAACCTTCTTTTGTCCTCATGTATCCATTCAATCACGGAGGGCAATGCCCCATTATTATTATTAATCATTTAATGGGGAGTACCTATTGTGGAAGAACCTATCAGAGTTCAATTATCCTTTCTTTCAGTAAATCAAATTGTTCAGTGGCAGCCACCAGTAGGAATTGCAGTTTTAAATATTAGACAAAGTGGATTTATATCCATCATGCATAAAACATCATTTTAACAACACTGTAGCATACCGGTACCCATGAATATATTATAAATCATACTCTGTTCATGGATGGGGACTGACAAATGATTTAAGGTATAGAAATGCGTGGAAAATTAGGGAAAGAACACAAGTAAGGTCATTGTAGAGCTACATGATGGAAGAGATGGCTTTCTCTTTAAAATGCTAACTGCTATGATACTCAAAATATATTGCTTAAAAAAAAAAAGTTTCTGGCTAGCTCACATCTCACACATTCAAAATTATTAGAGGGAAATATTTAATCTATTAAGTCAAAGGGAGATCCTATTGTTTTCCATCATTTTCAAAAAGTATATGGTTCCTACTGATGCTGAAAAAAATGTACCTAACACCAGTGTAAAAAAAGAAAATCAGCCAGTTCACAAATCACAATTTTAGTAAAAAGCTGCCACCTAGTGGACCAACTCAAAATTTAGCAGAAAAGAGACATTTTCATGGGCGATGATGTCAATGAATTTGATTTCCTGAGACTACAGATTATGAGCTTTCTAGCTCTTTCTAGATATTAGAGATCATTTGGTTTAACTTGCTCATTTTACAAATGAGGAAACTGAGGCAAGATTAAGCACTTGTCCTAGGGTCACATAAGGTGACTCAAATTCATCATCCTACAATGAGAATTTTCTCAAAATGTCATGTACATATGACAGAATCAGCTATGTACATCTTCAATTGAGGTCCATTCCGCCCTTGACTTTACTGGAATTCGTTTATAAGTTTCCTCAAACACGTCAAACAATGATTTGAAGTTGGCAAGTTCATATAATATTATCTAGGTAGGCTGACAGTCTGAATTAATTTGGCCATTCTCTCCCAAGAGAATAAAATGGCTTTCTGCTATTGTAATAAAAATAATAAAAGAGGAAACAGAATGTGTGTTTTATTTTTGTAATCCAGATGCACTTAAAACTATTAAGCTTCCCTCTTTTTCTAGTAGCCTCATACTGCACACGTGCAATTCAAAGATTCAACTCTAATCTCTAATAAGGGTCCACCACTGAGATTAAATATGTCTCCTTCTTAAAATATTCCACAACCTAAGACTTCTCCAGGATCTCACCCCATTCCTCTCTCTCTGAACAGAGAATTATGTCAGTAACTTAAAGAAATAAACAAGAAATATATATGTATATATAAAAGAAATGAAGCCTTTATCAGAAACACTGGCTATGAAAAATTTTCCCAGCTTTATATTTTCTTTCTAATCTTGGCTTTATTGGTTTTGTTTGTATAACAAACTTTTTAATCTAATGTAATCAAAGTTGTCCATTTTGCATTTCATAATCTTCTCTAGTTCTTCTTTGGCCATAAATTTCTTCCTTCCTTCTGATAATAGGTAAACTCTCTCTTGCTCTCCTAATTTGCTCATAGTATCTCACCCTTTATACCACAATCATGTACCCTTTTTTGCTATGGGGTGTGAGATGTAGGTCTATGTCACATTTCTGACAAAATTATTTTCCAGGTTTTCCAGCAATTTTTGTGAAATAATGAGTTCTCATCACAGAAACTGGAGTTTGGGGATTTGTCAAATGCTAGATTACCATAGGTCTTGATGATTGTGTCATGTGTATCTAACCTATTCCACTGAATCACCACTCAATTTCTTAGCCAGTACCAGATATTTTTGATAACTGCTGCTTTATAATATAGTTTTACTAGGTCCTAGTAGTGCTAGGTCACAATCCTTTGCAGTTTTTTTTTTTTAACTAATTCCCTTGATATTCTTGACCTTTCGTTCTTCCAGATAAACTGTTATTTTTTTTCTAGTTCTATAAATTAATTTTCTGTAAGTTTGGTGTGGCATGAACAATACACCAATTTAGATAGAATTGTCATTTTTATTATATTAGCTTGCCCCTACCCATGGACAATTGATATTTTTCCAGTTTTTAGTTCTGACATTATTTGTGTGAAAAGTGTTTTATAATTGTCTTCATATAGTTCCTGGGTTTGTCTTAACAGGCAGGGCACCCAAATATTTTATCTTGTCTACAATTATTTTAAATGGAATTTCTCTTTTCATCTCTTAATGCTGAGCTTTGCTCATATCATACAGAAAAGCTCATGATTTATATGGGTTTACTTTATTATGTGGGTTATTATCCTACAACTCTGTTATGGTTTCAAATAGGTTTCTAGATGATTCTTTAGGATTTTCTAAGTAAAGGATCCCTTCTTAACATATTTTTATCAATGCACATAATTTTCACAACTTCTTTGGAATCTGTGATAGCCTCAATTGGTAGATTCTACCACCAACACAGGTGTCACAGCCTCTCATCACCATAGGATGATCTTGATTCTCTGTGACTGAAAGAGTCATTTCCTGGTGGCCAATACTTTCTGATTATGAACCATTCTAACTTAGCTTGGCTGGTCCTTGGATGTTTCAAAAATGTGTATCACAATTATTCTTTTACCTCCTTTGTTCTATGTATTGAAATAATTTCATTTCCTAAAGAAAAATAATAAATTGTTTAAATCTAAACATTAGATAAGCACAGTCTGCTGGAACAAAGATGGGGAGATCTAAAAGGGTAGATTAAGTTTCATATTATGATTTCATATTAATATTGTGATTCATTTAGACATATTATCACCTATAGAACAGACATATCATATGATCCTAGGCTTATAACTGAAAAACTCTTCAAAAGCCACTGACTCCAACCATTTTATCTGATAGATGATGACAGTGGGTCCAGAGAAATGCCCAAAGTCCCATAGGCAGTTCTTGAACCCATGTCTTATTCCCAAGCCAACGCTCTTCCCATTTCTTTCCTACTTCACAGCCCAGACACTGAAAAAGAAGCTTGCCCAGAGAAAATAGATGGAAAGATGGTAGAACGTACTAATTACCTCTTGGTTGTCCTTGTTCTGGGTGGCCCAGAAAATTTTGTGATACAGTGTCTCCATTGAATTGCTGGAATCGGATCTGTCAAAACAATGGCGATCTAGGACTTCCAGAGTGTGCAAGACCCTACTGATAGTGACTCCTAGAAGAAGAAGAAGGAAGCACTCAGGGATCTGGGTGAAAATCAAGTCCACAAAGATTACCCAGTCAATAATCAATCGATAAAGCCAGCACTAACAATTTTCAAGGCATCCTCAGAAAATTCAGGCCCAGCAATAAGCAATAAGGAAAGAATCCATATGTGGTTCAAGTATCCAACACATAAAATAAGTAACATTACTAGAATTTTTACCCCCAGGGAGGGAGAGTTATTTGAATGGTGAGTGCCAGTTTAAGATTATCATTTAAATTAATTATTCTTGCCAGCCTTTTCTGTTATTAGATTCTGAGTCCTCAAACACTTTGGCACACAGTAGGTGTTTAGCACAATGTCTGGCACATAGTAGGCTTGAAAGGGCTGGCAGTGCCCTCTGAATTTGGGAATCCTAATTAGGGTTCTATCTACTGTCCATCGAGTGTTTGTATCAAAATACTCTTCTTTGTATGAAAAGGATTTCTAAGAAAGACAAGCCATGGAGGCCCAGAGCCAAAACTGTTTATTCATTTTTGCTTTTAAATACCTGCTGTTGATTCTTGGCATTTGTCAAAAGACCATCGAACCTCTACGGCCCGGCCCCGACGCTTTATCTGCTGCTCCACCTCATAGATCTTTGCCCGAACCTGAAAGATGATTGCTTCTAATTAGCTTCAGCTTGCAAAGTCATAATTCCAATCTCAATCATGTCAGGCTTCTCTGCACGAGTAAGGCATCCTACGGTGTGCTCACATTCTTAACGGCATTAGGAAATGGCAGCTCATTGCTCAAGGATGAGCCATTTGGGGGGATTACGGGGAGGGGGAAAGGGAGTTTACAAGCTTCACTGAACTACCCCACTATCAATTTTGATAACAATGAATGTCAATTCAGAAATACTGCACGAGTAAAAATTTCAAGGGCACGATACAGTGAGAACTCTAAAACAGATTTTCTAGCTGCTGTTCTATGGATAAGGAGGAAAAAACCAAAACTTCAAAATGTCCCCATTCAAACCGCATAATCTTTTAATCCAAATAATCCAGCATTTGCTCTAATGAAATAATAATAACTAAGCCATCATAACTAACACTCAAAGGCTGCCATGGAAATAATCGCCTATGTCCACCACTAGTTTTGGTCTCAACTGAATGGTAGAAGTTATCTGTCCCCATCCTTAACATATCCACACAAGTTCCATGTTGTCTCTCAAGGGGAAAAAGAATGAAAAAGGGCAATTCTAATTACTAGCGTGATGGGAATAGGGATTTTATATCACTTCACTCTTCGCACGTTCTACTATTCAATCAAATTGGCTTTCTTGATGCTTTTTCACACACAGGATTCCATTTTCCATTTCTGTGTCTTGATGCTGGTCATCTCCCGTACATGGAATATATTCTTCATCTCACTTTTGGCTTAAAGAATCCATAACTTCCTTCAAAACTCAGTCCCAGATTCACCTTGTACATGAAACCTTTCCCCCACTGCTAGTGTACATTACTTAATATTTATTACACACACAATATCTCCCTAATAAAATGTAATCAACTTGAAAACAGTGACTATTTCACTTTTCCCTTTCTATAGTGCCTGGTATATAATAAGCCCTAATGAATGCTTGATCGATAATAAAATTATGATAATATTTATTTTATAAAAATAAACACAAAGATAACCTGTGAGTATTTTTTTACCTGAGCTGCTTTCTCATTGATGCTGATCTTTAGTCATCACAGATACATTCTATATGAAAACTATAAGGAATCCTTAACTTTAGCCCAAAGTTAACTCTCATTTTAACTAGTGCCGTGAGGATTGCAAGGTATTTTACGAAATATTGATCCTCACAACAACCTAAGGAAGTGACATGTCCAGGGTGATAGAGACTGCTACTAAGTGCCTATGGCCACATTTGAACACAGGTCTTCCTGACAACAAATCCAATAATTTAATTACCACATCCACTGTAAAATAATGTACTGAAAATGAACAATTTTCCATTTTAAAGGAAAAGCCTACCTGTTGATTAAATGCTGAATTTCCACCTGGCATAGGCAAACTGGAAGGAGCAACTTGAAGTAAATCCAGAGGAGAGCCCGGGTTAACGCTTTTATTTTCATTTGTGGAATAATTCCACACCAAGGCACTTGGGCAACAAAGAGTTACAGTCTGAAGAGAGACAAAGGGGAGCAATTCAGTTATTGAGGGAGATTGGGAGATGATGACAACTGAATATTTTGCTCCCATTCACATCCAATACAAGGCAAGAATAAGAAAATCCACATTTCACACACAACAAGAGGAAAGGAAAACTAAGAAATTGTGAGGTGACTGAACAAGTCAACATCAGACTGAAAAACATTTCTCAGCCTAAAACCCCACTCCCACAGATGTGAATCTGAAATGAACCATCATCTTTTTTCCTAAAACTGGGAAGAAAATTAATCTTCATGAAAATAAAGATGTCTCTGATTAGTCATTTGTTTTTTAATTAATTTAACTAAAATGTTTAATTTTCTTACATTATCAAATCTAAAACAGCATCTTAAAATAAGAATTCTCTCTGCATCTGTCTTACTTTAATGTGATCTTCCAATAACAATATTTTTAGAGAATTTTTTTTGAACACTGAAAAATATCGTAACATCTTACAAAAAAAATTTGAATTTGGGGAACAGCATATAAAAAAGTTAGACAAAGGAGAAAATGAAATCCAAAACAGTGGAGTGCAAAGCTTAACCCTAGCATTTTAGGGGGAAAGGGTAGGAAAAAATGAGGAAAAATAATTAAAATAAAGTCTGTTTGTTGTTGTTCAATCATTTTTCAGTAGTGCCTGATTCCTTCCAATTCCTTTTCTTGGCAAAGATAATGGAGTTTTCCACTTCCTTCTTCAGCTTATTTTACAGAAGAGGAAACTGAAGTAAACAGGGTAAAGTGAATTGCCCAGGGTCACACAACCAGTAAATGTCTAAGACCAAATTTGAACTCAGAAAGAGAATTTTCCTAATCCCAGACTCTGCATTCTATCCACTCTGCCACCTAGCTGTCCCAAATTAAATGGGAGCAATCAGCAATTCTAGTCAGAAATTTTAATTTGTAAAATCACTTGTAAAAAAATCTATGTAAAAAGAAATGGGAATGGATATTAAAATCTGAATAAAATCTGTTCACCTCACTTTTTCCCCCTTCATTTCACAAAATACTAATTATTCCTATTGCAGCTTCCCTAACAGGTAATAAATATAAACAGATCATTATCGTCTGATGGAACAACAAACATCAGATGGAAAAATCTCATTGTGTATGAATCCAGAACTCAGAGCATGTTTAGATAGAGAAAGAACTATCATAACAAATAAATGACAAAATTCAGATGTCATCTTAGCAATTATGCAATCAATCATTTAAGCATTTATTAATTGCTGCTATTCACTGGCCACTGGGTCCAGCAAAAAGGTACAAATAAAATAAAGGAAAGCAACTCTATTAGTTATCACCTTGTCTAGTTATCCAAAGAGCTGACAAAATCTGAGGGAAGAGTTACTGAATCTTTCCATGCCTTCTTAATCCTAAGCATTATTGATGCAAATTTAAAAAATCAAAAACCAATTATCAAGAGCAAACCACTTTTCCTATCAAGATGTCAATAGGTCTGCCCTTGAAGGAAGGCCCTTCAAAGAATCATTTAGCAGGAAAAGACAACCTACTAAGATTTCCTAGGGGGTAAAAATAACTAAAATTTCAAATGACAAGGGCCAAGAGTTGTATATGTAGGTTTGGGTATACATGTGGCTTTGTATTAATTTGTTTTTTTTTAATGTTGGCCTATGAAATCTCCCCTGACACAGGTCAGAAACTCATCTTCAAGTTCTGATTTTAGAGAAATGTTTGGTACACTAACGAGGTTAAGTGAGTAGCCCATAGTTACACAGTAAGGAAGAAGGAAAAGAGAAAGAAGGAGAGAGAGGGAAAGAGGGAGAAAGACAGAGAGGGAAACAGAAACCGGGGGGGGGGGAGGAAGAAGAGAGAGAGAGAGAGAAAGAGAGAGAGGAAAAAGAGACAGAAAGAGAGAGGGTGACATAGGGAACGATAGAGTGAGAGAGAGAGCAAGAGCGAGAAAGTGCGAGAGAGAGCAAGAGTGAGAGACAGAGAGAGAGAGAGAGAGAGACTGTCACAGAAACAGAGGGGGAGAGAGGGGCATGAGATAAGACAAGTTCCTACACTGATCCAGTAGTCATCAGACCACACTGTCTCCCAGTTTCAGAATTCTTGTCCCAAATCAGTAGTCACCAAACCAAAGTCAGCCAGCCCTCTTAGTGCCCAATGATGCAAGGAAATTGAATTAAAACGTCTCCATCAATATCAGAGCTCCTTGAGAAGAAAATACATTAAAAACTGTACAATCTACAAATAGAAGATGCTACATTACTGCCACACTTATAACCATTTTAATAGCACCCTTAAAAGTATCATCTGATAGAAAACTAAAGACTAGAAAGGCTGAAGACATACCTGCAGCATGCAGCTAAGTCCATAAACCAGCGGACGATGCTGTGGGCAGGACAGCAAGTCCGATCCGGACAGCTGCACTGGGCTCATTACCGGCCCAGGGGCAGCAGGGCTTGATGCTGACAGACCTGGATTGTTTGGGCCGATCATCATGTGAGGTGAATGTGCAGCTAAGAGATTAGGACTGTCGTTCAGCAGGAGAGAGAGGCGCCGGGCACAGAAGTAAGCGAGACGGCGGGACAGATAAGCCGACTGAACAAACTCTTCTGAATACTAAAAGAGAAAATAAGAGTATTAGGCTCAATCATTTCATGCCCAGTTTGTCTTCAACTTCAGAAAGAAGAGTTCCTCTTTCCCCCAAAAAAAATCTCACATGCATCTACCTAAATTTAGGTAAATCATAGTCCAGCCATTAAAATAAATGTACTGGGGCAGCTAGGTGGAGCAGTGGACAAAGCACCAGCTCTGAAGTCAGGAGGAACTGAGTTCAAACCTGGCCTCAAGACACTTAACACTTCTTAGCTCTGTGACTCTGTGCAAGTCACTTACCCCAAATTGCCTCAACAAAAAGGCAAAGAAATAAAAAAAAAAAGCCTACTGACCATTACATGGACTAAAGGCAGGCAAAAAGAGACCTAAAATAATGTTAACACTCTTTAATAATTTTCCTTTTGAGGACTGTTGGAGTTGGTTTCCAACACATTTGTGGAGGGAACTCTAGGAAGAATTTTTAGATTATAAGTTAGAGGGAAAAAAAATGGGAAATTTCTGAGAAGAGTTGCAAAGGTTATTGGATTAAAAATGTAGAAATGTGGAACCATAGAATTTTCAACTGGAAAGGACTTCAGAAGTCACTTCAACCAACCCAATTTCGCAAAATAGCTACCCAGCTTTTGTAAGAGAATTATACTGCATTCCAGTGTAAGCCATTCAACTTTTGGATAACAATTTAAAACAAAAGTTTTTCTCAACATCAAGCTAGATTTCCATCTGCCATTTCACTCAATTTCTTCCTTTGGGAGCCCAAGAGAAAAAGTCTAAATGAAGCTCCACATATGTGAAGGCAGCTAGACATCTGAGTCTACTGGATTCTTTTCTTCAAGATCCCCCATTCCTTCTATTCACAGATGGGATAGACTTAAGGTCTGTCAAAATCCTTGTTGCCCTCCGCTGGATATTCTCCAAGTTATCAAGATGTAATCTTAAATGTGGTACAACCTGAGCTGACCATGAATCCTTTGGATAGATGATCCCACTCGATTATACTCTCGCTGAGAACAAGAACTAGCTTTTGCCTCTTTATATCTTGGTATAGATTAGGCACTTAATAGATATTTATTGATTGAATGATGCATATGATCAGGGCAGAGGAAGGGACTATTGTTACCTTTTAATCTCTAGGAGCTGGGACTCCTAGAGTTACACTAGGGTTCTTGGGGCTGAAATATCACACAATTGCTACATACTGAACTTAAAGTCTCCTAAACCTTTCTTTTTTCTTTCTTTCTTTTACTCTCTCTCTCTCTCTCTCTCTCTCTCTCTCTCTCTCTCTCTCTCTCTCTCTCTCTATGTATATATATATAGAGAGAGAGAGAGAGAGATAGATAGATATGTATTATATATATATATATATAGATAGATAGATAGATATATAGATATAGATAGATATATAGATATATATATGGAAATAAAAAAGTTAAATTAAAAAATTTTTAAAGGTGTTTGGGGTTTTTTTTGGGGGTAATCAAACAGCTATATGCTTTACATGCCCCCTAGTTCCCATCTTGTACTTGTGAATAAGATTTTGTGAAGCCACATTAGGGCCTTCAATTTACTTATGAACGTAATCATCCAAGCCTCTATTGGTCTATCATTCACTCAAGTCCCATTCTGGCACAGAAAAGACTTTGGGTTTTCAAAGGCAACCTGGTACATTCAAGAAAAATGTAAAAGAGTTCAAGGAGCAACCTGGCTAATTTCAGGCAGAGCCACAAAATTCAGGGATAAATGAACTTTTTTTGGAGGTTATAGACTTTTTCATTTCTCCTGAGGTGGCAGGAGGGAGGTGAAAAGAGAGGAGGTGAATGGCCAATTAATATCTCCGTGCAAAACTATGTATATAGCCTACTTCATTCCTCTGAGCTCCATTCTGATTACATTCCTACAGGTGTCTCCACCTGGTGGTCCACTGAATCTATAGCCAAGCTTCCTGAGAAGGAGGAAAAGGAAAAAGGAAAAACAAAGAGGGAGGTTCTTCTACCCCATTACTCGCCACCATTACATAGTGAGGGACATGCCATTTCTTAGCTTTAATATATTTTATCAGACCTCATTCATCACTAATTAAATGACAAACTGCACCTGCAGCATTAGTGGTAGTAGTAGTTTCAGAAGATCATCATCCACTGGTCTGATTTTTTCCAGGACGTCTAGGATCCAGGTCAAGTATTCATGCCGTTCAAGCATTCCTTCCTAAAACAAAATAAATACATGTGAGGTGGAATTAATTTATATGGTCTCAGAAAGGGGCTCTAGAGTCTGGCTACCTTCAGCTTCTACAGTAGCAGCAAATGCTTCCTGCAGGTCCCTCCTATTTCCTCATTCCTGTCAGTATCAACCAGATCCTTCCCAAGTCCTTTACACTTATACTGAGCCTTCTGAAACTCTCTTCTACAGTCAGCAAATGGCCTTTCATTTAGAGATCTGTGCCCCCATCCCTGAAACTAAGTTATGTATATTGTGTATACAGGAATGTATTGTTTCATCCTTCACACAAAAAAGAATGGAAGTTGCTTGAAGATAGCAGGGTATTTTTGTTTGTTTTTTGAATCTCCAGAACCTACCAAAATGTCTGTCACATAGTTGGTACTTAATATAAAATGATTAGAAAAGATTTTTAGCCTCTCCTCAATTTCCCCAATCCTTACAATCATGATTTTTCCTAAAATTATAAACTAGGTGATTTTGCTTTAATTTCATTGATTCTCAAACTTTTTGGTCTCAAGACCTTTTCATGTTTATAAAAATTATGGAAAACATTATTCCCCTCCCCCAATGAGTTTTTATTTATGTGGGGTATACTTTTGATATTTATAGTAGAAAAAATATCTTCAAGATGACTTAGTATTATTATGAAAATAGTATTGATTCCATATATCCCCTAAAAATGTCTCCTGGGGATCCCAAGACCATATTTTGATAGGTGCTGATTGAAATAAATTCTCCAAGGAGCATTTATTAAGTGCCTGCTATGTGCCAGGCAATATGGTAGATATCAGAGCTACAAATATAAAGGATGAAACAACTCAATCTCAGGGAGCTCACAGTCCAGCAAATGAAGATGATCCCAACATAGTGGATTCTGAACAAATATCTTCAAGGTCCAAGACAAAATAAAATGATGGATTTTGACCTTTAATTATCATTTTTTGTTCTTATAGAACAAAGTAAACAGTGATAAATGAGTAAGTGTATAAATAAAAATAGCCAATTATTCACATAAAAGTTGGTGTGACATCGTGGATAGACAACTGGTCTTGAAGTCAAAAAAGAGTTGAGTTAATTCCTGCCCCATGTGCATACTTGTTGTGTGATCTTGGACAAGTCACATAACCTGCAGCCACATGCAACTCTCTAAGACTACACATGGCAGGGTAGGTCCAAATATGCTCTGGCAGAGGAAGTGTCCTCACTTAGCATTGCCCACATCAATGAAATCTCAGATCTGGGACAAAAACAGAGACGGAGATATATATAGGCTTGGGTCTAGGATTTCATGGTACAGTGAGCAACTTGATACACACACACACACACACACACACACAAAAAAAAACTCATGTGTGTATGTGCATATATATATATATTTAAAAGAGAGAAGTAAGGGCGAGGAGGAAAGAGAGAGGGGGGAAGAGGAAGGAAGAAGGAAGGAAAAAAGGAAAAAGGAAGGAAAGAAGGAAGGATGAAGGGAGAGTGGGAGAAAGGTAGGAAGAAAGAAAGTCAGTGAGGGAGGAAGAGGAAGAAAAAGAAAAGGAAAGGAAAGGAAAGATCAGTTAAATACATTTTAATTAGCCCTAGATTAATCACAGGAAAATTTGCATTTCTAGGAAAAGTTACCTGGAACATATAGAATGCCAGTTTTTCATTGTACTCCCACTGTTTCAATGCTTGTTCCACATCCTGCGGCATAACCATGGAGCCATTGCCTGGAGCTGAGGCCAGGTGATAAAAATCTGCAATCTTTGCCAATTGTTCTCGAAGGTATCTGGTGGAGATTTGGGTCCATTCTGTTAACAAACAAACCAAAAAAAAAAAAAAAAAGCTTAGAGCATCACTACTTTCTTTGGAAAAATATAGGGGAATATTTTCAACACTTTTAATAACAACTGGACAAAAGAGACTATATAGCTTCCTTTTACTAGATGACTTTATTAGAGGGCACCACTCAAATCACGTAATTATATTGTCTATAAATGAGTTCTCAATTAGCTAATTAGCCTTCCAGTTTTTCAGATAATCTACAGAGATTTCCTCATTCTCTACCCAAAGAGAATCATGACTAAGTACAGAATACAGAGATTCTGTATCTGATGGGATACTGTTTTCTTTTTTGTTTGTTTTTCTTTCTTATTTTTTAGATACATTACTTTATGAATCAGGTTGAGAGAGAAAAATCAGAACAAAAGGGAAAAACCATGGCAGGGGGAAAAAAAACAGAAAAAAGAAGTGAACCTACCATGTGTTGATTTACATTCAATCTCCATAATTATTTTTCTAGATGCAGATGACATTTTCTATCCAAAGTCTATTGAGATTGCTTTGGATCACTGAACCACTGCAAAAATGTAAATCTTTCATAGCTGACCATCACACATTCTTACTGTTATTGTGCACAACATATTCCTGCTTCTGCCTCTGCTTCAGCATAAGTTCATGTAAATTTTCCAGGTCTTTCTAAAATCAGTTTATTCATCATTTTTCATAGAACAATCAAATTTCATTACCTTTATATACCGCAGCTATTCCCTAATTCATGAGCATGTTCTCATTTTCCAATTCTTTGTTACCACAAAAAGAGCTGCTACAAACATTTTTGCACAGGTGGATCTTTCCCCTCCTTTATGATTTCATTGGGATACAGAACCAATAGTAGTACTGCTGGGTGAAAGGGATGCAGTTTTATAGCCCTTCGGGCATACTACCATGTTACTCTCTAGAATGTTTGGATCATTTTCATAACTCTCCAAACAATGAATTGGTATGGGATACTATTTTCTTAAGGTGATATAAATCACTGGGAAAACAGGCAAGTAATCTGGGAGAAATTAAGCTTAGACCAATATCTTATGTCACATGCCATATAAATTCTAAATTAATCTATATGTATACATATTACATGTTACTGCTTTATACATACATGCATATTACTGCTAAGAGAAATAATTGGCAAATATGGAAAGTCAATGTTGGAGGGTTTGTGGGAAGATAAGCATACTAGTGCATTGTTGGTAGAGCTATAAATTAGTACAATCATTTTGAAAAACAATTTATAATTATATAAATAAAGAAATTAAAATGTCTATACACCCAAAAGTTCCCCTACTAGGCTTACGCCATCCCCTGCCAAAGGGAACTGATTCTTCCTCATACACACCAAAATATGTGTAGCAGCACTTTTGGTGACAACAACGAACTGAAAACAAAATAAATGCCTATCATTTGAGGAATAACTAAACAAATTAAGAAATGATGAATACAGAGAGATATGGAAAGATCTACATGAACTGATGCAAAGTAAAGTAAGCAAACCATATGCAATGATAATAATGCAATAAACAACCTAATGTTAAAACAATTTTTATTTTCTTCTATTATCTGGGACTGTTATTCCTTCTGCAAATTTTGGTTAACTAAATATTAATATTAATGTAAATAATTTAATAAAAGTTATTAAAATTAACAATGTCAAGGTTGATATTAACTTTAACTAAAACATGTACCACAAGAAGTGAAATTTTACTTAGAACCTTAAACATTACATGGTTGAGAAGCCAGAAGAAAAAAATCTCAACTGTCCTTGACTCCTTGGTGACATGTAATCGTCCTCAGTCAGCCTATTTGTGAAATCTCTAAAATTGGTTTAATCTGTAACCCAACTTAGTTTACCTACAAAGCTTTTTTAAGGGGAAATAAATGAGATTTTGAATCACTTAACTAAATTTATTCAACTTTTATGACATATGGATCTATCTGATCTTTAATTGTTTGTTGCCTAAGAGGAATGTACAAGATTGCATTATGTAAAAGAATTAATTTCTCTTAAGATATTAAGAAGAGAGAAATTAATTTGGCAATCACTTTGATATGATTTTGTCTATAAGAAGCCTTATCAGAATCCTCATGATGGTTTAGGTTTTCTTGAATATACTGATAAAATCTACCATTTTTTAATCTATATTTTCTACATTGTGGTAAATATGTATTTGGTTAGGAGTTACACCACATGAACTCAAAGAGGAGATATTTCTCCTATAACATTAATCAAAATTGAATATTGTAAAATTACAAGAAAAATACCTGGCTCCAAAAAAAAATATCCCCAACCAATTCCTTCCTGGAGGTGGGAGGTTCACAAATGTGAAATATAGCACATATTTTCAAACTTTTTCAATGCACCAATTTTCCTTTTTTTTTTCTTTTTCAAAAATAAACAAACAATCTCTGTTGTATGGGGGGTAGAACATGGGTGAAATTTTGGTGATATTTAAAAAAACAATAAAAGGTAATAAAAAAAATTTTTTTAAGTAATGGTCAAGAAACTAAAATGAAAAGGGATAAGGAGTGAAAGAAGTGTAAATAGCTTTTTTTCCCCCTTAGGAGTCTGGCTGGAAAAAAAAAAAAGATAAAGCTTAATAGCTTGAGGGATTTCTGGGTATAGTGAATATTTTATTAAGAAATAGGGAGATGACTTGTTCAAAGGCAGCAAGGATAGAATCAGTAGATAGGGGGAGATTATAGACTAGAGGAGAGGAGAACAGAGAAATCCACTGGATAAATTGGAAGAAAACAGAGCCAGGGGCACATATAAAGAGACTGCCTAAGATGGGGAAAAGAATCATTCTGTCCCCAAAGCCAAGAAGTAATGCATGGCAGCCAAAAGAAACAATGTACAAGTTTATTCCAAAATAACAAACACTGTAACCTCAAGAAAACTGAAATACAACTGAAGAAAAATGAACATTCAAAGAACTTGGCATGAAATCCAACAAAGAAAGATAGGAAGCAGATTAGTGAAATGAAGAGTTCTACATTAGGAATCACAGAATCCAGTTCTGCATTATGGCTCTGTCATTTGCCATGTGACTTTGGGAAAGCCCTTTAATTTCTCTGGGTCTGTTTCCTTCTCTAAAAAATGAGGGAATTGGAATGGAGGATCTCTCTGCTGTCCTCTACTCAAAAATCAATGAATAGTTCTTGCTCAGGACACATCCATGTCCCAGAGTGCAATGCCACTGATGAACCCATGTCTAATCACAGCTCAAAGTTGAAGGAGGATAATAAACAGAAATCAAGGCAAAGATCTGCCTATGTTCTAAGAGAATTCTATTTTGGGTAATAACAATTTTTAAAGGGTCCACTTTCAAGTTGTCTTTTTCTGACTTATTTTTATTTTTTAAATATTTATTTCAAATTAAATACAACCCCCCCAAAAAAATTAAAAAAAAAAAAAGACAGAATAAGAAAATAAAAACTAAACATTGTCATGTGGCCATGAGAATACAAGGGAGGATTCAAAATATACAACAATAAATTTTCTTTTCAATAAAGCATAGATTTTTATATATTATTTATAAATAGAAAAGATTATATTCATGACTATTCTTTTCTTTGCTTCTTTGTATGTTATTCTTCTGTTTCAAATTGTTTTAAAGAGATGATTCCAAAAGGATGGTGAAGGCCATGGAAACTTTGCCTCATAAAAGTAGTTCATGCCTCCATTTAAAAAATAAATAAAGATGTCCCTCTCTGGAATAGCTTGCTTTTTTCCAGAATTCTGTAGGAATTCCCAATGCAGCTGAATAAAAATTCTAACTTCACTATTAGCTACTCAGTGAACATTCATTAAAAAGGATTGAAAATTCTCTTTTCACCCTTCTTTTCTTCTCTTTCTCTGTGAAAAGATGATTTTCTCAAAGCAAATTATGACCATTTCGTCAGACACCATGAAAAATCAGAGGGAATGATTTATTTATATAGTTATATTATAGACCAGGAATATCTGAAAATAATGTAAACAGTAAGCAATTATAAGTTGTTATTCAGCTGTTTCCATTCATATCTGACTCTGTGACTCCATTTGGGGTTTTCTTGGCTGGAATAATTTGCCATTTCCTTCTTCAGCTCATTTTACAGATGAGGAAACTGAGGCAAATAGGATAAAATGACTTGCCCAAGATCACACAGTTAGTATGTACCTGAGGCCAGATTTGAACTCAGGTTTTCTTAACTCCATGTCCTGTGTTCTCTCCACTGTACCATTTAGCTGCCTTTAAAATTTACTTATTGAATCTGAATTGTGGAAGCTTAATGTGGATCAAAACATAATATTTTCACTTTTTGGATATTGTTTATTTGTTTTTTCCTCTCTCGTGGTCTTTTTTTTTTTTTTTTTGCCCTTTTGATCTGATTTTTCTTGCACAACATAGAAAATATGGAAATGTGTTTAAAAGAATTACACACATTTAACCTATATCAGATTGTTTGCTGCCTTGGGGAGGGGAGAATTAGGAAAAGGAGGGAGAAAAATTTGGGACACTACAAAGATGAATGTTTAAAACTATCTTTATCTTTACATGTATTTGGAAAAATAAAATACTAAATTGGGAAAACAGATATACATCTATATTCCTTTTGCCTTGGGGGATGTAAAGAATGAAATTTACATATGTGTTTGTTCTAAAAATAAAGCAGATATGTATAAATAACAATAATGCCTTATTCGTAAGAAACAGCAGAATATATGGAGTCAAGATAGTTGCTGTATCAAGTCCTACTGAATGCTAATTAATTGCCTTAGATATTTATGATAGATAATGGTTTTAAAAAGGGGGGGAGAAAAATGGCATCATCCAAAGCTTTTAAAGTACAGAAAAAGACTCAAATTCAAAACACTGTGCTCTAAAAGAAAACTAATAGATTGTTCGCTCCCTTCTTTTTAAAAGGTTGTCTTTTTTTAGTTCTCCATCAAAATACCCCATCACTGTCTCATTATATCTGCCAGTGTTTCTACCTTTAACATACATACTTTTTATTTTTCCTATATTATACCCTCCCATTAAGAATGTATATTTTCTATGCTCCTTAAGTAACACTTCTATATTTTCTATTCTCCCTTTTTATCCTTCCTACAACTATATCTTTCCCACCCCATTCTGAGTCCATTTTTAGTCCCTTGAATAAGAATTAGTCATTTAACACATCAATCTTAGCATTCATTTTTTTCCTCTACCTTGATATGGCAACTTGATTGCTTTGGGAAGTTTCCTCCTAATATGCAGTCAACATATTCACTTGTACAATAAATGATTACAGTCCCTGGTCATAAATCACCCAACCACTGGAAAGTAAAGTTGCAGTATGCTGTGATAGATTTTTAATTGTTTCAGATGTACAGGTAGAGGTCTAGAGACATGAAGGTGGAAAGGAAAAAGGTTGGTGGGGGAAGGCGAGAGGTGTGTGTCATAGCCTCCGTACATTTTATGACTCATCTTTATTTGACAATGAAAGTACAACATAAGCTATGTTACCACCATTATCAATTTTTAAGTATTCAAAAATGAATCATAAGCTCAATCATCCCCCTCACTCTAACAAATAGGGAAGAATAACTTATGCTCATCTTAGTCTTACACTAAGAAACCAACCCAAGTACTTATCAATAGACACATTAAAAGAATGGTTAATTGATGCTTTCAAATAAGTGGCTGTAAGAATTTGTTAGACATGAGTAAAAGGGCTTCAGATACCTGAAGGCAGAACAAATCTTTAACTAATGAAATAGGCTTTTAAAAAAAAAATATTATAGCTTTTTATTTACAAAACATATGCATAGGTAGTTTTTCAACACTGACCATTGCAAAATCTTCTGTTCCAACTTTCCCCTTCCTTCCTCCCTCCCCACCCCAGATGGCTGGTAGTCCAATACATATTAAATATGTTAAGAGTATATGTTAAATCCAACATATATGTACATATTTATATAGTTATCTTGCTGCTCAAGAAAAATCAGGTCTATAAAGAAGGTAAAAACACCTGAGAAGGAAAACAAAAATGCAAGCAAACAGAGAGGGTGGAAATGCTATTTGTGGTCCACACTCATTTCCCACAGTTCTCTCTCTGGGTGTAGCCGATTCTTTTCATTACTAAACAATTGGAACTGGTTTGGATCATCTCATTGTTAAAGAGAGCCATGGCCATCATAATTGATCATAGTATTGTTGTTGAAGTGTATAATGATCGCCTGGTCCTGTTCATTTCACTCAGCATCAATTCATGTAAGTCTCTCCAGGCCTCTCTGAAATCATCCTGCTGGTCATGAAATAGGCTTTTTAAAGGTGTGTGTAGGTGTATATGCTGGCCATTCTTAATGACAGTGATCTGCTGACTTGCAAATTGACAACAAGGGACATTCTGTTCTCAAATGAATTACCAGTTTGGATAATATACAAGACTTGTCTACATAATAGTCTAGCATTTTCTCAATTATATTTGTTGAACCTCAAAATATGACAAAGTTTATTGGGCTTTTCTCTTTTGTTCCCCAAGTTTGAAATAATGTTTGGACAAATGAAGAGTCCAAATGGGCAGATGTTGTTTACTAAATCAACGTCATATAGTTACCCATTATAGAACTTATAAACACACCTGAAAGGCCATTATAAAAGCAACCAGGAAATAGAAAACCATAGAACAGTGATGCTGAAGGAAATATCTTTAAATTCATCTGCTCCTACTCTGCTCCCTTTATTTTACAGAATTTAAGGTAACTGTCCCTCAGAAGCTGAGTAGGAAACAAATAGATTAACAACTAAGTCAAGTGTCAATAAGAATCCAATTAAGTGTCAATAAGAAACCAATTAAGAGTTAACTCTTATGTTACTTTCCAAATAAAATTTTATTCTAGTCCTTTACTTTTAGGTATACTTAGCAATAAAACAGAAAATTCAATTATTTTTTCATTTACAAAGAAATATGTATCACTAGGTGGTTTTTAGGATCATAGCAGCCAGAGCCAAGGAGGACTTTAAAGTGCACAATCCAATTGCTTTTAGAGATGAGAGACTCATCTCCCAAAAAGTTGTCATTTGCCCAAGGTCCCAAAGGAAGAAAATGGCAGAGCTTTGGCTATTTTTATCCCTTATAAACTCATTCCTGGAGGTGTTTCTCTTTATGTTTAATTAAGTCTGTTTTCCTCACCACAAACAATCTGCTTAGGCATGGAAAAAAAAAGTCAATTGCCAAACCTGGTTTTAATGCCCATGGTTGTTATAGTTTATCCTTTAGAAAGTATGTATAGTTCATAAATAATTTGACTTCCTCAAAAACTTTTTCAAATTAAAAACAGCTTTCCATTAATCATTGAGGAATTAAAATTCCACCTTAAATTGGAAAAAAAACCAGAAATATCAGCCTTTTACAAAGACGACAAATTAAGTAAAGATAATGGTGCCTTTCTTTGTATTATGAACACTCAGCACCATGCCGGGAACACAGTAGGTGCTTAATAAATGTTTCCTGCACTGAACTAAAGGAATTCATATTGTCATCTTAATGACTCCCTATAGCAAGGCAATCACTTCATTCCTCTCCCAAAGTGCACTACCCCCAAAAAAGTCTGCTAAATCTTTCTTCACATCTCTTCCACCTCTCACTAGTCACTCAGTTAAGGTTCTCATTTCTTATACTCTGATATCACCCCTTCCTCCTTTCTTCTTTCCATTTGCCTCTAACAATAGGGGCAGTGGGGGTGGAGGAAGGTGACTTTCTCCTCACCAAGGCCCTGTAGCAGACTGGCCCCTCCCTCTCTAACCTTCAATTTCTTTCATGGTTCCTTCGATCACATCCAAGTCTCACTTGTACTACTACAAAACAGCCTCCCAATGGATCTGCTTGGCTCAAGTATCTTCCCTCCCTCTCTCCAAGCCATCTTACACTTGATGCCCAAGTGACTTTCCTTCAAGGCAGGGAAGACCTGAGCATTTTATTATTCCAACCCAAAAGATCAGGACCAAATTCTTCCCTGTCTTTTAAAGCCCCTCAGAACCCAACTTCAACTTCTATTTCCAGTTTCATTACACACTATTACCCTTCTCGAACTCTATGATCCAAGCAAGCAAGCTGTTTCCTATCTTTGTCTATACTAGTCAACTTCCATCCTGATACCATACTTACTCTTCTTTTGTGCCCTATAGAATCCCTTCAAGATATTTCTCAAGCACTTTCTATATAAAACCTTTCCTCATTTTCCAAACTACTTGTGCCATCCCTCCTACTCCCCTTCTACTGAACTATATTGCATTCATTCTATATACCCACACATACACACACTCTCTTATGTGTATATTGTTTTCCCTGAGGGAATTTAAACTCTCTGAGAATATGGTTTTTGGTATCTAAATCCCTGATGCCTAGTACAGTGCCAATGAACAAAAGGTGCTTAAATAAATTCTTACTTGCTTCATTTTCTATCTGCCCAAATCAACCACTATACACTATATAGTTAACCCCCCCCCCCCAAAGAATGGCATATGAAGGTACTATATATATAAAAGGTACAATAATATAAACAAAAAGAACACTAAGAAGAAGTTGAATGTGAAATAATCCCAACTCCAAATTCTCTTCCATCATTTCCTTGGAAAGGTGGATATTGAAGACTATATACATTGTCAAATATGGTTAGTGCATTGGGCACTTTGCTGACCTTTTTCTTTGTTACATGGAATACTGTTAATATTGGATAAGGGATATCAAAAAATTTGTCCCTGTCTCTGCCTCACTCCTCCTCCACCCCATACACACACAGAGAGAAAGAGAGAGAGAGAGAGAGAGAGAGAGAGAGAGAGAGAGAGAGAGAGGATTATTTCACTTTTGCTCCCATATACCTCAGAAGAAACAAGGCTCCTTCACCATTTTTACATAAAGGACCTACTTTATTTTTTTCCCTTAACAATTTTACCCTCATTCAGTAAAAGGGAAGTCATTAGGATTTTATCTTGAAACAACTAAAATTGACCAGCTTGTAGAATACAAATAGCATTCTCTACTTCCTTCAGATTCTTTTATTATACAATGTAATTGTCCAGCGAGATATTTTCTCGAGAGGGTAACAAATCTACTCTCTTGCACAAGTTACTGCTTTTTCATTACATCCTGAATCTTTTTCTTCTCTGATATCTAAATTGGAGTGTCTCTTTAAAACACCAGTTATTTAATAATTTTCATCATTTGGAAAAGAAAAATAGGATGTAGTAGTCCAAAGAGACACACTCCCACAAACAGTAATAACATAAGCCAGAGAAGGGTCTGTAAATATGACAAACTATGTCAAGAAAAATTAATCACTCCCTAAGAATAAACTGAATGAATCTTGGGCTACTGGAAAAAAAGGCTTGTAGCAAAATTAAACTTTCAGGAAAAAGGTTAATACCATTACTTCCAATTCAATAACAACTACTTCATCTCCCAAAATTGCATCTATAGCTGAACAATCTCCAAGTCAATTTCCAGTTAAGGTTAGTTAAAGACAACTACATCACTTTCAAAAGAAGATTTGAAAATTAACAATCATAAAAAAAGTTCTAAATCACTAATAATAAATGCAAATCAGAACAACTGTGAAGTTTCACATTACACTCAACAAATTGGCCAATTAGACATAAGGTAATAGCCAATGTAGGTGGAGGCCACATAATGAGAAACATTAATATGCTTAATATGCTGTTGACGGACTTGGGAAGTAGATCAGTAATTTTGAATTGATATCAGCAACACCTCAAAGAAGTGGAATGAGGGAGAGGCGAGGATATCTATGCTATTTGATCCAGAGCTCCCATTGCTTAGTATACAGTCCCAAGAATGTTCATTCTCTCCCTCTCCCTCTCCCTCTCCTTCTCCCTCTATCTCTCCCCCTTCTCTCTCTCCCTCTCCCTCTCCCTCTCCCTCTCCCTTCCTTTCCCTCCCTTTCCTGAAACTGCCAACTCCTTGGGAGGGACCCTTATCAGCTCAACACCTGGACAATGGCAATAGTTTGCTGGTGGGTCTGCCTGGCTGCCTGGCCTCTTCCTATTCCAAAACAACCTTCATTCAGCCAAAGTCTTCAACCCAAGGTCTCCCACCATTTCATTCAGGGACATCTATATTCATCCTATCTATATTCTTTATTGGACCCAGATGGCACTGGAGGGGAAAGTGAGGCAGGTGACTTTGCATAGTTCTTCCTCACTTAAATCCAATTCACTTGCAGGTCATGGCAGCACCTCCCTGATATCATGGTCCTCTTCAAGAATGAAGGAGAAACAACAACTACCAGTTAGCCACCAAAGGGATTTTCCTTAAATCCAAGTCCAACCAGGTTAACGTCCATTATTCAATAAACTCCAAGGGCTCCGCACAGCCCTCAGGATCAAATATAAAATCCTCCCGTGTTCAAAGTTCATCATGGCCCATTCCCCTCCTACCTTTCCAGTCTTCTAACACCATGCTCTCTGCCACATACTTTTTAATCAGGTGACTCTGAATTCCTGACTGTTCTATAAACAAGATATTCAATCTCTTGGCTCTGAGAATGTTCTCCAGCCATCCCTCATGTCTGGAACATTCTCCCTCCTCGTCTCCTACTACTGGGTCCAACTACTCATCCTCCTTTAAGTCACAACTAAAATGCTATCTTCCACAGGAAGCCTCTTCCAACTCCTCTTAATTCCAGCGTTTTTCCTCCCTTTACTTCCTATTTATCTTGTATATGTTTTAGGTTAATTTGTTTGTTGCCCATTGTCTTTCCCATTAGGCTGGGAGCTCTTTTGGAGCAAAGACTGTCTTTTTAATAATATTTTTTGTATCCTCAATGATTAACATAGTGCCAGCATATAGGAGGTGTTTAATAAAGTTTTATTAAATGATTGACAGCAAAGAACTGGAAACAAAATATATGCTCCCAATAGAGGGAATGAGAAACAAATTGTGTTTCCATAAATGTAAATGGAATATTCTTGTATAATAAGATGAATCAGAATTCAGAAAAGAATAAGAAAACATGCAAATGGATACAGCAAAATGAACCAAACCAAGAAAACAAAATGCATGGTGTCTATAATGATGTAAACTGAACAAAATGAAATGAAACTATTGACCAAGTTCACATGACCTTTCTTTGAAGAGGTAGGGGACTACAAGAGTGGAATATTGCTTATGTTGTCAGATACATCTGATTTTGTTGAAATGCTGACTTCCTTTTTTATTCTTGTTATAAGAGATGGCTTGCTTCATAAGCATGGGAGAGAGAGAGATTCAGAAATTAAGATATGTAAATGAAGAGATGTCCCCTTCCAACTCTCAGATTATGTGATTTTTGTAATACATGAAAACTAGCTTTTTGTGTAAAAGTGTTCTGATGTATTTTCAGAACTATAAAAATGAAAGAGACTATTACTGTTGCTGAAACCCCCATTGTCTTCTCAGGCTAAACACATCTGCATTGATAGTGGAACTCAAGGCCCTTCACTATCCTAAATGTCTTTCTCCAGATACTCTTCAGTTTATCAGTCTCTCTCTTAAACCATGACATCCAGAACTGAATACAATAGTCCAGATGAGTCAGTCTAAGGAAAGAGTACAGTGTAACGTATCTCCAGATTCCTAGAAGTTGTGCTAGTCTTAACAGAACCTAAGATCACATCAGTATTTTGGGTACCACATTAAACTGCTGAGTTTACAATCTACTCAAACCTCTGGAGTCTTTTAAGAACATCTTTGATCTCTTCATGCCTGTTCCATTGTATATTTGTAATGATTTTTTTTGCAACCAAGAGAAAGACTTCAAATTTAGCCTTAGCATATTTTATCTTATTAAAGTCATCATTGTTCTGGCCTACTAAGAGCCAGACACTGTCACCCAGCATTGGCCATCCTTTCCCATTTAGTGTTATCTTCGAATCTAATGAGCAAAGCAGCTATCCTCCTCAGCTTAGGGCCAGGAACAGATGGATCCTTGAAATACTCCACTAAAGACCTCCTGCTACATTGTCACTGAAACAATTTTAAAAAATCCTACTTTTTGACTCTATCCATCCACTCAATGCTAAATCCATCTGTGTTATTATCTACTCTATATTTTCCCATCTTCTCCACAAGAACAGTATTAGATGCTTTAACAAAAACTCAGCTAAAAACCTAAGTAAATCACATCTACATAATTTTCCTCATCTACTAATTTATCCTGGACATTAAGCACCATTCCTTGACACATTAAGCTTTTGTTAATTTATTATTTCAGCTATTTGTTAATTTGTTCATTGCAATCACGTTCAACTCTTTGAAACCCCAATTTGGGGTTAATTTGGCAGAGATAGCAGAATAGTGTGCCATTTGCTTTTCCAGCTCATTTTACAGATGAGGAAATTTAGGCAAACAGGGTTAAGTGACTTGCCTGGAGTCACACAGCTACAACTTTTCTGGGGCTGGATTTGTACTCATGAATATGAGTTGCCCAATTGCACACCTATGTACTGTGTCACTTAGCTGCCCATATCTTTTAATATCTTGTTGTCTTGGGACTTGCCACAAAGGATTAGGAGGCACTAACACAGGTGCTAAGTTCACAAGAACTGTATACAAGAATATCCTCTGGTTCTTCAATATTAGTTTCTAAGAAGCGTGATGTAGTAGAAATATTACTGAATTTGGAATAAAATGACTAGGGTTCCTGCATCCCAGCTACACTAACTTGGGTAAGACATTTCATCTTTCCTCATCTGTGAAATATAGACAATGACTTATCTTTCCCTCCCAAGGTGGTTGTGAAGAAAAGACATTGTTAGTACAAAACATAAATGGGGATGCTTATCAAGCACTTCCAAGAAATGAATACAAACTGCCATGCAGTTAGCATAAAATGGAAAAATTATTGGGCACCACTGGAAATGTAATAGGGCAATGAAAAGCGAAAACTATAAGAAAATACAAACCACAAAACAAGCTATTCTTTATCTATTTATACTTGGTCATTTAACAGAACTTTATACATACATTTTTTAAATTTATTTTTAATTTTTTTATTAAAGCTTTTTATTTACAAAGCATATGCATGGGTAATTTTTCTAACATTGACCCTTGCATAATCCTTTGCTGCACATTTTCCCCTTCTTCCCCCCACCACCTCCCTTATCTGACAAGTAGTCCTACATGTTAAATATGTTGAAATACATGTCAGATCCAATGTGTATACAAATTTATACAGTTATTACATACTGTATTACATACATTTTTGATAGTGAGGCTATGAGTAAGTTCAGTACTCACCAAGCAAAAATAGAATTAAGCGCTCTGGTGGGTCCAATTCCTCAATATATGTATATTTGAGTTTCATCTCTGTCCTGATAGGTATGAGGTATTGGAAACAAATTCACGTAACATGCAATAAAGGGCTTTGAAGAAGCTAATTGTTAATTTTCAATGAGTTGAATGATGGACAACATGAAAATAAGACAGAAAAGAGATTTGTGCTGAAGGAAAAGCAATTATTTTGCAAAATGCAATTCAGTGGAAAGGATGATTTGAGCTGGAGAATTTAGAGCTGGCAGTAGACTTAGAAGTAATCAAATCTCACCCCTTCATTTTAGTTATGATGAAAGTCAAGTCCAGGATGATTAAGTGATTGGCATATGGTCACACTCGTAAGTGGCAAGCTTCCTACCCCAAATCATGCAGCCTCTGAGCTGGGGATCGCAAGCCAGCACTGTATTGAGGAGGACTTCGTTAAGCATCAACTGAAGGATTAAAGAGCAGCAGGCTGGAGAGAGAAGAGGCTAAAAGGCAGATGGCAATTGCAGGGTGGGTGAGGAAAATTTGAGGGAGTGGGGTCTGGCAGAAGGTGCCGCCTTGAGCTGAAACTGAGAACCTGGACTTGGACTCTAACAAGAACAATGACCTCAAAGGACCCAAACTAAGAGTAAGTTTGTCAGTCTGGGTCATGAAAAACTAGGTCTTTCCATTCAAGACCTTACTGGATTTGGAACCTAAGGACCTGGATTAGAATCCACTAAATTTTCCTCTCATGGTAGAATCTTGGCATTGAAAACAACTAATTAATCAGTAAATTGCTGATAAAGAAATTACTCACTGACAAGGAGGGTTTTACTAACTAGGAATTGACAGAAATTAGCACAGCAAGCCAGAGAGGTAAATCTAAAAAGGAAAGTTCCTAATTCACAATTAACTTCAAGTGGAAACAATGGACCATATACATTGTATACAGTAATTCTTGCTCTTTTTGTTCTTTGTTCTCAAACAGGACCATGACATCAGGGAGGTGATGTTGTGACATGGAAATGAGCTGGATTTAAGTGAAGTTAAGACTGTGCAAATTAACCTGCCTTACTTTCCCCTCCAGAGCCATCTAGGTCCAGTGGCAAGATATAGCTCAAGATTGGAGATGGCTTTGGGTAAAACAGGAAGCCTTGGTCTTTTTAAGCTAGGGTCTTCAAGTCTCAGTTTGACTGAAACTATCCCCATTCAGAGATTAAGGCCAGGTAGCAACTGAGGCAAAGAATCTCCTTTTTCACCTAATCCGAAAAAAAAAAAATCTAAATAAATAAAATGAATCAGTGAATCTGGGAAGAGAAAACACTCAGGGTTTCTAGCCAAAGTACTATTGATATCCACCCACCATCTATCCATCCATCTACCTATCTATCTACCTTCCCTTTCTTCCCTTCTTCCCTCTCTCCCTTTATCCACATAGAATATCATAACCTTACCTACAGATGCTCTTAAAAGCATTATTTTTCTCTTTTGCATCTTTCCCCAATCTCTGGGGTTGACTGGCTATATTTCTTTCTTAAGGACTAGGCCTTGAACCAAAACCAATATAAATCTCATTGGTCACCAAGAGGTCCTAGGCTAAGTCCCATTTGGTTATTGTTTGGGTCCTGATTAACAGTAATTCTAAATCCACATTAGATAAGTAATCAAAAGATATTAACATTTTTAGTTACTTGAAAATGTATTTGCTGTTACTTATAATCAAAGAAATGCAAATTAAAACAGATGAGGTACCATCTTACACACATTAAATGGATTAAAACAATTCAAAGCAAAGGACTTCAACCCTTTGAAGGAATTGAGATACTTATATAGCTGGAAGAATTGCATAAGCTGTGAAATCTTTTTGGAATACAATCTATGAGGACATATGCAACGGTCCAATAATCTCACGGTTGGGGATGCACTCTGAAAGCATTAGCAAAAACAAAACAGAGATTTCCTTGCAGATTTTCATAGAAGACATTATATGTAATCACCAACTGGAAATAACCTAAATATTCAACAGGGGAATGGTTGAATGAATTGTGGTACATTAATGAAATATGATAATGCAATTAAGACTGTCAAGCATAACACTTAGAAAGAAATCAAGAAAGATCTATATAAAATAAGGCAAAGTAAAATTAACAGAGCCAAAGGGAGTACTCACTAGCTATATAACCATATAAGAAAAAGAGCTGAATAAGAATGAACTAAGAATCTTGATGAGAATTTAAAGGAAATTTTAAAAATGAATTATGGAATAAAGAAGAATGGAATTAATAAAAATTTAATAGTGACTAACTCAAGTTGTACTGGTTTTATTGATGTTCAGAAATTTTAAGCTTCTAATTAATGTGTTTAAACAATATATGGTTTTATTACACAACTTCAAAGTTTTCTCTTAATTTGCAACTTCTTAATCCTTTCCAAATCATTCTAACTCTTAAAAAATTCTCCCAACTCTTAATGCTTTCATTTTTTTCTAATCCTATAACCTGTTTTTAAGCTCCAATAAATCCAAGACAGTCATTTTCATCTTCTTAGTCTGTTTTTGCCTTTATACTCATCACCATAGAACCTCAAAGCTGGAAGGGATATTAGTGAGTATCTAGTACAATTTATCTTATCTATAAAAAATAAATCCCTTCTACAATGGTATCTGAGAAGTGGCCATTTAGCTTTTGCTTAAAGAACTCCCAAGAAGGAAGAAACCAATACTTTCAAAATCATCCTTTCTCTTTATTTTGGGAGAGTTCTAATTCTTGGCAAGTTTTTCAAGGCCAAATTTGACTCTGCAACTTCCATCCATTCTACTGTTCTTGATTCTGCTTTCTGGAGTCAAAGTAAACAAGCCTAATCTCTATTTCTGGGTGAAAGCCCTTTAGATAGCTACCCAAGAACCCCAGTTCCTTAAGCCAAGATTTGAATGGTTTGGATTCAAAATTCTTCCCTATCCTGGCTGGCCTCCTCTGATTTATCGATTATTTTCCTAAAATATGGAACTACCCTCCTATCCCAAAGCCATCCTTAATATTTTTATCATGTTTTTCTACACCCAAATGGTTCTCAAATTTTTTTTTACCTTGTATTAAGAGATGCCTTTATATTCTTAAAAATTGAGGACTTTCTCCCCAAAGAGCTCATTTTGTGATTTATTCTTACTGATATTTATTGTATTTGAAATAAAAATTATCTTGTGAGAGTAATCATGAAAACTGTTCTGACCTCATGAACCTCCTAAAAGGATTTCAAGGATCTTCCAGGGGTGGGTTTCCAGATCAAACTTTTTTCTTATTAAAGCTTTTTATTTACAAAACATATGCATGGGTAATTTTTCCACATTGACCTTTGCAAAACATTCTGTTCCAAAATTTCCCCTCTTTCCCCCTACTCTTACCCCTAGATGGCAGGCAGACCAATACATGTTAAATATATTAAAACATGTTAAATGTAATATATGTATACAAAGTTATAATTATCTTGCTGCACAAGAAAAATCGGATCATAAAGAAAAAAAAATCTGAGAAGGAAAACAATGCAAGCAAACAACGACATAAAGAGTGAAAATGCTATGTTGGGATCCTTACTCAGTTCCCACAGTCCTCTCTCTGGGCATAGATGGCTCTCTTCATCACAAGACCACTGTAGCTTGCCTGAATCATCTCATTGTTGAAAAAACCCATGAATGTCAGAATTGATCTTCATATAATCTTCTTGTTGCCATGTACATTGATCTCCTGATTCTATTCACTTCACTTAGCATCAGTTCATGGAAGCCTCTTCAGGCCTCTCTGAAATCATCTCCAGATCAGACTTTTAGAACTTATGCCCTACTTCACCCTTTCCTTGTCACAAAGATTGCCATCAGAAATGAAGAAGGAAAAAAAAGTATGTTGCTTAGCACATGGGAAGGCATTTAATAAAATGCTTTTCCATTCATTCACTCAGTCATTCTAGCTCCCAAAGGACACCTAAATTCCCTGGCCTCTCTCCCAATGGGAGGGGGTTGTCTTGACTTACAAGTAAATTGGATTTCAGTGAAGCAGAGTTGTGCAAAGTCATCAGCATCATTCTCTCCTCCGTAGTTATGGGGAGTCTAATTGCAAAGTCTTCACTGCAAGTGATAAGTCCTGGCTGTCACCTTATCAAATGTCAAGTGATGAGTTTAAAGAAGGCAGGACAGAATGATTTCAGCCCCACGTTCTTTGTAATGCTACCACAGTACTGCTACCTTGACACTTCTTCAAGCCAAGGAACTCACTGCAGGATAGAAGTGTAAAATATCAGAACTAAAAGGGTCCTAAGGCACCATCAAGTACAATTCCCATACTTGATAGGAGAGTAATAAACAGATCCTGAAGTCAGGAAGACCCAAGTTCGAATCTGATCTCAGACACTTAACACTTCCTAGCTATGTGACCCTGGGCAAGTCACTTAACCTCAACTGCCTCAGCAAAAAAAAAACAAACAAACAAACAAACAAAAAAAAACAAAAATCTTAATTTCTTGCGAGTTTTGGCTTAATTATAACCACAAAGCAAATTAATGACAAGAAAGACACAGTTCCATAACCACACAGTAAATACATGGCAAAGACCTTTGCCACCTTGGACAGAGACAACAGAAGATTCAAAGTAGCATCACTGCTGGAGAGATTTACCTGGGAGAAGCCGGACTACTCACTCACTCAACTCCTGGGCCATGGAGCATCATAGGAATGCAATCTATTATTCTTCTTAGGTCTGACTCAGTACAGTGGCCACCATATTTCCCTAATCTCAAAACCATCTTTCTTTCTCCCCACACATCCAATCAATTGGCTCTGTAATCCCTCTCCCATCTGTCCCTTCTTTCCCATTGCTACTAGGCAAAATCCTAGTTCAGGCCCTCGTTTCTTCCTACTTAAGCTTTTAATATCCTCCTAGGAGATCTGTCTCCAGTACTTCTAGTTTAGTCTCTATCATTCACACTGCCATATGGAATCATCTTCCTATTGTACCCCACTATGACACTCTCATTCTTCTGCTGGCACCCTTTCAGTGATTCCCCAAGGCACCCCAACTGCATTCCTCAATTTCGAAGATTAAGTAAAGCCCTCTATAATCTAGCTGCAACCTTCCCCTCTAGTCTCATTACATCCTATTCTCTCTTTTCTGGTCTTTACATTCAAATCAAACTAGATTAATTCGCCAAACCATTCTTTTTCTTCTATCTATGACTTTTTTTCATATCGTGTACTATGCCTGGAATTGACTTGTTTCATCCCTTCATCTTTGATCTCATCTTTCCCCTCCCTTCAAGGATAACTCAGATACCACTCCTTCCATAAAACCTTCCCTTTTCTCCTCCACAGTCTTCTCTCCATCCTCAAATTTCTCGCAGTACTTTGTGTAGAGCACTTCTTTGCATTTACATCACCCTTTTTAGGAGTATAAAAGGGTTCTTCTGGCTGCTTAGAATGCTCTCCTTCTCATGGCTGCCTCCTGACTTTCTTCAAATCCCAACTAAAGTTCTCCCTCCTACAAGAAGTCTTCTTGATTCTTCCTGATTCTAGTAACTCCCCTTTTTTGAGTATTGTGCTTGTTTGGGCATATTTGTTATTGCTTCCCTCATTAGATTGTGAGCCTGTAAGCCTCTAGTCTTTGTCTTAGCTTTTTTTTTTTTTTTTTTTTTTTTTTTGCCTCAGCACTTGGCACAGAATCTGGCACAAAGTAGGCACTTAGTAAATGCTGATTGATTATGTTTTACTTGGCTTTGCATTGGTGGCAAGGAGGATGAATCAAAAACAAGGAGGCTCATTGGACTTGGTCGGCTGAGACCCAGAATTAGACTATAACTCTGGAAGAGCAAGTATTATTCAAAAGAAATAGTTTAAGTACAGAAGGTCAAAGTAACTATATATGGATATTTATGTATGTAAAGATATAGAAATACACATAAATATACTTACATATGTATATATACACAAACACATTGTGTATGAGTGTGCATATGCACATATATGTGTTTTTATATGCATATATCAAGATAATGAAATAAAGAAATCCAGGAATCAAAAAAGGGAAATTTGGTGGAAACCATCTGAGTAGAAATCAACATTAGTCAAAACAAAAGCAATACTGTCAACAGAGGGTTGTCTATCACCAGACCACCTGGAAAGAGAAAGAAGATGAGCCCTATTAATGAATCATAAATTTGGCAAAGAATAATGATACAATGGCAATGAGAGATTCCAATTGTCTGTGGGAGTTTTCCCTCTTTTTGATTGTCTTTAATCATTATTTCATCCATCAAAAAGTTAAAGAATTAACAAGCAGAAATTTTATTCTCGATCTCATTTTAATAGAGAGGAACTAGTTACTAAGGTAGAAATGATGGGAAATTTGAGAGTTCAAGAGTAATCCCTCCCTCCTAAAGTATAGAGGAACAGAGAAGATGACATGAAACTTAGTTTTTAGAAAATGGGTTTCAAATAGTTTGAAGAAAAGAGAGGTTTCCATGAACTAAAAATTTACAAAGAGGGAACCATGAGGAAAAGGAAGTTCTCAAGAATGAAGTTCTGAAATCAAAGAAAAAAATTCTGAAATGAAGGGAAAATACTAATTATCTAAAGAGACCAATGTAGATACAGAGACATCAATAATGGATTTTTTTTTAAATCTACCAATGATAGAATCAAAAAATAAGTAACGGAGGATGGCTACAAAAATATGAAATGTTAGTATAGAAATACTGTCCAACTAAAAGTCAGGATGAGTTGAAGCTGGTGAGGAGAGCTAGGGCCAACAAAGAGATTTGTTTTTGAGTAATGATGGGAAAAAACAGGCAGAAGAAAGAAGGGTTAGGGCCATTGCCAGAGAAGGATAATATGACGATAATGGAAAACAGAGAGAGAACACAGAGATGCCTAATTGTCCTTTGTTTTCTCTTACAAGAAGAATGATTTATAAACTGGAATGAACAGCACAAAGATGGTGAATAAAGAGCTATGTAAGGAGAGAAAGGTAAGAGAAGAGTATGCAGTCGTTCTAGATAAATTTAAATATGTCCTAGCTCTGAAAAAAATTCATCCTGGCATTAGTGGAATTGGTGGATGTCACAGCTATCACTAGCAGTGATCAATGAAAGAAACAATATGAAGAGCAAGAAAACTATTAAGTCAACAAAATAAGCATTTATTACGAACCTTCTGTGTACCTGACACTGTGCTATGTGCTGATTATACAAAGAGATTAGGGGTGGTAGGGTGGTAGAGATAGCTTCCTGACTCTACTCTCAAGAAGTTCACATATTAATAAATATCACAGAGTGAAGGAAAATAATGACCAGATATCCAAAAGGAAGGAGGAGGGAAAAATCTGCAAACAAAAAAGCCAGTAAGCTTTACTCCTGGCAAAATTATAAAATGTATCATTAAGAAGATGGATCACTTCATATGTTCAATGAGCATCAATTTTTTTTCCTTCCCAACTGAAGGAGGAGAGCAAGGGAGAATTTGAAACTGAAAATGAAATATTTTTTATTAAAGCTTTTTATTTACAAAGCATATGCGTGGGTAATTTTTCCAGCATTGACCCTTGCAAAAGCTTTTGTTCCAAATTTTCCCCTCCTTCCCCCCACTCTCACCTCTAGCTGGCTGGTGGTCCAATACATGTTAAATATGTTAACATGTTGACATATACATGAGAAATACATGTTAAATCCAATATATGTAAATATATTTATACAATTATCTTGTTGCACAAGAATAATCAGATCAAGAAGAAAGACAAAGAAAAACTGAAAAATAAAACAAAATGTAAGCAAATAACAATAGAGAATGAGAATGCTATGTTGTGATCCACACTCTGTTCCCATGGTTCTCTTTCTGCATATAGATGGCTCTTTTCATCACTGCACAAGAAGAACTGGTCTGAATCATCTCAGTGTTGAAGAGAGCCACGTCCATCAGAATTAATCATCATATAGTCTTGCTATTGCCATGTACAATGATCTTCTGGTTCTGCTCATTTCACTTAGCATCAGTTCATGTAAGTCTTTCCAGCCCTTTCTGAAATCATACTGCTGGTTGTTTCTTACAGAACAATAATATTCCATAACATTCATATACCATAATTTATCCATCCATTCTCCACTTGATGGGCATCCACTCAGTTTCCAGTTCCTTCTCACTACAAAAAGGTCTGCCACATACATTTTTGCATATGTGGGTCCCTTTCCCTCCTTTAAGATCTCTTTGGGACATAAGCCCTAGTAAGTAACACAGCTGGATTAAAGGGTATGCACAGTTTGATAACTTTTTGAGCATAGTTCCAAATTGCTCTCCAGAATAGTTAGATCCATTCACAGTTCCACCAACAATTTATCAATGTCCCAGTTTTCCAACATCCCCTCCAACATTCATCATTACCTTTTTCTGTCATCTTAGCCAATCTGACAAGTGTGTAGTAGCATCTCAGAGTTGTCTTAATTGGCTTTTCTCTGATCAATAGTTATTTGGAGCATTTTTTCGTATGGCTAGAAATAATTTCAATTTCTTCATCTGAAAATTGTCTATTCATATCCTTTGACTATTTATCAATTGGAGAATGGCTTGACCTATTATAAATTTGAGTCAATTATCTATATATTTTAGAAATTTAGTATTTATTAGATCCTTTGGATGTAAAAATGGTTTCCCAGTTTATTGCTTCCTTCTAATCTTGTCTGCAATAAAATATTTTTTTAAAAAATTCTTTATGACAAAGATACCTACCCCACCCCCCTTCCAAAAAAAAAAAAAAAAGCTTATGGACATTTAGAAAAGAAAGAAGTGATCACATCATGATAAACTAACCATGTTTCTTTTTTTTTTTTAATATGGTTGTTCAACTGGTAATCAATACATCCAGAATTGAAATCATCTTTTCTCCAAAACTTTTCTCTCCTCTTCCCAACTTTTCTATTTCTATTGAAGGCACCACCATCTTTCCAGCCTAATCTTTGTATGATGTTTGACCTCTCACTCTCCATTACTTCCCAAAACAAATCAGTTATCAAATTTTCCCATTTGAAATAAGTAAGAATTTACATATGACACAATAATCAATGACTATGATAATCTAGAATTTGATAAACTTCAAAAAACTCCAGCTTCTGGGATAAGCACTCAGTATTTCACAGAAATTGCTGGGAAAAACTGGAAAATATGTTAGAAACTCCACATAGATTTACATCTCACATACCAAAATAAGGTCAAAATGGGTATGTGATATGGATATAAGGGTGATACTGTAAGCAAATTAGAAGAGCAAGAAATAGTTTACCTATCAGATCTTTGGAGAAAGGAGGAATTTATAATCAAAGAATAACTAAAGAACACAAAAAATGCAAAATGGGCAACTTTGATTGCATTAAATTAAAAGGTATTTGCACAAAAATCAACACAAACAAAATTACAAGGGAAACACAAAGCTGGCAAAAAAAAAAAAAAAAAAATTACAGCCAGTATCTTTGATAAAGATTTCATTTCTAAAACATATAAAGAACAGTATCAAATTTATAAGATACAAATCTTCCCATTTCTATCTCCACAACTTAACTAACATCTCATCTCTTCTCTAATCCCACAACCCTTACCATTTCTCACTGAGATTACTTCAATAGCCTCCAAGTGAGATTCCTGACAACTGTACTCTCACCACTCTAGATCATTTGGAACACATACTACTGCCAAAAGCATTTGCTTAAAAAGCAGATCTGATCATGCTACATTCCTAGTCAACCAACTCTAGTGTATCCTTATTGCCACCAAGATAAAAAATATAATCTTTGATGTTTAGCTTTTGAAATCCATCATAATCTGACCTCCAGCTATCTTTCCAGCCTGAATGAACAGTACTTTGCCTCTCACACATTGTAAAAACAGCCAAACAAACCTTTTCTCTGTTCTTCATATAAAGGTACCAACTCTAGCCTTTGAACAAATTGGATGCCCTAGCTCCTGCCCAGCATTCATTCTCTTTGCCTCTTAGAATCCCCCCCTTCCTTCAAGATACAGTTCATATGATGCCTTCTGTATCAGTGGTTTTCAAACTTTTTAGTCTCAGGAGCCCTTTGTGCTACTAAAAATTACTGAGAAAGTTTTTGTTAGTTATACTGAATGACATTTTTCATATTGGAAATTAAAAATCAATAAATTTTTAAACAGAAATTGATTTACTTAAAAATGAAAACATTACAGGTTAACATAAATATTCTGATAAAATAAATAAAAATTCTTATAAAAAACAACTTTTCTCAAACAAAAAAATTTAATGAGGAATGGTTTCTTTGTGTTTTTTTTTTTTTATTTCGTACAAATCTGTTTGATATCTGGCTTAAGAAAAGAGCAACAGAGTCTCCTATCTGCTTCTGCTTTCAGTCTGTCGCAATGTTGCTTTGGGTGAATTCCACGGGGAAAAGATGGCTTCACATTGATATACAGCTAGAAAAGGAAGAGGTATATAACATCTTAGGCAAATAACATCTTAGAATTATTACTGAAAGAGTTTTATTTCTGGGCCATGCTTTGAGAACCACTATTTTATGTGAAGGCTTTGCTAGTCTTCTCTTCAAAGCTAACTACTTTTTATTTATTAAACTTATATTTTCTTCTGTTGGCAACTAGATGGCACAGTGAATAAAGTGCCAGTTCAGGAATGTGCCATTCATATCTGGCCTCAGACACTATTTAGCTATGTGACTCTGGGCAAGTCACATAATTCTGTTTGCCTCAGTTTCCTCATCTATAAAATGAGCTAGGAGAAAGAAATGGCAGACCATTCAATAGCATCTTTACCAAGAAAATCCAAAATGGGGCCACAAAGAGTGGTACACAAGTGGAATGCATAAGAACAATAAATCCTAGATACGATGGGATCATGGGTACGTGTAGTTGACTTTGATATAAGGAACACTTCTTCATCTGAGAGCCAAGTAAAGGAAGAAAACAAGGGGGAACATGTAAGAATGATGTGAGATGGGGGACACAGCTAAATATTATTCAACAACAACAACATAATTCATTCTGGAAATATTTGTGCTGTTAGGTTATATTTATTATTATAACGTACTTGTTTCCTTCCCCCTTAGACTATAAGCTCATTCCAGGTAGAGATTGTTTCATTCATTGTATTCATGTCCCCACAGTACATGGCACCTAATAGTAGGTACTTAACAAATTCTTGCTGGTGATAAATGTGAAGATATGTTTAGAAGAATTGAACATGTTTAACTTATATAGGATTACTTGTTTTCTGAAGGAGGGGGAAGAAGAAGAGAGAAAAATTTGGAATACAAGGTTTTGCAAGAATGAATGATGAAAAGTATCTTTGCATGTATTTGGAAAAATAAAAAGCTATTATAAAAATTGTAAATTTTAAAAATTAAAAACTAAACAAATTTAAAAATAAATGAATGCTTGCTGTTGATTAATTTGTAAACTGGCTATTCTATAATTCAGCTATATTTCAGAAAAGCTGGTTTTGTTGAAAAGATATTAGCCTACTCATTTCCAAAATATATAGAGAACTGACTCTAATTTTTAAGAAATCAAACCGTTCTCCAACTAATAAATAGTCAAAGGATATGAACAGACAATTCTCAGATGAAAAAATAGAAACTATTTCTAGCCATATGAAAAGATGCTTTAAGTCATTATTAATCAGAGAGATGCAAATTAAGACAGCTCAGAGATACCACTATACACCTGTCAGATTGGCTAGAATGACAGGGAAAAGATAACACGGAAAACAGGGAGACTGATACACTGTTGGTGGAATTGTGAATACATCTAGCCATTCTGGAGATGGCTGATGCTGAGTGAAATGAGCAAGACCAGGAGATCATTACTTGCTTCAATAACAATACGATATGTTGATCAATTCTGACAGATATGGCTCTCTTCAACAATGAGATGAACCAAATCAGTTCCAATGGAGCAGTAACGGATTGAACCAGCTACACCCAGTGAAAGAACTCTGGGAGATGACTAAGAACCCCTACATTGAATTCCCAATCCCTCTATTTTTGTCCACCTGCATTTTTGATTTCCTTCGCAGGTTAATTGTACACTATTTCAAAGTCTGATTCTTTCTGTACAGCAAAATAATTTTTAGGACATGTATGCTTATATTGTATTTAATTTATACTTTAACATATTTAACATGTATTGGTCAACCTGCCATCTGGGGGAGGAGATGGGGGGAAGGATGGGAAAAATTGGAACAAAAGATTTGGCAATTGTCAATGCTGCAAAATTACCCATGCATATAACTTATAAATAAAAAGCTATTAAAAAAAAAAAAGCAATGTGCATCAAAATAAATTAATAAAAAAAAAAGAAAAGAAAAGATATTGGCCTAGGAACAGAAGAAGTAAGAGGATTAGTAAGTGGTTGAGTAAACAAACTCAAAAAATTAATACAAATCCAGAGGAACTGGATTTGAATCTCCATTCTGCCCCTTTCCACTTGACTTCAGGAAAGTCATAAATCCTTCAGAGTCTCAGTTCTTTCAGTGATAAATTGAGAAGATCAACTTCTGAGGTCCCTTCCAGAGCTATAATCATTTGATCCGCTGAAGTAAGAACGTCTCCAGTTAGAGTGTCCTGGGGATCTGTACTTGGCTTCATGCTACTTAACATTTCTGCCAAAGACTCGGATAATGCCATAAATGTAATACTAAGTCAACTGGCAGAAAGCTCAAAGCTAGAAAGGATGGCGAATGTATTAGACGACAGAATTGGGCTTCAAAAAGATCCTGTCAGTCTAGCACACTGGGCCAATCCATTCAGATGAAACTTAGTAGGAATGGACATGATGATGTCTTACATTCAGCTTTAAAAAATCGGCTTCATAGGTATGAGATAGCATAGACTTGGCTAGACAGGAGCTTGTCTGAAAAAGATCCGAGAATCGAAGTGGACTGCAGGCTCAATGCGTGAGCAGTTTGATGTGGAAACCAAAAAAGCTGGTATCCTGAGGCTACATTAAGGAAGGCAAAGAGCCCGGGAATAAGGAGCAAAGAAAGTCTCTTGCCATCTTCTGTCCTGATCTGACTCAGCTCAGGTGTCATGTTTTAGGAAGGACACTGACTGGCTAAGCAGTATCCAGAGAGGGAAGCAATCAGCCAGGTAAAGGGCACTGAGCTTACACCCTAATTAAGAATACGTTCAAGTTGAGGATATTCATTTGAGATCTGTGAACTTTTTAGAAAATACTTTAATATTTCTTCATTTATCACCCCATTAATTTTATTTTATGCATTTAAAAACATTACTTTGAGGTTTTCCCAGTTCACCAAAAGAATCCATGACCCAGAAAAGGTTAAGAACTCCCAGCTCATAGAAATTGGGGGGGAAGGAGGGTTAGTCTAGAAAAGAGGTGACTCAGACTGAAGACAGATAATTGTATTTATGTGACTATGTGAAGAGCTGTGGTGAAGAAAAGGGATTTTTCTGCTTGATCCCACAAAACAAGACTAGTAATGGATAGAAACTGCAAATTAGTAAATATTCCCCAGCAATTAAAGTTATCCTGAACTGGAATGGACAGCCTTGGGTTTCATCTTAGTTGAGTTCTTCAAATGCTACAAGTCTGCTTCTTTGAGGTGGTATGTCATGGGACCATTTCTGAGCTCAATGATCATTTAGCTTCCTTCCAACTCTGAAATGCTATGATCCTCTACCCCAAGCCTTATTAGATTGTAAAGTCCTTGCTTGAGAACAAGACCCGAGTTGTACTTACCTTTGTACCTACTATACCAATCTCATCATCAAAAGGAGTGCTTGTGCTATGTGTTAACACTTGCCAAGTTCCTTTCTTTTGCTATGGTTAAGAAAAATGTATTTCTCTCACCCACAAAATAAAATGTATTAAGCTCCCCTAAATCAGCAGCCATTTCTGACCTGCTGCTGTTTTTACTCAATCTCTTAAGTACAGAAATGGTAACGATAAACAATAACAAAACCACTCTTCTATAGCACTTTCTTAAATTCATAATTCATGGGGCAGTTAGGTGGTGCAGTGGATAGAGCACCAGCTCTGAAATCAGGGGGACCTGAGTTCAAATCTGGCCTCAGACACTTAACGCTGCTTAGCTATGTGACCCTGGGCAAGTCACTTAACCCCGATTGCCTCAACAAAAAAACAAAAACACACACACACACACACACACACACAAAAAAAAAAAAATTCATAATTCATTTCCACTTAGGAAATTCCGTCTTTCTACATCTTCTTCTTCTAATAGATTTCCACGTAAATCTCTTCTATCTCTTATGTTCCCTATATTCAAAACTAATTGAAATTCACTTCAATATTTTTTTTCACTTTTTTTAATTCAAGCACAAAATAAGTAGTAGGGAAATATTTTATGATTGCACATGTAAAAATTGTATCAGAAGAGCAGCTAGATGGCGCAGTGAAACTGAGTTCAAATCCAAACAATCCAAACTCCAACTCCCTCACCCAAATTATTTATCACCACGTCATTTATGGTCTCAGAGAGGGGGAAAAGTAAAGGAGGGATAAAATTTTCAACTCAAACCTTTTTTTTTTCATAATTATAACTTTCTATTGCCAGAACCCATGCCTGGGTAATTTTTTACAACACTATCCCTTGCACTCACTCCTGTTCCAACTTTTCCCCTCCTTCCCTCCATCCCCTCCCGCAGATGGCAAGCAGTCCTATACATGTTAAATATGGCACAGTATATCCTAGATATAATATATGTGTGCAGAACCGAACAGTTCTCTTGTTGCACAGGGAGAATTGGATTCAGAAAAAAATAACCCAGGAAGAAAAACCAAAATGCAAGCAGTTTACATTCATTTCCCAGTGTTCCTTCTTTGGGTGTAGCTGCTTCTGTCCATCTTTGATCAATTGAAACTGAATTAGCTCTCTTTAACAAAGAGATCCACTTCCATCAGAATACATCCTCAAACAGTATCATTGTTGAGGTATATAATGATCTCATGGTTCTGCTCATTTCACTTAGCATCAGTTCATGTAAGTCTCGCCAGTCCTCTCTGTATTCATCCTGCTGGTCATTCCTTACAGAACAATAATATTCCATAACATTCATATACCACAATTTACCCAGCCATTCTCCAATTGATGGGCATCCATTCAATTTCCATCTTCTAGCCACTACAAACAGGGCTGCCACAAATATTTTGGCACATACAGGTCCCTTTCCCTTCTTTAGTATCTCTTTGAGATATAAGCCCAGTAGGAACCCTGCTGGATATCAAAGAGTATCCACTCAACTCATAACTTTTTAAAAAGTTTTTTAAATGTAATTTTTCATGTAATTAGGGGAAAACAAAATTGCATATGTGTGTATATAAATAGGATATGTATACATACACACATATACCTATATGCATGCATACACATATATACACATATGTTCACTTGAATAAATGCTTACATTCCTATGGAATACATCCATCTTAAGGCAGGAGCTTTTAAAGTTTTTATCTTTGTAACCTCCACGCTGAGTATAAAACAGGCTCTTAATAGTTGTTGAACCAAATTCTCTCCTTTTGGCATATATACTATACCATTTAAGACTTTTCCTACTATCAGCTCTCTGAGGGAGAAATCCAAATGTGTTCTGCTACTCTAGAACACCATGCATATCAATAACTGAGATTTTGTACTAAGAATTTTCATATTAAGATTTTGCTAAAGGCTGATTTCTTATTAATATTATTCCATGTAGTCTTTTTTTTTTTTAAGGTCCCTACAAAACAATCAAACAGTAGTACTTTATCTCTCTCTTCAAACTCTAAATGAGAAACGGAAAATAAAACATATGTTCCTCTTTCAAGGATATAAGGCTCATTTTCACTGAAAACACAAAATCTAAAGAACAATCATCAAGATGATTATATAGCTATAAAACCTCATCCAACAATGGGAAACTCTGCCGTAGTCATTCCTGCTCTGGATGTATAGAATGGAATTTTTATCTATTGAAGCAGAAGAATAGAACCTGTTCCTAGAGACTGAGCTGCTGAACTCTGCACAATTGAATGCATACTGCCATTTGTACATCCTCACTCTTTCCGGATTTCATGGGATCACAACTTGCCTACATTATTATGTCTGCTGCCTCCAGAATACAAGCATTTTCCATGGTCCTGTATAATTTCCTTGAAGGAAACTTAAGAAGGTGTCAAAGCAAAAATGAAAGAGTGATTAGGTATAAAAAGCTGAGTCTTCTCCGATGCCAGGAGAAAGAATGGAGTCCTAAGAGTTAGGAAATATTTGGGTGAAAATGAATTAAGGAAAAGTACTTATAACATAACAAGCACCATGCCCTGTGTATAAAATACAAAAGACAGTCCCTGGCCTTAAGGAATTCTAAGGCAACAGATACAGTGAGACAACAAACATTTATTAAATTCCCATTATGTACAATGTACAGTTGAGGACATGGAGTATTTTAGTCCAGGAATTCACAGAGACAATTTATCCTGCATTGGATATAGTGTAACCAGGGCATCTAGGAATAGAGCACCAGTTCTGGTGTCAAAAAGACCCAAGTTCAAATCCAACCTCAGACACCTAACTAGCTGTGTGATACCGGAAAAGTCACTTAATCCTGTTTGCCTCAGTTTCCTCATTGTAAAATGAGCTGAAGAAGGAAGGAATAAACCATCCAATATCTCTGCCAAAAAGAATAAGGCATGATTGAAATAAGTGAACAATAAAATAAGTGGAAAAACAACAAAAATATATAAAGAGTTCTGCCAACTTTAAAACTTATATCAATGTTAGGGAATGAGACCATAGCAGCTCAGCAACTTTATCTCTGACTCCCTCCTAGCCTTCAAACTTCTAGCTTGACCATCCTCTGGGGGGTGGAAGAAGGGGTAAATTTCTTCCTCCTTTAAACAGGATCCTTTAATATGCAATCACGCCCCACCTCTCATATTGCTCCTCTAAACCCTGGTTTACAGTGGATGAATTAAAACTTATATTAATGTTAGGTAATGATACTGTAGCAGTTCAGCAACTTCATCTCTCTGACTCCCTTCTAGCCTTCAAACTACTGGCTTGACCAGTCTCTAGGGGCAAGAGTTTCTTCCTCCAGCTGGTCTTTACTCCCCTATCCAATTCCTTATTTAAACAGGATCCTTTAATATGCAAGCACGTCCTACCTCTCTTATTGCTCCTGTAAACCCTGGTTTACAGTTGATGAATGTTACTTAAATAAAGATGGACTATTAATAACCCTTCCTTCCAAAATTTATCCCCACTAGCAATCCTGATATGATTGTCCTCCTGAGTACATTTATTGATTTTTCCTCTGACCTACTAAAATATTTCAGCCTTTGAAAAGTCAAATATAGCATTTCTGTTACTAATGAAGTGAGAAAAATACAACCGAGGTTGTGTTACCTCTCGGCTGATCTGGGATGTTAACTATCATGAGACCTTACCACTGATCCATGAAATTCATCTTCTTAATTTGTAGTAAATCCTCTATGTTGGTTTCCAGTTCAGGTTTATTATAGAGGAACAATCAAGAGGACAAACTCACGAGTGTCATAGAGCAAAGATTTCACCAGCCTACAAAGGCAAGCTTTTCAGTTGGTCAATAAACATTTCTTTAAGCACTCATTGTATGTCAAGCACTATGATAAGAGCTGGGATTGAAAGAGGCAAAAGATAATATATAATCTTCATCTTTAGGGGGCTTATATTCTAAAGAACACAACACACAAAATGGAACAGAAAAGAGGTAAGGGAAAAAGGGGTAATACCCAGCCAAAGATCTGATGGAGAAATCCACGGGAGTATAATTGGGTGAGAAATGAGGGAGATGTAGCTGGGCTGAGCTTGTTCCCTATGGAGAAGATGTTCATCCTCCAATCAGAAGGAGGGGTCTGGGGTAAAGGTCCTTCCAAAATTTGAGTTCAAGGGCTAAAGTGAATTTCTAGGTTTATGATAGAGTTCAGAAGACTATGGTCAGAAGTAGCCTTGGTTTGTTAATCCTACTTAAATGGATTTTAAAAAACAGAAGACCAAACTCTTCCTCTAGTTAGAACAGGAGAAGCAGAGACGTACTAAGAGAGATCATAGCAGTAATCAGCCTAAACCTTTCTTACACACCTATAGAATATCCCTGATCGGCGATCATCTAGCCATTTTGAACACTCCCAGTGACACAGAGCTCACTACCTAATAAGAAAAGGGTTGGTTATTTCTTTCATCATATGAATGACACAAAATTTGTTTTACTGCAACTTCCAAACATTGGTCCTATTTCTGACTCCTCTCCTAGGGTGATTGACGAGAAATCTTTTCAGATATTTGAAAGGAAGCTACCGTGCCCAGCTCCACTGCCCAGTATCTTCTTGAGTCTAGATTCAAAGCCCCTAGAGCCTTCACTTCACACCATCAGGGCCACCAAACTATAAACATGTTACAGATTTTTCAATCTCATTCAAATACAACACAAACTGAGCACAGTAGTACAAATGAGGTCTGAGCAAAGCAAAGTTTACTTTTCTCATTCTAGATGTTGTATAAAATCACCATCACTGCCATTGTGAAGTCCTCCCTCAGCTCTTTTTCCGTGAGTTTTGAAGACAAAGAATAGCCCTATTTTCCAGAGAGAGAACCAGTCCACACTCCTCATGAACTAACAAGTTGATCAGAGGTAAAATCATCACAACTTTAAGATGTGACTATAATAATGACGGTTTTATATATTTTTACCATGTTTAACATGTATTGGATTGCTTGCCATTGCTTAGGGGGGAAAGTTTGGGGGCGGGGAGGAGAGATTGGAATACAAGGTTTTGCAGGCATTAATGTTGAAAAATTATCCATGCATATGTTTAAAATTTAAAAACTTTAATAAAAAAAGACCTAGTTTTATAGATACAATCAGTCAGATCATTTTGTTATTTCTGTCAATAACTATTAAGAGAACAAACATTAATATGTGTCAAGTATTGTGCTAAGCATCGGGGAAATGAAAAGGCGGCAAAAATATGGTCCTTACCTCAAATGATTCTAACAAGGAAGACAACATATAAAAGATTATGTGCCAACAAGATAGATACATTGTAAATAGAAGGGAATCTTTTTGTTTTTCCTTGCAGAGGCAATTAGGGTTAAATGACTTGCCCAGGGTCACACAGCAAGGAAGTGTTAAGTATCTGAAGACAGATTTGAACTCAGGTCCTCCTGACTTCAGGGGTGGTACTCTATCCACTGATTAAAATGGGTCTCCTAGAGAAAGTGAGATTTGAACTGAGTCTAGAAGGAAGTCAAGTAATCCAGAAAGCAGAGGAAAGGTGGGAAAGGGTTATAACCATTACGGGGGACAGCCAGTGAAAAAGGGAACTGGAATATCCTACAGGTGAGGAACACTGAGAAGGGCAATGTGATACGTAAAAGTGCCAAGTGTGGGCATATGAGACATTATCAAGGCCGATAGGAGGAAGGCAAGTTAGGGAGCAAAAATTAGGGACAACAATGTACCAGAGCAGTGTACTGGTATACCACCCCCCCATCCCCACCCCCCACCCCCTCTTAGTAAGAAGAAAGTACTCAAGATTTAGGTGGAACCTCTCTGAAGAACTTAGGGCCAACAATGACAGATGGTTAAGAAATCTCTGTATCAGAAAAGGGTATTTGCCCTAATAAATTTAGACACCCACCAGAATTATGAAGTGCTAGAGAACCAGGTTTCAGAATCTCTGAAGATAGTTGAAAATGGGACAGAATCCCATTTGTCTGGAGCAATTTAGGAATAATTCTGCTCAGATAGAGGGCAGACAAAATAACTTCAGAACATTCTTCATTTCTTTGCAAAGATGAGAGATTTACAGATATGAATCATTACATGTATTGACCAACAAGCCTGTCATGTTGCTTTTACTAAACTTTTAACTTTACTCTTTTTTTATTCCAGTTATAAAGAAATGGAAGTTTTCTTTGAAGGTCATGCAAAAGTGAAAATATAAATTAAATTTTGAGGAAAGACAAGACACTTTGAGGTTATAACAGGATCACTGACTATCTTCTATGCCTAGAATTGTCTTCCTTCTCATATCTGGGTGTCTCCTAGCTTCAAATCTCAATTAAAATCCCATCTCATGGAAAGAGTCTTCCCCAAGCCCATTTGATGCTAGTAACTTTGCCCTGTGATCTCTAATCTACACCTTTTATTTTGTTGGTATGTAGCTGTTTACATGTTGCTTCCCCCAGGAAATTGTGAGCCCCTTGAAAACAAGGCCTGTTTTGTCTTTCTATCCCTGCGATTTTAGCACAGTGCCTGAAACAAAGTAGGTACTTAATAAGTGTTTACTGTTGACGGAGGGATGGAGAAAGACACATCCACAAAGGTGAGGTCCACAAAAAGTGATCAAATTAGCTTTTAAGTTTTAAACATCCCACTCAAATATCTCTAAAGTGAATGTATCTAACATCAAAAGAATTTAATTATAACCTAATGGTTATAATCCTTTTCCTCTGCTTTCTGGATTTCTTGACTTCCTTCAAATTTATGCTATTTCATTTCTCTGTACATGAAGAATCTTTGTCATTAGCAGTTTATAGAGAACAGCCTGTCTCTTCCCCAATAGCAAGTGTTTTTCACTGATCTCACACAGCTCAACTTACCGATTTCTCCTTTATAACCACATTTCCAAGGTTCCTCCAAAATGCCTCCTTCCTGTTCTGAGTCTAGTCACTACAGCAAGTATTTCTCAAATTCCTCAAGGAATTCTTCAAAAATTGAGTTTAAGGATAAAAAGACTGTTTCATTGGGTCCAACCCAGGGACCATCCACTACAGACTGATGGCAACACCAAAAACACTTTGGGGGTGGAGTGGGGGAGAACGGACAATGTAGGAGAAATACACATTACTATACACTATATGGCAGAGAGCAAATTAGTTGCAACTCAAATTTCTCAACCCTTCAATTCTTTCCAATTCAATATACTGTTTTCTGCCAATGAATATCTGAATCCAGGTAAGATCAGGTTAAATGAAAATCAAGGACAATCTTTTTGGAGAAAAGAAGTAATGAAAGGTGTCTGATAAGATAAGTCAGCCAAGTCAGTCAATAAACATTAAGCACCTGCCACACGCCAGGTCCAATAAAAAAAAAAAGGGGGGGGGGAAGTATTCATCACTTGGATTTAGTCATATTAAAAAGTTAAAAAGAGTTATGGGTTGGTGAAAATTACACAAATAAAGATGTCAAAGTCTCAGTTTATCAATTATTTTTATTGTTGTTTACTATCAGCTGGAATAATCACTTTTTTCCCTCTAAAAAGAGAAGTTCTTTAAGTCAGCTCTGTGGATCATTTTAGAACTTCGGGTTCTGGTAAATAATCTGTTCTCTCATCCGTATTCTCTGTTATTACGCTAGCTTTTCCAGAATAAAGAAGACATTTAATAATCTTAGCCTTCACCTTAGGCATGGTAAAAAGTCACAGCCTCCTGCTCTAAGGATTAAGGTGGGACATAGAAGAGCAACTTTGTTGATAAGGGGGGAAGGCATGGGAAACTGCATCAAATACTGATACCCAAGAGATAGAGGAAAGTGATACAAGTATCACCAACAGAAAAGCGGTCAAAAATTATGTACAATAGTTTAGAGAATAAGAATGCAAATGCTAGACAACCAATTTTAAAAAGTCCCAAATCATAAGTAATTAAAATTAAGGGGTAGCTAGGTAAAACGGTGGCCAGCCCTGGAGTCAGGAGGAGCTGAGTTCAAATTCAGACTTGACAGTTACCAGCTGTGGGACCTGGGCAAGTCATTTAATCCCGATTCCTTTGCCTACGTCCCCCAAAGTTTTTTTAATTTGACTTAAGTATCATCTCACAATCAGCAAAGATGATAGAGAAATAGTTTATGTTGTAGAAGTGTGTGGAAACAAGCATTTTAACACACTTAACAGAGCTATAAATCTATTGTGGAAACCAATTCAGCGAGAACTAGGGGAGAAGAATAAATCTAATGCCTATAATCTATGACCTACTGACTAGTGGGCTGGAAGAAATCAAAGACAGAGAAAAGTCCCCAAATGTACAAATAGCAACACATTTTATGGTAGCAAAAAATGGAAACAAAAATGAGAGTCTATCAATTAAGGAACAGCTAAATAAATTATGATGTTTGAATAGAATATTTCTACACAATTAGAAACAATATGAAGAACTCTTGAGAAATGGAAATAAATCAGTATAAACTAAAGCAGAATAAAGCAGAAACAAGAAAACAATTTACATCCTGGTCACAATAATACAAAGTAAAACCCATATTTTAAAATATCAGGAGTAAGATCAAAGCAATGGCTAATCTAGAGTCCACAGAACCAATGATAAAATTCATCTTCCTCTTCTGAGAGCTGTTGGACTACAGGTGGGAAATGTGGCAGAAGTCACAGTCAATTTGTTGAATTGTTCTTATTTTTAACTATTTTTAAAATAATGGATAGTTCAATTTGGGGCAATTATCGAGAAATGGCATCAATGTAATCAAAGCATCTTTACCTACAAGCTACAAGTGTTTTTGTTGTTCAAGATTAAACTTGGAAACTTGAAGAAAATCTAACTTTTCTGATATCATGCACAGAACCTAGCACAGTACAATCTAAATATTTGCTGAATAAGGACTACACACTGAAGAATTGCAGCCCATAACTTACCCATATTCGGATCAGTTGCCTGACGCTTCTTAATCTTAGCCTCAGAAATAGCAGAATAGTAGGCACACGTCATCTTGATCAGCCATGCTGCTCGAAGCAATGGCACTGAATATTTTGCTAAATATGCAAAAACATCCTCTTTTTTGCTGAGGATAGGAACCTTAAAAAGAGAGAAATAAATCAATGTTTATCACATTCAGAAGAGGACATTTTGATCCTAGGACTGAGAGCTGAAAAGGACCGTGGTGTTCATCTCTTCCAGTCACTTAATTTGATATGGAAGGAAGGCTGAGGATCCCTGGAGCATCAAGTTACCTAGTAAGTCACATAATAATAAAGTACAAGTTCAAGTTTGAATCCAAATCATTTCTAAGGATAGAGGGGAAGGAGGGAAGGAACAAGTCAAAAATGAAATTTACTTACTTGCAAAAGAAAAAATGAGTGAAATGAAAATTCAACTAGTAGATTTGGAAAGAGGTTTTACAAGATAAAGTTCTTACTTTTTTTCTGGAGGAATAGTCTAGTAGAATTCAAAGCAAAGTGAAATGGAAGTGTGAATACCTGGGTTCCAGGGTCAGTTCTGCACTAGACTAGCTAGAGGACCTTGAACAAGACACTAACCTAAAAAAATGAAATATAGACTCTTCCCTTTGAAAAGATCATTCAAACACACTTTGGAAATGAGAACAAATGTTTGTGAATCTTCTCATAACTCATAAGGATCCTAAAACCTGAGTCTTAAAGGGCAGAAGGAGAGAGGAAATATTTTAAAATACAAAACTTAAAGCAAGAACTGAAATATAAAACTTCTCCCTGTACCAAGCCCACTTTGCAAAGAAACATTTGTTAAATGCTTTGCATTATCTGTATTTCCTAAGTGGCACAGAATGCAAAAAACTTCAAAAGTGTCTGCTACTAAAGGTTAATATGGAGAGGCAAAAAAAACTTATATGGAAGGGATGAGCACTAATGTGGAAGGACAAACCGATAATATGGAGGGGCAGAATGTTTACAAGAAAGAGTAAAGAACAACATCCACCTTGGTGTCTGGATTTAAATCCACTAAGTTAGATGTGTAATTTTATATCCTTTACCCTTATTGAGCCTCAGTTTCCTCCTCTGCAACTAGGATGATAATATTCCTATATTTTATACTTCACAGAGTTGTAAAGTAAGCATTTATATTCCTCAAACTTCTGCTTTAAAGTTCTTAATCTTTTATGTATCATAGACGCCAGTGAAGGATCTGTAAAATCTGATGAAGTCCATGGCCATCAGAATATTTTTAAATGCATAAAATAAAATACACAGGAAACCAATTATGTTACATAAAGATCATGGCTTTATATAACATAAATTGGTTTCCTTTGTAATCATGTCTTTTCCCCAAACAAGTTCAGAGACATCCCTCACTTCTCAGTGTTCTTAGTTAATCCATGGCCCCATTTTAAGAATCAGTACTCTATATAAATGAGAAGGGGGAAGAGTTGGCAGATCTGTGATTACACTGCTATAAGAATCTCCCATAGAACACACTCTCCATAGAACACACTCTGGGTGGCCAAGAGTTTCTGCTCTGAAACTTGGTCTTAGAATTTTTCTTGAGACACCAAGAACTCAAGTAGCTTGCCCAGTGGGATACAGAGACCGAGCATGAAATCCCAGGATTCCTAACTGAGGACACTCAATCTATCCAATCACACTTGTTCTCAATAGAAGTTATAAACGCTAAAAATGATACCTTAGCAATCCTAACAAAACTGAAATAGAAAATACGGTGTATAAATGAAATAGGAATTGTCTCTATCGATTCCACTGATTTATATTCTTACCTTGTAAGAATCCTTTGTTTCAAGTTCAGAGTTCTAGCCCATAACAAGGAATGATGGAAGAGTTAATTTATTCATTTAAATGAGGTGCTTCCAGAAGTTTATTATTTCTTTTCAGACTTATGTGAGGGAAATGGAACCCCCAAGCACAGAAAAGCAAAGGGGAGCCATTAGAAAGGGCTAGTGATGCTTTCTCAAAGTCTCAAATGCCTGAAAATCCAAGGAAGGGGATCCAGGCCAATAAGTACATTTAGTTGTGACAGTAGGTGGGACCCACTACGTCCCAACATCAGAATAGGTTAAGAAAAAAAAAAAGGAGCACAGAACTTGAAATAAGAACATTCCTGGTTCTGCTACTACTTGTGTGAAAATGGGACTAATCACTAAAGCTCTCAGTCTTTTTCATTTCTCCCTGTATAAATGAAGAAAAAACAACACATGCTCCACTGGCTTCAGAATAACAAGGAGTAGAGAGCTATGATCTGGAGACAAGGATCTGGATTTAAATTCTACCTTTTCTACTTAATGATCTTTTGTGAACTTGAGCAAGCCATTTAAACACCTTAATCTGTAAAAGAAGGGGATTGTATGGGATGGCCTCCAAAGATTCTTCTATCTTTAAATCTATGATCGTGGAGTTGGAAAGCCTTAAGTTCAAATTCAGCCTTAATCATGTGATCCTGAAAAAGTTATTTAAACTCTGTCTCAATTTCCTCAAATGTAAAATGAGAATAATAACAACACCCACCTCCCAGGGTTATTCTGAGGATAAAATGAGATAATATCTCTAAAAGTACCTTATTCTTTTCCCCATTCTTACCCATTCCCCTACTATCCCACAGGGCCATTGAAGGTCACAAAGGAATATACGAAAGCCTTCTAGAAAACAAATGTCTCACTAGATAATTTTTTTCCATTGGAATTAACAGTTTCAAAACAGACAACTGATTTCCACACACACCATCTTCTCATCCTTGGCCAGCCCCTCCAATTTGGCAGCCACAACTCAAAAGGGAATGAAGGGAACATGAGCCTAATGAATAAGGCTTCAAGTTCTGGGCCCTTGTAAAGCATCTGGCCAAGAATTAGTGGAGGTTTTGCTTGTGAAGCATTTCATGGAAAGGGCATGAGGCTCCGAGTTCACTGACTACATCTTTCAAGACCATTATAGGAAAACAAGCACTTAGTCATCCCAAGGTCAGATCTGCCGCTTCCTCTAATACAATATTTGGTGTGTCAAATATCTGTCAAAGGCCAGGCTGCTTCTCAGGCAGGCACACAGAAAAATGTTTTAGGACCAAGATCCAGAGCAGATAGACAAACAATAGCGGGAGAAGTTTGCCACCTCAGAGAGTTATTACTGATGCTATCTTTCCTGGAAAGCCTAAATGATTTCTTTGGAACAGCAATCGGCAGGAGGATTAAAAGCTGAAGAAGATAAATTTAATACAACATATTAAATATTTAGATGAAATATCCAACAAAACTGAGCAAGTAGGAGATATTATAACAGCCCTGGGCAAAAACTCTAATGTTACTCTCACAAGCAATCTCCCAAGAGGAGTAGTTAGCTAAATTTGAGTGCTTAAAATTCAGAAAAAATATACATATATTTACACATACACATTTATGAGAAGATAGTTATATAATTAGGGAAGAAGAGAGGGATCAACAGTTTTGTCCAATTTACAGCTATAGCCAGTGCTGAACCAAACCACAAGAAATCATACAAACCAGAAGGAAAAAACTCAAGTGAACCAAAATGATTGATCTTTCTTACAGAGATAGAAAGTACTTTTAATAGAGAAAACCGGTCAAAAGTTTGGGGTATCTGTTTGATTCAGTCATTCATCTGGCACATGTAAATATCCTTCTTGTCTGCCAAGACAGTTACATAAATACAATAATGCTTGAAATGACATAATATTACTGTTTTTCAGAAAGGTAACAACTGTAGCTACATAACAGTATAACATTAAGACCATCCAATATGTAGCTACTGTTTTCCTCCCACGGAGGAGCCCTCTCTTCTCCCTAACCATTCCTCTTTCCACATTCTTCCCCACTGGCGTCATCTACTGCCCCAGTAGGGCCAAAATGGATCACCACCACAGGGCAGACTGATCAGATTACGACCTGAAATGGGTAAATGAAGACTAGAGAAGTTTGCAAAATTTAAAGACATTCCCTATAGCATACTCAAGCAGCAAGGAAAGCTCCCATTCAAAATCCAGCTGTTACTGTCAATCAGTTAAAAAACCTTGTCCCCTTCCCACCATGCAGTTGTCAACCTCTCTGAAGCAAAACACCTGGCAATTTACATGGTTCATTCTGACAGCAAAACAAGTTAGGCAATTTGATCTTTCACATATCCCCAACTCCATTAGACCCCAAATCAGAGTTGGAAATTGATTTGTGATCTCAGCAGGAAAGTTGAGGATTGCTGCCATAAACTATCTGAAAGAGGAATTCTACAAGAAATGCAAGAAGCCAATACCAGAACTTAAAAAATTAACAACAACAACAACAACAAAAAAAAAAACTTATGAAAAACATGCAGAGAATGAATAATTTTGCAATTCCAAGAGGAACAGATGCTCAGGCCAACTGAAAATGCTCTTAAAAAAAAAAAAAAGCCCAAGAAATGACTACTTCAAACTATGTTCAATGGTTCTACAAAGAAAACATCCATAATTTTGCAAAGAAGGAATGCCACGGCTTACCTGAACAACACCTGATTTGGCCAGGGTAAGCAGCTCCTAATAAAGAGAGAAGAACATTGACTAACAAACTACTGCAGGAAATCTCTCCTTCCTAAAAGATGACTCTCCTAGATCAATACACCTCTAATGCAAAGTATATCATCCCTTTGCTAGCAGGGCATTTAGGGAGCATCAAAAATATGTTTGAAATGCTTCCAGAACAGGAAAATCTGTGAAAAAGAATGCCGGGCTGGCCATGCAGGCACTGGAGTTGCTAATCAACAAACAGCATAGGAATTCCTAGTGGAGGGAAAGCAAAAAAGAAAAATAATAATAATAAAACATACTCAGATGAAATTAGCCTGATCTTCAGGAAGGTCACTGAGTAAACTATTCACCACTGGAAAGAGACAAAGCCAAACAGTCCAACAATTTTTAGTGATGTGACCCAAAAAGGAAAGGACTAGGAATAGGTTAGGTTTGCACTTAGCAAGGTGCCTGGCACACATAGGTGCTTTATAAATGTTTAGTTTGGAGTAGATTGGTTTATACATTTAAATATTTCAGCTGGGTCTGGGCACAGAAACCTATCACGGTAACAAAAATGAGACCAATGAAAAGCAACAAGTCCTCTATGGAAGGATTTCCTTCAAGGAAGCTCTTCCTCCCACTGAAAAGTTAAGAAAGTAAGACAGAAACACTTTGGACAAAAAAAAAAACTTCAGAAGAGACTGCAAGGAGATCCACATGCTCGTTGGGAAAACTGTCCAAGAGGTCAGAGATAAAGGAAGCCATTTCTAAGTCTACCAAGAAAAAAGGTTTCTATAGCTCTTTAGCCAGTTTCCAATAACAGTCGGTCTACAAGATTACTGATCCTGTGTGTCTTTATCCCCATGACAAGAAAATATTCATTCTGAGGCACAATGACCAAAAGAAAAGGAAAGGATCCAACAAGCCTGGCAAACTCAATTCATTTCACTCTTTCATGAAGAACACACAGAACCTCAATCTTGGTCTCATTTGATGGAGGGAAACAAGACTTAGCTAGGAAGTTCAAGATGCTTTTTTTTTTTTTTTAAGAGGAGTGAATTACTGATAAAGGCAAGGAAAGTTAGTTAGTTAGTTAGTTAGTTAGTTGTACAAACTTAGCTCTGCTCTTAAGGACTTCCCAAAGTCATGGAAATTGGTGGATTCTTGGTACCTGCTTTGGATGTCAAAGTCCTTCCTTCTCTACCTGCAGTAGGTCAATATAGACTGTGCTTCCATGTAAGGCTTCTCAATTTAGACAGAAGCCCTATCCAGGATACACAATTCAAAAGTAAGAAAGGGGTAAAAGTATATACAAAGTCTAAATACATATACAATCAACATATATGCAAATATACGATTTATTTATATATGTATATATATAAAACATACACACACACACACACACACACACACACACACACACAATAGTTTATATATAAAGTCTAACTCCTCCTATTTGAAGGAAGGAGGAAGTTCATTACTATGAGCTTCCCTACATTGGAGAAAACCAAACATTAAAGCAATGTGGGGGAAAAAAAGCCAGCCAATACCTTTTTTGCTAAGTTAGCAAGTGGTTTATTTCCTGCTAAATCTGAGAACCAATTGTGAATTGCACTCTGGGATCGAGCAGTCACCAGCCAATAATTATCTTTAGCATTAACTTGTGGCTTCTTCTTTCCTGTGTCCTGGAAAGTATTTAACTTCAGTTTCTCTGCTAATATGCTGCTAAAATAAGCTCCAATCTAGTGGAAAAGGGGAAAAAAAGAGAAAATATTATGGAGGATAATAAAGTACACTGCTGTATTAAAAATTCATGATTACAATTTAATTGAAGTCACCAATTTAGCCAATCACATAATAGGATTAAGATTCAATCCCTTGAAGAAAAAAGTTGAGATTTCCACTAAAAATCAAATATTACCATTGTTCTTTAGAAATCTAAATAATAGGGGCAGCTACATAGCACAGTGGATAGCACCAGCCCTGAAGTCAGGAGGACCAGAGTTCAACTCTGACCTCAGACACTTAATACTCCCTAGCTATGTGACCCTGGGCAAGTCACTTAACTCCAATTATCTCAGGGGGAAAAAAAAAGAAATGTAAATAACATAAATTATTCCACCAAGGAAAAAAAAAGAGGGGTAGAGGTGGGCAGGGCTTTAATGACATTAGACAAGATGAAATATTGAACATTTTAAAGATGAATAGCTTTTGCCTTGCTATAAGGTTAAACTTCCTCTTTTACCACATTAGATATTCCTATTAATATTAATTACACCCAGGCTGCTAGGAGAATATTTATCTAAATATGAATTCTGGGTTTTAACAGTATTAGAAAAATCTAGTAATTACACAATAATCTTTCTTCCTTCTTCCATCATCTAAATAGTACATATTTTCAAGAAGAAACCTGTATTTACATTAAGGATTCTGAAATTTGGTCAAAGGTCATTTAAATTTTCTTTTCACAGCAAATAATTTATAAACACCCCAAGTTTTCAATTGACCTGACAATCTTATTGAGACTGGTTTTTCATAATAACAATAGTTACACTTGAGAAAAATGGAGCTGTTTTCTTCATTTCTATATTATTGGTTTTAAAAAAATCCAGAAATATTCAGGAAAGTGACCAAATGGAAATGGATGAAGCTTTATAAACTCAGGGCAGCTTGGTGGCACTATAGGAATATTAGGCCTGGAGTCAGGAAGACTCATCTTACTGAATTTAAATATGGCCTCAAACCCTAGAGAAGACACAACTCTATTCACCTCCATTTCTTCATCTATAAAATAAGCTTGAGAAAGAGCAATATACTTCAGTGTCTCTTCCCAAAAAAACTTTAAATAGGTTCACTATAACTGAATGGTAACAACAACAAAAATATAAACTTGTTTCAATTTTCCTAAGAAGTCTCTTTAAGCAGCTCTCCCTTACCTATTACTTTTTTTTTCTAAGTAGGCTAGTCCCTCCCAGTGTCCCAAGACACAGCAGGAAGTGACAACCAATAGGACTTAACAGCCCTAACTGTGCAGCAAGAGTAAGCACAATTTTTAAAAGATGAATTATCATCTGAGTTAGATGTTCATGAGTCAATAAATATTTAGTCTGTAGCCTGGTGTACAGGTGTAAGCAATTAGCTAAATCTGTCTACCTGAATATGAAAGAAGAGCAATTTTTTAAAAGATGTGAAGTAGGTGTTCCTTGATCCTTTTTGATTAGTGCATGATTAAAATTTGGGCTGTTTGCTTTTATAATTACACTTTCTTCCATGGACTTAATAATACCAATGGAACTCAGTATAATTGCATATGCATCCTGGGTCCTATGAACATCTTCTGAATAGATGTAGGAAGCATCATTTTCAGGGAAGTAGAAGATTTAAAGAGAGTATGAGGAAGAGTATGATTTTTGACATTTAATTTTAAGTGTTTATTTCCTCCAGTTTAGAATGTATTAAAAAAAAAAAAAAAAAACCTAAAATAATCGTCTCCATAACAAAGAAATGGCAGGAATGAAGGACGAGGAAAGTGTGTAAAACAACAATTCCTAACTCAGGGGGACCAGAGACCCCTCAAAGGTTCTGTTGGGCATATATTTAAAGAGTTCATAAATCTTTGTACAGGTCAACTACTGCCAATTGGATCACTGTTTAGCTCCAACAAGATATCCAGCTTCTTTCAGTATAAAAAAATAAGCAACTTTACCTTCTGTTAGCTGAACAAATATTGTCCTGCACAGATAATGCATTACTATTTTTCAAGTGTAATACATATGCTGCTGGGATTTAAGAATATAATTTCAGCGACAAGCATTACTGAATCCATGGGAGGTTTGTCGGTTGCTTGAGTTTTTGTCATTATCTGTTTCTCAATCAGATATGAATAGCCTTACTATCATATGGGGAAGAGCTGACACATGAAATCAAAAACAATCTCCATACTCAAAACTTGGGAAACCAATGGGCTACGTGTTTCTTAGAATTTCAGGCATCTGGCACACATTGGTGTGCCATAATCAGAAGTGGGAAGAACATCATACTAGAAAGAATAGTGAACTCCGGAGTCAGAATACCCTGATCCACGTTCAAGTTCTGCTAGTTCTCTGAGCCTCTGGAGGAACAAGGTAAACCCACCAGCCTCATAAGGATCAGAAAAGATCAAGAAAATGAATGCACTTTATTAAATAGTAAAGCACTATTCTAACATTAAATACTTATTCAGTTTAATCATGCCAGTTGTATCCAACTCTTCATGACCCCATTTTGGATTTTCTTGGCAAAGATACTGTAGTAGTTTATTTATTTCCTTGTTCCAGCTCATTTTGCAGATAAGGAAACTGAGGCAAATGGGATTAAGTTACTGGTCCAGCGTCACACAGCGAATAAGGGTCAGAGGCCAGATTTGAACTCAGGAAAGTGAGTTTTCCAGACATAAGGCAAGGCACTCTATCCACTGCACAAATGCCAGCAAAAAGGGTTAACCTTTGAGACTGTAACAAAGTTGACTTTTTAGGATGCAGGGAATAAAAAAGCTTAAATGGACCAAGGTATTTCAGTGCCAGAAATCTCAATATGGTGGTTCTTACAGTTTCCCTTCTTGACACTGGCATTTTAATCATTAAGAATATAACTGCAATCAACCGAAACTGAATAAATACTTCATATCAGGAAAAGGGGCTTGACCAGTCCTCTGAGAAGCATTCTTAACCTCTGTTAAACTTTTATGTTATTGTTCTAAACATGTGATTTCATCCCAGCTTTGATATTCCCCTCCATTGATACCACTTTACTAACTTGTAACCTTAGAGCTACCCATCACAAGAAGTAGAATTCATAGTTACATGGTTACTATGAATCAAAAGATTTTAAGTTAGTATAAATATGAGTTGTACAATATAAGCACTCAGGGAAACATTTCTGTTTAATCTGGATCAAAGACCATTTCTTTAAATTTCTAAGATGAAATCATTATCTGCTCATCTACTTCTTGCAATTATATTTCCCAAAATGGTCGTGTTGGGCTTGAGAGACACTACTTTGTACGAACATGCTTTCACCTGAAGAATAAGACTCACTGCGTGGAACTAACCACAGCCCCTTTATAATTTAGATAAATATATTCTAAGGACATAAAAAAATCATTTATTTGCCTGGACTAAAACTTAATAGTGCATCTAAACATGGAATTCTGCACACTTTATAGTTTAGAAAAGATGCTTGTGATTAAAACCGAGTCTTACCTTGGATGGGTTAATGACAATATTCTTAGCAGAGCCATGCTCATCACCAGAGAAAGCAGGTTGATTATTGAAGCCTTGCTTTACATTCACTGCAGTGAGTTCATCCTGTTTTTAAAGAAGGTATTCATTAATCATGATTTTAAAATCAAGTTTTTAAATCAGGTTTTAAAATCAAGTTTTGAAAACTTGAATTTACACCTCCACATACGAACCTGTGCTGCTTCATAATGTCTAGCAAACATTTAGGCTTGTCAGAGAAGAGAAAAAAAGGCAAAATGAAGGAACAGAAGAGGGGCTACTCCAAATAAAGAGAAAAAGGAAGTCTGACCTCACAGACGCAGACTATAACAGCCACCTAATCCAGTGTGCTCTCTGTGTAGATGAGGAAACTGAGACTCAGGGAGACTAAGCGCCTGGGTCAAAGTCACAAAGACAGTAAAAGACAAAAGCGAGAATCAAACTCAGGTTCCCCAGCTCCCAAACCACCGTTCTTTTCACTGCACTACACAGAAAATCACTGCATGAGGAAGGACTTCTGATATTTTCAAATCCAATTCTCCATTTCAATGGAGAATAAACTTACATATAAGGTCATAGCTACTAGAAAAATCATTGACCTGGTTGACTTCCTACGTTGAATCAAATGTCACCTAATACATGATCACCTTTCCTGATGTAAATGCATTCCCTTGTCCATCCTGAAGTTGACTTTGCATGTACTTTTTATTTACTTAACCATGTCAAGATGTACAATATGAGTTCCTTGAAGAAGCCCATTGAAATGCGACTGTTCCTTAATCCTTCTGGCCCTGAAAGTTCTTTCACCCTGGCTTCAACCTTCCTTTGTGATATGGCACATCTCCAATCAAACTGACCATCTTCCTGTTCTTTAAACCCCAGCCACTAAACTCTCTCTGTGTCCTTGCACAAGCTGTCCCTCACACCTAGCCGACTTTCCCTTCCTCTTCTTTTGGATTCTCTAATCTTCTTTAGAGCTCAGCTCAAGTGACATCTCATCCTATTTGAGATCTTTCCTGGTGCCCCAGAGACCAATGCTATCTTCCCAGAAAATGATTTTGTGGAGATATGGGTACTTATAATGTGTGGGGTGTCTCCCTTGATAGAGTATAAGCCATGTGAAAGTTCTGTCTCATTTCTGCCTTTGTATATCCAATGCTTGAGACTTGATAGGCAATTAATAAATGCTTGCTGATTAAGAAAAGAAACTACTATATTTTGGAATTTTATACTCCAGGGCCAAGTAAGACATCTTTTAACACTGGTACTATTTATTATTTATTTGACAAACTGAAGAACTGGTTCAATCGATCTGCCTTCCTCCTTCCTCCTCCCTCTCCTGTCTCCTCTCAATTTTTCTTTCTGTCTCTCAGTGTCTATCCCAATCCCTCCTTCCCTCTCTTTCTCTCTTTCCCTCCCCTCCTCCTGCCTTTCTCTCTCTCCCTATTGTCTCTTCCTATTTCTTTCCTCCTCTCTCCCTCTTCTCTTTCTCTGCTCTTCTCTCCCCATGTTTTACAATTCATAAAATTCAATATCATTTAAAGTCTGCCCTTTGGTACCGCTTATCCGGCACAAACCAGGACTTGATCAGCAGATTGCTCATCACAAATTTCATTGTTCTTGGCAGTCTTACAAAATTCATATTTTCATATCCTGAATAAACGCTTCTAAAACAAATCACACTAATGCAACATTAGACAGAAATGTGCTTTTCTTTAACATTCTGACCTTTGTATACCATCTATTTTATGTGAAATACTGTTAGGAGAGGAATCACATGGAATAGCCTAACTTGCATTGCTGTGATTAAATTTCGTTACTCTTGTTTCTAAGCCATGACAGTAGTTTTGAGCCCAAGTTCTTCCTGAAATCTAACTCCAAAGAAACTAAAAACACTGTTTAATAAATCTCATTTATGTTAAAGAAATGGCACTTTCCAGCTCTTTTTAAGACAAGAAACTGGAAAGTGAGTGGATTGGCTGAATAAGTTATAGTATATGAATATAGTGGAATATTATTGTTCTTTAGGAAACAATCAACAGGCTGATTTCAAAAAGGCCTGGACTTACATGAACTGATGCTAAGTGAATTAAGTAGAACCAAGAGTACACAACAGCAAAATTGTGATAATCAATTTTGATGGACATGGCTCTTTTCAACAATGAGGTGAAAACTATCTTTGCATGTATTTTGAAATTAAATCTATGGGGAAAAAAAAAAAGAAAAAATGGCACTTCCTCCCTTTAGTACAGAGCTATATTATTTACTCATTTTTCATGAAGTCTCAGAATTTGGAATCAAAAAACTTGCTTTCACAATCAGCAGGATGATTTCAGAGAGGGCGTGGAAAGACTCACTGATGCTAAGTGAAGTAAGTAGAACCAGGAAATCTTTGTATATGGCAAGAGCAAGATTATATAACAATGATCAATTGTGATGGACATGAGGTGATTCAGGCCAGCTCCAATGGTCTTGTGGTGGAGAGAGCCATCTACACCCAGAGAGAGAACTGTAGGAACTGAGTGTGAATCACAACATAGTAATTTCACTTTTTTGTTGTTATATGCTTGCATTTTGTTTTCTTATTTTTCTTTTTGATTTGATTTTTCTTGTGCAGCATGATAAATGTGGACATATGTATAGAAGAACTGGATCCATTCAATATATATTTGGATTACTTAACATCTAAGGGATGAAGTAAAAAGAAGGGAGGGGAAAAAATTTGGAACACATGGTTTTTGCAAGGGTGAATGTTGAAAATTATCAGTGCATATTTTGGAAAAAAAAAAAGCTTTAATTAAAAAAAAAACCCTACTTTCATATCCTTTCTGTTACTGACTGCAAATAGGACTTTCATCACAGTGGATCTCATATTCCTGTCAAGTTAGGTTATTAAAATGAGATAATCACAGAATCATGGAATCCCAGAATTTTCCATAGAAAGGGACTTCTAGCATTCATCTTGTTTGACCCATACCAAATACATACAACATAACCAAAAAGTGAACACCCAACATCTGCTGGAAGACACCTTGTGAGGAAGAGCCCACTTATTTCCAAGACAGCCCCACCCCACATTCTACTTGAATGGTTTTTAAGGTTGGGTCGAGCACTGAACCCTCTGATCTCTGGTCCTATTGGCTATGATGTTTTGAACCTTAGGGAACACTCAAAGGAGCCTCTTTTTTTTTAAGTTTGAAACATAGCTTCCCTGGTCATGGCACCCTCACTGACCCAACTGTGACAAGGGAAGGTAAAAGGCCTAAGAACAAAGAGTATACAAAAGATTTCCTCTAATAGAGGAGGAAGGGAAGAGATTATAAGTCTTTTCTTACAATCACACTCACTCTTTCTCCCCACTCCAAATGGCCATACTGACACCAGCAGCGACACTACCACTCATCCCAGAATGAAGAGCACCTGCACATCTTCAGCATGTGACTGCCTTAAAAATAAGATCAATAATGGGCCCAGCCACAGCCACCATCTTGAAATTTTGCCAGGTCCTAGAACGAGGCATTTTATAGTATATAAGCACTCGGTCCAAGACTTAAAAGGCCGGATTAGCTGTGAACAGAGGTCTCTTGGAGGCATGCCATAGAACTTTATTTAATTCTGTGTGCTATTACTAATAAGTTGGCAGACCACTGTCTTGGCCCGTTATCAAACACATCTTGTTTTGGGAAATTAAGCTCTAAGGTAATCAAGTCTCCTCTAAGCATCTAGAAGGTCATTCAGACTTTGCTTCACCCAGAGAATGAGTTATACACTCACATGTCAAAGAAATCTCAAATTGTTCAGACATTTTCAAATGAATTATTTGAGGGAGTCAATCCAATAGATCCACAACATAGAAATAAATTTTACTTACTTCAGAGAGAAAATTTTACATGCTGGAGAAAGACAGAGGGAGAGAGAGAGAGGGAGAGAGAGAGAGAGAGAGAGAGAATAGGCATCAGACCTATAATTTCATTGTTAAAGAGAATCAACAGATGAGAAAACTGAGGCCCAAAGTCACAGCACAGTCACAGACAAAGGAATGACTTGTACCCAGGTCCCCCAACTATCAAACAACTACTCCAAAGAACACTTAAAAAACCTGGCTAAAGAAACTCCTTTTACTGGTGTGGGTTGACACCTTCTGTCTGGAGCACCAAGGTATGATTTGCTCAGGGTTAACTCAGAAGAGAGAAGAAAGTGGGAGAGGAGAAGGGAAGAAAAGGAGAAGGAAGAGGAAAGGAGGTAAGGAGAGAAAAGAAAGATGAAATCACCAATCCTTGAAGTATTAAAGAATACTGCATAATTGACTTCCATTTTGAGCCTAAATGAGCTTAAGATTCCTTCCAGTTTTAACATTCTAGGACTTAATTTAATAAAGATCATTTATTATCCCACTACATATTACCTGAGTGACCTTCAACACATCATTCATTCTCCCTGGGTCTCAATTCCCTCATGAGGGTACAGATTTCTGAGGCTGCTTTCAGCTTCCTACAAGAGGGAGAAAAGGCTGGGAGAGCAACCCAATAAAACAGGGACAGGATTCAACTTAGAATCAGGAAAGCTGGGGTTCAAATCCCACCTTTGACATCAGCAAGCCACTTATATGAGCCTTGGTTTTCTCCTCTATAAAATGAGGATAGTAGTCTACTTGTAGTGTCTACTTGATGGAGTTGGCTGGAGAAAACACATGTAAAGTAGTTTGTAAATATGATGTCAGAAAAGTCCCAATTTAAAATCCGCATGCTGACCGAGTCAAAAGACAGAGGTTGAGGTACCTGTTTTTCAGAGATTGGAGTGGGGGAAGGGAGGAGGAAAAGGGGACACAAATAGGAAATTAAGCTTCCACCTTTGATTTCCTCTCATGATATTGCATGACCCAATAATTAGGAGGCAGCATATGTGCTTCCTTCCTCCTTACCCCCCCTCTTCCCCCTCCCCCCCCAATCCCAAACACTATTTAAAAAAAGAAAAAAAAATTTCTAGCGCCTTATTCAGGCTTAATCACAGGTTTGCTTTTTGCAAATTTGCAGGTCTGCAAGCTTTATAAGACCCACAATACAACTGTATCCAAAACTATTTCACTATAGGGTCTTTTTTTTTTTTTTCTGGTTTACAATAGAAAGAAAAGTGGTTTATCAGATCCTTTCCATCCTGATAGAACAGCAGTTCAATGGATAGATCAATAATTCAACATGACAACTAACATCTTTTATGTCTCCAATCAAGGCAAAAACCTCCCTGATATTACTCACAGCCAAGTGGACAGGCTCTACCTCTGTTTAGAAATCAGAAATCCTTCTTATTGAGTTATTTTAACTTATTATGACTTGAAACATTTTTAACATATATATCGGTGGAAATGATGAATTTTTAATAAATCTTTAAAAAATGACATTTGGGAATCATGAATTTTTCCATTCCTATTAATACTTATATCCTGCTCACTGCGACCATATTTTTTTCCAACATTATTACTAGATTTGAGAGTTATTCATATAAATGTCAGCTCTCAGGAAGCAGCTAAACAGAGAAACAATAGACAGCATTGCTCCTCTAGGATAAAAATTCTGATGTATATCTGAAGTTGAGCCAAGGGACTAGTTGGGAGTACCTGAAGCACCAGGACACAGTCATCACTCATAAGAGCAATGAAAAGTCAATTTGGGGGCCAGTCTCAAGGCCCTCTTGTCTTGAGTTAAGAGTCTCCTCTCTCTTCATATGATCTGAAAGGATTTGGCCCTTAGAGAGACTACTATCTCCAAGAAAGTGCTAAGCTTCCCCAGGGAGAATCCTGCCTCAGAAGAAAGCGAAATCAGAGCTCTTGAGATAAATAATACCCAGAAGAGTGGGAGATCATGGACTCCAAGGGAGATTTCATGGAAAAAAATCAAGGTCACAAAGTACTAAATCAGGGACCTAGGAAAATTCCTACCCTGGAATAATCTATCTTTCTTCTCTATCTCCTGCAGGAATTGGTTTTTCAAACAATGAACACAAGAGAAAAAGGGAATGGGAAAAGATGTACCAGACAGTAACATTAAAACTGTTTAGAAGATGGAACACTCAGAATGGGTACTTTAGAAGATTTAATACCATGAAGAATATAGAAACTAAAGAACAAATAAATAAATTGAGGGGCCATGAATCAAAGAATAAAAGTCTAGAACAGACAGAAAGAGAAGAGAAATCACAAAGAGAACAAGGGAATGTAGTAATTTTTTGAAGAAAAAGGTGCAAAAAATAAAAATTTTAAAACCAACAAGCAAAATAAATTGGAGGGGAGGCGATGAAGGAGGATTTGACTTGACTACTTAACAGAAAGAGAGAGGGGAAGAATTAGATAACTAGATAAAGCAAAGAAAAAAATTAAACTAAAAATTAAACTTCACCAAAATTCGAAAACATGAGGCATGGAAAGGACTGAGCAACAAATGGAAAAATAAATGGAAGAGTTGGTAATAAATAGGGCTGCCTTAAAGAAGATTAAACACAAATATAAAAGACAAAACAATCTTTACAGAGGGGAAGAGGGGGAAAAAAAGTCTTAGTTCAGAAGTTCCTTCCCTGGTTTGTCTCTCTTTTCACTGCCCAAATCAGCATACCACGGATTCTTGTTCCCCTTTGCCTCAGAAGAAGAAAATTTTCTAGGCTTCAATGGCCTGTATTTGGGCAGTAGAATGGCAAGAAACTCCAGGAAAGAGGATGAAGGATTACAGAATAGTTCATTGCTCAAAATGGAAAAATGGGCAAGCTTTCTCCAGTCATAGAAGTTGGAATCAGTAAAAAGAGAAACAGTGGCTCAGAGATCAGATAAGGCAAGCCCCAAACCTTTTTATGCAGTTATAAAAACACTAGTTTTGTTTTTAAGGGCAATTAGGATTAGACTTGGGATCATCAATTAAATCTGAATGTTATTAATAAGGGAAAAAGCCCAGAAAAGTGACCTGTTCAAGATCACAGGGAGTAAATGCAATCCAGCCAAGATTCAAATCCAAGACTACAAAGCCAACATGTTTCCCAATACACCAAAAATTGATGTATCCAAGCACAAATACCAAACTTCACTTTTTCAGAGTTTGGGCTTTGAAAAAAATTCATGAAACACTGAAATTCCATGAAGACGATTCCAAACACAAAAGATCAATTTCCCATATAAATCAGAGGCAATACTCACACCAAGAGAAATAGTCATGAGACTGAGATTCAATAGCCTAGACCCACTTAAAACAACAATTTTTTGAATAACAATAACAAAAAATAAAATAGCTAGCTAGCATTTATATAGTGCTTTAAGATTTGTGATGCATTTTACAAGCATTATCTTATTTGATATTTACAATCATCTTAGAGATGAGGAACTTGAGGCAGACAGAACAAAATTAACTTTTCCTGGGTCACATAGGCAATATCTACCATATGGTAGCTTTTAGCTTTTACCTCATTTTGCTCAAGAAGTCTCTTCTTACTTTAATGAAGAAAAACTGGGGGAATTATAAGGGAAAGAAATGAAGCAGAATAAGATCTCTGAAAATACTTAGATTGTAGATCTCCCTGGGTCAGAAATAATACTATTTAGAATATACAAAATATTTTTTCCCTTCCTAAATCTTTCATATTATGATGCCAATATTATAGAATTACAGAATGTCCCAGTTGAAAAGCACCTTAAAAATCATCTACAAACAATAGAATCTTGAATAGGATCCCCTATATAACTCCCCTGATGAACACACCAGTCTGTACTAGAAGACCTCTAATCAAGGGGAACTCACCATCTCTCAGTAGTAACAACAGTAACAATAATGGTAATGGTTTTTATGGTTCATAAAGCATTTTATACAATTATCTTATTTGATCCTCATAAAAGCCCTATTAAAATAGTTCCTATTATTATACTAATTTTACTGGAAAAGAAACTGAGCTAGTAAGTATGAGATTCAAGATTCAAACTTTGTTCTTCCTGATTCTAAGCCCTGAACATTCTTTGTCCTTATGCACAATGAAGCTTCCCCTTCCCAAAGCTACCCTTCCAACGTGGGATACCTCTAACACTATCTGGGCTCTCACCCAGGATCTGCTTCTGGCTCCTGTTACAATGGCTAGTGTTAGGATTACCTGATCTAAGTCTGTAAGGAACCTAAGAGTTCCCCAAAGCCCAGACAGATTAAGTGACCAAAAACCTGAATTTGAACAAAGATCCATTCTGTGACTGCTCCTTTAAATACCACAAGGCTTTAAAATGCTTTATTGAAGAACTCCCCTAGGTGGTGGTCCCTAGGTGGAGCTGTGGACAACACTGTATTTGGTGATTATTTATAATTGGACTTCCCTAGATGACCACTAGGTGGAGTGGTGAGCACCACTCTACTTGGGTGATTATAATCGTTCTTCCCTAGGTGACCACTAGGTGAAGTAGTGGGCACCACTGTACTTGATTATAATCGGACTTCCCCCTAGGTGACCAGTAGGTGGAGCAGTAGCCACTATTGTACTTTAAAGTTAGGAAGACTTGACTTTGAATCCAACCTCGGAAACTTCCTAACTATTTGACTCTGGGCAAATTCATTTAATCTCTCAGATTTGTTTTCTCCTATGGTAAAACGAGTTCATAATAGCACCAATCTCACCAGATTGTTGCAAGGATCAAATAAGATAGCAGGGAAAGTGCTTAGCTTTCCTTAAAACAAAAAATGCTATTATTTTTATCCACTTTAAGCCAATGATCCAATCCTGCAATTAGCTAGTGAAGTGTTTTAATTCCTTTAAAGATGGAGAATCTGAGACACGGAAAAGTTAAGTAAATTAGTAGTAAATTAACTACAGGTCAAAACCCAAAGCCCTCTAACTTGTAGGCTTGTGCTCTCTCTGCAGGGCTCCACTCACTGTGGATTTCATTAGCCATTTTACTGACATGATTATTCTACAAAGTCTAGAATATCAGGACCAAAGGAGAATTTTTCTTTTTTCTCATTAAAATGTCACACTTAGATTGAAGCTCAACATGTTCTGAGTGGTAGAAAGCCATTCCTTTTTTCTTGTTTGGTATCCATAGAAAGCTGAGTCCTCCTGGACTTTCTCTAAATTCCATATTCATCTGTAAATCTCACATGTTTACTTTTACACTGAGTTTCACAAGATGATCCTTAGTTTCTGGATCACTTCTTACCATACAGTGTTTATATCAATAAAAGCTTTATTTTGAAAGCAAAAGAGCTATGTTTTGATCCAAGGTTGGAAAGAGTTGTTTGTTTTTACTCATTTTCCCACATTAAAAAAAAAAAATGATACTGCATGGATCACAATATCTGCCAGACCCCTGACAAGACGAATTAACACATACACGCATATCTATATTTCATTATTGTAGACACACAGATGTTCAGAAACCTCTACTAGTAAAATGTAACTTCCGAGAAGTTAGGGGTCATTTTGTTTTTGCAGCCCTAATATCTAAGGCAAGGAGCTGAGACATAATAGGCACTTATACACTTACTGAATTTTTAAAAATTGTTTTCTGTTTGACAATAGGGAACTCCAGAAAACAAGAGAGTGAAAATAATCTTATGTAATTTAAAAAAGAGAGAGATAAAGACCCTCAACTTGGAACTGGAAAAATCTACATGCCATATTCATCACTTAGTACTTCTAGGACTTAAGTCAAGTCACTTTGTGCCTCAGTTTACTCATTCATAAAATGGGGAAAATAACACTTGCATTAGCTACTTTCACTTAGTTGTAGAGATCAAGTGAGATAACACAGGATAAATATTTTGTAATTGGAAAGTTCTACATAAATGTGGATGTTATAATTTTAAAAGTGACTTCTGCTCACTAAAATGCCAGACACATCCTACCTTTACTACCTTGGGGAAATAATTTAACTACCTTGGGGAAATAATTTAACTACCTTGGACTTCAGTTTCCCCATTTGCAAGATTAAGGATTTATACCAGATAATCTATAACATTCCTTTTAGCTCTTAATTAAGGCAGCAAAATAATCAAATTGTATGTGGCACCCACAACTTTGGCACAATGTCTTTTCAAGGAGAAACTCAAGTTTTTGTGGAATAAGAGGAGCTGGTGAATATAGATATTCCCAGAAATCCCAAATCAAAGTGAGAAGATTTGAGAATTCTCAGAAGTCACCTATCTAGTGACCTGAACAAGAACTGTCTCTATGACAATCCCAACAAAGTTCCAGCTCTTAGGAAATTTTTCATGGAGCCTAACTAAACTCACCTCTTTGTAATCTCAACATCTACTCCTGGATTTCCCCTCTGGGGCCAAGGAGAATAAATCTAATTTTTGACTTATGACATCTCTTCAAAATTGTTAAAGCTAACTTCAAATTGCCAACCACCTTCCAAATCCATTCCCTCAATCTTTTATTCTTCTTCAAGATATTCATCTCCATTTCCTTTACAGAATCTTCATAGGGCAAAAATTCAAGATCCTAACCACCTAAAGTTCCCTTCTCTGGATACTGTCCAGCCTACCAATATGTTCCTAAAATCTAATATCCAGAAATGAACAAAGTGAGACCGGGTACCACCTCCAAGTTGGAGGAGAGCCAACTGGAGAAATCCTTGCTCCCCTTTCTCCAGTGACAGCAGCAAATCAGAAGTTAACAAATCCTGTTCACTCCACGGTATGATTACTACCAGTTTCTGAATTCACAGGAAAGAGAAGGCACCTACCTCACTCACCAACTGATCAATGGCCATTCTGCCTGAATCAGAGGATATCTCAGAAGCCAAGCATCAATGAGTGAGGCAATGACTAATGGCTCTATTGCAAGACACCCTTTAGTCATTCACTAAGGTACAAATTTTTTGTGAAAGAGCTGCCTGAGCCTGAGTCAGGAAGACAAAAGCACTAGAGCCACAGACTTGAACAGGTTCTCTTTCCCCTAATTGCTAAGCCACCATTTAAACTCTTCCAACCCCCATGCATCTGTTTTTGGTTGTGGTCATAATGAGAGAATCTTTAGATCATTTAATGAAATTGGAATCTTTAACCAAAGGTTTATAAAAACTTCATCCCCTAAAGTCCTGCTCAGTCAACTGGACAATCTCCTAAATCCAGTTTGGGACACTGATGACAACCAGCTGTCTATACCACTGACAGTAACATTTACAAATAATGTCATGGGATTTAAGAAAGCCATAGGAGAACAGGCTTCATAATTCTAAGGTAGCTTTGATAATTGAGGGAGTCAAAGCTTTCATGTTATGGCTAGTAATGGGACTGAGAAATATAAAATCTTGCTCAATGTGACACAAAGAGTGTGATGGAAAGGAAAAAGTGCTGACTTTGGAATAATGGAACCTAGGTCTCTTATTTATATAGCCCAATGTGGGCAAGTAAAACAAAAGAATCAGACTTGATTAGACTCTTATGATCCTTTAAGCGGTAGGTTGATGACTCTGCATCCCTCATCTAATATTCTTCAATGCAGAATATCCATTCATATACATTTAACATTTCTTTTTCTGCCAATTTTGAAGAAAGAGAAATCATAGAAGAAAAAACAATTTCAGAATTGGAGGGGGCTTCAGTCCAATTCATTGTTGAAAACTTCCTCTCTACAATATACCTGGTAAGTGATCAATCAATCAATAAACATTTACTAAGCATCTCACTATGTACCAGACACTGTATACACTAAGGGCTGAGGATACAAAGAAAAGTAAAAGACACACGGTTATAATTGAATGGGAAAGACAACACGCAAATAAGTGCACAAAAAAAGCTTTACATAAGATAAATTGAAAACAATCAATGCAGTGAAGGCATTAGAATGAAGAGGAGTTAGGAAAAGCTTTCTGTAGTGAGTGAGATTTTAGCTGCGACTTAAAGGAAGCCAGGAGGCCGAGATGACAGATAGCATGTCATGGAGAACAGATATTAGTGAAATGTCCAGAGTCAGGGAGATGGAATATCTTATTTAAAGAAAAACAAGAAGGCTGCTGTCCCTGAATTTCAGAGTATATAGAGGATCTGGAAAGGTGAGAAAGGGATGGGCAGGTTATGGAAGACTTTGAACACCAAAAAGAGGATTTTATATTTGATCCTGGAGGTGACAGGCACCCACTGGAGTTTAATGAATGGTAAGTAACATGTTCAAAGCTGTGCTTTAGGAAGATTACTAAGCTGGGTGAAGGATGGATTGGAGAGGAGAGAGACTGTGGCTAAGAAGCCAATGAGCAATAATCCAGATATGAGATGAGAGTTTAATGTTTTTCTTTAATTGTTTTTTTCAGTCATATTCAACTCTTCATGACCCTATTTGGAGTTCACTTGGAAGAGATATTGGATTTAAATGAGGGAGAGCTATTGCAAAGACACCAGCTTCATTTTCTCCTCCAGAGTCATCTGGGTCCAGTGGCCAGACAGAAATCAGACTGAGTGGAGATGTTCTGGAAGCAGTGAAAGATCAAAATTAACAAGTTAAGAGCCTAAGTGACTGTATGGTGGGATCCTGATGTTTTGGAAGGGGACAAGGTTTGGGGGGGGGGGGGCGAGATGAGTTCAATTTTGGACATGGTGAGTCTTAGATATCTAAGGCACTCAATTTGAGAAATCTAACATAGTTGGAGACACAAGTCTTTCAGCCTTTACTAGATGATCTTCAATGAGGAAGAAGCTTCAATTAGTTTCTCCTTTATAAACTAATCTAAAAGGCAGTCCAAATCCATTTTTGGATAACAATAGATTTTAAGTCCAAATGTAATCTCTTTTTTATTTTGATTAATCAGTGTGGGGAAAATGAGAAGAATCTCAGAGAACATGTCAAAAGTTCCATCACTTACTGTGTGACCCTGGGAACTGCATATCACCGTGACTCAGTTTGCTCACCCATTAAAATAAAAGAGAGGGACCAGATGCTTTGATTCTGGGGGTCCTTTTGGCCTTTACAAAGCAAATCCTTCTGCTTTTCTTCACTCCAAAAGACCTTCTCATTCAAACACTTGATTGTTTAGAGAAATATTGGATAAATTCTTTTTAAAAATTTAGGAATTGTGAGATTTTTAGGGTTGAAAAGACCTTAAGAAGTGCATCGACCCAGCTAGCCCATTTTTTATTTATATATGAGGAACTAGAGGTCCAGAATGGAGAAATGTTCATTCATGTAGTAAAGTAGCAGAACTAGGTCCAAAGCCCAGGTCCTCTAGCCTCAGGCCTAACACACTTTCCATTACACATCTGACTTCATAAATTCATTGCAAACTGTACATCATGCTTTTCCACATGATTTAAATTTTGTGCTAAAGAACAGATTCTTCCCTCACATCTTTGGACTTGTGCATTGGTAGGGCTTTGGGAAAACTCAATGTTCTTCTCAATATCAGATATTTTTGGAAATTCAGGAGAGAATTCCCCCAATCCTGGGCTTGGGCTGGGGGGGGGGGGGGGGGGGGGGGAGAGGGGAAGGGGAGGAAGGAAGGAAGAGAGAAAAGAATTGTCTGTTCAAGGAGAATGTAATTCAAATCAAGTTAAAAAGAAGTTTGGTCATGAGCCAGCATGGCCCATACTGGGAAGGACCCTGGATTTGGGGACAAGGACAAGATCAAATCCTCACTATGCGATTTATTACTCCTGTGACCTTGGATAATTCATTTCACATTGCTGAGTCTGTGTGATCTTTAAGGCTCATAAACTTAGAGATTTGGAGCTGAGGAAAATTTTGGAAATCATTTAATAAATAATCCCCTCATTTTATAGATAAAAGATCAAACCCGGAGACTTAGAGTAGAAAGAACATTGTATTTCGAATTAAAAAGCCAGCAATCTAGTCTCAGCTCTGATGCTCACTTACTCTGCCGCTTAAGACTCTGAGCAAGTTATTACACTAATAAGTTATACTGGCTTCAGTTTTCCTTTTTGTTAAAAGGAAAAATAATATACTGGCCTGTTTCCTTTTCAGTTAAATGGAAAAGTAATATAATGACCTCAGTTTCCTTTTCAGTTAAATGGAAAAATAATATTTATATAATGGCTTCAGTTTGCTTTGTTAAATGAAAAAATAATATGCTGCCCTAAGTTTCCTTTTCTGTTAATTGAAAAAATAATATTTCATGCCATCTATATCTCAAAATTGTTGGGGATTCTTTGGGCAAAGGAAGTAGTATAGAATTTGAAATATTGTTCCATTAATTTTTGAGAGGCAAAGCAGTATCAGTGGATAGACTACTGACCTGAGGAAAGAATACAATCTCAGTTAGCTACTATTCATGGGACCCTAGTCAGGTTATCTAGCAGCTCAGAATCAAGGTTGGCACATCTGTAAACTACAGTAGACTAAGCTACAGTAAACTATTTGTAGACTGCTATGTGTCTTCTAGAAACTGGGTGAAAAAAGAACACTCTCAATCATAGGACTATTAAGTAGTACAACCATATTATTATAATCCTATTTAGAGTATGCATTAAAACAACATATTCAACAACTTTTCAAATATGATTTTAATGGATCTTTCCCATTTGTCTTTCATTTAAAAATGAAGGCTTTTACTGAAGATTCGCTGTACTTTTAAAATATGAAATTTAAGTAAAATTCATCATTCAAGCTCATATTCCCAGTCTAATTCATTCATTACAGTAAAGCCAAGTTGTGAGCCAAGGTAGAAGCTTCTGACATAAAAAATACATATTTGATTCTTAAATTCTATAAATTTCCCAGTGCTCAACTTCTGCCCCAATTCAGATACACTGGCTTTAGCTATAATATGGTAAGATATGGAAAGGGGAATTTGTTAAGCACCTACTTACTAGATGCCAGGCACTGTGCTGAACATTCTACAAATATTTCCTTATTTGATCCTTATTTGAACCCCATGAGGAAGATACAATTGTCATTCCAGTTTTTCAATTGAAGAATTTCAGATTAAGAGGTGAAATGAATTATCCAGGATCATCTAGCTCTTGTGTCTAAGACAGGATATGAACTCAGGTTTTCCTGACTCCAGGCCCAGTGTTCTATGGTGCCACCTAACTGCCTCATGAGAAAAGGTAAGAACATGAATGTAATAAAATAAAAAAAATTAAAAAAATTAAAAACACTGGAGGTTAAACAATTAATGAAAATTCTAATTACCACTTGAAGAACTATTCTTTAAATCCATGAAATATATGGGAGCGTATTAAGATTGGGGAATAATCACAGTATTCAAATTTGGACTGAATTTTTATTTCAGATCCCTTTCTCCTAACTAATCAGGTGTTTTGGCTGGAGAGAAGAATGCTTGTATGCTTGTAGTTGCTCACAGACCAGTACACAGTACAGAGATTAGTAAACATGGTCTTCCCTAGATCATACCATCTTGGAAGAACCAAAAACTTACATATCCCCAGAACTATCTCTGAAAACAGCTGAACAAAAATCTGAAGCTTAGGACAGCAATCCGTCCACTTGGGAAGCATAGAGCCAACAGTCAAGAAATAGGCTGGAAAACAAGCCAACAGAAAAAAAAAATTTCTCACCACAAATAGTTACTACAGTGATGAGAAAGATCAAAACACATACTCAAAGAAGACAACAAAGTCAAAATTCCTATATCGAAAGTTTCAAAGAGAAATATAAATTGGTTCTCAGGCCATGGAAAAGGCCAAAAAGGAATTTAAAAATCAAATGAGAGATGTAACGAAAAACTTGATTAGAGAAATGAGTGGTGTAAAAAAAAAATCATGAAAAAACAATCAATGGTTTGGTAAAGGAGGCACCAAAAAACACTGAAGAAAATAACACCTTATAAAATATGACAGGCTGAATAGTAAAAGCAGCACAAAAATCCAACGAAGAGAAGAATACCTTGAAAAGCATAATTGGTCAAATTTTAAAATGTATGCAAAAAATCCACTGAAGAAAAGAACCTTTAAAAGTAGAATAAGTCAAATGTTAAAGAAGATACAAAAACACACTGAAGAAAGCAATCCCTTAGGGGTCCTCAAACTACAGCCCAGCAGCAGTTGAGGGTGTTTATCCCCCTCATCCAGGGCTATGAAAGTTTATTTATTTAAAGGCCCACAAAACAAAGTTTTTGTTTTTACTATAGTCCGGCCATCCAACAGTCTGAGGAAGAGTGAACTGGCCCCCTATTTAAAAAGTTTGAGGATCCCTGCCTTAAAGGTTAGAATTGAGGCAAGTAGAAGCTAATGACTCTATGAGACATCAAGAAACAATCAAACAAAACAAAAGAATGGACAAAATAGAAAAAAATGTGAAATACTCACTGGAAAAACAACTGATCTGGAAAATAGAACAAGGAAAGATAATTTGAGAATTACTGCACTATCTTGAAAGTCATGTAAAAAAAAAAAAAAAGAAGAAGAAGAAGAAAGAAATTATCAAGGAAAACTTCCCTGATTTTCTAGAATCAAAGAATAAAATAGACATTTCAAGAATCCACCAATCACCTCCTGAAATGAAAACTCTTAGATTATAACCAAATTCCATACTCCCCACCATCAAGGAGAAAATATTGCAAGTAGCCAAAATGAAACAATTTGAAGTCATAATCAAATATAACACAAAATTTAGCAGCTTTGATGTTAAAAGATCTAAAGGCTTGGAATATAATATCCTAAAGGGCAAAAGAGTTACGATTACAACCAAGAAACACCTACCTACCAAAACTGAGTATTATCCTTCAGGAGATATATGGAGATTCAGTGAAATAGAGGAATTCAAATACAAAACTCAGAAGAAGCATACAAAGATAAAAAGGAAAAAGAAATCAAAAGGGATCCAATAAAATTGTTTTTATTCTGACATGGAAAAATGATACTTATAACTCAAAAAATTTATTATTAAAGCAAGTTAGGAGTATACATAGAGAAAAAAACAGAAGTATAAGCTGAATGTGATGGTATGATTATCTAAAAAAATAAAATTAAGGGATGAGAAAGAAGAATGCACTGGGAGAAGTGGAAAGGGAGAAATAGAATGGATATATTATCTAACATAAAAAAAAGTTCGGAAAGAGATTTTATTGTGGAGAGGCAAATGGGGGAGAGTGAAGAAGAGCATTTGAACCTTATTCTCATCAAAATTGGCTCAAAGAGGGAATAAGTTGACCATAGAAATCCACCAGAAAAGTAGAAGAGGCAAGAGAGGGGCAAAATGTAGGAGGAGGTAGCGGGGAAAAGGAGTTTGGAGGAGGTAAAAGTCAGAGGAATATATTCCATATCCAAATCCAGCACGTGTGGGTTGCCTTGAAGCTTTGGAAAATCTCAATTTATTTTTGAACCTCCAGATCATCTTATGATCTCTTAGGGTAGATGTCCAGTGCTTCCTCCAATTTATGCCCCCCATGGTTGATACGTCATTTGGCCCTCAAAGAGTAAGATCTATCAACCAATGAGATTCTGTATTTTACTATGCCTGTTTTGCATATTTGGGTATCAATTCCTATACAAAGTCCCAAAGGAAGGGAGTCATGAGGAAGATCTAAGGTCCATTTCACTAGAGGGGATGATGGACCCAAGAATTCTGTCTCAGCCTCTTATAGTAGATTCGACAATTTTAATCCCCACATAGTATATATATACATGGACATTTATACATATACAGTGTATCAAGTCAATGTAGAGCTATGAAAATTTAACAGATACCATGTATCTTTCTATATTTTAAAATGCAGATCCATGTGTATATGTATCATCATAATATTCTATTCTATCAAATGGTCACTACTTGCAATTAAAAATCTACTTTTACAAATTCAGAAAGTTAAAAAAAATAAAAATAGTAGTAATTCATGAATACTTATGATAATGCTAAGAAGACCTTGGGAAGAAGGGTTTTTCCACTATTTACCAAGTTTCCCAGGTTGGACAAAATGATGAGTCACAAAGATAAAATCTCAAAACTTCCAGAATCATTCATGGATATGCAGCGAGGAAGAAGGAGAGCTTAGCCTGTGGCCATGACTGTGGATATCTTTTCCCAAATTATTGAGAATGTCCTTCCCATTCTATATCAGTTGGAACTCCTACCCATCTACTGAAAGCCCAACACAAACACTATCATCTCCCCGAAGAAGACTTCCTTGATAAGTTCCTTTCAAGATTTAGCCTGCCAGCTAAGGACATCCCTCAACCTCATGGGGTGCTCCCTTTCCACTGAGTAATTGTGAGTTCCCCTGAGGAACTTGTCTTTCATATGCTCTCCTGTTGGAATTTTTACAAACTGCTAACTCATTAGAGTTGATAGATTATTGATCTGATCTTACAAGAAGATGTTTTGGGCCAGAACCTGAAACAAGGTACTAAGTAGAACTAATTGATACAATGTTTGTGTTCACACCTTTACTCATTGGAGTTCACAAGTATGGGAAAGTCACAAAGTAAACTTTGTAACTTTGTGAATTCACACTACCCCTGAATCACTCTTCACCGGCATATATATGACTCTTCTGAGAGAATGGGATTATGGGTTTTCTCCCATAGTGCTCTCTGGCCCCAAGAGCTTTAAGGGAGGTGTGAATTCAGATATCTCATACTAAACTCTGAAATTTCCCAAACATGTGAACTCCAAGGAGTAAAGGTGTGAACACAAGCATTGTATCAATTAGTTCTACTTAGTACCTTGTTTCAGGTTCTGGCCCAAAACATCTTCTTGTAAGATCAGATCAATAATCTATCAACTCAAATGAGTTAGCAGTTTGTAAAGATTCCAACACTCTCCCACTCTATTTGATCTTCACCATTCCCAGTGTCTATCGTACTTCTTCATTTTGTCTCTAACCTCTTCCCTAAACAAATCTACCTTTTGCCAAAGAGCATGGCCACTGTGCATTCTGCACATGACCAACCCAACTTTGGGGCCCATCATCATCTGGTGTCTACATTAACTATATCATTTTGCTTCTCAAACCACATCAATAGTATTTAACATAGTACACAATGCCACAGGAATTAAAGGAACCTTGGTGATCACAGAAAGAACTTGCTCTGCCTCCAATAAGTGGTCATCCAGCCTGTACTAGGAGGCCTCCACTGAGGTCAAATCCACTTCCTTTGGAGACAACCCACTTTGCTTTGGATAGCTCTAATTATTAGGAAGTATTCCCCTCGCCTCAGGCCTAAAACTTCCTCTCATCCTCCCTACTTTTGCCCTTTGGGGCCAAACAGAACAAACCCAATGCTGGTCCAAAGAACAGACTTACACAGACCGCAAGTCAATTACCCAGCCTGCCCCTTGTCTTCTCTTTTCCATGCGGAACATCCCAATGGCCTTCATAACCATATCACCACAATGGCCACAGCCTAAGCAGTAGAACACTCAAGAAATAGTCACTGAAGGCATTAATGAATTACCATAGAAGGAATAATGAATGAAAGCAAAGATTTTTCTTCTGGGTTTTAGAAAGATGTTTACCCCAAGAATCTCCTACATACTTCAGACATACTAAACAAAGGAGCAAAACCAAGTCTTCGTCGCAATTAATATTCATCAAGCACCCACAGGCAAAATGGCTAAGGAAGAGTCCCTGTTGCTTTGAAGAACAGAGAAAATGTGTTGGACCTCCTGGAGTGTAAATTCTGGAACTAATGATCCATCCAGGACCAAGATAAAGGTTAGAGGGAACCCAAATTTCCCTACAGAGAGAGTCTCCCTTTCTTTTAAGATACTCCTTCCAGGCATACCTTTCCAACAGTCCCTTCAGGGCATGAACCAAGTTAGGACCTTTTAAAGCGGCTCAGCTCAATTACTACATCCTCAGTTTTAATCATTGAACTACTAGCAGGCTGTCTTTTTGGTAACTTTCTCCTGTGAGACAGAGAACTGTTTGTCCATTTCATGTCCAGACTTCTATATCCTGAATTTTCTCAAAGAATCCTGAATTGTAGTCAGAAGATCTCAGTTTGTATCCTGGCAAGGAGAGTGAGGGTGGAGCAATTAATAGGACATCCTTCCCAAATAATTTCTACTTCCTCTGATTAAAGAGTTCAAGGTTTCAAATGAATCGACTGAAACTTCACCAGCATTCTGTGAAATGTCATCCTACCTTCATGATGAAACTATCTTAACAACTTAGATGCAATTTTAAGCATGATAAATATAACAGACAAATTAAAACATAATACTTGAGATAGAAAATGAGAGCCAAAGAAATGTGGTACATTCTGCTGGCTTCTCCCTCTGTCACCATTTTACCCTTGAGAAGCTAATGCGTGGGGGAATATGCTAGGATCATAGGCTAATAAATTTAGAACTAGACAGATTTTAGAAGCATTAGCCCACCCAATCTCATTTTGTAGACCAAAAAAGATAAACCAAATTTTCTCACAATCATATTATCAAAAAGTCAATTGGTTATTCAACAAGCATTTATTAAGCACCTGTAGGACCCTAAACCATAAGAATATAAAGAAAGGCACAAGCCAGATCCTGAAGCCTACTATGGCAGGCCCATGCTGGACGCTGAGGAGTCAGTTACAAGGAATGGAGCAATCATTTCTCTCAAGGAGTACATTCTAATTGAGGCAATAAGTAACAAAATCAGCATTCAACCAGGCTCTTCTGATCCCCTAATACAAGTATTTTTGAGAAAATTCAAAATATAAAAGTCTCAGACATGAAATCAGCCAAGAATTCTCCCAAAGGAATTTTTGATGTTAGAAAAGAATTTCAGTCAAGGTCTGAAATCATAATACTCTCTAGGGCATTAACATATATCGGGATCACTTGCCAACTGGGGAAAGGGGTGGGAGGAAGAGAGGGGCAAAATTCAAACACAAGGTTTTGTAGGGGTGAAGTCGAAAATTATCCATGTATGTATTTTGAAAATAAAAGGCTTTAATTAAAAGAAAGAAAAAAGTACTTCCAAGTTACCAAAACTTAAATTAAATTCAATTTAAATTTAAATATGACATGCTCCCCGTACCATTACACTTTACTAGCTAAATAAAATTCCCATTTCTCATATCAACATTATCACCTCTTATTATTATTATTTAAAGGTTTTGTTTTGTTTTTGTTTTGCTGAGGCAATTGAAGTTAAGTGACTTGCCCAGGGTCACACAGCTAAGAAGTATTAAATATCTGAGAACAGATTGAACTCAAGTCCTCCTGAATTCAGGGCTGGTGCTCTATCCACTGCACCACCTAGCTGCCCCTCTCCTATAAGTCTTTAACATGAAGCCAAGTTGTTAAAACTATTTTATCCCTAAACAAATTATTGCCCCTAAACATGTGTTCACAGACTTCTCCTTAAGGATGCCTTGCCTTACTTCTTGCTTTTTCATTAATAAAGGATAAGGCCCAATTCAATAGCTCTTGTAGGAAGTTGTAGGAAGGGAATTGGATTTCCTAAAACACTAAAATCCATAAAATTGTTCTAACACTTATTGGCCTTATGACTTGATGTGTGGCCATCCTATAGAAAGTTTATACACACATGGTCTGTCTCCCCAGCCATGTGAGAGAGGGCAAACCACGAGGCTTATCCTTTTTGAATCTCTAGCATCTACCACCATTGTTCAATAACAGTCTACTCCCCTCAGATGACTCCCCTCAGATCCAATGAATTCATTCTATCCCTTAGCCTCATTCCTCCTAGAAACCCAACAAGACATCAAAAAATACAAGGAACTGATATCTACGAGACTGGCAGGTTCTAATGAATACTTGCAAAATGGGCTATAAAGTAGGCAGGGGTAGATTGTGGAAATCAGAATGGAAGAGTTAAGCATGGATGGGTAAAACAATTAAAATTTTGCAGATTTACCAGCAAGAGAAGATTCCTGTCTCTCCTTATAAGGCAAAGACATCTTCTAAAGCAGGAAGTATGATAAAGAGCTTACACAACCTTCACATCTGCCACTTACAAAAAAAAAATCAGATTTATGTCTGCCTCTTTCCTATTTCTCATTTGAGGAAGGTCATTAGAAAGGCAGCAATAAATCAATTCTAGCTTCATTTGGATTCTTGTGTCTTATTATGTTTTCAAATAGTTTCCTCATCACCCAAGTTGGCATCCCTCTCTCCAAAAAAGACAATGTCATGATTTTCAAAGCTCCTCAAAAATATGACAATATATTATGAAAGGGATGTTTCCTTTGGAAGGGACACAACAATCACTATGAGGCAACATGGTCCATTAAAAACCACTCATGGCAGACTAACCTCATTTCCTTTTGAGGTGGTATATCAAGGGAATGCCAGAGACCTAGAACAATGGCATTTCACAGGATGCAATTTCCCATGATATCCTTATAAATGAGATGCAAAAATGTAAGCTGATGGGAGAAGAGATTGAAGTAGAAGTAAAATTGTATTATTCTGTATACCCTTTTATTAAATTCCTTGCATTTATATTATATCCCCTGTCCCTCACAGAGGGGAATGCAACTTTTTAAGGTACGAACTTTTTTGTTACACCTTTGCATCTCCAGGGCATCCTAGCATATTGTTATAGGTCTCATAAGTGTTTGAAGGGAACTGCACAGATCCAAACAAGCCCATTTATTCTCTGATTATATATACCATTTTATGGTAGAATGAGTGTCACAGATTTCTGTGCTTGACTCAGTTTTCTTCAACATTTTTATCAAGAGATGAGATAATGATGGTGACAGATTGTGTGTTCTCCAAAAAAAAAAAAAAAAAGATAACCCAAAGCTAGGGGACATCTCAAACATGTTAACTAACAAAGCTGTAATTCAAAAAACTTTCAACAAGACAAATAGATTAATAGTAAGAAGAAACACAAGAGAAAAATGTAAAGTCCAAAACATGGGTCCAAAAAATCAACTACACAACTACAAAAGGATAAGAAAGGTAGTTCCCTCAGGTCAGATAGAAATAGAGATTTTTGTGAGCTCACAATGAGTAAGCAATATAACATGGCAAAACATTCAACATGCTCTCTCTCTATTAATAGATGCTCACCATCCAGAACAAGGCAAGTTATTGGAATATATTTAAAGAACTTGTCACGGGATGGGATTCAAGTCGCTTTACTTGACACCAAAGTAAAAATCAGGAATTGCATAAGGGCATGTTTCAGACTGATATAAGATAAGATAAAAAAAAACTACCGACAATTAAAAAGGTCTAAAAGTAGAATGTTGTGTACATTTATCACTGAATTTCCTCCAATGGAAGCTGGAAAACTATCTACCCAGTATTTTTCTTTTCTTTTCAGGGATTGTTGTTCAATACTCAATACCTGAGTTCTATCCACTAGTCAAAAGGCACACACACACCAAGACCAGACATCAAAAAATGCTTCTTGTGTATTAAGTAGAATAGTATTTAAGTCACTGAACTACTTCCAATGGAAGCTGGAAAACTATCTATCCAGTGTTTTTATTGTTCAAGACAATTAAAGTTCTATCCATTGTGCCATTTGGCTGCCAAAAGGCACATACACACCAAGATGAGACATCAAAAAATACACCCTAGTGGATCAATGGAATAAGAAAACACATTTTGTTAGTATGTAGTTTTTTGCATATTATCTTCCCCATTAGCCTGAACAGGGATTGTTTTTCACGTTCCTTTGTATCCTCAGTGCCTAGCACTGTGCCTGACACATAGTAGGCATTTAAATGCTGACGACTTGACTAGACAATGAGAAAGGGATCAGCACATAAAAATCTTGAAAAGTTGAAGTTCCTTGTTACAGATAATCCTGAATCCTGGATACTAAGGGAAATAAAACCTATAATGGTGAGGATCAAGCTCTTTTTAAAAAATAAGGGGGCCAGCTAGAGGGTACAGTAGAGTCAGGAAGACCAAAGTTCAACTGTGGTCTCAGACACTTAGCACTTCCTAGCTATATGATCCTGTGTGCAATCCCAATTGCCTCAACAAAAAAGAAAAATAACGCAGACTCCAATTAAGTCTAGAAAGAGACAAATGTTCCAATTCTCTTAAGAAAGAGAATTACAAATACAGAGCAGAAAGGTGTTCCAGGAAAAATTTTATAACTCTCTAAATGGTCAGTAAACCTAGAAAAAAAGAAGAGACTCCAATTTGGCTTCACCAAAACAAAAACAAAAACAAACAAGAAAAATTAAGTTTCTTTGGTTGGAATTAAAGAAAGAACTGCAATCATAAAGGGGGTCATCTAGCCAGGATGTGTCAGAGGCTGGGCTTAAACCTGCGCTAGCTATCTAGCTATACTTTTTTTTTTTTAATGGCTAGCTACAATTGACTATGGAATGCATCTTTTCTGTTATATATGACTGGTATTTCTGACATAAAACATTATTAAGAGTTTCTGAATTTTACCTTACTGAGCCTCTGTTCCCCCACTCCCACCCTCACCCTACCTCATACAAACAGCAAACTGTCACCAAAGTGCACAGAGCACTGGATTTGGAATCAGGAAAAACTCATCTTCCTGAGTTCAAATCTAGCCTCAAGTACTTTCTAGTTGTGTGACATTGGGCAAGTAACTTAAACCTCGTTTGCCTCAATTTACTAATCTGTAAAATGAATTGAAGAGGGAAATGGCAAACCACTCCATTATCTTTGCAAAGAAAACCCCAAGTGGGGTTATAAAGAGTTAGACACAACTGAAAAATTACTGAATCCTCATACAGTCACAATAATATTAGACTAATCCAGACTTTCCACTTTTTCTACAATACCCTCTCTTCTAACTATGAATCTACATCTCCTCCCCACCTAACGCTTCTTTCCTAGTATCTTTCCATTAGAATTCCTTCTCCATATTAAACTCCTTGAAGGCAGGAACTGCTTTATTTCTGCCTTATTTGCAATTCTTAGCATTTAAGGGAGTACCTAGCTTAATAAATGCTTGTTGACAGGATTATACAGTGGAATCTTTTTTTCAATGGCAGCTTCAAGAAATTTTCATAGTAGTCTAAATATTTCCATATTATTCACAAAACATTAAAAGAACTGGAGCAGGCATCCTTAATCTGGAGGGTATAAAGTTTTTCCTCTAAATAATATTTTATTCCCCCCTCCATTACAATTTTTAATATTCTTTTTTTAAGTTTTGAGTTCCAAATTTTATCCCCTCTCCTGTCCTTTCCTGTCCCTTCTCTAAGACAGAAAGCAATCTGATATAGGTTGCTCATGTGCCATGATATAAAACATACTATATTAGTCTATATGAATTTTTTAATTTAAATATTAACTATATTTCAATATAGACAATTTGCTTTGGAATCTGAAGTGTTTTATTTTGTGCATAGTTCTAAGGAGACATCTATTGTAAGTTTTATAACTTACAAAAAGGTTAAGAAACCTGGGCAAAGGAGGTACCTGTAATGGACAAAAGAAATGAACAAAAATCCCAGAAGACATCTCAACCCCCCAATTCAAGGAAAAAGTATGGACTGCAAACCTCAAACCCACATATAGTGTCCTATTTATCTTAATAGCATGTTGCAGAATTTAGACCTGAAAAAGACTTCAGAAATCAGAGTCCTTTCAGTGTAAAGATGAAGGAGAAAGGAGGTGAAATGTTAGAGCTGAAAAAGGTCGAATAACTTGCCTGAATTCACACAGGTGTAAGCAGCATGATCAATATTTTCTACTTATTCACAGAGGCTGTGAAATACCCTAAAACCATAAGGAAGCTGCCAGGAGAAATTCCTTGGGCCCTAGACTGTAAGAAAAGCAGCATAGCATACTAAAGATTCTTGGTCTTTAAGTTCTCCTTGGTTTAGATTTGACTGGCCTGAAACTCAGGAAAGCCAGATTTTTTTTTATTGGTTCTTACTAGAGTGATGATTTCAGATACACTACTGAATTTCTCTGGGTCTGTCTTATCAACAGCAAAATGAACTTATCTCAATAATAAGCACTTATCTCAAAGAATTGTTGTAAGGAAACAAATAAGGTAATACCATCCAGGTGCTAGCACAGTGCAATAGTAGGTGCCAAATAAATGCAGGTTTCTTTCCCATGTTCTCTTTCCATCAGTAAAAAGAGATGGGACGAGGTTGGTCTATAATGCCTTTGGCAAGCTCAAGCAGTTTAAAAACGGACAATTTGGAGATGGAGAGGTTTTTTTGTTTTTTTGTTTTAAAGATAGGCAGTAATTTTTCCTTCCTACCAAGTTCCCTTTCCAGAAATTTACGTCCAGAAATGTGTTACCTTCAGTGACAAAGTGGTCCCAAATCAGTCCTGATCAGGCTCCAACTTCCCAAGAACCTAAGGATATTATTGGTGTCTTAACAGTAATAATAATAATGAGGATGATCACTCCCCTTTAGCTAGCCCTTTAGGGTTGTTTAAATACCCTACATGCTCTCTGGACCTGTGAGGCAGATGCTATTGGGATCCTCTCTCAGAGAATTTGGCCAGACTCGCACATCTACTCCTAAGCATGTGAGGTTGTAAGGTAGGATGCAAGCTCGATCCTGATTCTACTGTGGCCCCCAGCTGCCTCTGTGAGATTCTCCTCCAATCCAATCCAGAGGATTTCCCCAATCCTCATTTGGTCATATGGCGGAAAGGAGTTTGTTGATTATGGTGAAGCCTTCCACAGAAGATAACATCCTTACCAGTGGTATTCCACTGAAGAAGCAAAGAATTTTATGAGAAACTCTCAGACCCACTCAGCTCAGAGATTCAGCCAGTCACTAACCCAGGAAGATAGGTTTCCACATCAGCTAAAGGTCAAAGACCTCCCTTATGGGAGACTTCAAAGACAGTTAACCTTGGACTGTATCTGGTGTGTTCTGCCTGATAAAGAGCATCAAAATTTAGGGAGAATAGTGATGAGATGCCAAAAATTGAAAGGAAAGCAATCCTCAAGGTGAAGAACCCCAAGTTCATATCATATGAGGATTCTGGGAATGTGTTTAATCTGAAGTAGAGAAGAGTCATGGAGGCCATGACCTCCATCTTTGAATTTAGAAGGGGCTGTCAGGAAACAGACTTATTATGCTTGGCCCCAGCAATGAGTCCCTCCTCCCTAGAGATCTTTCAGCATAATTTTTCAAATGGGGACTGGGTTACATGGCCACTGAAGTCTCCTCCAGCTCTGAAATTCTCTGTCTAACTAAAGTGGATTTTTTTTTTTCCCTTCTGATTCTCTTCTCCATGTAAAACATAGATGCTTTTTCTCCAAACTTTCCTTGACCTTCTTCACTCCACTTCTTAATATTCACCCTTCTATAACCTTTCCTTCAGGCTAAATAAGCCCAGTTCCTTTCATCTTTGCTCAAAGATTCTATTTTATAACCCTTAATTATTTTCACTGTTTCTCTTCTGTGGAACCTTTCCAATTTCTCCAATTCTTTCTTCTATATAAAGCATAAAAGTAAATTATAAAGCCTCATTCACTAAAGAGTGAATAGTAAAGGAAAGCCATTTAAAAATTCTTGGGTCTCACCCTAAAGATGTCATGTTCATGTATGTTGTGTTTAATAGAAATACCAAACTCGTTCAATAATAAGTCTATGTGATCTTTAGCACCTTGTCCAGACAGTCTCAAATAGTGTCTATGCAAATTTCCCAAACAGTGTCTATGCAATTTTAAGTCAACAAGCATTTATGAAATACTTACTATATGCCAGGAATTGTGCTAAGGCTGGGTTTCAAAGAAAGGAAAAACAGAGTCCCCTGCTCCCAATTAGTCCAGTCATTATAATACAAGACACAACATGGAAATGACTCTGTACATACAAGATGTTATACTGTTTATTTATTCAATAACTGTTGTCTCATCCTGGTATGTATGAATGATGACCGAGTTCCGGCTTCCAAATCCCGGCTCTGGCACTTACTTAGCTGTGTGGCCCTGAGCAAATCATTTATTTTCCCATAGCCTCAGTTTCCTTATCTGTAAAAATAGCAACTATCTTAACAAGCTTGTAGTGAGGATCAAATGAAATAAGATATGAAAAGTGCTCTGCAAACTTTCAAGCTCATTATAAATACTTTTATTATTCTTAAAAAGCTATACCAAATGATTCCAATTCCAATGGACTTGTGGTGAAGAGAGCTACCTCCATCCAGAATGTGGACCCCAGCATAGTATTTGCACCTTTTTTGTTGTTTGCTTGCTTTTTTTCCTTCTTTTTTTTTCTTTTTTGAACATGTATAGAAGAATTGCACATATACATTGGATTGTTTGCTGTCTAGAAGAGGGAGTGGGGAGAAGAAAGGAAGAAAAATTTGGAACACAAGGTTTCGCAAAGTGAATGTTGAAAATTATCTTTGCATGTATTTCAAAAATTAAAAGTTATAGTTAAAATTTTTTAAATGTACAAACTAAAAAAAAAAAATCTATACCAAAGAAATACAATATCTGGTTCTACAAAGTCTGAAAAGCTTTCAACATAGGTCCAGAAATGATTCCATCAATTAAGTATTGGTCATCACATTTATTAAATGTTTAGTATGTGATAAGAACTGGTGATACAAAAGGGCAAAATAACAGTCCCTGTTTTCAAGGAGTTTAATATCCTTTAAAAAAAAAAAAAAAGCAAAGAGTCAACTTAAGGTACATAGAGAAGATGGAACTGTGTTTTGTCATATAAGAACCTAATTTTAAAAAATAATAGTTGATTCATATAATATGTATGTGCATATGTATGTATAATAATATAATTAAGATTTGCAGTGTTTTTATATAATCAAATCAATGGCACCATAACTACAGGAAAAGATTCCTACATCTTACTCACCTGGACACTTTACATGGAAAACAAAAATACCCCAGCAAGGCCATTACTTCCTCTTTGAGTTGTAGAAACAAAAGCTTTCTGAAAAAGCTTTTGGGGCAGGGTCCTTGGTTTTAATATTTGTACCCCCAGTGCTTTAACATAGAATTTTTTCATTCATTCATTCATTATGTCATCGGTTCCAGCAACCCCAGGAGGCAGTGCTACAATAACCCTCATAACACAACTTTCTTCCTGTCACACAGCCAATAACCGAGGGTTGGTTTAAAACATCCGTCTTATAGATTCCAAGTTCACGAACTACATTTAAAAAAACACAAACCCACCTACCTAACTAAATCCACAGAAACTTATGATTATATAGGGAACAAGTTGATGTATTTTTCAGGCACAGCAGCTCTCAAAGACAAAGCCCTGGACCTGGAGTTAGAAGACAAAGCCTTCTCAGATACTTTGTGAGACTGAACAAGTCATTTCACTTCTCCAAGCTTCAATTTCCTCCTCTGTAAAATCAGGCTAACAATCACATTTACCTCAGAGCTGTAGTGAAAATCACGTTGAGAGAACTTATAAAGCATTTTAAAAAACCTTAAAGGCTAGAACACCAATCATCATCAGGAGAGGCCAATAAAGGCAGCTATCTCACAGGTTACTAGAAGGATCAAATAAGACTATACTTATTAATAACTTCACAAAACTTAAAAAACTATGTAAATACTAGCTAATATAATTGTTATGATTATTACTGCTGTTACTATTGAAAAAAGTCACAGAAGTGTAAAGTATTGAAGGAAACTGGATCTCCAGAATTAGTCTGCTTTCATCACAAGAAATTTGGCCATCTTTCTCAAGCAAGGCTTCTGATCCTCTCCCAGTACAACCACCAGAGCCCATTTCCTGGTAGGATAAAGAACACAGAAGGCTGGCTGCACCCCTCATTAACTCCATGCTTTATGGGAGGTCCCCTATTCCCAAGGAGGGCAAACACATAACCCTGCCCCGGAAGAGCTAAGCAATGTGTGAAGAAGATCCTGATCCTGATCACTCCAGGATGGGGAGAATTGGCAGCAGAAGCACTGCAAAGGCCACACTAGGTTTGTGGGAAGCTCAAGACCAAAGCAGTGACTGGAGAAAAGTAATTCTATTATAATAAATGGACTTGGAAAAGAGTGGGGAGCAGTTAAGCCATTTGGGCACTGGTGCTATTAAACTTTTGTACCAGATCCCCATATGCTGTGTGGCAGTTGCTCAATAATTAAAATGATTAAGATGCTTAGAGCTTTATAGAAATACTGCTCAGGAGCAGCTAGATTGGGCAATGATAACATACCAGTTCTGGAGTCAGAACTATCTAAATTCAACTCTGGACCCTGGATAAGTCACTTAACCCTAATTGTCTCATCCCCTTCCCCCCCCCCCCCAAAAAAAAAAAAGAAGAAAATGAAGTAGAATATTGTCAGTGCTTGAGTAGGCAGAAAAAGAGATGGGGGATCACCTAAAGATGGTTTCAAACAATGCTTCTTCAAGTAACCGAAAGGGGGATTGTAAAATCATTATCAATAAATGCTTCATTGGTATACCTATTTTATATATCTATGTACCTGGGTTCATGTAAAAAATTTCTGGAGGGAAAAAAGGGATCACAATGGAAAAAATTTAAGAAACCATGGTCTAAAGTTTTAAAATTTTGGGGGAATTGGTCCAGGATTTTCTAACATCCCATTTCTCATAACCAAGGACCTAATTCTAGTTCAATTCCTCTTGGAGGGAGAGGAGAATTACTACTTTCTATTGATTTTCTCTGGGAATACTGAGGCACATTAATGAAGGACAGTGACAAATTCCTGTTACAGAGGTGGGTTTTGTCCATACCTTTTATTATTTTATTTTGGAATAGAGCTAGGGATAAAGATGGGATAGAAGATTCAAGTTGAGTGATTTAGATTCAGAGATGATCTTCCATTCCATTTACATTGCATATATTCCATACATGTAATTTTCAGTTTGTGGTCTCCCTCACTAGAATATGTATTCTGGGGCAGCTAGATGGTGCAGTAGATGGAACACCAAGCCCTAAAGTCAGGAGGACCCCAGTTCAAATCTAGCCTCAGACACTTAATACTTTCCCAGCTATGCGATTCTGGTAGAGCCACTTAACCCAAATTGCCTCAACAACAACAGCAAAAAATATTCTGGAAGACTTCCCTTTTTGCCTTCTTTTTATCCCCAAGGCCTATCGATGGTCTAACATTCACCATGCCAAAAGTAAATGTTTATTGACTCAACGACAGACCCCTCAATCAATGACCAAAGACTGTAAATTGCTGAGTAGGTGTTAATACCAACAGATAATGGAAGCTTTTTCAAAAGAAATGAATTAAAACAAGAATATTACTTAATCAGCAAAAAAAACCACCTTATATTATCAAAAGTCTGTGAAAATATTGCTTGATAAGATATTTTACAAAGTACTTTCTTTCCAACAAAAGAAAAGGAAACCTGTGGTACAGGGAAATATATTTATGCATCTTCAAGGTTTGCAAAATCTTCACAAATAATCCTGTGAGGTAAAATGGTATTATTCCCATTTTACAGCAGCTAGAACCAAGACTGAGAATTTTAATAATTTGTTCAGGGTCACACAGTAAGTGATGTTCAGCTAAGATTCATCTTTTTTTCCCCCAAGGCTCTATCCAAAGGAGGCAGTAAGGAAAGCTCAAGATACTTTTACAAGCCCTCTTTTCCCACCCTCACCCTTAACCTAGATGGATTTTAAAAATGAGGGAAAGTACCAGCCTTTTCCACCTTTCCACCTGCATTCTCATCCTGTTTATAAAGGAGATACGGAGGAAATGAAAGGTCCTCGTCTCTGACCTCCAGAAGGTAGGAGGGCCTGGGAAATCACCCAGGAGAGGGCCCAGTGGAAAGAGGGGAAAGTGAAGATAAAGAGTGAACCTTTCACTATTAGGTCCTAATATAAGAAAAATTATGTATGTCTTTCTTACCATAAGTATATCATCAATATGTTATTACTGGTTAGTATTGCTAATGGATAAGAGTTTATTAGGCCTCCAGTCAGGAGGTCTGAGTTACTACTAGTTGTGTGATGCTGGGCAAGTCACTTAACCCTGTTTGCCTCAGTTTGCTCATCTGTAAAATGAGCTGGAGAAGGAAATAGCAAAACACTCCTGTTCTTTTTACCAAGAAAATCCCAAATGACATCACAAAGAATTATTTTCCCATTCGAGAAATATCCAGGACACAATATAACAATTTTGAATATAGCCATCATCCACTTTCCTACAACTGGGCAGGTGTTTTTGATTGTTTTGTCTTTTAGCTAATATAACACCAGCCAATCATTAAACATTCCTATTATCTTCCACAGCTTTAAGTATTTCACACAGATCATTTGGAATTTTCTTTACATTAGGCCTAGAAATTGCTTCCAGAGGGAGTTTCTTGAGGTACCATGAAATAAATCAACTTGCCTACAATTCAGTTACAAAGTTGTTGGCAGGGTGGAATTTGAACTCATTTCTTCCTCATCCCAAATCCAAATTTAGCCAAAGTGATCTCTTTACCTAAAGGTGATACTTTGTTCCTAACGCTACTTATATAGCAATTAGTTTAATTTAGGGAAAGTCCGGGTGGGAATAAGTGAAAAGGGAAGAAAGGAATTTTGCAGAATCAATTCAAATTCCCACAAAGCATCAACATAAGGCTGGGTCCCTCCCTCCTCTCCTCTTCTCTCCTTTCCTTCTACTCTCCATTCAGTCTCACAAAAGGCCCAGGCAAAAAAATTTACCTGTGAATTTCCATTAGGATTAGCTAAAGGAAGATCAGACCTATTAAGTGCTCTAAACCTCTCCCCCCCCCCCCAAAAAAAAGGCACCTGCCTGAGGCCATCCTATTTTACAATCCCGGCAACAAATAATCAAGTTTAACCAAAACAGGTGATTTCCTTTCCCCCTTCAGTCCCCATCAACTTTTCAGTGAAATGTGCAAATTTATGTCCCCAAAAGTTAAAGAGGCAGGCTGGTATTTAATTTACAAAGTACTATGTGTACTTATCAAATTTACGAAAAGTTATGGACTTTTCAGCATGAATTTTAAAATAACAACTGGCTAACAGTTACTGTTAGCGGGGAGGGGAAAAAAAGGAGGGGGGGAGTATTTACAGTTGACAGCAGCTCAGTAAGGTACAGCTGGGGAGCAGGTGATTTAAAAAAAAAAGTCCCCTGACAAATTGTAACAAAGGGTGATGATTACACCTAGTCAATTGTTACATAATTACTTATTAACTGCTGCTTGGGCTGCAGAAGCAGCAGCATCATCTATTAACATATACGGCTACAAAATAGCATGGATCCCTTACCATTCCCGCTGATGGCACCCAAAGTAGGGAGGCAAGATTGCACCCTTTAATTTTATTTAGAGAAAGCAGACAAGAAAATGAAATTTTTAAAATACCCTCTGACCATTCCTTTGCCTCTAACTCATCGACTTACCTACGCAAATGGGTTCAATTTACCCATGCAAATCAGCTGTCAATTAAGGCAATCACCTCTACACACAAAAATCACGGTTTCCCTTTACTAACGTTCATTTGAGAGGATGGGGGACGAGGCAAGACGGGATTTAGAATATCCTTCCCATTTCGAAGTTTACGCCTCTCAGAGAGGCTATTAGCAATGTAAAACATTAGGAAAAACCAGGCGGGCAGGAAAAAGGGGGGTTATTCCCCTCCTATTTCCTCCTAGCGCAAAATGCAAGTCTCCGTATTGGATGCCCTGAATTGCAATCTAACATTTTTCAAAAGTTTACGAGGATTCTCTAAAGAGGCGGGGGAGAAAGATAGTGAGGACGAAGTAGGAGAGGGGAGGCTAAGAGCAAATGAAACGGGAGAAAATCTCCAGAAGCGATGGAAGGCCCAGGAAGAGGGGGGAGGCGACCACATGCAGATGAGTAGCTTCACAGTTCAATGCTCTCACTGACAGCAACTCTAAGCAAGCGGCTCGGCCTCCCCGTGCCCCCCACCTGGCGCTGGCATGGGCCCTGGCACCCTGCGCACCAGCCTCCACCCCCTGGCAACCCTTCCCCACCCAGCACGCTCTTCATTCTGTCCCCCTCCCCCTCCCTTCGCTACTTCGGATGCCCGCTGGGCAAACTTGGCCCCAGGTCAGCGCTGCGGAGCCCTGGCACTTGGGGGGGCGGGGAGAGGGGGAGGAAGAGGAGAGGGTGTCGGGCACTGGAAGGGGAAGGGGAGGTGGCGGCAGCCGCGCTTACCTCCTTCTGCTTTGGGTCCTGGGGGTAGACGTCAGGCGGCCCTAGTCGGGGTCGTTTCAGAGGTCTCTGCTCATAACTGAGAAGCCCGAAGGCGGCCATGATCTCTCATGTTAACCGGAGAAATGAATGAGAGTTGGAGATGGAGCAGCCGCCTCTGAGCACCAGGGAGCAGCACTTTGCAGACAGACTCCCTCCTCTCTCCCTCCCTCTCCTCCTCTCGCTCGCTCTCTCTCCCTCTCGCTGCAGGAATGAGCAGGTTGGATGCTGCTGCTGCTGCCGCTGCCGCCGCCGCCGCTGCCGCCGCCTGAAACAGACAGACACCCACAGCAATTGAGCAGCCCGCCGCACGCACTGCCCCCAACGCTCCCGCCGCCCCCCACCCCTCGCCAGGCTCGCCCCTTCCCCAGCCCCCGGCGCTTGGAGAGGGGGTCCAGATCTCCGCCCGCGGCTTAACCCCAATTCCTCCTTTTACCTCCTGGATCGGGCCGGGCTGGAGGAAGCGGGGGACTTCTGCGACCCCTTAAAGACCCCGGCCCATCTCAAGGCTGGGGAGGAAGAAAAAATAAAAAAAACTTTTCTTTGCAGCCGAGCCTCGAGCTGAAGTATTCGTGGGGCGCCCTACAGCTCTGGTCAGAGTAGGGGGCTGCCGTTGCCGCCGCCGCTGCTGCGGGGAGCAGTACAGCCCTGCCCTGCCCTGCCCTCCCCTCCCCTCCAGGCGCAGCCCTAGCTCCCAGCTCCCAGTGGGCACCGCCGGCTCGCCCCACCGCTCCCCGCCGGGGCCCTGGATGCTGTCACCTGGACACCGACCTGGACAGTGCGGAGGCCCGCGGGGGGCGGAGGAGGAGGAGAAGGAGAAGGAAGGGGGCAGGCGGGGCGGGAGGCGGAGGGATGCTCGTCTGCAGGGAAGCCGGCTGGTCCCTCAAAGACGCCTGCGAGCCTCCCTCCCGCAGGAGCATCCGAGCCCGCCGCTGCCGTGGAGAGGAGGAAAGGAGCTGGGAGGAGAGGAGCGGAGCGGACCGCGATTCCGCCGAGCGGCCGCCGCGGCAGAATGCACGGGGGAGTTCTCGCGGGGGCCTAGAGCCGGCTTAACCCTTTCGGCGCCCCTCCAGGGGCTCACTGGGCACAGGCGGGGTCGGGGAGGAGGAGGACGTGGAGGAGGAGCTGCGATCAGTGCCGGGTGAAGCCTGCAGGCTTCCCCAGTCCCCCCTTACCCCCCCTCACCGCACCCTCCCCGTTCCATTCTCCTCCTCTCTCGCACACCCCCCGCCCCCCGTTGCCGCAGCTCCTCACCTCCGCCACCCCCTTCCCCCTCCTCCTCCTCTTCCACCTCCCCGGCAACAGTTTACCTGTTGGTCACCGGCTACAGGGAAAGGGCCAGTGGCCGTGGCCGTGGCGGCGGCCCCCCGACTGCCGCAGCCACCATTGCAGCACCCCCGCTGGACCCCGGGCGCTCGCTCGGTGCGTGCGAGACGCCGGAAACTTTGCCCATCGCCTAGAAATTGCAGGCGGGGTGGCAGCGGGCAGTGCCCCCGCGCAGCCGACGGCTCCCTCCCCCCCACGGCCCCGTGCAGAGCCAAAGCGGCCGGCTTGCGCCCCAAAAGCAGCCCGGGCTTACTGAGCATGCCCAGCTCCCCGGCTGCTAGAGCCGCCGAGGAGTTTTTCTCAGCGCGGGGAGCTCACTTTGGACTCCATTTCTCCGGGTTTTCGCGGCAGCAGAAGCGGGGTGGGGGGTGGGGGGGGGAGAGGGGCAGAGCCTTGGGTCCAGCCCAGGCATTGAACCTGAACGTGGAGAGAGAATGCGAGAGGGGGGCGCACTGAGAAGACGAGGTCACCACTAGCACCCATCTCCTGATCGCTCGCTCTCCTTACACTTTCTCTTTTTGCCAATAGGAAGACTGAGTTTTAGTTCCTAGATCATGCTATCTCACCTAGGCTAGCCACCCTTCCCCTTGGAGATCACCTTAAAAAGGTGTTGGGGGAAGGGGAATAGCATGGGAAATGGTCCTGCAGTCCCCACCCGCTTGCCCAGAGAGAAATGCAGAGCAAAGCCTGAAGCAGGTTTGGGGTCTGCATCGTGTTCAGAGGTAGTCCTCGACCCCTCTGATAGGATGCTTCGAAACAGAATTATTACAAATTTCTTAAAAAAAAAAAAAAAAAAAAAAAAGGCACAACCACAAAGTCAGGATTAGGATTCAAATGCCAAATTGGTTACCTGTGACCTTCAATCTCTCTGCCTCTGTTTCCTCATTTGTAAAATGAGAGAGCTGAACTCGAGAACTTTCTGGTTTTAAATCCATGTTCCTAAGAAGGGGCTCAAAATGACTCTCGAGTTCAGGGGGCCTTGAGTTAGCAAAGGAAATATGAGCATGACAATACAAAAGCTCCACTCTCCCTCCATCCTTCCCTTCCCCATCCATTACAATCATCAAAGCAGACCTGTCCATGGCTTCATACCTCAATTTCTGAAAAGGCCACTAAGGAAGGATTCAGAATTGGATGGGAGCCTTAGAAATCCTTTAGCCCAAGCATCTCATGTGACAGATGAAGAAATTGACAAGGCCATAGTCATTTTCCCACCATAAATGCTCTTGATGCTGCCATTTATGCTATTTCTGCACAAATCATCATTGATAACAAGTAAGCTGCAGCATACAGTGAGCAGTCACTGCCATCACCCATTTTTTTCCGTTTGTCCCTTGCCACTTAAGAGTCTTCTCAGATAAAAACAAGTATTTATTAAGCTCCTACAGTGTTCCAGGTACAAGCCCCAGAGATTTAAAAAAAAAAAAAAAGGCACCAACAATCCCCATTTTCAAGGAGTTTATATTCTGATATATATTTAAAGCATATTAAGTAGATACATACTAAAAAACATACTAGGTAGATAGAAAGTAATTCAGGGAAAGGCATTAGCAGCTGAAAGTAGGGATCTCCCAGAGAAAGAAATCATCCTCTAGAGTGTGTGTGTGTGTGTGTGTGTGTGTGTGTTTACACACACATAGAATTATCATTCCACATAGAGGAGGTTAGAGGTAGGTGTCCAGCCTCCCTCTTTTATCAGAATCTGATAAAAAAAAAAAATTTGTTCCTCTCTTTGTACCAGACAAGAAATCTGAATTATTATGATATTAAAAGATATAATGCAAACAATACTATACATATAATAGCTTATGGATCAGTACAATGAATAATATGGCTAATTTATTGCTGGAAAGAATTTCAGAAATTCGAGTCAATCCCCTTACTTTATAGATGAAGAAACTAAGATCCACAGGTTAATTGTCTTGCACAGATGGAATATGTACAAGACTTTCTGAGTTTCTAAACTTTTTCTGTATCTTCTGCTGATCATGAGTTGTCCTCAGCTTCCACAAAACTCCCTCCAAATTCCCATTTCTTATGCTGACTCTTCAATATATCAAAACAGAGTGATATAGAAGGAATAATAATTGAGTTTATGTATATGTATATATATATGCATACACATATACATAAAGGTTTATGCAAAACATATACAAGGCAACTTTGGGGAAAGAGAAAGTGCTAATGGTTGTAAGAGACCAGGAAAGTCATCTTAACATTAGAAAAGACTAGGAGGTTCAATTGATGCAAAAATTTTTACAAAATTTTCATTCTCTCTCTGTTTTTTTCTATATTGTCGGGGGAAGAAAGCAAGAGATGGCCTTATCAACTGACCCAGCTTGGTTCTTCCATCTAGTCCATCTCCTCTAGGAATGCAGAGGCTTCAAGAGGCAGAGGCATAGTGCAGAGGGGCATTCTGGACAGGGAGATAGCATATACAAAAGCCAGAGATGGGGGATTATGTGGAAGAGACATCTTGGAGTAGCTTGAAGATCTTGGAGTAGAAGGGAAATAACACCTCAAAAAACTAAAACATTATCAAGCCAAGTCAAGAACTTTAGATACCTGAAAGGAGTTTACATTTGATCTCAGAGGTAATAAAGAACCACGAGAATTCACTGTGATCGTGGCATTCCATAATTGCATCTCTAGTGTAAAAAAAGAGCTCGACTTTTGGGACACAATACAATATGAAGTCATTGAAATAATTGTGTAATCTGCTAAATCCAAGCCAGGCTGATCTCTTTCTATTCAACTCTGGGCACAGTTCATTGTCTAGCTGCAGGAACTAAGATGGCTCAATGAAAGAGCCCATGGATCCTCAGAGGTGGTGACTGTTCAGTCATATCTGACTGACTCCTTGTGGTCCCATTTGGAATTTTCTTGGGAAGGATACTGGAGTAGTTTTGCCATTTCCTTTTCCCAGCTAATTTACAGATGAGGAAACTAAGGTAAATAGGATGTAGTATTCAGGATCACACAACTAATAAGTGTCTGAAGCTCCATTTGAAAATAGTCTTCCTGACTGCAGGCCTGGCACTTTATCCATTGCACCACTTAACTACCCAGTCAGAGAGCTTGGGGTCAAATTCTTGTACATATTCCATCTGTGCAAGACAATTAATCCTTGGACCTTAGTTTCTTCATCTATAAAGTAAGGGGTTTGACTCAGTTTCTGAAATCCTTTCCAGCAATAGATTAGCTATGTGATTCATTGTACTGATCCAGCTGCAGATAACCAGCTGCAGTGGTTGCCCACTCTCCTGATTGGTGCATGCCTCATGGGGCCCATTATATCTCAATCCCTCCTTCAGCCATGTTTTACTTTACTCTTTGACCATCTTTGACACAGCCACCTCATTACTGCTTATAGGTAGAAGCTCCCTCCTTTTCACTTCTGGAACCGTACTAAAAATCAATACTGCAATTCTTTCTGAAAAAGGGTTTTATCAGAGTATTCCCCTATGTTCTAACCTAATCACTTTTCCCTCTTTCTGGTCACCGCAATCGTATTTGTGTGGTCTTCGACATTGAGAAGATAAGCTCCTCGAGGAGGAATGGGCTGTCTACACTTTTTTACTTGTATCCCCCAGTGTTTAGCACTTAGCAAGTACTTACTAAAAGCTTTTCCATTCATTCATTCATTTTGAGTGACTGAACCTTAATGAGAAGGCTTCAAGATTAATCCTTTAAGGCTCCAAGATATTTCACAAATGTGGCCACTCCCTCCACAGGAACAGATTATAACCCCTTAGAATGAATTAGTGAATTCTTGTGCTGTGGTAGAAAAATTCCTCACCCTAAGAAACTTGATGCCTCTTCAGACTTAGCTAGTCTGCTGTCATATCCATGGAACCACAAAAATTCAAAAAAAGATCTTAGATGTTCAAACTTTTCACCTCTAACTTCACAAGTAGGTGGCAGAGTGAATAGTGTTGGGAGACAAGAAATCCTGAGTTGCTATCCTGCCGAGACATTCACTAACTATATAACCCTATCTAGGCAAGTCATGGAACTTTTCAACTTCAGTCAACCAATCAATCAATGTTTATTAATTGCCCTACTATGTGCTAGGTACTGGACTAAGTGTTAGGATACCAAAAAAAAGTGTCTAACCCCAAGGAGCTTGCAATATAATGAAGAGACAACAAGCAAACAAATATATACAAAACAAACCATTCATAGGATAAGTAGCAAATAAGTTTTCCCCTGAGGCAATTGGGGTTAAGTGACTTGCCCAGGATCATACAGCTGGGAAGTGTTAAGTGTCTGAGGTCACATTTAAACTCAGATCCTCCTGACTTCAAGGCTGGTGCTCTAACCTAACTGCCCCTAGTAGCAAATAATTTTAAAAAGGGAAGACTCTAAAGTTAAAAATTGGGGAAAGATTCCTGTAGAAGGTGGGATTTTAGTTGGAACTTAAAGGAAGCCAGGAAAGTCAGTAGTCAAAGTGGAAGAAGGGAAGCATTCCAGGCTTGCGGATGCCAGGGGGGTGTCTTGTTTGTGGAGCAGCAAGATCAATCTCATTGGATCCAAAGAGTAAAGGGAAAACTGAAATATAAGGGGTAAGAAGACTAGAAAAGTAGGAGAGAGCTAGGTTATTAAAAGCTTTGAATGCCAAGTGAAGCATTTTGTGTTTGATGCTGGAGGCAATAGAGAGCCACTACAATTTATTGAGTAGGAGGGTGACAAGATCAGACCTTGTTTTTCGTGGTGGATGGAAGATGCACTGCTGGTAGGAAAGCCTTGAGGCAGGAACTCCCACTAGCAGCTCATGGCAGTGATCCAGGCATGAGGTGATGAGGGCCAGGATCACTTTGGTGGCAGTGTCCGAGGAAAAGGGGCTGTACTGATAAATATTGAGATTCATAGATCTGAACAACAGAACGGACATAGAGAAAGAGATAAGTCAGATTCCTAGGATCCAAGGGTGTCCTCTACAGTAATAAGTGGGGAGAGGGGGAAGGGAGAAAGGGGACTTAGGAAGAAAAATAATGAATTCTGTTATGGATATAATGGGTTTAAGATGACTTGAACATCTGAAAAGCAGTTAGATATTCAAGGTTGGAGGTTTACCAAGAGGCAGGGGCAAGATAGATAAGACTTAAGATTCATCAGCATAGAGATGCTAATTAAATCATTAGAGCAAGATTCCCAAGTTGTATGGAGGAAGCAGAGGAATCCAGGACCAAGGCTTGAAAGCCTTCTATGGAAGAGAATCCAACAAGGGAGTAGTAGAAAAAATAGTCGGATAAGCTGGAAAACCAGGAAAGAATAAGTGTCTCGAAAATTTGGAGACTTGTAAAAATGCATTTGAGAACAGCACCTATCTCACAAAGGTACTTCACACATACTTACTGGGTGACCCTAGGCAAGTCACTTAACCCTGTTTGCCTCAGTTTCCTCAGCTATAAAATTATTTGGAGAAGGAAATAGTAAATCATTCAGAATCTTTTTCCAAAAAAACTTCAAATGAGGTCACAACTGAACAACTGTCAGACTCAACTGAAACGACTCAACAACACACACCACCACCCTAAAAGTTCTATGAAGACCAAATGAATCATGAAATATATGGAAAGTCCTTTGAAACCTCAAAGCATTATATATAGTGTTAGAAATTATTATCATTCTTAGTCTTCTTCATCTTCCCTCCTTTCAAGGAACTCAATTACAATTTATGGGACTAAAACTCTTCTTTGAATGTGAACTAGACAGGAATTTTGAGGATAATAGAAAGCTCTTTTAAAGTTCTCTACTAAGTTTCTCTGTCAAAAGACTTCCTTTCTCAAATATTCAGATAACTGAGTCAAATGTATAAAAATAAGAGCCATTTCCCAATCGATAAATGGTCTAAGAATATGAATAGGCAGTTTTCAGGTGAAGAAATTAAAGCTACATTAAAAAATACTCTAAATCACTATCGATGGATAAATGCAAATTTAAAACTGAGATACCACCCTACACCTAGCAATCAGATTGGCTAATATGATAGAAAAGCAAAATGACAAACTTTGAAGGATATGTGGGAAACTAAAATACTAATAATACATTGTTGGTGGAAGTGTGAACTGATTCAATCATTTGGGAGAGCAATTTAGAATTATGCCCAAAGGATATATCCTTTTACTCAGTCTATGTCCCCAAAAGATAAAAAAACAAAGGAAAAGAACCTTTATATACACAAAACAAATACTTATAGCACTTCTTTTAGTGGTGGCAAAGAATTAGAAATTGAGGGAATTCTCATCAATTGGGGAATAACGGGAACAGATTGTGGTAAATGATTGTGACAAAATACTATAATAAAGAAGCTCGTTCAGAGAAGGGTCTTGGCAGCTTCATAGCTGCTATCACCAAAATGCAGGGACAGCACTGAATAGAAAGGGAAAGAACAATCAAAATAGGCTATGAATTTCCTATTCTATCAAGCTGCTTCTTCCCTATTACCTGGCACAAGGATGAATATGAATATTAAATTGAACTCAATACCCAAAGATTAGAGAATGGCTGAATAAGTGTGGTATTTTCAGAGAAAAAAAAGTGCCATGATCAAACCTGTATTTTGTCCAGAACTCTGGTTTGTGCAATATAGTCTTAGAACTCAAACTTTAATTGACATTACTTTTCTCAGCCTCCTCTCCCCTCTTTTTGGAGACTGGAGGGCAAATATCTCTGAATGCCTTCCTATGGAGGGCATAAATTTTGGAATTTTGGACTCATTCTGCTGCCCTATCTGGTTTCAATTCCAAAGCAAGATGCTATTTCCTGGTATCATCCCTGCCCCTTTTCCTGCCCCCTTCTGTGTCCACTCCCCTCCTCCCCCATTAAGTTTTAACTCTATTGAGGACAAGTACTATTTTTTTTTATTATTTGTATCGCTAGTGCTTAGCCATAGGAGGTACTCAACAAGTTTCTTGGATTGGATAGTATATTGTATTGTCTTTTGAGCCTACAAATACTAATCAAGCACTTCAATCAATATAAAGAAAGGCAAAAAAAAAAAAAAAAAAAAAGTCTCCCACCCTCAAGAAGTTTAAACTTGCTTGATTCCAGTGATGATGATGATGACCCCCTCCCTTCCTCTAGCTGTTTTCAAAGCTTCCCAGTAGCCCATTGAACCCTTCTCTTTCTCTGAACGAAAGTTTCCATTCTTTTTTATCACTGATAACGTTTAATCTTCCTGAGATGGAGCAAGCATGAGGTTAGAATTGTGGGGCAAGTTTTGACATCCGTGGCACCTTTGCAAAAATAGTTGTTTTCATTGTTATCTCTCATAAGAAGGTTTTATTCCATGAGTCTGTCGTTTACAACACAATCCTCTCCTCCCAGGCCCCCAACCCACCTTTCCATCTCATCTCCAACTATTTTCCAACAGCCTCCACTCCAGCCAAGTCCAATAAACACTTCCAAAGTTGTTTTTGTTTTTCTTCCCCCAATAGCTTGGTATCCTGGGAAGAATATAGGATTTCTATTAAATCCTATTGCCCGAGACCTAAGTTTTAAATCCTAGCCCTGCCCTTTGCTATGTGTGATCTTGATAGGTCACTTTCTATATCCTGGCTCAGTTTCTTTATATTTAATAGGCAAAGATTGGATGAAATAATTTCTGTGGCCCCTTTCCAGTCCTATGATCATGCTTATCTACATCCTTTGATTAGGCTGCCTCAAACCTCGTTATCTAAATCCCAGTCTTACTCCCTTTTCTCCATTCCCCCACCTAGCTTCTCCCTTTCCATATCGCCTAAAGGTGTCATTTAGCCTCTTTAAGAAGTAAGTTCCTTGAGGATAAGGTCTAGCAAAAACCTTAAAAAAAAAAAAAACTAAAACTAAAACTAAAACTAAACTCACTAGCAACAATTACCTCGTTTTAAATGTGTGTGGGGGGAGGGGGGAAGGCATGGGTTTGGGAGAAGGTAATATAATACCCCTAAGGTCCAACTTGGTTCCCTTCTCCCTTTAGGGAATTATTTTAAATGAAAAGTTTCGAGTTTAATCATAATAGTCCCAGGTCCCTAATTAAGATTACTTACACCTAGGCAAACTGCACTCCCCCTAGCCTTTTACTTTTATATATCTTTAGCTAATCCTTAGCCTTTTTATGATTAAGGCAAAATTTAATTTTTACTTGGGAACCTTTGGAAACTGAAGCAGAATTATATTATATTCAGACAATGGGAATGCAAGTGGGGAAATGAGCTCACCTTCTCTTTGGTGTTTCCTCTCAGGCTGGATCTGCCTCAAATGGCTTCCTAACCAAGGGCCAAGGGCTTCTAGTCTCCTTTCTCAGCCATAGTTCAGTAGGCTCGCGCTCCAAACCTTTTTCACAGGATCCAAAATTCCCTGTTATCTTCTCCTCGGGAATCTGAGAGAACTTCTGCCTTTTATACAGATTGCTTAGGGTGTAACCGAGTCTTTCAAACAATGACTAGGATGGATTCAAGGAGGAGTTTGGTCTAGTTCACATCTCAGTTGGATTGTTTGATCCAATCCAAAAGTACTCTCCTCTAATCAGGGCTGGGAAGTCAAATGGGTTGATTTCTACTCCACCCTTACTTTTTGTTTACTCGTATTTGTAAACGGACACTTCGTACTTAATAAACGAAAGACTTGGAGAAGTTAATGACAAACTTGGTAAATAGTGGGGTGCTGTGGGTAGAGTCCTAGGCTTTGAGTTGGGAAAACCTGAATTAAAATGTGGCTTCGGATGCCTACCTGCACCTCAGGCAAGACACTTTTAAATTCTCTTTGTCTCAATTTCCTCAACTATAAAAATGGGAGTAATGTTATTACCACCTCCTAACCTACCACCTATTTAACCAAGGATACTGTGAGAGAATATCAGGAAAGAACTGAGCTCAGTTCCTAGTGCTATATAAAAGCGATCTATTATTATTACATTATATTATATATGCCTGTATAAGTATGTATATGAATATCTATATACATTTATCGACACGTGTGTATACACATGGAGCTGAACAATTACCTAAAACCTAATCTCTTCCTCTCCTCCATGAAGTTTTCTCCCCTGACTATTTTCTGTCCACAGTAACTTCTCCCTTATCTCTACTTAAGCACTTTATTTTGATCCTGTACTTTAGACTTTATTGGGTTGTTATGTAAATGTTTCACATCTCCCAGAAGCCATCAAGTAGCTGTAAAAGCTATCTCCTTCCCCATCCTATCATTTGTTTATAACGTAATGCTTTGTAATCAAGTTACACATAGTCTATATGCTGTCATACACTACTATTTCTGTTAGAGGAGTTATTTAATTCTAATTTCAAGCAGTTTTTGTTAAACAATGAATTCTTATTCAAGTCGTTGGAACCTGGGGCTTTAATGAACACTTTACTACTAGGTTCATTTGTTTCTTGATGTAGTCTTGCTCATCTGTTCTACCAAACAACTTTTCTGTTTTTAACACTACCAAATACTCTTGCTACTTTCTGCTTTGCTAGAATACTTTGAGATCTGGTACTGCCAGATCCTCAGGTTTCTTTCATTGTTCCCTTGAGATAATTGACATTTTTTTTTCCTACCAGATGAATTTTGTTATTATTTTATCAAGCTCTATAAAGTCAGTGAGGAACCCTCCCTACAATGTTCTCAACAGAAAAAGTATCCAGCCTCAAATGGAACATTTCCAGTAGAGTTGGGTCTTGTTCCTCCAGGTGCATGATAGTAGCACCGTTTTGTATTTCTGCTTCTCTCAAACAGCACTTTGCCCAGTATAGGTACTTAATCTATATTTAATAGATGAGTAACTTGGCATTATTTCTGACTGATTCCCCCACAACCCTCTGAATCTCAGATCTCTACTTGGTCCCTCACTGCTGGATTAAAAAAAAAAAATGTCTCTACCTCAATCACTCTATCCCTGTTGGTGAAAGAAAATGAACAAGGAAACCACGGGCTGGACTAGGTTTCCTTGTTCATTTTGCCAACATGAAATATTGAGTTTGACCTGGTTATTGCTGCTAACGTAACAGCTGGGAGGTCTGACATAGCCTTGGGTCTGAGCCGAATTCTATGGTGGATTTCAGAATTTGCTCCCACTTTTTGGTTTCCACTGATGCTCCATTTTGACATGTGAGTAACATGGGGGTTCTCAAAGGCTAGGGCAACAGTTCTCATCCTCTTGCCTCTCTGACTATCTTGGAAAGACTATGTATGTCATCTGAGGACTAGCCTGCTGAAGCTGAGAGAGGCTCAGCACCAGACTGGCTTCTGGGAGATGACTTTTTTTTAAAGTCACAATTTTGAAATCTATTAAATCTATTAAAGTCAAAGAGGAGTTATGATTGGCGTGGCAGGAGTATGCTGCATGCTCTTTGAGGCAAGGAACTTTCAATTTAAATTATTTGAAGCCCCAGCACAGCTGAGTTTTTGACACATAAGCCGCACTTATTGGTAGGTTACTTGTCGAAAAAGTGCTTATGCTGGCAAAATTCCAAGTCCTTAAAAATTTAAAGCAGATCAAAGAATCCTAAATTTGAACATGAAAGAGTCCTTAGATATTATCTATCCCAGCTGCAAAAAGCACTGGGCTTGCAATCAGGAAGATTTTTTTTATGAATTCAAATCTGACCTCAAAGACTTGCTAGCAGTATGATCCTGGACAAGTCACTTAATCTTGTGTGCCTCAGTTTCCTCATGTGTAAAATTAGCTGGAGAAAGAAATGATAAATCACTCCAGGAACTTTGCCAAGAAAATCCCAAATGGGGTCATGGAGAGGTGGACAGGGATGAACAAAAACAAGCCCAGGGCCACATACACACATATATACATACGCATATATGTATATGTATACATTTATATATTATATATATGTAAAATAGTAGTGAAAGTTTTTTTAGCCATTCTTATTCATACTTCTCCTCCTACTGACTCACTGCCTAGAAGAGTTTCCCACTATAAATGTTCTTTCTTTGCTTTCAGAAGTTGTAACAAAGGGAGCCAAAATTCTGTCAAATTTTAAGCTCCAGGCCCCCAGCCTAGGACAACAAAACTCCTCTGCATTGAACCTCTATGTGTCTCTTCCTCCCTCTCCTTCTCCTCCTCATCTTCTTCCTCCCTTCTCCTCTGATGCTCACCCTCAATTGCTTTCTCCAAACTGTATTCCCAATAAATATACCCAGATTAGCTAATGGAGGTGGTCAACACATTTATAAAGACAAAATCAATAATCAAGGGGGAAAAAAGGGTAAAGAGCTATTCCTCTTTCAGGATTCAGAATCCCAAGGAGTCCAAGGGAGAAAAGGAAATATAGATCTTGAGGTCTACATTATGGGAGGGTTCTAATGCCATAGACCTCTGTAGCAATACTCTTCAAGTCCAATTGGTCCCCCACAGTCCGGCTATATATGCTCCCAAGAGCATATCATGGTTTTCTATGACTTTTCTGTCCTCTAAAAAGTCTCTAATTGGCTGATGAACTAGCACTGAATAAGCACATAAAAGGCTTCTCTTTTTCTTCACACTGGCTATGAAATGTGAACAACTTCTGAGCTTTAGGGGGAGTGTGTGTGTGTGTGTGTGTGTGTGTGTGTAGGACAGTAGGTAGGTGTTCTTATACCCATGGGCCAGCCAGGAAGCATATGGCTACCTAGGCAAGTCTGTGTCTGGGATGGGATCTCCTCCTATTTATGCCTTCTTCCTTTTGGCACAAGGCCTTAGGGGAGCTTTGAAAAGTTGGAAGAGTCTCCAGAATATATGAAGGAGCAGTTGGCTTGACTCAACCTGGCAGTGGATCAACAAGACATCTGAAATATCATGTTTTGAAAATAAGGAAAACAGGTCATCCATGGACTGCGCTTCGTCCTGGACTTTATAGCTACTGCTCTAAGTTTGAGCCCACCCTCCCCAGGGATGGAACCAGGAAGCAAAAAAGGGGATTCCCAGGGATATATTATTGTACATCAGGTTCTTTTCAATAAATATCCCTTTGCCAAAGCTAATTTAGTGTTGATTGCTTATCAGTGAGATCAAGGAGATAATCAATCAACAATGGGCAAGGAATCCCTGTCAACCGATGCTGAAGAGAGCACAGTATCTCTACAGCATCAGTGGAGAGCGCACCAGAGTAGGTGGCTCTAGCTAGGGGTATTAGGACTCCAGTGTTCCTCAGAGGGACCTTCTGGGACCCTGAGGAAGAGATGTAGCAAATCATACTTTATGGAACCAACTGACTCTTGTACGTATGAACTTGGGAGAGTGTTGGAATCCTTACAAAGTGTTAAGTCATTAGAGTTGATAGAGACAATAATTATCTAATTTAGCATGGTTCAGTATCATTGATCTAATCTTACAAGGAGATGTTATGGGCCAGAAGAAACAAGGTACTAAGTACAACTGATAGAAACAATGCTTGTGTTCACACCTTTAGAGAGCTCATATAAGCAAGAAGTATTCAAGTGCTCATTGGAGTTCACAAGTATGGGAGATTCACAAAGTTAACTGTGTAACTTTGTGTTCACACCTCCCTTGAAGCTCTTAGGGCCAGAGAGCACTCTGGGAGGAAACCCATAATCCCACTCTCATATCCCACAATCCCACTCTCGGAGAAGGAGCATAAATAGAGCTTCAGGGAGCCAGTCAAGTGAATTACTCCGGAAAATAGCCAGGAGTTGGAGAGGAGCACTCTGGGAGATCGAGAGCCAGAAGCTCTCTCTAGGAGGCAAGACAGATTCATTTCCAACTTTCACTTTGGTGCTGGCTGGAGGCTGAAGAAAGCAGAGACAAAGGACAATTGCAAGAGCTCTTGGAACCAAGCAGAGAGATGGGTCTCTAAGAAAAACTGACTGGGCTATTTTGGAGGAAGCAATAAAAGATTTGAACTTTTATCACCTGGCTGCATTTAGGTGATTATTACTTTGAACTGAAACTAAGGCTGCCTCCAGAAAACCGCCCCAAGAAACCTGCTCCCAGAGAGAACCATTATTTTAAAGAAGAAAAACACCACAGGAGAGTGAGCCCAGAGTCTCAGCCAGAGGACCAAGATAATCATTTTTTAATACTTTTAATATTTTTAATGACTTGTTCAGGGTCACACGGTTAGTAAATGTCTGAGACTGGATTTGAATTCAATTCTGGCCTGATCTAGACCCAGCAGAGTTCTGGGTCCTTCATTCTTGAAAAAGACCATGATATCAGGGAGGCGATGTCATGACATGCAAGTGAATTGGATTTAAGCGAGGGAGGGCTGTGCAAGGTCACTTGACCCACTTTCTCCTCCAGAGCCATCTGGGTCCAGTGGCCAGATAGAAATCAGAAAGACTGGAGGTGGATCTGGATGCAGGACCTTGACCTTTTTAAGCTAAAATCCCCAGATGTCAATTTGTCTGGGGCAACATCCATCCAGTTATTAAAGGCTAGGTAAGAAATGAGGCAAAAGATGGACTAGTTGCTAAGCTTTGAAGATGGAAAGAAATGTCTTCCCACATAAAGCTCACCATCTAATGGGCAAAAAAATCCTTGCTTACAATGAGCTCAGTCTATTTACAGCTGGAATGCTGCAATTCCTTTCTTTAATGAATTTTCTGACTCAAAATTCCTCCTTGTACAATTCTTCCTGCATGTTGTTAAACCTCCTAACTTTTGCAATAGAAGTTTCTTGCATGTTACTACCATGTTATTTTAATGTTGCTATTCTTCTTTCTCTATGCAATCCAACCAATCTGTCCTAATTGTTCTTCTCTGTAAATGACTCACTTCTATTATTTTTCTGGGGAGGTTTGTGTCTTTAGAATAATCTCATTCCTCACCTTGATTTATTGGGACTGAACCTACTATTCAAGGCTCAGCTCAAATATTACTTCCTTCAAAAGGTTTCTTTCCATTTTCACAGTTGTATCTCTCCAAATTACTTTCACTGTACCACCTAGTTGCCTTATTTTTACCCAACAGTGTAGCTTTCTTTCTAATTTATTCAGAGAATTTCTAATTTCTTTTCTAAATCTAAAAATTTCTAATTTATTCAAAGAACTTTTTCTACTCTTCATAAAAGAGTGATCTGGCATGATCACAATTTATTTTTTCAGTTCATTTAACATCTCTCAACTGGCTTCTTTTCTGAGATTGAGTCCTGGCTTTTCTGAAACCAGTTCCATCATATACACATGAGAAAACTGAGTCCCAGTGAGGGTAAATAGCAGAATTGAAGTGTGAACTTGGGTCCTGTGATTCCAAATCTAACACTTTCTCCACTAATCCTGCTGTCCCTCATCCTATTCCTACCGCACCAAGCTTGAGCCAATATAGATAGACATTGGCTGGTTATTATTATATTATTATGCAATAATATAATATTATTATTATATATACATATATACAGTAAAGACAGAGAGTTCAGCTTCAGAAGGCAGAGCTCAGTCCTAGCATAGCAGCATACTCTTGGCTAAAGTGCAAACAAATTCTCCACATCGAGATTGTAGGTGAAGTGATTAATGTTACGGGGCTTCTCTATGGAATTAATGCCTCTCCAGGTACATATATTATTATGTCTTATTGACAGTCTGTATGTATGTTGGATTTTGGGTAAATTTCCTCTCAGGTTTACATAAATCCCACCCAGGTTAAATGTTTGTCTTAGTCCTATTTGTGAATTCTTCAGTAAAATTTCCCCTTTTTCTTCTGCCTGTTAGAGAAACAGGATAATGAAAATGTAGTAGAACCAGAACAGAAGAAAAAGAGGGAATGATTGATTAATTCATAGGACAGTATGTATTGGCCATGTTCTTCATGCTGTCTTTCACATTAGTTATGAGGATGTGAAAAACACAGACATTAGGACTCCAAAGGGTAATTTAAATACTAATGAAATCATTGAAATACGGGTCCTTAATAAGATCCTGTACAACCTAGGGTGGGTGGGCTCCCCAGCTTAAAAATCAAGAGTGGCAAAACACAAAAAAAGAGTGATAACAGAGGTTTGTGGGGGGAGTGAAGTGAAGGATAGCAACAATGAAGACTTAGGAAGATAAGCAAAATCTTTTTCTCCCTCTTGCTCAAAAATAAATAAATAAATGAACAAAAAGTAACAATTTCCAGAACAAGGAAAGACAAGGAATCAAGGACATGAAAAGTAAAGCCTGGGAAATCTATATCAAAGAATGAGATAAGGAAGTCTTGGAAAAAAGCAAAAATAAGTGACAAAGCTAAGGATAGAAATTCATTTTTCAAAATGGTGCATCCTGCATAAAAACCTTCTTTCCCAATAACTGGATTGAGCAAAGACAGGATGATCGAGTATTTGGCAAGTATACAACATTTAAAATTTGCTGCCAACTCCTTGTTTTCCATGGTAATCAGGGAACAAGAGAGCCAAGATAAACTCCAGGAACATTTTTTTAAAAATGTAAAATGTCCCAGTGGTCCTGATTTTCTTAACACCACACATTCTTACCAGGATAGTAGGTAGCAAAAAGACTGATCTGAGTTTCAACAAGTTATCTTTCCTTTGTATAACCTCTGGCAATTTTATTGATTAATAAAATGATTAAAGGGCAGGCAGAAAGGATTAGAAAGAAGAGGCGCAAAAGTCCTGGATAATCTCCAAACAAGAGAAGTAGACTGTGAATAATCCAATTAATCCATCTATAAGCATTTTTTTTTTAGGCAAGATGTGCCTAGAACTGGTGGTTGGGACACAATGATAAAAAGAAAAAAAATCTCTGTCCTTGAGGAGATATGGGGATATATGAAGGGCATGTAAGTCATTACAAAATAGGTAATGAAATTATTATTTATTGTTTCAGTCCCATCTGACTCTTCATGATCCCATTTGGGTTTTCCTGGCAAAGATACTGGAGTATTTTGCTATTTCCCTCCTTCAGCTCATTTTATAGATAAGGAAATTTGGGAAAACAGGATTAAGTGATTTGTGCAGCTAGTAAATGACAGAGGTCAGAATCAAACTCATACAAGTGAGTCTTCCTGATTCTAAGCCCACTGTGTCACCCAGCTGCCCCTATTTGTAGAAAGTAAACATTTCTAAAAGGGAGGCATTAGCAATGGGGGGAAATAGGAAAGGGCTTATGTAGGAATTAAACAGAATTTTGATGGGAGCAAGAGATTCTAAGAAGTAGAAATAAGACCTAGAATTGATAACATATATAAAATATTGGACTCTATTCATAGGAACATTGATTAATCAGAGAGAATTCAGAGATAATCTGGTCCAATTCCCCCATTTCACTAAAGAGGAATCTGTAGTCCATGGAAAACTTCACTTGCCCAAGGTCATACTGGTAGAAGTAGAAAAGATTGGTTTCAAACCCAAAATCCTCTAACCTCAGACTGATGCTCCCAGATTATTTTCTCTTGACTTCAATAGCTTCTTTTCACCCCACAAAAGGAAGACTTGCTATCATGCTCTTGGGGTAGTAGTAAGAGAGCTGGACTTAGGGTACCCTAAGGAAATTTAACATGGAAACCTAAATCCAACCCTTACTAGCTACATCATCATGGATTAAGGTCACTTAGCCTCCCTGAACCTCAGTTTCCTCATCTGTAAAAAGAAAAGAAAGAGATTGCTGGACTCTTACATAACTTACAGCATTTTCTCTAATTCTAAATCTTGTGAGACCATAATTCTTTTTTAGAATCTCCCAAATCTTTATCTTGTTGTCCAATTTATTCCCTTTATTTTAAGTTCACGGTTCTTATCTAAAGCTAAGCTTAGGAGGCTCTGAACAGGAGAAAGAAAATTTGGGATGGCAACAGCATGTAAGTGAATGCAAAGGGAAACTAGTGGCAACCGGTTGGGGTCCAAAATTACCGCTCAGACTTCAGACAATGTGTTTGGTCAATGGAGGAGTCGCTGGTTTGGTCAAGGTTCTTAATTGGATAGAAAGAGATGGGGACCTCTTTTATAGACCAAATACAGGACGCAAGGCAGATTTAGAATACAAGGCAAGCACAGTGACAATCATAAGGGACTAAGAGAAAAAGAAAGGATTTAAAAAACATGGCGGTAGATTCAGTTATCACTATTCTGTAACAGATCCATCCCCACACCAAATTCTGTTATTCTCTGCGCCCAAAATTCTGGGAAGATTGTCAGCACAGCCCTGGGACACAGAACTCTCCTGGAGACAAATACAAGGAGATAAATGCAAACCCCCAACCTTCCAGAAACACTGCACTCCCCTCATCCCAGCCACATGGCTTCAGAACGAGACTCTCTCACCTGATTCTCTTGCCTCCCTTTGGAATCAGTCACTTCTTCCACAATACCAGCCTGCAAGACCAGCAAAGCAGAACAAAACTGGCTCTTCCCACTTTTATAGGCTAATTGTGGGCAGTCCTAACACAGGACGGAGGCTGAGACTCAAGGCTACTGCAACTTGGGCTGTCTTCTAATAATAGTTATAGCAATCCCAAAGCTCCTCCCTTTCTGACCTCACTGCACATACCTAGAGGGCAACAATTCCTATTTTTCCTACAGTAGGGAAATCCTCTCTTCTTGTGGCCATTACCAGCACCGGACTCTGGGTGCTAATATCAGCTTTTTTTTTTTTTTTTTAACTAAGAATTTGTTAATTCCTTTCTTTCTTTCCTGTATCTGCCTGTATTTCTGGGGTCAGCCCTTAAACCTAGCTTTACACCCCATCTCAGACACTAGCTTTGTGATCTTAGGCAAGTAACTTATCCTCTTCTCCATGTAAATCAGTGGAGTGATATGATGACCAAAACATCATTAAGGCAATTTTAGATAGTGTGAATGGGGAAAGTGTCCCCAATTAAAATGAAGACTTCCACTGTGCTCTGCCCTAGTTGGAGAACGAACATCTGGAGTCCTGTGTTCAGTTCTAAGCAAAACATTTTAGGATTTAAGCATAATGTTTTGAATAAAATGAGATAATATTTGGAAAGTACTTAGCACAATGCCCAGCATATAGGAGATGTTTAATAAACACTTACTGTTGAAGGATTCAATAGCTTCCTATGCTTCTTTCCAGCTCTAGAGTTATGATTATGATTCTTACAGGGTCCTACCAATAAGGGTGGGGATCAGACCCAAAAGTGGCTGAGTAGATAAAGTCTTGGGCACATAGAAGCAAGAAGATTCATCTTCCTGAGTTTAAATCTGATCTCAGACACTTACTAGTTGGTGTGACCCTGAGCAAATCACCTAAACTTGTCTACCTCAGTTTCCTCATCTGTAAAATGAACTGGAGAAGGAAATGGCAAACTGCTCCAGTATCTTTCTCAAGAAAGCCCCAAACGGGATCATGAAGAGTTGGACATGACTGAAAAAACTCAACATTTTGTTCAGTAGGAATTGATTCTCATCCCTCTAAGCAAGGTCTCCCCCCAAAAATCATCCTTTTGGGCAACAAAAAAAAATGACTATCAGCCTAATCCTTGTTCTAGGCTCTATATGGATTTCAGGCCCACCCCTTTAGATTACCTTGACTTTAGACTTCTGCTAATATGGTCAAGTCTTGCAGGGACCAAAGACATACCCTCAGAGCTAGAACAGCTTTGCTGCTGGAGGCAAATTCCATAGCAAGTACTTATATAGAACTTTTAGGCTGGCATATTGTAGTACAAATGGTACCTCATTTAATTCTCACAGCAACTTAGCAAGATGGGTATTATCATCATCTCAATTTTCCAGATGGGGAAACTGAGGCTGAAGGAAGTGATTTGTTCAGAGTCAGATAGCTAGTAAGAACCTGAAGTGGGATTTGAACTGAGGTCTCCCTGACCACTTTTACTCATTGCAATCCCTAGCATAAAAGCATACAACATGTAAAGGAACATCATTTATCCCATTGCCTTGAGAAAATAGGTAGAGACATATGGATGGGTTATAATTGAGGTGCCAGTGGAGTAACCATGGTACCATGTTTAGAATGTGCATGATTTTTAACCATGCTAAATATTGGGGGGTTAAAGACTAAATGAGCAAGCATGAGTATGTCATCTTCACAGGTATAGCTTCCCAGAGGAGCCCCAATGATCAGGGAATAGCAACAGGGACCCATTAGTTAAGTGGGACACGAGTTATCTCTGGCTTCTGAATGTTGGTCTGCATGGGTCTGCAATCCAAGAGAAACACCATTCATTTGTAATTAAATTGTATTTTAGGACAAAATAGTATATTACAATTTTAGCACAAATTCTTCATTCTTGTTAAAAAAAGATATGAAGGTTTTCAGTGGAGTAGAACACAAGGTGAATCAGTCATATAATATGGAAGCCAAGAAAACACTAATTTTATTTGGGGCAATATTAAGAGGGTCAAAATGTCCAAGTGTTACAGGGTACTCTATCCTAGTCAGAGAATATCTGAAGTCCGAATTCAGGTCTGAGTAATGTTAGATAAGATTAATTTTGCTTGGCCACTTACTAAAAGGATGACATTCAGAGAATAGCTTGGTCTCAATTTCCTAAATCAGTAATCCTCTCATCTTAAACTGGAGTAGAGGAAGACCAAGAAGGGAAGAGAGCTTGAAATCAGAGATTACAGGAAGATTAAGTAATATGAAGGTTGTTGAAAGAACTAAAAAAGTCAGTCTGGAGAAGGCTTATAAAGAATATAGAGACTATGTCATAGAATATAGTATAGAAAGAATATTGCAATTTTTCTACCCAGAAGGTATACCTAAGAGCAATGGGTAGGGGTGAATATGAATAGAGAGGTCCATTTTGTCTTTATGTAAGGAAAAAATCCTAATGTTTAAAGTCATTCAAAATTGGAATGAGCTGTTTTATTTTCAAATTGTGCTTTAAATTTCTTTTTTAAATATTTTAATTTTTAAAAATATTTAAAATTTGAAAATTAAAAAGTTTAATTTTTAAACAGTTCTTTTTTTTTTCCATTAGGGGTCTAGATGACCACTTGTTGGCAATGTTTTATACAGTATTTGAGTTTAAGTTCAGTTTGGATGAAAGGACTTCTTCTAAGGAGTCTTCTGCCTCTAAGATCTGTGATCCTGTGAAGCTCGGAGCAACAAGGACAAGCAGAGCTCATTTGTTCTGGAGGATGGTTTCTGATGACTCTGTGACAGGATATTCTGGAAGAAAGCCAGTGACAGGTAGGATCCTGGTAGGAGGTCCACTTTGTCTATGCATCCTTCTGATCTCTCCGACTCCCATTAAGTTATTATGGGAGATTGAGAGAAAAGAGTACAGCCAGGGGAGCTATGTGAGATGTTAGGGGGTGTATTCCCTAGCCAGAAACAGGGATGAGGGTAGAGGGTACAGAGGAAGAGATCCCACAAGCTCTGATTGTTGCACTACAAGGCTCCTCCAGCTCCAGTGGCCATGCTAAATACTTCAACTTTGAGGAGGAAGTCGTGCAAAAAAGGCTGGATCCAGAGACACACGAGCTAGGTTTGAAACTGAGCTCTGCCACTTATTACCTGGGCAAGTCACTTAACCACTCTGGGTGCCAGTTTCCTCATCTGTGAAATGAGGGGGTTGAATTAGCCAGCTTCCAAGGTTCTATCTAGAGCTAAATCTGTAAACCTCTGATCTGTAAAATGTACACGTTGGACGAGATGCCCTCCACAATTCTGTCTCGTTCTGACATCTTATGATCTTCGGGGCTGTTATGTGCAACCACGTGCTAATACAAAAATATGTGTTCCATGACTGCACATCTATAATCTATATAAAACTGCCTGCCTTCTCAATGAAGGGGGAAGAGGAGGGGCTGAAGAAGAGAACTTGGAATTCGATTTAAAAATAATGTCAAAAATTGTTTTTATATGTGATTGGAGAAAAATATATATATATATATATTTAATAAAAGAACCCCCCACTCCCGCCCAGATAGATATTCATCTATCAGGAAGAACATAAATAAAGCTTAGAATACTATATTCAAGGAGACAGGGAAAAATAACATTTTAGAAAGACCCCAAAAAAGGAATAGTTGTAGCCGTTAAATTGATCACCCTAGCATATCTGTAATCACTAGATTTTCTATAATCACCCAAGGTTGTTCAGCCAGGTGGGACCTCCCAGAGTCTGCGCTGTTTGACCTCAGCTTTTGAGGGTCCTTTCCTGCTATAACAAGGTATTGGAGCGGGACTCTTGGGGAATAGACCTGCCTAATACCATCATTTCCTGTGTCTAAGCTACTCCTCCAAGGGCAAGATGAAAGGAGATCGGTGTTAACATCTGGTTTCTTATAGCTCCTTGAGCTCTTGCAGGTGGTTTCTGAGCCATTCTAGAGTTACAGGAAGGGCTGGCAAGCTTTAAGATGCTGGTGTTGTCATTGGGGTCCCCTGACCTATGACGCAGACCCTCCCGATGGAAGAGGAATCGGTTCCGAAGATAACCGGGCAGCTGTTGCTGACCTTGGGACACAAATCCATCCTGGGCCATACAACCCAAAGACCACCTGGTCAGGGACACAGAGCACAAGGTATCCCGAATGCACGGGGAAGGGAAAGCTGCCTTAGAGGAGACCTTCACAGACGCACAGTTTTTCTCCAAAGGTCATAATAGCTTAGACCTGCAGCTGGGAGAGCCCTCGGAGACTTTTTAGTTCAGCTCTCTCATTTTACATGTAACCCAAGTCCCAAAGCCTATTGGTATGAGACGCTCTCCTCCTGGGTGGAAACCAGTGCCCACACCTGCACGGGGAGCAGGGCAGAACTGATGAGAGCACAGAAGGAATCAGTGTGTCTTGGGGATCCACAGTCTCTTTGGGTTCATGTGGCTTCCATCTTCTGGAGAAAAGATGATCATTGCCGTTGCGGGTTTCTGAAGGGAAAATGAGGCTCTGGGAAGAAGCTGACATGAGAGGAGCTGGCAGTCTCCATCACGTCTCTCTGCCAGCTTGCTCTGCTTGAGTCTGTGGGGAACATCCCCTCGGGTGAGCTGGGAAACTCTCTTAGTTGAACAGAGATATCTCCCTCCCAGGGGGAGAACTCCTTTATTATCTGGCATTATTACATTCTATGTATATTTTCTCTATTTCTGTTTGCTATCAACTTGTATAAACGGGTTTCTTTGCTACTTGCTGTATGTGTGTCATAGTGGAACCGGTATTTGGTGGGAAAGGGGTGAAACCCTGGACATAAAGCTTGAGTCATTCTTTCCCTGATAATGAGCGGTAATCAAAGGTTTAGCGTGAACCTGAAATCCACACTCCCTAGATGAACAGTATTTAAGGGAGCAGAGAACGTAACTAGCCTCTTTCTGAAGAGAGCGGAATGGCTCCAACTTTCTGCTTTTCCTTTGTAAAAAACAAAAAAACCCGAAAACACAGATGGAATTCAGAAGGGCAGTTAGAACAAATAAGTTGCTGTTGTTATTGCGCTAATTTGACAAATGGACCCGATTTACGCTTTTGTCAACATGGGAAACTTGCAATGAAGAAAGTCCCTCTCCTGACGTGATCAATCTTTGTTCCATATCTAAAGAGTCAGTTGGATCACTGGAAAAATTAAATGAATTGCCCAAAGTCACACAGCCAGCATGTTCCTGAAACTCAGGTCATTCATATGCCAGTTGTGTCAAGCACAGAGAGAAATCTGTACATAAGGATCCTTATGGGCTAGGCGTTGACTTATATTTAAAATGTAATGTTATGTTTTATTGCATCTTATGTATTTTGTTAAATATTTAGCAATTGAATTTTATTTTGATTCTGGCCATACCTAGGTGTGTTGTGGACATACAGATCTGTATTTGACATCTCTATCTACACAATGCTGCACTGAATTAATATTTGTCCTTCACATTTTTCTCATCAAAATGTAAATGGCTGAAATTTTTAGGCTGCATTTGAAAATATTCTGCAAGGGCAGCTGGTGGATCAGGAGGACCTGAGTTCAAGTTTGGTCTCAGACATAACACTTCGAGCTGTGTGACCCTGGGCAAGTCACTTAACCCCAATTGCCTTAACAACAACAGAGAGAGAGAGAGAGAGAGAGAGAGACAGAGACAGAGACAGAGAGAGAGACAGAGAGAGACAAAGAGAGAGAGACAGAGAGAGAGAGAGACAGAGAGACAGAGAGAGACAGAGAGACAGACAAGAGAGACAGACAGAGAAAGAGAGCCAGAGACAGAGACAGACAGAGAGACAGACAGAGACAGAGAGACAGACAGAGACAGAGAGAAAGAGAGAGAGAGAGAGAGAGAGAGAGAGAGAGAGAGAGAGAGAGAGAGAGAGAGAGAGAGAGATCTTCAACTTTAGGAATCATATTTTATCCTTTGAAAATATTACAGCTTTTGGAGGAATATGTAAGAATTTAAAAAGAGTTCATCCTTTTGGGAGCACCTCCTACCAATCGAGGGAGACACCTGTGATTTATTTCACATCAATGTTCCCTAGAATTTGTGATGGAGCCCAGCTGGCTACGTGCTGTTGGGACCAGAGCCACCCTCATTATGATGCAACTCAAGAAATGGGGCTTCAGAACTTTTCACAAGTTGCATTGGTTTGCAAAATACATGGAGCTGTGTTAAGATTCCTGTCCACCATAATAGCTTCTGATATTAAACTTTAAAGTACCTCCATTGATTTAGGTTTCCTGATAGGCTTTCAAATGGATCTCTTTCCCCTTCTACTTGCTCCTTGACCCCATGTCATTTCTAGAATAATAATTTTTAAAAAATCTTCCTGGGAGTTCTCCAAAAGTTAAGCTAAAATGACACATGAGTAATGTAGCCAATCTGAAATATGTCAGTCGTCTCCCAGGCCCATTTTCCACGGTCAGATTTGTGGGACTTGATTTAATTAGACACAGAGAATGATGCCTAACAATAACCACCAGGACTTAGCCGGTTTATGGAATGATAACAGTTGCCAACATTTTTTGAATGAGATACTAATACTTATGGGAGAGGAACACAAAGCACCAGATGGAGTTGTTCAGAGAGCAAGGTGTCCCTAAATGATTCAAAATTATGTATAAAAAAAGATAAGCCAGAAATGACATACAAATTTTCTTCATTAATCTTGGTCTATCTTCCAGAGCAAGCTGTTCTTTCAATAAGCATTTATTAGACACCGACTTGGTGGAAACATTGTTCGGGGAGTCGGACGAACAAAGATAGGAACAATACGGACCCAATTGTCAAGAAATCGGGACGGGGATGGTAGAGAGGGAGAAGGAAGGGTAAGAGTGACCCCCACACAAATAACTTTGTTACAAGAGATGGTGTGAGAGGTAGGGAAGACAGGATCAAGGCCACATGCTGTAAAATGTTTTGAGGAAAAATAGGTCACTTCCAGCTACGGGAGGACATTAACTTTGATAGATTTGGGTCCTTGAGGAAAAGAACAGTACGATATAGTCACTCAAGATCTGGGTTGGTTTATTTTCTCATTAGTCACAGCATTCAGAGCTGGATGTTACAGTGGACTTCTGGTCCCTATCCCCTGTTTTATAGATGAAGAAATTGAGCTACCATATGGCTGACCCAAAGTCCCGCAGGAACCAAGCGGCAGGACGAGGAATGGAACTCGGGTCCCCCGGCTTCAAATTAAAAGCTCTGTCTTGCCTCCTTTGAAACAGTGATAATATGTCTGGACTACGTGTCTGAAATGTTCTTCTCAGAATTCCTGTTTTCATTCAAGATCATCAATAAATAGACAAATACATAAATGGGTGAATGAAAGAAAGAATAACCATTTAAAAACATAAATATGCATGTGTGTATGCATATGGACTTGTATTATATGAGTATAGATGTGCATTTGTAGTATTTGTTATGTGTGTGGGGGCTACATGTTCTTGTTTCCTCCCCACTGGAATAGAATCTCTTCGAGAAAAGAGAATATTTTCTTATTACTATATCCCCACACCTAGATATACACCTGACACATAATAGAGTGCTTTTTAAAAAAATACAAAATAAGAAAAAAATTAGAAATAGACCAAAAATGAAAATTAAAAAAAACACACCCACAACAAAATATTGTCATGTGCTCAACAGAACATCAGGGAAGATTCAAAATATGTAACAATAAATGTTCACTTCAAGAAAGTATATATAATAATAGAAGAGATTATATTCATGACTGTCCATCCTTGCTACCTTATAGGCTATTCTTTTGTTCTCTGCTATGCCCTTTTTACTTTGTTCTTTTTTCCCCCTTTCATCTCCTCCCTCTTCACCTACTTACCTCCTCCAAGCAGGCTATAACTAAACCATCTATATTGCACATAATCCTCACATATATCTGTATACACACACATACAGCTTACATGCATATACAGAGATATACAGAGATACACATCTATACCTATGCATTTACATACATGTAAACATGCATCTAAAACAATATGGGCTGACATCTCATGTAGATTTCTCTCCTGATTGAATCTTTTGACTTTTTAAAAAATCTAATAAATTCTACTCTTGATCCTTGTTGTAGTGTTTGTATAGATCTCTCATTTCCCATTTCTGGCTAACTCTTCTACTTTAATTCTATTCTTTGACTTACCTTGTTGTTACTTAACCTCTCCCTCTCCCCCACCATGTGTCCTTCCCCCTTATCTTCTCCCCACACCCTTTTCTTCCCTCTTTATCCCATTCAGCTACATACCTTATCCTGCTCCTGTAGATCTAACACCCTTCTGAACCCCAACCTTATCCTACATCATCCTTTCCCTCCCTTTTTAACCCTTTCCCATTAATCTATATATCTTGTCCCAACACATAAGAGTTTTTTTAGTAAGTACTGCTTGCCTGATGGAGGAGACCTCAAAAGATCCCGCGCTGGATGCTTGCAATCCAGCTATGGGATTATGTAAGTCTCTGGACTTAATATTCCCAAACTGTTAAAGACATATGCAATAAGAAGGGAATGATATGGAGTGCACAGGAGGAGGAGGGAATAAATGAGGTGAGGAGGGCAGGAGAATAAGTAGAGAAGGTGAACTTGATGTCAGGATTTAAAGGATTAGCTCTATGGAAGAGGGAGAGGGTATCCTAGATGGGAACACAGATAGAGAGGCTGTCTAGTGAACTCAGGAGATGGTGGATGGTTAGTTGCATTGGAGGCAGGGTCAGTGCAGGGACTTTGTTGAGAAATGAGAGATAAGATTAGAGAAAATGAGGCTAGATTATGTAAAATCTTAGGATCATAGAGGCTGTCAATCCCAATGGCCTTATTTTACAGATGAAATAATAGTAATAATGATAATGATCATAACTAACATTTATATAGAACTTACTAGGTGTCAGGCACTTTACAGATGTGATCTTATTTGATCCTTACAACAACTCAAGAGCAGGATGGGGACGACTTTATTTCCCCCATTTTATAGCTGAAAAAACTGAGGCAAACAGAGTCATAGTACTAGGATGTATCTGAGTCAGGTCTTCCTGGCTCCAGACCCAGTGCTCTACCCACTAAGTTACCCAGCTGTCTATCCAGATTAAATGACTTGACCAGAATCATATAGCTAGTAAGAGCCTGAGGCAGGATTCAAAGTCACATTTTCCTGATTCCTGGTCCATGATGCATTATGCATGCTGTCTCTTAAAGAGAGCATATGAGAAGATTAAAATAGTGTTTTAGGAAGATTAATCGAGTATTGGTTTGTAAGATAGGTTAGACACCAGATTGAGTCATTCCTTAAGGCATAAAGGAATCAGAACTATGGTAGGAGCCAGGAAAATGGAAAGTAAGGGGGAGATGCTTAAGAACCTTTTGGAGAAAGAACAGAACAAGATGAAAGACAGAAGCAAAGTGGGCAGACACGCAAAGGACAAAAGGAAGATTTTGTCATTGAGTTGAGAGTACTGTATAACTTAGTAGGAAAGAACTGTTTACTAGGAGTTTATATGTCATGGACTCTTTGATGGTTTGGGGAAACTTATGACCTTCTCAGAACAATGTTTTTAAATTAAAAAAAAAAACCCATTATTAAAAACATTATAAAGGAGTATCTTAAAATATTTGTACCAAAATCAAATTAAGTCTGTGTATCCTATGTAAGAAGTTCTGAATCCATGGGAGAACTGCTATCACATCTCTGTCTCTTTTTCTTTTTGTTTGTTTCTTTTTTTTTTCCCCTGAGGCAATTGGGGTTAAGTGACTTGCCCAGGGTCACACAGCCAGGAAATGTTACGTGTCTAAGACCAAATTTGAACTTAGGTCCTCCTAACTTCAGGGCTGGTGCTCTATCCACTGAGCCACCTAACTGCCCCATTTTGCTCTATTTCTTTCTGTTTCTGTCTTTGTCTCTGTCTCTCTTCTATTCTACACACTCTCTTTTTCTTCTCTTCTCACTCCCTCCTCCCCGCCCCCAGTCTCTCTTATTTCTACTCTTTCTTGTTCTTCTCTTCCCTCCTCTTCCTCCTCCTTCTCCTTCTTGTTCTTCTTCTCCCTCCTCCTCCTCCTCTTTCTCCTCTTTCTCCTTCTTCCTTCCTCTTCCTCTTCTCCTTCCTTCCTCTTCCTCTTCCTTCTGCCTTTTCCTCCTTCCTCTTCCTTCTTCTCCCTCTTCTCTCTCTCTCTCTTTCTCCTTATTCAGTCCCACAGTTTCAACCTTTATCAAGATGAACCTTAAATCTATTATGTTCTGCCATGAATCCTCCCCAGAATGCCAGAATAAAATCTCCCACTGCCTACATTACATCTTTGCTTAGAGGTATTACTACTGACTCAAAAATCAATGTGTCTGAAACTTCTCTGAATCTTATTTCCTCATCTCTAAATGAGGGGGTTGGTCTAGATGGCTTCCAAATGTTCTTCTAGTTCCAAATCTATGATCCTCTAAAGAGCAAGTTAAGGTTCTGCCCTAACTCCCTTAGGACCCTCAATATCATTATATGATGAAGACAGTATCCTCTTCCTCGGATTTCCTATTAATTAAAAGGCAGTACTTTTTTCACTAAGCTGTATATACAACATCCTTAAGCCTTATTTGACTTCCGAGGATGACATTTTAGTTCAGCTGGGGGGTAGTTTGAGTAGAGATTCCACACCCTGTAGTTTTACAGTGCTGCCAGATCAAGGTAGGGGGGAGGCACTCATTTATTTTACTGACTTTTGATCTGCTCAAGGCATCCCAACCAGCACATGAAGCACCAAAAACTGTCCTCCTGTCTCTACCCCAGTACCACCTGTTCTAGAAGCTGGGAACTATCAGTCTGAACCAGAAGAGCTGGAATTGCTGGGGGTGGGAGAGAGTGCTCCTCTGAGAGAGTACCCTCACCTCTAAAGACGTGGCAGATATTCCAGGGGACCCCCATGACCAAGAACTGCTACATTCATAGCGCTTATCTTGTATTCGTCTCTAACTCTATCCCTCACCCATCCCTTCCAGAGATGCCCCAAAAGGTTTTTTACTGGGTTCCTCCTGCCACCAAAACTGCTTTCCGAGGACTGAAAAGACCTTGCTCTGCCCATATTTTATCCAAACTCCCAGGAGTCATGTGCGGCTTTGCGAGGATAGTAAGCACTATTCTTTTCAAGGCTGGGAACTTCCCTGAGCTTCTTTGGCTCAAAAAGCATATTTCAATAGCTCTCAGTAACAGAAAAGAATTATTAGCCCTGGATAAAGAGCTACTGGCAGAGAAGGCAGCGTTTGGAGCAGGGCACTATCATGTGGAAGAAGTGTAGCATTACATAATGGTCTGGTTGGATCATAAGAAACTGTAGCATCTCCAAGACAATGGAAATATACCAGCAAGGAATGGGACAGGTGCTTCTTTTCAACTCAGTTCACTTTCTCTTTAATTTACCTCTCGATAAACTGGATATCTTGTCTCATAAACTAGACTCTGCCCCAACACCCATGCAAGCAATATTGCTACTGAAAGACTTGCGTGTATCTCTTCCCACAGTGTCACCAAAGAAGTGGGCCAAGGAAGAAACGTCTTCCATTGACTGAATTCCCTTCCATCATCTCCAGAAGACAGCTCAGGAAATCATTCCAGCTTCTCTCTAATCCTCAACATCTCCTGATCTACCAGTTCCTTTTCGGCTTATAAACATGTCCCAGTGAACTCCACCATTCCTTCCATCTCTCAGTCTATATCTCTCCTCCTTTTCATAAATAAAGAGAAAAACAAGTATATACTCTAATCACTTCCCTCCCTCTCACTTCCTTCAGAATCCCCTGAAATATGGCTACTGATGTCATCACTCAACTACACTTTCCAGAGTTGTCAATGATCTCCAAAAGGAACAATGGTAGTCAAATTCAATGACTTTTTCTCAATCTTCATCCTTCTTGGCTTCTTTGTTTTAGGCCTCAAGTAAAAATGAAAAACTAAAATTAAAATGTCACTGAAGGGAATTATCTCTAAGTATCTTTTTTCTTTGCTTTTTTTGGGGAAGAAGAAAAAAAAAAGATTTGATCCCAATGGGATCTGATAGTCTTTGTACTTTTTAGTCGAATTCGTGATTGTGAAGATGTAACTGGCTGTAGAAAACCGGTCCTGAAATCTGGCTAGTTCTTTTCTCAAAATTTCATCAGGAAAACAATCAATATGTACATAGACTATTTTTTGTTTGTTAGAAAATTACATGTTAGACTCACTATATACTTAAATTTTTTTTTCAGTATATACTTTGGGAAAAAAAGAAGCAGTTCTATACAAAACAGGCTATGCCCAAAAGTCTTAGTGCAGTTTTAATTAACTTAAATTCACATTTCTGGACATAACCTTCTCCCTCTGCTCCACAAAGTACTCAGGAATCCTCATTCCACCTGATTTTTTTCGAAGTTCAGAACAAAACAAAAATTTAAATAAAATAAAATTGCCCTTTGGAGAATGGAAACATTCAGGACAACTATCCGAACTGAAGACAAACAAAGGCTATAAAGGATCCACTGCTCCTTGGTTACCTCACCAAGGCTCCTGAGTTACTTCACCAAGGCTCCTTAGTTACCTTATCAAAGTTCTTTAGTTAACTCACCTCCTCCTTTTAACAATTCCAGTTTTCTTCTACAAAACTTAAATGTTGTCTCTGACATGGTTCAGCTTCTGGGACCTCTTCTATCCCAAAATTACCTTATACTCCCCCCCCCCTCCTTTTTTTTTTTTTTCTTTTTGGTAATGGAGTACAGGCTTTGGGAGTCTGCTAACTCAAACTTCAATTATCAGGTTGGATCTCTACAGTATGGCTAGAATTTCTTTTTCACTAAGCTCTAGAGGTAACCCTGAGGGGATACTATCAATCATGAGCCCCTATACTTTGTGTTCCCCTCAAAGTCAATAGACAATGGATATTTCCTTATATCATTTAACCAATTAACAGCAATTACTTTCTACAAAGCTAATTACTTAAAAGGAAGTACAAAGACTCCTCTCCTCTACCTCAGTCCCTGGGGAGAGTAAATTCAAATTTAAATGTTGCTATAAAATATTTCCCCCACCAAGGTCACTTCAAGATATGGGTGAGTCCTTACTTGCAGATATAGTCTCTCAGGCACTGAAGAAATTCACTGCTGTGCTGGGTCCAACAGGCTGCTCCTGAGAGCAGGCTTCTTACCAGACTCAGCAATTGTTGCCACCAGTTTCAGTTGCTAAGGGGACCTTTGATGACTCTTCCCATTTCAAAATTCACAAGGTCTTAATCTGGACTATTCCATCTCCAACACAGAATCAAACACAACCCAGACAGAAACAACAGAGGTGCCATGTGTTCACAACCAAGGAATACCTGGGGGAAGAAAGAAGGGTCTAAGGACCTTCCCCCATTTGGAGGCCCAACATCGTTCTTGCCTTATTTGCCACCAACAAAGAGCTATAAACCACTCTTAGAAAAAATTAATAGAGGCAGAAAAAGTATGGATATAGGTTGTCAATTACTGATATCTGTCACCTTTAAAAAATATTAATAATTCTCAACATGTTCTTTTCTTTTATTATATTCCTCTCTGAAAATCCTTGAAAATGGACCTCTTAGTGCCATTAAAACTAGTTTGTTTGTTTTTTTTAAACATTGATTTCTTATATATTTGTTTGTCCAGTTCAGCCAATTTTTGTGACTAAAATTTTTTGAGTGCCATTTCCACTTCCTCATTAAGAAATTTGGGTGTTGGGCTTTGAAGATGTCACTACCAGGAGTCCTTGTCTTGATTCCTTCAGTGATGGACACCAAACCCACCACCTCTGCCTCTGCTGGCTCACCCAGCCTGGGAATCCATGGCCACAGCCAGCCTTAGCATATATTTCTATATGGCCGTCAATAACGATAACGAATCCTTGTGCCCGGTTACTTTTGAGCTTTTTATGGATAAGTTTCTTTTTTTTTTTTAAATAACTTTTTATTGACAGAACCCATGCCAGGATAATTTTTTACAACATTATCCCTTGCACTCACTTCTGTTCCGATTTTTCCCCTCCCTCCCTCTACTCCCTCCCCCAGATGGCAGTGTTTTTTCTTTGGATGTAGCTGCTTCTGTCCATCCTTGATCAATTGAAACTGAATTAGCTCTCTTTAACCAAGAGATCCACTTCCATCAGAATACATCCTCAAACAGTATCATTGTTGAGGTCTATAATGATCTCCTGGTTCTGCTCGTTTCACTTAGCATCAGTTCCTGTAAGTCTCTCCAAGCCTCTCTGTATTCATCCCGCTGGTCATTCCTTACAGAATAATAATATCCCATAACATTCATATACCACAATTTACTCAACCATTCTCCAATTGATGGGCATCCTTTCATTTTCCAGCTTCTAGCCACTACAAACAGGGCTGCCACAAACATTTTGGCACATACAGGTCCCTTTCCCTTCTTTAGTATCTCTTTGGGGTATAAGCCCAGTAGAAACACTGTTGGATCAAAGGGTATGCACAGTTTGATAACTTTTTGAGCATAGTTCCAAATTGCTCTACAGAATGGTTGGATGTGTTCACAATTTATGGACAAGTTTCTTAAGACAGCAGAAAATTTCCATGGTCTAGGATTTGGCTACAAGGGATCCTTTTCCACAGAATCATTCCTGGGTTCATGTTCCAGGGTAGTGACTTCACACACCCTAATGACATTGGTGGCAAATCCCTTTATGGGGAGCTATTTGTTGAAGAGAACTTCATCCTGAAGCATGCTGGTCCTGGCATCTTGTGGCAAATGCTCTCAGTTTTTCATCTGTACTGCTACCACTGGTTCTCAAACTTTTGTTTTCAGTATCTTTATCCTATTAAAAATTATTGAGGATCTCTCCAAAGTGTTTTTGTTTATCTGAGTTATATTTATAGACATTTACCATATTGAAAATAAAAACTATTTTTGAATTTGTAGACCCTCTAAAAGGGTTTCAGAGATCCCCAGGATTCTCTAGACCATGCTTTGAGAACCACTGGCTAAGACTAATTGGTTGTATGGCAAGCATGTGGTCTTCAACCAAAGGGAAGAAGGCATGAACATTGTAGAAGCTATGGAGAATTTTGGTTCTCAGTATGGCAAGATCAGTAAGATTACTTGCTTACTATGAACAACTCTTTTAAGTTGTTTTGTTTTATTTGTTTTTTGTTTTAATCATCCATCAAACCATTCCCTCTGTGGTTGGAGAGAACACCACCAGCCCCATCTGCTCTGATATTCTGTAATCCTTGTCTTACTGCAATTCTCTTTGGATTTTGTTTCCTTCTCTTTCTACATGTCTGGCTAGACAACGGAGTTAAGTTCATGATTATAATATAAAAATTAAACTATAAAAAAAATTTGGCATTGAACAATCAATTAACAATGATGTGCAAATTATTGAGTGGAAAGAAAGAAATTATAAACTCAAATCCAGCATTTTTCTTCCATGCCATGGCTCTCTTGTTTGCAAAAAACAAATTAAGTATTTGCAGAATGAGAGGATTTCAGGGCTCTTTTGGCTCCCTTCATCATAATAACTATTTTTATAATAGTTAAAATTCTTTTAGAAATGATAACCAGAGCCATCATTACTTTTATACATTTATATATTGCAAAGCATTATGGAATAGTAGGGGGAAAAAACCCAGTAGACTTCCAATAAGAAGGTACCTATTTTAGAAGCCTAACTCTAGTACTTACTAGCCAAGTGATAAGACCAGCCATATATCCTTGTGATGGCTGAATAAAATGTAACTAGTATTCATTTCCTATTTTTTCAGAGCCAATTACTTATTGAAATAAGTCAGGCTGGACCTGTTATGATTTCATGAAATATTTTCCCTTCTTTACACTTTCTTCTAATTTGATGTGAAATTTGATCTTTCTTCTCAATAATTTGCACACCGTTGTTTCTGCGATTACTCCCTACATTGATAATTGGTGATTTTTTTGTCTGTTAAGTTACAGCCAATATCATTGTTGATTGATATTCACATTATTCAGCACCTACCATCTCTTTTTGAAGAAGCAATTCATGATATACATATACAGATATAATAATGAATGAATGGATGAGAAAACATTGATTAAGTGTTTCTTATGCCAAACATTTGGGATACAAAGAGAAAAAAGCAAGATGGTGTCTGTCCTCTAGAAACTTATATTCCCAATAGTATGAAGTTTCAGCTATAAATCATAGAAAGGTCTCATAGTTCTTAGCAACCCAAAGGGCATTGCATCTTCTTTAATACTATTCCTACCGATAATTATCCATTTCTGACATTGAACCATTTGGCAGTGACAAAGATTTAGTCAGTGAGCACTTAATTTTCTGGGGCTTCAATAGCTGTGGTAGCTGCAAAAATCAAGGTTGCAAAATCTGCAGGGGGGAGTTTCCACGTCATGTCCTTTTAGGCTTTATTCCCCAGAATAAGGTGCTGAGCTTGTAGGAGGACTAGTGATCTGGGGAGGAAGAGGCCATCCCAGAACTCTGGGCTTGTAGATGATGGCAGCTGGTCAGCAGTTGATGTGATTGGTGCTAGAGAAAGTGGTCCCCTTGCCTACAGCGACTGCTCCCCTCAGTGATAGTTACAGGGTTCACGCTAGAAGCAGGGCCAGTCATTGGCTGGGATGCAAGTGTTGTCATTAGTGAGACTCTAGTTGAATGATGGAGGAGCTTGCAGAGTTCTAGGAAGTCCTGAGTCCGACTCACTCACCCCTGCTCCCTGTGAATGGAGTGAGCGAGCTACAATAGCCTAGAAAGAGGACAAGAGTCTCCAATAGACCAGTCTTCATAGCCTGTCTACACTACTGGCCCTCGATTTCCAATCAGTGGCTCTATTAGGACCAAAGTTTCCTATTCAGTCATAAGGAAGAACAGAATAAAAGGTAGTGCAAGGAATCTCTTAAAGGCATCACTAATACAAAGTCAATGTCATTCTAAAGGTCATTAATTAAAAGCTTGAAGTGAGTATACTGATTCCAGGTCAAAAAATGGGTCTGGAAGGGATAAGATTTACTCTTCTGGGATTCTAGGTCTTCCCCTGACCTGGATCTCGGATGCTGCTTTGATACCCAAGGGAAGGAGATGTTGACAACACCACAGGGAAAGCCAACACTCAGGCAGGCTGCAGCACGTACTCAAACCACAAAGAGAAACTATGTTGGCTTTTGTCACTAACAACTTTGTTTTTATTAACCTTGGGAGCCCTGAGGCACGTGCCAGGTTCACTTATTAAATAAATCTGCTCTGCTTCAAATGTGTTTCCTTCTTTATGCCCATCTTCTCTTCCTTCCTGTATCAGAAGATGTAACACTTTTAATCTTTAAGACTAGTCATCCGCTTATGTCCTTCCTTCCTCCTTTCTCTCCCTCCTTCCTTCCTTCCTTCCCTCCCTTCTTTCTTCCCCTCCCTCCTTCCTTTCTTCCTTCTTTCCTTCCTTCTTTCCTTCCTTCCTTTTTTTCTTCTTTCCTTCCTTTCTTCTTTCCTTCTTTCCTTCCTTCCTTCCTTCCCTCCCTACCTGCTTTCTTCTTTCCTTCCTTCCTTCCTTCCTTCCTTCCTTCCTTCCTTCCTTCCTTCCTCTCTCCTTCCCTCCACCTTCCCTCCATCACTCCCTTCCTCTTTCCTTCCTATCTTCCCTCTTTCTCTCTCCCTTCCTCCCTCTCTCCCTTTCTCTCTTTCTCCCTCCCTCCCTTCCTCCCTCCCTTCTTTCTTTCCTCCCTCACTTTGAATCCACATTAATCTGAAAATTTAAATAAATATGGTCTTGAATATTTTCTTCTAAATCATTTATTCTAAAATTAATGAATATCAGAAACAAAAACCATACCAAAATCCATCAACCCCAAATAAAAATAAATCCAACTCTTCTATCTACAAAGTAAAACAGAAAAAAAAAATGACATAAAATGTGAGTCTCTCTTGTGGAAAGCATGCATTTAAAAGATAAATTCAACATATTTCACTATTTCAATTTGTTTAGTGTCTATTTTTTTTTCTCCTCTTGAACTCTCTTCTGTTCTTTTCTATGAACTTAAAAATGCTTCAATGACCCTTTTTTCTTTTTTTCCCTTTCCTTTTTTGGCAACATGATCACTAGTTCTCTCCAATTTCTCTCACCCCCACAAAAACACAATCCTTGAAACAAATAATCATAGTCAAGCAAAATATATCCACACATTTCCAAAAATACATTCCTCATTCTGCACTTGATTCTCTTTCCTCTTTGTGGGGAGGTGTGACATGCTTTATCCTCAGCTCTCTAGAGTTGTGATTAGTCATTGTATTGATCTGAGTTTTGAAACCTTTAAAAATCTTACAATGTTTTTGCTACTTTGTCTATTGTTTTTCTGGTCTGTTCATTTCACTCTGCATCTGTTTATATAAGTCTTCTTGAGTTTCTCTGAAATTGTCTTTTCTTATAGTACAATAATATCGAATAACATTTCTACACCAAAATTTGTTCATCCATTCCCCCATTTGATAGGCACCCCATTTGTTTCTAATTCTTTATGACAATAAAGAGTTGCTATCAGCTATTTTTATATAGAGAGATTTTATTCTTTCTTGTTTGAATAATTTTGGGGGGTATACTTTAAATTCAGAATATTATGTTTTTTTTGGTGACTTTTTGGGCAGTTTTCCAGAATGGTTTTCTAGGATGTGTGGATTGATTCACAGCTCTGTACCCTGTGCTTCAGTGCATCTCTTTCCCCCAAAGTCCCCTACAATGATCATTTTTCCTTTATTGCTTTCTTTGCCAATGTGGTAGGTGTGAGGTGAAATCTCAGTATTTTAATTTTTCTCTAATTATTAATGATTTGCAGCATATTTTTACATGACTGTTGAGAGCTTAGATCTTTTCCTTTGACAACTACCCATTTATAGTCTCTGACTTTATTTAGGATAATAAGCTTTTGACTGACTTTGCTCCTTTATTATTTTGTTCTTCAACTTTTTCCTCTTCACTTCCTTTGTAGCTTTAGACAAATGCCTCCCTCATTTTGAAAATTCTTTCAATTGACCCTGCTAATCCCTCCAGCTACTAAACTCATCCTTTCATTCACTTTACTGACAAACTTCCTGAAGAAGTGGCCTGTGCATTGTGCTTTCATTTATTCACTAACCATTCATCCTTTAACATGTGGCAATCCATCTTCCTCCCATACCACACAGTGGAAATTGAAATCTTAAAAAATCACCCTAGTATAGGGATCTTTTTTCTTTCAAACTCCTTATACTACACATGGAATTAGGAATAGGAAAATCTTGGCCCCTACAAATCCATCTTCTCTAAAAAAAACTTCATAGGCTGACTTTTCCATCTCCATCAAAGTTTTATAAGAGCAATATGCACAGCCATCTACAGCACCCTTGATGAAAGTAAGAGAAAGAAATCAATAGATTTTTGTGAAAAATATTAAAAAGCAAACATCTTTATAGTAACAAAATTGACTAAGGTTTATTGTTTTATAGTTACAAAAAATAATCATTTGATTTAATAAAATCAGCTACCACCTTAAATGCAAATTTTTTTTGCAATTTAAAAAATATTTTTATTTAAAATTTTGAGTTTTAAATTCTATCTTTTCCTCCCTTCCCTGCACAGAGAAAATGCTCACTTTCAACAAAGGCTCTCCCATGCATAAATCAAAATCATATAGGTTTTCTTGAAAGAGGTAAAAACAGAGATAACTTTATTTAACAATTCTTTGGTCATTAATGTGAAATGAGGCATGAAACCAAAGGAATGTACCATGTCATGGAGGAAACACAATGTTTATAAAAGAAAGAAAAATGCTCTATATGTCCTAGAATCATAGAAATGGATAATTGAAAGGGACCTCAATGGCAATTTAGTCTAATTCATTTCAGAAAAAAATTCCCAATATATTAAGCTTAAAGACATCTTATATTATATGGTGCCATGGATACAATGTTAGGTCTGCATCCTGGAAAAGTCCCTTATCCTTTGTTTACTTCAGTTTCCTCATCTGTAAAGTGGGAAGAATAATAGCTCCACCTCCTAGGATTGTTATGATGATTAAATGAGGTCATACTTTTCCAACTCTTAGCACAGCTAGTTATTAGTATTCTAGATCCTGCTTGAAAATCCCCGAGGAAGGGAATCTACTACCTCTGGAGGCAATCCATCCTATTTTTGGATAGTTCTTGCTGTTAGGAAGATTTTAGCTTCTGATCTGGTCATTTGAGGCCACGTAGAATTAATCAACTCCCTCTTCAACCTAAAAGCCCTTTAAATTCTTAGAGAAAGTGAAAAATGCATCTCTAATCTTCTTTTCTTAATTCTAAACATCTCATTTACTTCTGCTTCCTCTCAGGTGACAAGATCTTTAGGTCCCAGTTGCTTGCCTCTCAATGCCTTCCAACTTTTCAGTATCCTTCTCATAACTGACTGTCACGCTGTGAGACTGTCAGAACAGAGTATGGCAGCTCTATGACTTTCTCACTCATTTAAGAAGCTGAAGATTCTATTAGCATTTTTTTTTTTTTTTTTTCCACTGCTGATCCATAATGTTAATTCTTTCAAGTGCTCCTTTTGGCAGATTAGATTATGTTATACCAGAACATTGCACAGCTCCCTAAATGAGATCTATAATCACTCAAAGGAATTTGACCTAACTATCCACACAGGAAAAACAAAGTGGATGAGGAATGTGTTTTGTCTAGCCTATAATCTGCAGGTGAGAGGACAAATAAGGCCTGTTAGTAGATATCTCTTGGGCCAACACTAAAAATGAACAGTGAGCAGGGTCCAGAATTGATCAGGAGAGTGGGTTGATTATTTTGGGAAATTATACCATTCTTTTATTTTATTTTTATTTTTATTTTTTAAAATAACTTTTTATTGACAGAACCCATGCCAGGGTAATTTTTTACAGCATTATCCCTTGCATTCACTTCTGTTCCGATTTTTCCCCTCCCTTCCTCCACCCCCTCCCCCAGATGGCAAGCAGTCCTTTACATGTTAAATAGGTTACAGTATATCCTAGATACAATATATGTGTGCACAACCGAACAGTTCTCTTGTTGCACAGAGAGGATTGGATTCAGAAGTATACCGTTCTTTTAATCACTCTGAGCCTTTTTCTGAAACAAAGGTCTATCTTTTGACCACCAACATTCTTCCAGTGATATTGTATGACTGTAAATCATGAAACATTACTTTCTCCAAAGAAATGAAATTGAGGATCTCTCAAAGAAAAATAAAGAAATATGTGCTAGGTATAAGCAGAATGCATCACCTTATAAGACAAGGATTATTTAGAAGCATCATAAAGAATATGAGAATCAGAGAAATAGTCAACCTGAAAAGGATAGATGGGTCATGTTGTGAGAGTAAGGGACAACTGATAAACAAATATTTAGCTTTATTGATATTCATACAATGTCAAGGGGACAATAGGAAAGCAATGAGCTGTTAAGTGGGTCCCATGTGTCAGATTTATGAATGGATATGGACAGGATCAGGAATGAATGGCAATCTGCATTGGTGAAGGGCACATGACATCTTTGAAATCATGGTCATTGTGTGTAAAATGGAACTTGTTATCTTTTCTCCCTTAAATCAATCCCTCCTCCTGACTGCTCTGTTACTATTGAGGATACCACCATCTTGTCCTTCCAGAAATCCAGGCTTCCATCTTAAACTCTCTGTTCTCTTTTCTCTTTTATCACTATATCCAGTCGGTTGACAGATCTTATTAGTTTTAACACTGTAACATCTCTATCCATCCTCTTCTCTCTATTCATATGGCCACTATTCTAATTTGGATACTCATCACCCCTCACCAATCAATCATGAAATACATATTAAGCACCTATTATGTGCCAGAACCACCAGGGATATAAGTACAACAAATACAAAAATCTCTATTCTTGAAGAACATTCATTGATTCATTCAAATTTCACATGTTTTCACAATGAAATATTCTTAATAATGGAATCTCGCATAAGCAGCAGATCTAAACAATTTGAACCTATAAATTCATCATTTCCCCCCATTGTTCATATCTGTAAAATAAGTTTATCTTTCATATATTTGAGTATAATGTGGAATCCCAATCCAAACTTGGCAGATAAATAAAGCATTCATTTTTTTATTAGAAAGAGGTAGGATGAGGCAAATAAGTATTATGACTAGGAGAGATTTCAGTTAAGTCCCAATCATGTACAGTATCTTACAGAGACAAGTATTTCTGAATGAGTGGAAAGATAAGGTCCAGTTGCCCTCTGGCCAGAATAAAATCCCACTTTATCCCCTTACAAATGACAGTACAAATGCTCTCCTCTCAGTCTACACAGATCATTCTCTTGAACGGTTTCTTGATTTTTCAACTCATTCTTCCTGAGCTCTTCAGCTAAGCCAGAATACTTCAGGCTTGATAGAGACTCAGCTAGTCTGAGGAAGCAGTAGCAGAGTTCTCTCCATAGGCACAAAGCCCATTTATTGACCTGCCCCTTCTTTCCCTTGGCTTTATTAGAGAAGTGTTTCGGGTTGGGAATTTTCAGTCCACACACGTGACAGTGTGGTGACAGGTAAGGGTAAGATGTCCCAGCTGCACTTTGTAGTGTAATCACCTACAAGAAAATCCATTTATTGCCTTGGGGACCTAGAGGTTAGAGAACATTCGAATTGAAACCTGTGTTTTGTTCACAGAGACTCTTTTCAGCAAGAATAAGGGATAGAAGTATAAAATACTCCAGAGGTCACTTTTCCCGTTGGAGATTGGAAAGGCTTGTGAAAGACCACATTTACTGGAGATACTAATTAAAACAGCTAGAAAATAAAGGTTGAACTATAATTCAATTTAGATTCAACAGTGTGCTAGAAATAGTTAACTGGTTTGGGACAGATGATTGTTAAATTTTCTAAGGCTTGATTTATTGTTTTGTTGTTTATCTGGATATGAGAAAATGATGAAGAAAATGATAATCTCACACTTGAAACTTAAAAGTGTGTTGTGTGTATGTATTCTCCCTCGTACCACTCCCTCTGGTTGAGATCCTTCAGTTAATACACCAACTCACCACTATTTAGATTAGACTCATTTTGCTTGGTCCCAGAGGGCTAAAGAAGAATAATGAGAAATGGCAAAGATAAAGATTTAGGTTCCAGTTTTAAAAAAAAAGCTTCCTAAGCAATTAGAGCTGTCTCATAATTTTGAAAGATATGGAAAGTCATGGATTAGTGATGATTTCAAGTAGAAGTAGTTTTCAGGTCTGAGATACTAGAGAGGGGGAACTTATTTGGATAAGATTAGATGACTTCTAAGATCCCTTTCAATTCTGAGATTCTATAATTCTGTAATTTGTGCCTGAATGACAAATTAATTCAATATTATAATTTTTACTGAAATGAATAAAAATACATAATGATAGTATTTAAGGATGGAAAGAACTAGTGGGCCAATATATTGACTATCCAACTATAAGGATTAGCATTTATTTAATGCTAAAAGCAAATATCCATAATTAATGAATGGAAAAAATCTATTAAAGACCATAATTAATGAATGAAAAAAATCTATTAAACACTATCATTACACCATGCTAAAGGCTGGGACTACAAATAGAATAGTAGAAACAGTGCTTGCTGTCAATTCATTCTAAATGGGATGATAACACATGGGAGATTTCAGCTGAAAGTCAGATGAAAAGGTTCCATGGTCCTTATGAGGCAAAGGAGATGGAAATATATTATCTTAAATATTGTGGGAAATGGGTAGAACCTCTTGCCATTCCAGGTTAAACTCCTTTAGTTGTCTGAGAACAGTTAGCTAACCCCATCCCAAAGATTATGTCAGAAGAGCTCACAGGATCTTGGATTAGGAAACTCTTTTAGAATTACATTTTTCTGAGAAGTGATGAATTAGATAACATTCACCATATCTATTCTAGACCCAACCATGCTTTCCCCACATCATCTTCTTGCCAATCGCTTTGCCAAGGTTGCAAAACTCAAAACAGACTTGCACTAAAAAGGCTGTGACTGGTCAAGGTCGCAGATGCTAAGTACAAGATCCACGATTTGAATTCAAGCCCTTTGATTATAAATCCAATCCTACTTACTATTGATTGATATTTTTCTGTCTGTAACATTAATACAGCTTAATTAATTAATTAATACAATTAATAATTGATATCTATATATTATGTGTGTATATGTATATATGATATATATGTATGTACAAAACACACACACACATCTTCTTTCCTATTGTTAAATCTCTGTATGTGAACTAAGTACTCAGAAGTGTTCTAGAATTACATCAACTGTATTTGATTTGGGGAATTTTTTTTTTCACCAATACCATCAATATAGCTGGAATATAGATAAAATTTTTTCTGTCTCTCTCCATGTGTCTCTATCTCTGTCTCTCTGTGTCTCTCTTGCTTTCTTCCTCTTCTTTTTCCCACTTCTTTCTCTTTCTTTCTCCTATTCTTCCTTTTCCCTTCTTTTTCTTACTCTTCATTTCTCTTCCTCATTCTTCCTAATTTCTCTCACTCCTTTCTCTTCCTCTCTCCTTTTCTCTCTTTTCCTTACTTTCTTCATTTCTCTCTTCCTCATTCTGTTTTCTCTTTTATTCTCCCCCTTTCTCATTTTCTCTTTTCCTTTCTCTTTCTCTTTTCCTTGCTCTCTTCATTTCTCTTTCTTCTTCATGCCTTTCTCTCTCTCATTCTCTCTCTCCCTTATCTTTCTTTTCCTTTCTCTCTTTTCTTTGCTCCCTTCCTTTTTCTTTCTTCCTCATGCTTCCTCTTTCCCCCACTCTCTCACACATACAAATACACACACTCACCCTCACTTATTCTCCCCTCTGAGAATACCTGGATATAGTTCATTTCTCACTCTCCATGCAGGGAATTCAAGCCTACCTCCATGTAGAGAAGGACAACTTCTAAGCATTGTTTGCTTGTCGTGTGTGTGTGTGTGTGTGTGTGTGTGTGTGTTGTGTGTGTGAGTCCACAGCACAAGTATCTTTTCTCTAGTACCATTGATAACACTGGGTTTTACCCCCTTCCAATGGGCCCCCGTATTCTTTCTCCCTCTGGGAATATTTGTATTTAGTTCATTTCTAGCTCTCTCCTTGAGGAATTCACCAGGCTATCTGCCAGCAGAAAGAACCTACATGTACCTGGATTGGCTGAGTTAATTTAGTTAAACCCTATGGGTCTTTTATAAAGGAAAGGAAAAGAAGGGAATGAACATTTAAGGGTCTACTATGTGCCAAGCACTATTAGAGCTTTACAGTTATTATCTCATTTGATATAAAATAGCAGCCTAGGGCTAAACCAGAAGGTAGAGATTTATACTTGAAAGATTTTAAGGGTCTGACAATGGAGAGAAAGAAATGGGGGCTGAGCTCGAAGTCAAATCTCAGAGAGCAACTAGCAAAAAGGAGAAAGTTGGGGTGAGCTATAACAGAAAAGGGAGATGACGAGAAGGGCTGTTGTTGGTCCTGTCTGTACCCCAGAGCAGAAAGCATGGCCTGAAATCCAAGCTCCCAGGCTGATGAAATCACGGATGCTTGATGCATTGATGCACGTGGACTGGTTTCAAAGCCCAAGGGCCAGAGAATAGGCCCTTCTCCTCCCTTCCTACAATATAGACCATTTCTCTCCCTATCCCACCAACCCTGCTAAATAAACCCGTACTGTCAGTGGGGAAAATCTCAGGAACAGGCACAGGGTTGGGGAAGGTTGTTCTCAGGACTCAAGAAGGAGGTTCCATGGGCAATCTTTGCATCTGTTTGCTCTGATTGCCTTAGCCTGGGCCATGGTGGTCAGGTTGTGAGTCCTGAAGCATTTATTAAGCACCTACCAGGTACATATACTGTGCTAAGAGCTACAGGTTTAGAAATTTAAATTTAAATTTAAATAAATTTTTAAAACTACCTGATCTCAAGGAGCTTACACTCTATCAGGAGAGTGGAGGAGGAGAAATCCCACTTCTGACCCATAACTGGCTGAAATCAGAAGCTTAGTTCTTCTATCTATATGATAGCTCTATCACCTATACCTGTAGCTTCATCATCTATATAAATATAACTCTGTATCTATACTCTTTTCTATCTTTATCTCTCAATATCTCTGTCTGTATCTATCTAGATAGCTCTACTCTGAGGTAGCTATGTGGGTGCAGGGGGCCTGAGTTCTAATTCAGCCTTAGATACTCACCAGTTGTGTGATCCTAAGCAAGTCACTTAACCTCAGTTTCTTCTTCTGAAAAATGAAGATAATAACAGTATATACTTCTCAGGGTTATTGTGAGGATAAATAATATAAAATTAAATGGATCGTCATGCAAACTTGGAAATGCTATAAAAATACTAGTTGCTACTATATTTATGATTCTATATGACTCTGCCTCTTTCTACATCTATATTACATTCTCCATCTATATCTTAATTGTCAGAATTCCAAAATCCCTTTATGTTGATGGAATAGTCAGGACCCCACTCTCAAGAGATCTTATTAGTGGCAGTTGGCAAAGGGCCCCCCCTTTCTTTCTGGACAGCTTCGATACCTTTGTAGCCATGATTAAGCTTCTAAGTGATACCAACCCAGTCTGTTCTAGCTTCTGGTTTTCCCTTTTATCTCCTTCAATAGGCTCAGAGTTTAGAGCTGGACGATCATTAAGATTGCAGCATATTGAGGGCTAGAAGGAAATTTTGAAATCATAGAAATCAAGAATCACATATTTATATCTAGAAGGGATCTTAGATTTTTACATCTGAAGAAACTGAGAATTTAATAACTTACCCAAAGTCACAGAGAGTGTGTGTGTGTGTGTGTGTGTGTGTGTAAGAACAACAACAATAATAGCTGATGTTTATATGGCACTTTAAAGTCTGCAATGTGACTTAAAGGCATTATTTCATTTGATCTTCACAGAAATCTTGTGAAAGAGGTATTATTTTTATTATTTCCATTTTACAAGTGAGGAAACTGAGGTAAGTTGCTCTGATTTACCTAGAAGAGACAAATCAAGTTTTCTGATTTGAAATCTAGGGCTTTTCCCACCTTGCCAGGCCCCTTTCTTCAATATCTTCTGTGACTGATTTCAGTACCAGTTATCCTTGGAATCATGATGGATTGGTTCTTTGCTGTTTAAATCTCCCCCCCTCGTTCATAAAATATCATGGCAAAAATAGCAGCTTTTAAACTCGATTCCTCCATCATTTTAACACTAACACATAGCAATAACTGGAAGTGAATCCCACTTGAGTGTTCCTGGGTATTTTCTTTCAATCTTTGTGGAAAAGGAAATTCAAGAATTCTTGCTTCCTATCTTCCTCTTCTCTGGTATTAATCTCCTAACTAGATTGTAAGCTCTTTGACGATGACTACATCTCATCTTGCTTGTTCCCTATGGGGACCTTCCAGAGCATATGCATACAGAAGACACTCAATAAATGTGTTCAATGATTCTCAGCCTTAATATTAAGGAGTTTGAAGTTGAAATGTAAATTCTATAAAGATTTTACTTTATTAAAATGTAGCTACAAGGGTTTAAGATTTCTGAGTCAAGAGATCTATGCTCAAAAATTAATAGGTAGAAAAGGGAGGGAGACAAGGAGGGAAGAAAAGAAGGAAGGAGGGAAGGAAAGAAGAAAGGAAGGAAGGAAGGAAGAAGAAGGAAGGAAGAAGGAAGGAAGGAAGGAAGGAAAGAAAAGAAAGGAAAGGAAAGGAAAGGAGAGAAGAAGGGAGGGAGGAAGGAAGAGAAGGAGAGAGGAAGGAAGGAAGGAAAGAAGGAAAAAAGCAGAGATTCTTCTAGCAAGGAAGTAAATTCAATTTAATGGATGAAGCAAGAATTAATTGAATCTTTATTTGATGACTAAAGACCTCTCATTGCCTTGGGTGGTCATTTGGGATATGAATTTTCATTGTATATTATTATAGACTTAGAAAGTTAAGGTCATCTGTCAATGGTTGTAGTATTTGGAGGAAAGTGAGGTCTAACAAGAATAAGTGGCTTGCCCAAAGCACGGCTTGAACCACTTTCCCCTGGACTCTGTACATAGATATGGGAGGACATGCCACAGATCTAGGGAGAGGGGATGCCTTAAACCAAATATGCCATCAGAATAAATACTTGGTTCAAAAAGTTAATTAAGTGTAGCTGATAAAGTGATAGCAACTGATAAACACAGGGGACTTGTGAGCTATAGCATTAGGACACCTCTTTCCCCTAAGACCCTTAGGATTACTCCCAGAGACCCAGATAAGACATAGTGGCCACACGGAGGTATCTGACTCGTCAGTACAAGTGAGAGTTGAGATGGCAATCCAAAAGAATGTATTACATTACCAAATGACCCCCTCTCTTCCATCTGCTCTTCCCATGCCCTCTCTTGCCCCATGCCTGTTCCTTTTTAGATCCTGGCAGGCAAAAATCAATAGTCAGATTAATCCAATTTCAGTAATATGATGATACATTGTGTAGTTTACATTTATTTAATCTCTTATATTGGCAGATACTATATTGTTAACTACTATAAAACACAAAAGAACCTGTATTTTTTCTCCTTTCCCCTAGATTCTGAGGGAATCCAGAGAAAATTACTTCAAAATTTTAATAATTATGGGTGGCTTTCCCCATCTATTTTATTACTATGCTACTACACTGGCAAACTTTTTTTTTTTTTTAAGAAAAAACTCACTCAGCTTAAGAGTATGTGCATTTGATGTATCCCTTGGTATCGTTCCTCCATCTAATTCTGTCTCCTAAAAGCAGAACAGGGAAAAAGTTCTTATTAACTGTGGGATCCAGTTGGATTGGTTCTGGATGGCTAAATGGCTTCTATATTACTGATTATCAACACCAGTCAGAGAGCAGGATGGAACTCCAAGAAGGCGATGAAATCTCCAGTGCTTTTCCCACTCATTCTTTGAATATCCTATTTTCCATTTGCTGATAATATCCTTTTCCTTTCCTGGCCATTCCTTCCTTTTTATCCAGTGACTGTATTTATTCCTTTATTCTGTCCCCTACCAAAATCTGCTCTCATTTAAAATAAAGGGGAGTAAATGACTGGTAAGATTTCCTCCTCTATCCATCCTGGGGTAATTTGTGTTTTAATAGGGAACAAAATTTTAAGACAAAGGAATGAATCTCTAATATGATAATACAAACATCTGTTTCAGTTTTGGGGAGGAGGGAAGGTGATGACATTTCTGCTTGCCCTCCAGTTACTCTATCTGCTCATAAAAGTTTTCTCTGTAAAAAGAAATATACTCTTAGAAACATTCATTGGAAGAACCAAAGGGAGAACAAATGATGTTTGGATTAGTTAGACTTTTAATTTTTTAAGAAGTATGTGCTGAAGAGTTTGAAACTGCTATATAAACTGAATTAATGTAGAAATAATAATAACCGTAATTTGCATTTATATAGCACCAGCTATGTGTCACGTGATATAAAAATGATCTTTTCAAAGATCATTTCCTTTGATACCTACAACAGCCTTGGGAGGCAAGTGCTAATATTATCCCCATTTTTAAGATAAGAAAACTTCCTCAAATGGAGATCAATGATTTATCCAGGATCATACAGCTAGAGTGAATGAGTATCTGTGGCTAGATTTGAACTCAGGTCTTCCTCACTCCACTTCCAGTATTCTACTCACTGCATCGTTCTACTTGCTTCTAGTATACATAAGAATCTAGAAGATCTTGCATTAAAAATCTGTGTGACCCTGGAAAAGTAATTTAAGCTTTCTGAAATCTTGTTTCCTCATCTGTAACACGGGAACAATAATATTAGTACCATGTACTTTCCAGTATTTATGCAAAATGCTTTGTAAACTTTTAATAAATATCAGCTATAGTTAACTATTGACCAGCATGGATAATTTGGTTAAGAGCTCTTAAATCCTGAAATTGTATTTTAATTAATGTAAAGTTTCTAGTCAATTCTTCTTGACTTCAGGTTCAGTGCTCTATCCATCTAGATAGCTAGAAGGGGCTTAATAAATGCTCATTGATTGATTAACTAGAGCCAAAACATTAATTCCTTCATGGCCAACCTTCTGGTAAATAGTCTTTGCCAAGTTAGCTAGGCTGAGCCTTTAGTGAAAGACCCACCGTCCATTGCTGGACTCGCACTTGAAGTCTTTACAACATGGTGGGGCCTTCCAAAAAAGTCAGGGTTCCTCCTCTGACCCAGCCTTCCATGCGAGAGTGAGTTCTAAGACTAGAACTTGAATGAATGAATCACTTAGTAAGGCAGTAAAAAGGAAGAAAATGCTTTAAACGGATTTTCAGCAAGAGGGCTTGAAACAAATGTGATTCCCTGGATCATTCTCAGTCAATTCTTTGTTATAACCAGAAAATTTAATTAGGCACAGTAGCCCCCTCCCTGAGCATGTCCATTAATTACATTTTTACTGTAGTCTGACTTCCTCCAGCCCTTGCCCACCTGCTCCATATTTGTCTTCCCTGCATGGAGGACATGGATTTGTGAAACTGATATCATGTAGGGGGAAATTTAATAGGGAGCCCTTTCAAGTTAACTAAAGGGAGAGAGTGAGGCAACTTTCTTATTGGAACGAAAAGAAAGGAAAGTTGGAATCAGAAGGATCCTGGCTCTGGCACTTTCTAGTTGGGGACATTGGGAAAGTCATTTATCTCTTTGTGCCTTAGTTTCTTCATCCGTAAAATGATAATACACTAATTACTGCACAGGATGGTGGGGAGACAAACACTTTGTAAGCCTTGGAGTGCCATTAAAATGAGGGCTATTCTTATTAAGTAATAGAGGAGAAGCCTAGTATAATGAAGACAGCCAGCCAGCAAAAAAAGAGAGGAGAGAAGAGACAGAGACAGAAAAAAAGAGACAGAAAGAAACAGAGACATAGAGACATACTCAGAGAGAGGCAGAGCAAGAGCTGGGCAGGATGATCTGAGTGAGTTCGAATCTCAAATCTGACTCAGACTGACTGGACAAGTTATAATGAACTATATATGTCAGAAATGGTGAAGATCTGTATTGGCAAGTGAATTTCCTCTCAATGAAGAAGAAGGAAAAGGAGAAGAAGAAGGAGGAGGAAGAGGAGATGATGATGATGATGATGATGATAATGATGATGATGACTAATTCTTAGGAGATGGTGGCTACAATGAATTCCATAAAATCTCTTTCTTTGTTAGAATCTTGTGGTATAGGCTCCAAGAAGGAGAAAAAAGCTGAATGAGGGGAAAGTCATTCATATATTTTTATCATTTTTTAAGGTTGCACAGGTCTTTTGATTTCTATGTTATAAAATATTATTTTACACTAATATATTAAACATTATATTTAATAATATATTGTTATTAATATTAATTACTAAATTAAATATATTAAAACTATCTGTGTACATGTTGTCTCCTCTTTTCCCCAAGTAAGAAGTAATAAGTTCCTCAAGAGTGACGAATAGTTTCTTTTTGTCTTTGTAACCCCAGTGGCTATCAGACTGTTTGGCACAAAGTAGGTATTATTAATGATTTCTTGAATGGAATGAATATTTTACATTTTTTTTATTTTTCCCAATTAATTATGCACTGAAAATGTCACTAGAACTCAGAAAACCAACCAGTGATTTGATTATTCCATTGACCAAAGCAACTCAAAGTGGCCACTCATGCAATCATTAAGTGGGAAGTAAAAAATTTCTTTCTAATCACAAAAATTTGTGGTATACTTTTGGCTCCTTGTTTGGAGTATAACAAGCATCACTCAAAACAGATGTTTCAATTATCATATAACTAAATTAATCATCTCCTACAGTTTGTCTTTAACAAACATACAATTGTGTGTATGTGTGTGTAAGTGAGTAAGTAAAGGGAGAAAGAAAATGGACACTTATTTAAGTACCTACTATGTGCCATGTACTTTGCTAAGCACTTTATAAATATCATCTCATTTTACCCTCACAACAAGCCTGAAAGGTAGGTGCTATTATTAGCCTAATTTAACATTTGGGGAAGGTAAGGCAGGCAGATATTAAGTGACTTGCTGAGGCTCGTACATCTGAGGCCAGCTTTGAATAATGATGATGATGAGGATGATGACCATGATGATTTATATAATTCTTACTATGTTGTAAGCACTGCTCTAAGCACTTTACAATTTTTATCTCACTTGATCCTCACAACAATCCTGGGAATTAGGTGCTATTATTATGCCCGTTTTACAGATTTTAAAAAACTGAGGTAAACAGAAGTAAAGTGACTTGTCCAGGGTCACTCAGGTAACACAAGAGAATACCTCGAGGTTCTTTGGAGACATTCAATCATAGGGCTCCCAGGCACGCTGGCCAAAAAATCCTATGACTCCCCTCTCTTTATAAAGAGTGAGTGTAATGCAAAGAGCATTGACTTATTAGTCAAGACAACTATAAGAGACAAATTTAGTTCTGGCTTTGTCACTGAATGGTTTGATTAAATGATGCTGGGGATGTCATTTATCCTCTCTATGTCGAAGTCTCCTCAAGTGGATGTTAAGACGTCTCCCCTCTCTGACCTCTGACACCTCTTACTGTGACTCTGTCTCTCTCATGGCTTCAGACTCATGAGACAACCGTTCAGCCTGTTTCTGGGAGGCTTCCTCCTTGCCACTGCTCCGAGAGAAATGCCAGGGAGATGCCACGCTCTGCCCTCTCTGACTCCATACTCTCAGCAGCCCCTTGACATTTTGTTATCTCCAACTTCTTATATATTTGATATTAAATGTGCTGAGCTTCATCTTTGAATTGTGAGCTGGGGCAGCCTTTATCTGGGTCCGAGCTTTGAGGACCAGCCTTAATTACCTAGCTGTTCAGATGGGTACCAAAAGGGCGAAGCTTCAAGTACGGAGTTGGGATTGGATCTCAAGCGGCGGCTTTGGAGAAGAGGCTGGGGGAGTTCAGTGATGCTGAACCATCCAGGGAAATGCGAGTTCAGTCGTCCTGGTTTCCCTATGTAGGGCTTCTGCCATTTTCCCTTTTCATTTCAGAGGTGTAGGACTTGCTAGCTGATTAACAAAAATGGAACCAGGCTGATAAGCCTATCTCCCAAGCTGATATGGCAAAACATTTCAGGGAAGGACACCTCTCTAGACAGGCTCTAGTTCTCTTGGGGTGTAGTGAAAGAAGCATCTCTGCCTTTCTTCTTCATATATAATCAGTCTGGCAAAGCAGGGGCAGGGGCTGAATGCTGAGAATGATTATGGCATAAATGTGGCCCAAACCAGGAAATTGGCTTTAGTTACTGGGAGAACCAAGAAAGCTGGATCTGGGAGCTATTTTGAAATGGCTCTAAAATGGGTTGAGCAAAATATATATTATGAAAATTTTACTTATTTCATGTTTAACATGATTGTATCATGTTACCAGATTGCTTGCTGTGTTGGGGTGAGAGGAGGAGAGGCAATTGGTGCAGTGATTAGTGTATTATCCTTTTACAGATGAAGAAATTGAGGCACAAATTTCTATCTGCGGGAGGAGGAGAGGGAGGGAAGGAAGGAGAAACATTTGAAACTCAGAATTTTATTTTAAAAATTACATGCTGAAAACTATTTTTACATGTAATAGGAAAAAATAAAATGCTATTTACAAAAAAATGTACTTATTTCATTGTTTATTTAGTTCATACAGATTTCATCTATTTAGGGAATCCAGTGTCTGTAACTTTTTTTTTTTGAGAGTTACTGTAGCAAGTATGTATAGGAGATACAGCTTGAACTCAAATTTTTTTCTGGGCCGGCTAGGGTGCTGTGCTCCTGGAGACTTATTGTCTCCATTAACAAAAACAATAAACACTTATTAAATGCCTGCCATATACCAGACACTATGTTAGATCACAGCATCCAGACATAGACCAGACGCTGGGGCTAAGAAAACAGGCTTTCTCTTCCACATCTCATTCCTGTACCATTGCAGGAGCATCTTCGTTGTTTGTTGCCTAATCTCTTCCCACTCCAATCCATTTTCCACCAAGCTGTCAAATCGATATTCCTAAAACATAAATCTGACTGTATCACTGCCTTATTCAAAGATCTTGAATAGCTCCCTATTACCTCTAGGATCAATCAGTCACCAAGCCTTTAATAAGCACCTGGCCAGGCATTGGGGATGTATCTTCAAAGAATAAAGCAATCCTTTTTTCTCAAAGAGCCAACTTTCCAATGGAGAATAAACTATGAAAAAGCATTCAAAGTCCCTCACAATATGATTCTCGACTACTTTTCTCTCATTCCCATTCAACCAAACTAGCATAGTCGTTGCTTTCCATTCACACTATTCCATTTCTCACTAGCACACTTTTGCACAAATGTTCTCTCTTGTCCGGAACACACCCCCTTCTCACTTTTCCCCTTCTCACTTTTTCCCTATAGAATTCCTAGCTTTCTTCCAAGTATAGCACAGATGCTTCCTTCTAGAGAGGTAGTCACTGGTCCCATTTTTGAAGCCCTCCAGTGAAGAAAACTTATCACTTCCTAAAGCAACCCATCAGTCCCTGGGGAATTATAATGAAATCTCATACTGTCACCTCCATTAATTTTCCCAAGTTCTGCCCTCCCAAGCCAAACAAAGCAAGCCTCAGTATTCTACTCTATGACAGACCACCAAATATTTAGACAGCTAAAATCTCTAAAAAGATAATCAATCAACAAACATTTGTAAAGTACCTACTATGTATGTCCAACATCGTTAAATGTTAAGGATGCAAAAAAAAAAAAAAAAAAAAAGTAAAAACATTCCTACCCTCAATGAGTTTATTACACTCTAATAGGCAGATGCCATATACATGTGCATATATAAACATATATATGTATATACACATACATATTCTGTGTACATGTATATGTATAGCCATATCTATAGCTATAGTTGTATCCTCTTAAGTTTCTCCTCTTCATGGTTATGTCCTCAGTTTCTTCAACAAGCCTTCAGTGACATGGTTTCAAGTACCTTCCATAGCCTTCTTATCATTTGACCATCCTAGATTGCTCTCCTTCCTTATTAGAAATAACTAAGTGGTATGGTAAATTAAACACTAGATCTGGAATCAGAAGACTATAATTCAAATCCTGCCTTCAATACTTCCTAACTCTGTAATCCTGGAGGAGTCATTTAATGTCTGTCTGCCTCAATTTCCTTATTTATAAAATGGGGATAGTAATATTACCTACCATTCAGGACAATATTTGTCAAGTGCTTTATATACCCTGACATGCCATATAAATACTAGCTCTTATTATCACAATTATTCATAAAATGTGGTACATAGAACTGAACACAATAATTCTAGAAGTGGTTTGAGTAGGTCACAGAAGGTGGGGTTATAACTGTTTTCATTCTGAACCTTGCTTTTATTATTATTCATAAAAAGCATTTACATAATTTTGAAAAATAGCAATATAACTGTGTGTGTGGAAGCCACATAAAGATAACAGAATAATGTATGGTTTACAGATGGATTCATGGATTTCTTCTGTTTCCCATCCCCCCTTTCCCCTTTCAGATAGCTTTAGCCTTATAGACTGAAAAATGTAGAGTGGAATTGGGTTTTAGACTTGGAGCTTGAAGAGATCTGATTCTTTATTCTACCTCAAAGTATGTAATAACAGTGTGATCATGAACAACCTTGCTGGACCTAATTTCTCATTCATTAAGCATACATTTCCTAAATACTTACTATGTGCTGAAGATACGATAATAAGGATGCTAATTGGTACCTTACAGAGTCATTGTGAAGCTCAAATGTCATAAAGCATATACAGAGATGATTACTTATTATAGTACTATATCAATGCCAACTGTTAATAATAGCTCCTAAGTTTGCATTATTTTTTTTGATAATATTACACATCTGACACATAACTTTTGGTCCCTAGACCTTCGGATAATTCACATGAATTATTGCCTATGTGTGCTTCTTCTTTCTGTAGCTGTAGAATTTTTTCCTTAGTAAATTTATTTATTTTTTTATATACTTCACTTTAAGAATCATGTTGGGAGAGAAATGACTGGTAGAGTTGACTTTTTGAACCTATGTGATGGACTTCACATTTGTTCTACTAAACTCCATTATAATAGTCAGTAATTCATTACAGCCTATTGGAAATGCTTTGTAGCCTGTTTTTGTGATTCAAATAATGAATTATCTTTCTTAGTTTCTTATGGTATTTAAAGTTTATCCATTAACTATTACTTTGGGTCTAGCTGTTCAACCATTTTGAACTCATTTATATATATTGTCCTCCCATCTTTCCATCATGCTCAATTAAGAAAGAACCTGACAAGCATATTGTGGAAATCCAGGTTTACTAACTGGGGCTGTGGAGCTCTATTCTCTTTCAACCTAGTAATCTTGGTAGAGGAAAAAAAAAAAAACCAAATAGCATTGCTCCTGCATACTACAGTTAGATTAGTTAAGGATAGACTGACTGATGGCATTCAGACTGACCTGATGTCTTTTTGTTGATATTTACTGGATCTGGACATCAGGGGAAAACTAGAGATAGAGCTTAATGAGATTTCTCTAAGTCTTTGATAAAGGACCAAATGCTCTTTTTTAGGTGACACAGCACATTTGAGTAATAGAGTGGTTAGAATGGAAGAGGTGCTTGCTCATCCTTTGTTTTTGAAAAGGACAAATGACATCATGAGGTGATGTTCTGATTTATGCATGAATTGGATTTGAGGAAGATAGAATTGCACAAAGTCATCAGTCTCATTTTCTCTTTCATAGTCAACAAAGTCCTGATGGTTGATTCCCTCTGGGGTCTCCAATGTCTAACCAAGCTCTGTGTACTCCACAGCACCTGCTTTAGCCATTTTCATGGCCATTAGAATGACTTGTTCTTATCTTCCCATTCTGCTGGAAGGAATCTTTACAAGCTTGTGGTGGACATCCCTCTAACTCACCAACAGGTTTGAGACCTATTGCCTAATCTTGACCTGGTTTAGCTTGTCTTCTGAGATGGTTTTTGACAGGATGTAGCCACTGTGTACACTAGTTTCTTGGAGTCACAGATCTGAGTGTCAGATGAACACCAAAAATGGATGAACAGCCAATCCAAGAGCTCCTCAAGATCTCACATAAGACATGCTATTCTTCCCTGAATAACATATAACACTCGATTTGGAAAAAAAAATACTTACTATTTAATGCCATTTTGGAAGAAGTTCCCTAGCAACTCCCTCCAGGTTACTGACCCTGGCTTGACACTTTTTAACATTTTTTTTAAATTCATGATTAACTAAAGACCTACTTGGCACAGTTAACAAATCTGAAGATGACAGAAAACTAGAAAGAACAAGATAGAAGAGGTGTAAAAGTAGGATCTAAGAAGTTCAACATAGGCTGGCGTTCAGTTTTAAACACAAGATTTTTAGAAGGGTGGTCTAACCTGGAGAGTGCACAGGACTAGGGCCAGAATGGCTTCATGTGAAGACTGGTTAAAGTAAATGTAGATGTTTTACATCTTACATGGGAGAGACAACAAGGCTATTTGAAGAATTGTCATGTAGAGATTGATTACATTTGTTCTGCATAATTCCCAAAGGCAGAAGTAGGATCCCTGGGCCAATACTGCAGAGAAGCAGATTTCAGCTTGGAACAATTAAAAATAAAAAAATAAAAAAAAACGAACAACTTTTTAACCAATTATCTCCTCCAGGAATGGACTGCTCCAGGAAGAATGCATTTCTCAGCACTAGAGATCTCCAAGTAGATACTGCATGATTGATGGTCAGGCCATTTTGCAGAGGACATTTTGTTTGGATGTAAGTTTGACTAGATGGCCCCCGGAGTTTCTTTCAAACAGTATATCCTGTAATTAATGTAACTAAACTCCTAAAACACTGTTCAATCCCACCACTCTCCTGGTTGAAAATCCTCTAGTATTGGGAAATGAATGTGGACTATTTGCATTTTTGTTTTTCTTCCCAGGTTATTTTTTACCTTCTGAATCCAATTCTTCTTGTGTAACAAGAGAACTGTACGGTTCTGCACACATATATTGTATCTAGGATATACTATAATATATTTAACATATATGAGACTGCTTGCCATCTAGGGGAGGGGTTGGAGGGAGGGAAGGAAAAAGTTGGAACAAAAGTGAGTGCAAGGGATAATGTAAAAGATTACCCATGCATGTGTTCTGTCAATAATAAGGTTATAATAATTAAAAAAAAAAGAAAATCCTCTAGTGTTGGAGTGCTGGAATAGGAGGAACGTTAAAAGTAAACTAATCCAATCTCTTTATTGTCTAGATTAGACTCAAAGAGGGCATGGGGTACTTCATGAGGACCAAGCCTAGATTGAACTCAGGGCTTGAGTACCAAACACAGAATCTTTTCAACCTCACCATGCAACCACAAGGAACAAGTCGTTCCAGTGATGGAAAGCTTATTTCCCAGAAAAACAGTCTTCAGGGGAGCGTAAAAAAAAAAGATGTGGCTAAGAGCACAAAGAAGCGGTCAGTGTAGACAAACAGTTCCCAGCAGGACCTAGCAGCATACAAAATAGGAATCGAGAATCAGATGAGCAAACTGGAGCAAAAATAGAAATGGAAGGGACTGATAGGAGAGCTCAATGTGAGAGAAACTTGGAAAGGCTTGAAATTTTGCCTGGGGTACCATCTTTTATGTAGATACCTCTGGATGATTCAAGAGCACACACACACACACACACACACACACACACACACACAAAAATACAACACACACCTAAGCTTACTCTAAGCAGCTTCTCTCCCATTGGGGATAGGCACTCCCTTCAGGAGGATAAGGATTGTTCAGGGGTATCACTCAGTCAAAAAGCATTTGTTAAGCCCTTATGTGCCAGGAAATATGTTGATTGTTGGAATATATTACAGAATTAAAGAACAGTCCCTGACTTTTGAATTGAGTGTGCATTCTGTTGAATTGTCTTAAGATTCTGAAGATCACCTGGCCAGAGAAGGTCCCAGACATTTGAAGTCCCTTCTGGAGCTCAACTAGCAAGCGTTTGGATGCTACTGCAGAGAGCCAATCTCCTAAGGACTGGCCACATCATTTGTCTAAAAGACTATTTGGTGGAGAATTCATATAAGACACATGCTCACGTGTAGGTCAGAAGAGCTGATATAAGGACACTCAAGGACTCTGAAGAACTTAGGAATCAATTGTGTGACATGGTAGCCATTGGCATAGGACCATCCAATACGGCATACCCTCATCAAGGAAGTGCTGAACTCTATGAGCAAAGCAGAATTGCAGTAGCTCACGAGATGCCCAAATGGAGAACGCTGCACTTTGAACGTTCATATAGCCTATTTGTGTCCCACCCCAATGGAATGGTACCATTTTGGTCCTCATCAAGAATGTAGGATCACAAATGACCAACAGGATGATTTCAGAAAGGCCTGAAGAGACTTACACGAACTGATACTGAGTGAAACGAGTAGGACCAGGAGATCACTGTATACTTCAGCAATAATACTATATGACGATCAATTCTGATGGAAGTGGCCATCTTCAGCAATGAGATGAACCAAATCAGTTCCAATGGAGCAGTAATGAACTGAACCAGCTACTCCCAGCGAAAGAACTCTGGAAGATGACTAAGAACCATTACATCGAATTCCCAATCCCTACATTTTTGTCCGCCTGAATTTTTTATTTCCTTCATAGGCTAATTGTACACTATTTCAGAGTCCAATTCTTTTTGTAGAGCAAAATAATGGTTTGGACATGTATACTTAATTTGTATTTAATTTATGCTTTAACATATTTAAGATGGTCATCCTGCCATCTAGGCGAGAGGGTGGGGGGAAGAAGGAGAAAAATTGGAACAAAAGGTTTGGCAATTGTCAATGCTGTAAAATTACCCATGCATATAACTTGTAAATAAAAAGCTATTAAAAAAAAGAATGTAGGATCACAACCACCAAATCACCAACATCCTTTTGGGGGATACAACATATACTTATGGAAGCTTTATATAAAATTGATATAAATATAATTTATAAATCGATATAATATAAATATAATATGTAAGATGCCAGTCAGTCAATAAGCATTTTTAAAGTGATAACTAAATACCAATCACTGCCCTAGGTGCTGTGGGTACAAAGGCAAAATCAAGGTCTCCATCCACAAGGAATTCACATTCTATATGCAAATACCTATGTGCATATGAGATATAAAAAGATGAACAAAGATAATCTGAAAGAAAAGAAGAGGCAGGGAGATAAGGAAGAAGGAGACTAGGAAAAGACCTCTTGCAAGAAAACAATGGGATTTGAACAGTCTTGAAGGAAAAAAGTGGAGGTGAGCAGGAAGAGCCTTCCAGAATAGAATGTGCTCTCTTTAGAGACAGCGAAAGGGGCAATAATCCAGAGATGGAATAACACGTGTGAAGAACAGCCACACGGCAGGTGTTGCTGGATCATAGAGTACATGTTTGGGGAGTGGGGGTGGGAAGAATCACATGCAAGAAGACTGGAAAGGTAGGAAAGGGTCAGGTTGTGAAAGGCTTTAAATGCCAAACAGAGGATTTTATATTTGATCCTGGAGATAATAGGAAGCACTCAGAGTTATTGAGGAGAATGTGTGACATGATTAAACCTGTACTTTGAGAAACATTGAGGGAAAAAAAATGGTTAGGGAAACAGGATATAGGAAGATATAGCCTATTGATATAAAATTTAAAACTTTTAAAACTTTACACAATTATATATAAAATTAAAAGTAGATTGGGATTTCTTTTAAAGGAAAGAGGAAAATATATAAGCCAGAAAAGGCTAGAAGGCTCTGAGTGCATTAAATAAATCCTCTGAAGGGAAACAAAGGGGAAAAAATAAACCTTTCTATGGTACCTATTATATGCTAGATACTGTACTAAGGGTTTTACAAATATTATTTCATTTGAGACTTTCAATAACCTTGGGAGGTAAGTGCTGGTATTAGCCCTATTTTGTAGTTGAGGGATCTAGAGTTTTGTACAAATGGATAATTTGCCTAGGTTCTCACACTTTATACATATATGTAAGGGTGAGGGTGTGGGAGGGGGGAAAGAGGAGGCTTGAACCCATGTTTTGCTGACTCTGGGCCCAGTGCTTTCACCATTTACACCACCAACTCTCTGATACCATAGGAATTCAACCCATGACTATAATCTATTATTCCATTTCAAAAAGCTCTTTTTCCCTTTGGCTAAGTTTTAAAATCCATTGACTCTTACCTCCTGACAACCATTCAGAATCAGCCTTCATTTTTCTGGGGAGAATTACTTGCCTAAGAGTTACTCCTGCTTTTTCATCTTTCCAGCTTCCCTTTATCTACTTCAGCATTAAGTTCTATGAGCCTTAATCAGCCCCTTCTTGAGGAAGACTACCCTAACCCGGGCTGCAAAGTTCTAGGTAAGGCTGCTTGGACTGCCTCTTCTCTTAAAAGTCAGAATAAATCCTGGAAAATTAGCATTGCTGAGGGTGAAGGAGCACATACATCCTGTCTTATTAACCAAATTGGTATTTCTCCTACCGATAAGCATCATGATCAGATCATTACCCTCTATCTTTGATACTCTGAAATGCTAGACTGATATAAGGGAATGGATGTTAATTTTTCTTTATTAATCCCCTTTCATTTTTTCATCTAATATAATACTAATATCTGGGAAAGAGTAGCAGACACAGTAGCAAACCCTACCTGTAGGAAGCAATTGTCTATAAGGTAGCTCAGTTTGAATAAAAAACACCATTGTGGTTCTGGCTCTGAAAGTTCAAAGCTGAGCATTTCAATTACATTTATGATCCTTGGTGGGAGACATTTACCAAAGGTGCGACCCTATTGTGATCAGAAAAGCAGGAATCTTGTAGGCTTAGAGATAACTGTTTGAATACATCTGAAAATCAGATGGAGAAGGATATAGACAACCACTCCAGTATCTTTACTAAGAAAACTCCAAATGGCGTCATGAAGAGTCAGACATGACTGAAATGACATTATTAAATATTTAAGCCTAATAAAAGAATGTAAAGTATTAACAGGTAGGATCAACTGCTTCCACCTACATCCTTCTCTTGATACTTCATTGTCATGTGGATGTGACCTTAGGCTTGCAAATGCTCAGCCAACAGAATACAAGCTTGAGGTAGATCCTCATAAGCTGGAGAAGCTTTAGATATGAAGCTGTGAAAAAAAAACCTGGCTAAGTTTGTAAAATTCCATTTCTCTTTAAGTGACTAAGGAATTTTTTTTTTTGGCCATAGTTATTAAAAACACCTACCAAATAGTAGAGAAGATAGTATTTTAATTGGTGGAGGGAACATCTATTATTCCATAGCCTTAAATCCTTGAAATATCCTTGAAAGCTTAGTGGTGTAAATTTAAATTTATGAACTGCTAAATAAAATTTTGCAATGGTTCCTCAAGTATGTTGGAAGTGTTTTGTCTAGTATTTGTTATCTTTATTTCCCCCAGTTACCTGCAAAAAAATTTTTTTTTGTTTTATATGTACATTCAATTGTTTTTTTTTTATACATTTCCATATGAATCGTGTTGGGAGAGAAAAATCAGAATGAAAAGGAAAAGCCACTATTTGGGAAAATAGTATGTGTTGATCTATATTCAGTCTCCATAGTTCTTTCTCTGGCTGTGGATGGTGTTTTCCATCCAATTTATTGAGATTGCCTTGGATCACTGAACTACTGAAAACTAAATCTATCATAGTTGATTATTGCACAATCCTGCTTTTGCTATATATAGTGTTTTCCTGGTTCTGCTTGCTTCATTCAGCATCAGTTCATGTAAATGTTTCCAGGCCTTTTTAAGATCATTTTTAATAGAACAATAATATTACATTATTTTCATATACCAAAACTTATTCAGCCATTCCCCAATTGATGGTAATCTACTCATTTTCCAATTCCTTGCCACCAGAAAAAGAGTTTTTGTCTGATATTTATACAGGGACAAATTCAGTCTACTTAAATACTGGCTGGGGGATTTTTTTTTTCAGTGTAAACGGTGCTTATGTTTACCATTCATATGTAAAGTTAAACTCTTGAAAGTCAGATGCATGAAAGGTGAAAGATGAATGGGACTACCAGTAATTCCTCCCCTCAGACTTATGAAAGAATACCTGGATGTCCTTTTAATACCAGTGATCAAAGTTTGGAAACGTGGCAAATAAAGCCCCAATGTTTGTGAATCAATGTGTCCAGAGCGAAATGCTTATTGAATGTAAGTAGGATATGAAAGATAGAAACAGAATACTGGTGTGAGAGAGAGCAGTGGGGAAGTGGGTATAAGCTTAGACTGAGAGGGGAATATGGATAGAGTTGGTATTGGGGCCAAGGGAAGATGGGCAAAATTTTCTAGTATTTCTAAGACTGGATGGCCCTGGATCCCAGTTGCTTCTTATCACCATAGTTTTAACTTCTCTGTGCCAAGTTTTCTCAGATATAAAATGAGGGAGTTCGATGACATGACCTCTGACATCATTTTCAGCTCCATATCTATGATGCTTCTGCATAGGAGTAGGAGACTTAGAGAAGTAACAAGGAGGGAATCCAAATATATGCCATAGATGAATCATACAGTTCTGAGCTCTTAGTAGTTTCCACAAGGTAAAAGAGATCTCATGGAGTAAGGTTTGTGGGAGGGGATGACAGATGGACCCACAAAGTTTGAAATCACTGTGAGTAGAGATACATAATATACAATCACTTTGTAAAGGATGAGTTTGCTCAAAATTTAAAATCACATAGGACTTTGTCTTTGCTTATTTTGAACCATTCCACATCCCAAAAGTCATGAATGCTCTACTTATAATAAGCTTATTCTTTGATAAAGTTATAATTTCACTACTGGGAATACTCTTTTCACCAGATATTAATGCAGCCATACTTTCTCATCCCGTTTGATTCCTGACCATATTTTACCACAAATCTTTAGACCATCATACCACGTTGGAAGCTTAAATCTTGTTCTTTTAGTATTTTTGGTGGATAACAATGCGCCATCTAAGTTTTCTTATTATCCTTGATTCTTGTAGGGATACTTGCAGACTCTTACTATTAAGTCCTTCTTTTATTTGGATCTCTCACAGGATATCACTCAGGATACTGGCCAATACCTTTGATTAGCATGTTCAATTCAACAAGCATTTATTCCATATGCTCCCCCTTTAATGATTCATTGGATATAAATCCTCAGTAAGCTTCTGAACAGTTATCGTTATAGCTGTCTCTGTCATGGTATCCTTTTGTATGACTAATGAATGCATGAGAGGCACCCAAGCCTTCTATTTTATTGAATCAAAAGGTTTTTTGTTTTTTGTTTCAAATTGGCAATAAAGTATGAAAAAATACTCACTATATCTCTGTACTTTAGATTATTGTAAAAATATAGTATATACTACTTTAAAAAAAGTTCCAACAAAAGCCTGCTTGTTTGTTATTCATATTTGCATCAAGGATACCTACACTATATAGTCACTCTTCAACTTTCACTGGGGGTAGGGAGGGAATAAAATTCCTGGAAAATGAAAACAAAGTAAAAAATATGAATGCTAATACACTGAACCTATGGGAAATAGTGGATTAAATTCCTCTGTAAAAATCTGTTTTGAAAGTTTTTAGTGAAAAACTTTCACTAAAGATGGCTGAAAATACACTTTTCTGCATACAATTTTTTCATTAAACATTAATTCTGATAATATACACTCTAACTCCTAACATCCAATACACAAAATAAAATTGGTAACATGCAAAACATTTTTCTTAGTAGTAATTCCCTAAAATTCTGTGTTTTTTTGCTAATATCTTATTATTCCAGACACTATTCCCTTTTCATAACACATGAAATTTATAATACCATAAAGCAAACAAAATTCTTAATGTTAAACCATTTTTAAGCTGAATTTGACCTTTTACTATATCAGATGGTGGTATGAAAGTAATAGACTGTATGCTACACTGCTTGTAATGCTCTCAACCTTGGCTGTCCTCTGAAAACCAAAGGAGACATTGCTATAATTCTGATTATTGTTGCTGAAAGATGCTGAGACTGGCAAGGTCTCGATATCACCTGTGATACTGTCTTTCATGGGTGGGTGGATAGCACTGGAGATTGTGAAGGACACTCCATTACTGTCAGTGATGGGTCATTTGAGATCCTTAAGGGTCTCCCAGATAATAGTAACTGCAGACATTCTGGCATGAAATTTATCTAAAACCTTTATTTTCTCAGGATGCTGACTTTGATGCTTGGGTTTATAGTCCAAATGACTTGCACTATGCTTTAGGGACATAATTGTAACATAAAACTTGAGTTTTAAAGCAAAAATAAAAATATTCAACAGATGCTTAGGAGCTCTTTACAACAATAGCATGAACAAGACCAATGAAGGACCTAGAAGGACAGCAACAGCTCCACATACTTGCTAGCTTGCCTCTCACTTTTTTTTTCCTCTATAATTGGAAATGTATATTGTTGCCAATGGGTAAGTGAAAATAAAGTTATCAATAAAATCATGTAAATGTTTCAAGTCATGAAAGTTAAGTGCACTAATGCTAAGGTCTGGCTGTATAGACTTTTCAAAAAGATTTTTTAAAAGATGAGAAAGTAAGTCTATATAGGGGAGTGCTTGATGACATTTTCTCTAGCACTCTTTCTGGAAAAAGAAATATCTATCTACATTCTTTTTGATTCTTCCCCTTACTGATTTATGTGGAGAGTTGATTTCTAGTGTCTTTAAAATGGCAGTGGTTCAAGAATGGATTTTTTTTCTTGTAGGTTCTTATTCAGGTCTAGTTGCAATTCTAAACTTTATCTTTGATGTGTGAGTCAATTTTTCACTGCTTCTCTCTAGCTTTATGTATGATAAAAATGTTTTCAGGATAATTTTGCCAAATCTTTTCTCTTTTTTCCTTAAACACTTTTCATGTTCTGTGAAGCAATACTGCTTATTACTTTCCATCTTCCTTCTCCTGTTCCTTAATGCTTTGCAAACATGGTGTTCTGCAAACTAAGTTAGTGTTGCCCTCGCTGAGATTTTTCTTGGTTTGGTAAATAGAGGAAGCATTTATTGGTAAGGTAGTTTCTGGGCTGCTTCAATCTCTTCGTTGTGGCAGATATTATAATAACATCAGTTAAACTTCCCTAGGAAATGGTAATAGACAGAGCACGATGTCTTTACTTTTGTCTGTGGATGAACTACCCTAAATAAATAACTCCCTGCAGTTTCCAATGAAAGCGTTTTTGACCTTTAGTTAAGGACCTTCACTACAAGGCAATTGATTTTTGCTATTCCCTGGAGTGTTTGCTTAAGAAAGGTTTTCCTGTGTTGAGTTTCCCATGGAAGGACATTATTTCTGACAATGGCAGTTTCTATGTTTAAATTTTTAAAGAATGTACTCCCACGCACCATACAGTAGAATATGTTGTGATAACATCTTCAGTTAAAAATGCATCATCATCTAATTGAATGATTTAAAATTAGATGTCAAAAACACTGAAAAATCTCATTATATACACTTTTCATGTTTTGAAAAGGAATGTGTCATTTTTTCCTATTATTTAATTTTACTATCCATTCCAGACCATTTGATGATGTGAAAGAGAATGTTATGAGTAAGATATACTTCTCATTCTTGTCTGCTTAATTTAGCTATAGGTATCTCTCTCTTTCAAGAGATCTTAGTGGTGATTCAAAGGTATATGCTGACCATTTAACAATGTGGAAATAGACTTATAGTTACTCACTACTCCTTTACTCAAAGTAAATGAATTTTCTATAAATCTTTGGGAGTTACAATTCTCTAATAAATCATACATGTCTACTAATGGCATTGCCAATGAGATTTTATAGAAATCAAAAAAGTAACTCAGATCCTTTAGGTAAATTCCATGAAGATGGTTCCAAGCAAAAAAGGATAAAAAATGTTTATCCAGGACCTGAAGATAATGACAAAAAGCTATGAAAATTAAAAAAATAAATAAAAACGATTAGCCCATCAGTTCTGTTCAGTGCAGACGTGAGACACTCAAGCATTTGGAAGGTTTGATAGTTTTAAAATGAAATGCTTTAGAAGATGATGGGGGTAGGTGGGAGGGAGAGAGAAATCCATTAATAGATATTGATTCTGGTATAACATTGATTTTTCTCTTTGAAGCGGCATTTACACAGTGTCCCACTAACTGAGTTCGTTAATATGACTTAGTTTAAAATATATAGACACACACGCATACATGTGTGTGTTGGCCAAACTTTAAAAATACCCCCTCCAAAAAGGTTGATGTGGTTTTGGGCCATAACTATTCAGGTTGCTTAATTATGGAAACCACAAAAGAAAACCATAGCTTGGCAAATTCCATGAACTCTCAATCATCAATGTCACCCTAAGTCTTCAGCATTACAAAGGTATCACACAAGTAGAGGACCCCTTCACTGGTGGAGTGCAGGAGTTATATTAATTTTACAGCCCCCCAAAAAGATGCTTTCTAAAAGTTTTACTGAGACTTTAAATTTAAGTTCATATCATTATATTTTTATATGTTTATTTTAAAAAGATTATCTTAAGGACTGGTTCCCCCCCCCTCCATACTTTTTGGGTATGGATGGGATTATTTCAGATCCATGTAGGGATGTCTTCCATTCACCAAAGGGGACATGGAAAGGAAGAGTAGCATATAGAGTAGTTTCTAGAGGGATTTTCATCTGACTTCAAGTACCAGAACCTTCTCTAAATGATTTTGTACAAACTCTCCGGAAGCAGCTGGGTAAGACTAAGGCTTGGTAGACATTGATGTATAGTCATATCAGGTAAGGATAAGGGTGAAGGAGTCCAAGCAATTGACATTTAAAAATTGCAACAAAACCCAAAAAAACAAAGTTTGTGGGAATCAGGTTAGATCAGATAAATGGCTCATTTCCCAATATTCCCTGCATTTTGGCTTCCTTTACCTAATTTGGTAATCTTGCTACTTCCTCAAACCCTTGAATATCAGTTTCCTAATTTCGCCCCTCTAGACCCTCCCTCTGGTTTATGCTTGTTCTCCTTCCAGTTTTGGCCCCATCTACTTAGCCCTCGGCTAGCATGTGTTGGCCCTATCTCAAATAGGACAGGAATCTTTCTCTTCATAAATCCACCACCTAGCACACAGTGTCTGGCAATCATAGGCCTTTTAATGAAGGCTTGCTGATTGATAATGTATGGGAAAGTGCCATCTTCATCAGATTTAAGTGGGCTGCTAGCTACAGCTCAGTAATTCTTTACTTAATTAGGCATGTCAGAGCTTGAGCTTCCAATCAGGGAGGATTTTCTCACTTCTGTTCTCTTTATGATACTGTGAAAAAAATGTAAAGAGAAAGAAAAGGGAAAAAATTGGGTAGAACAAAATCCCCAGAGAGAAAAGAAAGAAGTAGATACAATAAAATGCCCAGAAGTGTCTATCTCTGATTCCATCCAGTTCTGAATCTCAGATCCCATGATCCTCCAATCCACCTCTGGACACACACTCTATACATAATTGTTATGTATGCAAAAGGTCCCTGTGGCAGCTGGCATACTGTCAGCATCTGAGCTTCTATTATCAATGAGCTCATTTTGTGTTTCTGTCATTGGATGAATGATACAGTGATCTTCTCTTTCCTTTCTCTTCCCCTCTCTTCCTTCCTTCTTTTTTTTCCTCCCTCCCTCCCTCATTTCTCTCTTCCCTCCTTCTCTTCTCCTTCCCTCTCTTTCTTCCTTCCTTCCCTCATGTCCTCCTTTCCTCCCTCCCTTCCTTTCTCCCTTCCTTCTTCCCTTCCTTCCTTTATAACAATAAAGTGGAAAACATGTTTTACATAACTATCATAACAACCTAAAATGATTTTACCTTCATAAAATCATTGTGGTTGACTTAGACTGAACCCTTTAAGACTTCAACAACCCTGGGAGATGGGTGCTATTGTCACCTCCATTTTACATTTGAGAAAACTGAGGCAGAGAGAGTTTGAGGGATTTTCCCGGGGTTTTAGGGCTACTCAGTATCGGAGACCTGCTTCTAGCTCTGCTCTTCTGCTGTCGAGTCCACTGCTCTAATCACTAGACCACCTGGTGCCTCAGACCATAATGACTACGTGGATCAACTGAGGCTGAGAAAGTTCTTGGTGACTTGACCAGAGTCACAAAACCAGGGAGTGTCAAAAATCCTCAGGTCCTATTAACTCCAACACCTATATACTTTTCATGATTCCGTACTGCTTCTCAACACAGCACCTTATGGTTCACAAAGCCCTCTCGTTATACCTTTGGGAAGAGCACAATGTATGTCATTCTCCCTGTATAAATGAGGAAACTGACAATCAGAAACTAAAAATCAAACAGTACATCGGGTTCTGTGATCAATCTAGAACCAGTTCTTTTTCATCTAAATCTCGTTTTCCTGTACCCCAATCTTTCTCTCTAAAAAAAAAAGCAGTCTCTTAAAACAAGGTCATTCATTTTTGCCAAATATTTATTAAAGATCCAGTGATAAAAAAAAAAAAAACTACCTTTGGTATTTGTTAAGGGTTCAACTATAGAAATGCTAATTTAATTTTTGAATACATTGATTAATTCTTGATCATGAGCTCAAACTTTCAATGTATAACAGATGTGTATGGAACCAGAATTGAAAAAACATGGGAGCGACATAATCAAGTCTATGTATTAAATTAATATTGAGAGTGCTAGTTTCATGCATGTGTGTTGTATATTAGAAAGAGCACTATTTTTATTAATTTAAGAGTGTAGAACTGGCCATGATTATGATAGCTAGCACATAGCTAGTGTTTTACAAATATTATTTCATTTTATTATCACGGCGATTCTGGGAGGGAAGTGCTATTATCATCATGCCTTCCCCCCCACCTTTTTTTTTTTGCTTTTTAGTGAGGCAATTGGGTTAAGTGACTTGCCCAGGATCACACAGCTAGGAAATGTTAAGTATCTAAGGCCAGATTTGAACTCAGGTCCTCCTGATTTCAGGGCTGATGCTCTATTGCACCACTTAGCTACCCCACCATGCCCCTTTTTAAGCTAGGGAAACTGAAGTTAAGTGATTTGTCCAGGGATAGAGTTAGTAGTAAACTTCTGGGGTAGAATTGGAACTCAAGTCTTCTGGGTTCCAACTTTAAAGATCTTTATTCACTGGGTCATTTAGCTTATCTTCTCTATTTTTTTTTTTTTGATTTGTTCTCTGATCCTGCTAAGAACCAAACCATCTTGTATAAGATAGCCATGTGTTCAGCACCAATCGCTGTCACCTGCTCAGTGAAAGAAGAAAATAAAAACCGACCAGAGAGAAATGCGGAAAAGTCAGCTATGCCCCATAAAAATATAAGACAGAAGATCTGAGATTTGAAAGGACAGAAAAGCTTTTTTATAATGGGAAACACCAGGGAGAAGAGGAGACAGCCTCTCTCCAGAAAGGTCCATCTGCAGAAGAAGAGCAGGTGCAATAAAGCCTTTCTTCCTCTTCTTCCATTCCTTACCCTTCTCTGCTCATATTTGGCATTTACAAACCCAGAAGATTGGGGGGGGGGGATTTGGGAGTGTTAATGTCATGGGGTAAGTAGTACCAGTGGGCATGTACCCTCCACTTCCGGGAGGCAGAGGCGTGTTACTAAGCTGGTGAAACGTCTGGAGAGCAGGTCATCCAAGAGAACTGAAGAAAGGATCAGGGAGAGAAGAAGACTGAGGGCTGACACCTTCAAGAATTTAAAGGGCTGTTGTGCAAGCGGGCTGAAATTTGTTCTGGTTGTCAGTGGATATCAAAACTTGGAGCAATGAGGGGCATGTCAGAGAAACAAACGAGGCTTGATGGGACCTTGGAGAATTCATGGGACTCTCTCTGTACTAGATTTTTCTTATCTGTAAAATGAGGGAAGTGAACCTGATGGCCACCCAAACCCATCCCAACTCAAATTTATGATCTTAAATACTTTCTGACAATTAGAACTGTCAATTCTCTGCCAACAGATGGCTTGACCCAGGAGGCAGGGGATTTCCCTCCTTACTCCAAGTGTTTAGAGGACATTTTTGGTAGCATGTTTTAGGAAGCCAAACAGTGCAATGGACACAGCATGGGATAGTTGGGAAGACAAGATCACACATTCTGCCTCACACTTAATAGCTATGTGACCCTGGATAAGTTATCCAACTTCTCAGTGCCTCAGTTTCTCTTTTGTAAAATGACAATATTACTACTACTTACTTCACAGGCTTGTTATGAGGATCAAATGAGGGAACACACGTAAAGCATTTTGCAAATCTTAATGTGTGATATAAATGTGATATAAATGCTCACTATTATCCAGTGAACTTTCCATCTTGCTTAAGTGCCTCATTGTTCAGTGCTGAGCATTATCTCCTCCTGGATACACTCACCCTTTAGGTTTTTGTGACAGTTTCTCTACCTATCTGATCATTCTTCTCAGCCTCTTGTGCCCACTCATGAATGTCCTCCAGGGTTCTATCCTGGACTTTCTTCTCTTCTCCCTTGGTATTATCTTACTTGGTGATCTAATCAGCTCCCAAGGAAATATATATATATATATATGTATAATAGATAAAAGTAACTCCCAAGAATGTGTATATATGTGTAATATATGTGTGTGTATGTGTATAGTTCCCCAAAATGGATACACACATACATACACACATATATACACAGCTCCCAAGGAGATATATATATATATATTTCATATATATACACATACATATATGTGTATATAAAATAGGATTCAAATATGTGCATATGTATGCAAACACAATACAATCATTATATATGTACATATGCACATTATTGCACTCATGATTCTTATATGTATGAACATATACATACAAATATACTATACACATTAGACTATTTCAAAGCCCCCACCCCCACGTCTCTCTACACTCCAATTAATTTTCTATTCAACTGGCAAGATAATTGTTTTCTAAAATATAGCTCAGGCTATATAATCCCTTCCACTCAACAAAATGCAATGGTTCCCAGTGGATAGAGCATCAGATCTCAGGAGGATCTGAGTTCAAATCTGGCCTCAGACACTTAACACTTCCTGATTGTGTGACCCTGGGCAAGTCACTTAACCCCAACTGCTTCAACAAAAAAAAAATTAAAAAGATGTAATGGTTCCCTATTATTTCCAAAATAAAAAACAAACTTTTGTTTGGCATTTATAGCTCTTTATTATCTGCCCCTTTCATACCTTTCCACTCTTATTGCACTTTTAGTCCCCTCTTTACATTTCCTTTGCACTAGGCGATGCTATGCCTGAAATGCCCTGCCTCCTCATCTCCACCTTTTAGTTTCCCTGGTTTCTTTTAAGACAATGCAAATCCCTTCATCTGCATCTCTATATCTCCTTCCTCTATGATAGTGCCTTCTTTCAGAATACCTTCTTTCAACTCTGTATGTTTTATATGTTATATATATATATATACATATATATATATGTTTACATTATATATTTTTGTTCCACCAAATCAGTTCCAACAGAGCAGTAATGAACTGAACCAGCTACACCCAGAGAAAGAACTCTGGGAAATGACTATGAACCACTACATAGAATTCCCAATCCCTCTATTTTTGTCCACCTGCATTTTTTGATTTCCTTCACAGGCTAATTGGTGCACTATTTCAAAGTCCGATTCTTTTTGTGCAGCAAAATAACTGTTATTATTATATTATATATATATTATTATATTGTATTTAATTTATACTTCAACATATTTAACATGTATTGGCCAACCTGCCACTGGGGGGAGGGATGGAGGGAAGGAGGGGAAAAGTTAGAACAGAAGATTTTGCAACTGTCAGTGCTGAAAAATCACCTATGCATATATCTTGTAAATTAAAAGCTATAATAAAAAAAGAAAAGAAAATTATTTTTCTTCCATTCCATTCATATATTTTTTGTTCCATTCAATTTTCATACACACACACACATATACATATATATGTATATAGTTTCCATTAAAATGTAAGCCTTTTGAGGGCAGGTATTGTTTTTGTCTTTCTTTATATTTTTAGCACTCAGCACAGTGCCTGGCACATAGTAGGTGTTTAATAAATTTTTGTTGCCTGCCTGAATAGAAGAAATCTATTTATGGGTGTGTGTTAGATCCTATGGCCTCTGAGTTCTTTTCCTTCTTAGAGATTCTGTAACTCACTCTGATCTTTGAAAATTCCAGCTTCGATACCAGTAGGGCCTCCAATGCACCAGCACCGCGCTGTCCTTAAACTGGCCTCCCAATTCTGCTGACACAGACTCAGCCGGGGGAGTTCCAGGCCCAAAGTCACTCACATCAACAATGAGAACACAGAAAACAGGGTCAGTGCTGGGAGTCTGACCTCAGCAGCATCAGGTAATGTGCCTCATTCATCTAAGCCACACAGGGCACTGCCCTCCGGGAGCGGAGTGCCCACGCTTGACTGATGAGCTTCTGCTGCAGTAGCCATGTTGAATTACAGTGTCAGTCTCAGAACTGGAAGAGACTTCTTGTCAAAGGAAAGCTCCGGTCTTGCATACATCTCCGGGCTGTTGATCTATAGTTCTGAGCAAGGAATGATTTAGACTAAGCCCTTCTCAGACATTACACTGCTCCTTGCCTAATGAGGGAATCCTCTGCCATGGCCATCCCACCTTGTCTTGGAACTTGGCTATTAGCTGATCTCTGCTTCCTTTCCCTCAGAGCTTCATTGGTTGTGAAGTCTCTGCTTCCACTGCCTATTGCTGTTGACAAACTGATCTTCCCCCCACACACACAAACACACACATACACCACACTGTGGGAGTGGCTCTACTCTCTTAGTTGAGGATGGACAACAATGACAGCAAAAAGTCTTCTCTCATGAGTTAGAAACCCTCCAGTGAGGAGAATGCTACTTTCTAAGTTAATTCTTGCCACTCTGGGACAGATAGAATCGTTAGAAAGTTTTTCCTGGCATCAAGCCACAAGTTGCCTTTTTGAAATTTATACCATTTCTTTGTTCTGTTCTCTGCCTCTCCCCCAAACAAACAAACAAATAATTCTTGTTTCTTTGATGTAATAGTTTCCCAACCATTAGAGGATAAGTATGTTCTAAATCTCTTCTCTAGGCTGAAAAACTAGAGATTCAGAATTCTTCATCATCCTGGTCACCTTACTGTAAATGTTCTCCCTCATAATGGCATGAATTTAATCTTTTACTCAATCTTCAGCTTATGTGTGGTTTTATACACAATAGTGTGTGGCTGATTCTGCCCTCCAGCTTCTTCTAAACTCATAACAGCTGGATGGCTCCCACTGTGGCTGCCTCCTATTGCATTTCTCTCCATGGCAACAGTCAGTGCTAAGTCGTGGTGGATACCTAAGATACCTGAGACTGTATTTACTCACGTGTTTGTTGAAAGAAAAAGAAAGAATGGGAAGGGAAGGAAATAGAAAGAGAGAGGATGAGGAACCACATAAAGACAGTGAAATACCTCTTTGTGAGCCCAAAGTTGGGCAGCAAGGAGAGAAAGAAGAGGCAGGGAAGAAGCACTGAGAAAGTGAAAAAGACAGAAAGACAGAGAGTAACAAGAATACAAACATCCAAAGACGCAGAGAGGGATACAGAGAGAGAGCAAGAGATGATAGAAGGAAGGAGGGAAGAAAGAAGAAAGGAAGAAAGGAGGAAAGAAGGAAAAAAAGGAACGAAAAGAGAAAGGTATGAAGAAGAGAAAGGAAGGAAGGAAAGAAAGAAAGAAGAAAGAAAGGACAAAATAAGGGATAAAAGGAAGAAAAGAAAGAAGGAAAGGGGAGGTAGAAAAGGAAGGAGAAAGAAAGAAAGGAAGGAGAAAGGGAAAGAAAGAGGGGAAAACAGGGAAGAGAAGAAAGAAGAGAGGGAAGAGAAGGAAAGGAAAGGAAAGAGGAAAGGAGGGGACAGAAGGACAAAGGGAGAGAGGGAAGAAAGAAGTGATAGAGGAAGGACAGAAGAAAGACCTTTCAAATTTTTGTCTAACCTTAGTTTGTTAAGCGAAGAAAGAATAACATACATTACTCATGTGACTGGAGATTCTCTTATATATAAATGTATAAAACATTATAGCATATTATTTGGAAACCCAACACATTATTAACTTGAAAGTGAAAAAAATATATAAATAAAAATTGGAAGATTCCTTATCAGGATGGTGTCATGAAGCAATCAACATAAAAATCCTTGAATTCTTTATATAAAGAAAAAATGGGGGCAACTAGGTGGCGCAGTGGATAGAGCACCAGCCCTAAAGTCAGGAGGACCAGAGTGCAAATCTGGTCTCAGACATAATACTTCCTAGCTCTGTGACCCTGGGCAAGTTACTTAACCTCAATTGCCTCAGAAAAAAAAAAAAAAAGTAGTCATCCTCATCAATTAATACTTATAAAGTACTCTCAATATCTTCAGTTCTTTAAGAGTCATCTAGAATACATATGACTAAGCCATTATCATTTTTTTAATGATTATTTTTAGGGGTATTAAGACTATGTCAGTTTTTTACATATAATTGTAGTGATAAGGGGATAAAAAGAGGCTATTGAATGTTTTTGGCAAAGGTGAAAATATGCTTCCCATTTCTTCATCTGATAAGACTTCTTGGGGGAGACAGAAACTGAAGAATCTATAGGATGAAGAATGGAAGCATCATCGTGAATATGAATAGGAGGCTGCTCTGTAAGAGGGGAATGGAACAGAAGGAGACATAGGCAACACAAGAAAAAAGGAGAAGGTACAGGAACATTGTGAAGGCAGATGTCTGGGAACGAGGTGGGGGGCTGTAAGAGAGGAGAAAAAAGGGCGTAGTAGGGAGAAAGGAAAAATCAGATAAGTCAACACAGGATAGTCCAAGTTTCTGTTGGCAACTTTAAGTCACTAGTTTTATAAGGAAGAATTGATAACTAAGATGATGAAAGAGAAAGATGATTTCAGAGATACAGTTTTCTGTCAAATCTTTGCACATTTTCAGGATAAATAAATAAGGATAAATAAATAAACCACTTACTTATAAATGCTTCTAATAAAGAATGACAAAAACTTATTTAGAGGATGAGACAGCTACTTGTATTTTAGGATCCTCAGTCATTCAGTGATTAGAAAAGTTATTGATATGTACAAGATATCCTTGACTCTTATTATGATACTGATTATCAAAATATGTTTGTTGTTTAATCATTTCAATTGTACCTGCTTCTTTGTGACCCTATTTGCAGTTTTTTTGCCCAAGATATTAGAGGAGTTTGCCGTTTTTTTTTTTCTCCAGCTCATTTAACAGATGAGAAATTGAGGAAAATAAAGTTAAGTGACTAGCTTAGAATCACACAGCTATTAAGTGTCTGAAGCAAGATTTGAACTCAGGAAAATGAATTTCCTTAAGTTCAAGCCTGGCACTCTATTCATTTTGCCACCTAGCTGCCCTCATCATATGCTATATAAATTAAAATATAATAATTTATATATATATATAATTATAATTAAAAAGCCCATTTATTGTAAATCTAATTATATAATCCCAAAGCATAGACCCCTAGGACAGTAGAACATTGATATTCTGATCTAATAGAACTTATAACAATAACAACAATACAACTTCAATTCTTTGAATCTCTGCAATGGCATAAAAATATCATTTGCACCCAATAAATGTAAAACTGTTAATGCAAACCAAAGTAAGATAGAGGTGAAAGGCTCTGAGCTTGAAGATGTTTTTTTTTTTTTTTTGAACAAATAGAGAGAAATAATACGTATAGCCTGATCACCTCCAGGTCGGACGCATTGAACACAAAGACACAAAGGAAAGAAGTATAACTGAGTAAGTTGAGACTTACTGGCATCCTGAAATCAAGGGTAAGGGAGAAGAATACATGTAAAGCAATAATTAACATATCTATGAAATTATTTTAATGTTACTTTTGGGTATGTAAAAGGACCATAACTGATTTTTATAGTATCTTCACAAAATCCATAGGGTATTAGCAAAACCCACAAGTCGTCATCTTGTAGCAGCCTTAGAAATGTTACGAATTGTTCACCCAAAAAAGGAAGAAGAGGACTAATTTAAATTCTTACAACGCATGCTAATCAGGTCAAAAATCTTCTGAAATATTTTTGGAGCAAGCAAATATCACTTTACCAATCAACAGTAAGGATTAATAACAGATGCACACCATTGTATTTATTAAATGAAACCGAAAGTGGTTTGGCTCCAGACAGACCCCATGAATGAAATGGCTACGCTCCAAGAATGGGATTAGAAGGCCCTCCATAGGTGCCATAAACATGATCTCAGCCAACAATATGTCAACAAAGAAGCAAAGAGTGAGTCAGGCAGATCTGTTTGTGGAAATGGCTTATGATAGCAATTCATGACCAGTTTGTTACCAACTGAAATCACAGAAGGGTTGTCTTTAAGGAGTCTTGAAAGTTATGTGATGAAACAGCAAAAAAGTGTATTACATATGCAAAGACTTAGTACCAACCAACTATAAAGCAAGACATGATCTCATTGGCTAGACATATATCAGAAACTCAATAACTGTAATGGACTAATAAAAATCCCCACATTTAAAATGGTATCCGGCACAGAGTAGGTGCTTAATAAACATTGATTGCTTGATTTAATTAAAGCAATGAACAGTCCTAGAAATGGACCACCGCCATAGACTGAACTATTACCATAATCTCCTAGAAAATATTAAGCCATAAACATTTAAGAACAACACTTTAAATACATATTATTATACTAAACACTCACAATCCACAAACTGTACAGAATAAACATATAGAGACTTTGAAGAAGATAACAAAATCACTTGGGAATAATATAGGGTATTTATCACCTCTGTTGTTCTGTCTGCTACTGAAATTATATTAAGGATGCTTTTAAAGTAAGTCTAAAACTGGATAAGCTTCCACACCAATGTTTTTGTTCTACTATAAAAAGCATGTATCTTATCTACTTGCAAAAAAATTCTGCTGAAAATTATATATGTAACCCAGGGCTCAAGCCTAGGTATTTGCATAAGGCTCCCTCATTGGTGGAAAGAATGATTACTTAATGTTCTCCCTGTTCCTGCATGAGGGGTAGCAATAGTAAGAGATTGAGGGAAGGGATTATCTTTTTTTTTTTGGCTTCCAACTTCAAGAGAAGTCACCTAGAGTTCTGGCCTCTCTTTAGCCAAAGGTCCTTAGAGAGAGAGAAAAAAAAACTCCTGGAAAAAGCAGAAATGTAGAGATACTAGACCCTTATGAATGTTCCTATTCACAGTTTGTCTCAACAGAAAATCTCAGGTTTTCAGATCTCAAATCTGAAAATATCAATTATGATTGCACTATAGATTTTGATTTTTAAAATTCTACATGTTAAGTTATAAAAGATTCTTACTGGTATGCACACACACACACACACACACACACACACACACACACACACACACATATATAACAAATGCACAGGTCAAAATATTATTTCTCCGCTCAAGAAGCTTTGGTGGCTACCTACTACTCTTAGGATAAAGTACAAATTCCTCTGACATTTAAAGCTTCTTTCACAAGACAATTCAAATCATCTTCCTATAGTGATTTATAATTTATTTTGATGCTGAATTACTTATTATCAATAATCTTTGTTCCTGACACATATTTGCTATTTCCTGTATATCACCTTCCCTATTCTACCTGTATGTCTTTCTTTGCCCAGGTTGGTCTCCTTAAGTCTAGAATGTTTCTCTCTTTCCCTTTCTCTCTGGAATTCAGTTTCTTCATCCATAAGAGTGGGAGGGTCTGTATTACATGGCCCCTAAAGGGATCTCCACCTTTATAATTTATGATTCTGTTATGATTTATGATTCTATGTTCCTTTCTCTTAAAAGGTTCTATAACCCTTCTTGGAGTCCCTAGTTCCTTTCTAGTGCTACCTTCTACACAAGTCCTTTCTTGATCACCCAGTGGTTAGTTCTCTCCTCCCACTCCACTAAAACACTAACTTTGTATATATTTTATATTCTGATATACATGTTTTTTCACTATAATAGATTGTAAGCTCCTCGAGGGTAGGGAATGGTTGTTTTTTGTTTTGTTTTGTTTTGTTTTGTCTTGCCTCTGTATCTTTTCACACAATACAATTTAATTTAGTAAATATTTGTTGCATTGAATTGAATAAATTTTGTAAAAATGATCACTACTTAAAAGCTAGCTACATCTGGATAGCCCAGATTTTCAACATTTTAAGAAAAATCTTTTAAAAATCTATAATGCTTTTCTTCAGCTTGATAACCATCAACATAATAGGCAATTATAAAACCAACAAAATTTATGATGGCTTGGTTGGTAATACCAAACAGACCTAAAATAAACATAGGAAACATAGGAAGGTTGACTTCCATCTGCTATTCATCAGAAGCCTAAAAAGATTAGCAGAGTTGATGATACATTTGATGAAAATAGTAATTAAATTTCTGTCATGTCAATTTTCTTTCACCGATGCTTCAGACTTTTCTCAAAAGCCATTCATAGACATTATATCCAGGGTTCTAGATAGTAGCAGTTCTCTGAAACATGTCCCCAGTGCTTTGGAATTCAATTCAAATGAATTAAATAGATGATGGTAAGATTGAAGTGCATCTGAGAGGGTGACCAATATTCTGAAATAAACTCAAAGGACAAGCAGGGCTTGCGGTAAGATGAAAATGCCAAGAGAGATAGAAGAGGAGGATCAAGTACCTATAATACGACCAGAGGACTCCTGGGAAAAAAAAAAGAAGATACAAGACAGGAACTTCATGAAAAAGTCAAATGTATTCCACTGGCTTTGAGAAAAGCTAAATGCCTGACTCAGAAATCTTCACAGGCACCCCCTTGCCTCAAGCATAAAATACAAAATCCTCTGCCTGGCAATTGAAGACTTCCACAATGTTCTTTCCCACCTACCTTTATGGTCTTGTTCCCATGTTGTTCCCCTTCACAGAGGTTTCCATTCCATCTCTTTGCTGTTTTGCATACTCGACATTCTACAGCTGTTCCTTGTACAAGCTGTTCCTGGAATGCACTTCCTCTTCACCTCTGGCCTTTGAGGATTCTTGTTCAGATGCAACCAACCTCCTTCCTTTTCCTGATCTCTGCATTTCTTAGGTTTCCTTCTTTTTAAATTATTTTTGGGTGTACATTATATTTACTTGTCTCTGCTTAGGTCACATTCCCGATTAGAATGCAAACTTCTTGATGGTAGAAAATGATTTGGTTTTATCTTTATATCCCAAGCATTAAGTATATTGCCTTACACAGAGCAGGCACAAAATAAGTTGAATTAACTTATAATAAATAGATGGTGATAAATTTTATCTGCAATAGGCTAGGTCAACAACACCAGAGGGAATGACTAGCAATATGAAATTAATTTAGTAAAAGAGTTGGATTTGAGATGAAATTAAAATCTTAAGAGGTAAGGAGGCAAGGTCACATATGGACCCTATGAGACCAGGAAACAGCCAGCAAGGTTGCTCTTCTTCTTCACCTTATCATCATCCCTCCAGGTCACTGAGACCCCATGAGATGGCCATTTGGAAAGATTAATGTGACTGTTTACACTATTTGATTAAGCTGAAAGTCACCATCTACCAGCCTTTCGGGGAGATGGAGAAACTTTGTGCCTTAACATCTATCTTGTTATTATGACCTCCAGACCCTTGGACATCAACATCTGGTACGTTAATACATTCTAATGATCCTTGGGCCCTTTCATTCTCCTTCTCACAACATATGTATCGTCTCTTCCAATTATAGTGTGAATTCCTGGAAAGCTGGAATTATCTCATTTCCCCCCCTCTATTTGTATTCCCATAGCCTACTGCAGTGATTGGCACATAGTAAATGCTTAATAAATGCTTTTTCATTAGTTCATTCATTCATTTAAGGGGAAATAATATGGTTATGTTATATATTGGAACAAGAGAGCAACATCACCAACATATATTATTCATGGAGTACTTCTAGGGTGCGTGGTTGACTACCATGGGGTTCCTATTTGGGGAGCAGTTAATATAATCTTTATCTATTCAGGGCTTAGAAAGAGCAAGGGTTAAAAGTCCTGGAAGAGAAATGCTTTTTGACCCAACATCTGTGGTTTTGGGTTGTGCCTGGAGGAAATGTGGCACGTGGCTGATAAAGATTCTATAATAACAACAGCTCACATTTTATAGAGGGTTTTGAGGTTTATAACTCATGTTACCCACAATGACCCTAAGAGGCAGATATTGCAAATTTTACTGTTCCCATTTTATGGATAAAAGGAAAAGGAAGGGAATAAATATTTGCATTATGCCTACTATGTGTTCTAAACTAAGTGTTTTATAGTTATTATCTAATTTGGTCCTCACAACCACTCTGAGAGGTAGAAGGATTATTCTATACTTTACAGCTGAATAAACTGAGACAAATTGAGGGTAGGTGACCTACTTAGGAACACATACCTAGTAAGTGTCTAAAGTGAGATTTGAATTCAGATCTCCCTGAAACCAGGTCCAGTGCTTTGTGCACTACCATTGTGCTACTGCTGAAAAAAAAATTGCAAGAGATGAATGAAGGCAATTATTCATTCATTCATTCATTTTCTAAGGCAACTGGGGTTGAGTGACTTGCCCAAGATCACACAGCTAGGAAGTATTAAGTTTCTGAGGCTGGATTTGAACTCAGGTCCTCCTGACTTCAGAACCAGTGAGCTATCCACTGCACCATCTAGTTGCCCCCAATGAAGGCAATTACTAAGCAGTAGAACAGTCTTCCAGCTCCAAATTCAGGGGCATTTACTCTATCATGTTTAGGACCTACTCTAGTCACCTTTTGCGACAGCATGGAATCATTGTCTTGTACAAGTGGGCTGTCTTTTGAGGGACATAGAAATGGCCCATGTTCCCTCTATCAGTTCTCTGTGAGGCAAAAGGATAATTCCATCTTTCTGTGTCTCTCTCTGTGTCTCTTCTGGGATCCTTCTTGGTTTTCCCCCTTTCCTCTTGTCCTCCCTTCCTCTCTTTACACACACACACACACACACACACACACACACACACACACACACTCCCTTAGGAAAATAGGTCTCAAAGAGAACTCTGCAAATTATAATACCACAGAAGAAACCTAACAATCATTGGAAGAATGGTTCTTCATCCATTAGATGAGGAAACTGCTAAGGAATCTTTTTTTTTTCTTTTCTTTTCTTTCTTTCTTTCTTTTTTTTAGGACTTGGTACAATTGTTTATTACACTAGTGCTATGCCTTCCTGTTCCCATGATTCTAAAGTCTGTTGCCCAATTTACTACATTCACTAGGCAAACTCAGAGTTTCCCCTCTACACTTAAAGTTCCCAGTTCCTTGAAGAGGAATTGAATTCATATTGGGGAAGCCACACAAGCATGGCATGTCCAATGTCTAAGGGCTCTATCTAAGGAAATGAATATTATCTTTCATTTCACAGGGCTTCCCTCTAATGGTGTGCTGAAATAGGGTTGAAGAGGAGAAACTAAAGTGCCAATTTAGTTTCCTCTTAAATAATTACCCACAGGTTGCCATTATCATTATTAATAATAATGTCAAATAACAGAATTGTTTTTCTGCTCTATGACTTGAGTTAGCAGAAACAACCAATTGATAAACCAATCTATAAATATTTATTAAATTCTTTTTATGTGCCATCCACTGTTAGAGACAAGAGAACAAATATTAAAATGAAACCATCTTTACTCTTAAAGAGTTTATAATGCATCAGAAGGCTAATGATATTGATGGTGGTAATAATAACAATAGCAAGCATTTGTATGTACCTACTATGTGCTAAATGCTTTATAAATATTATCTCAATTTATACTTATAACAACTCTGATATATTTGCATTTTACAATTAGGGAAACTGAGGCAAAGAGAGGTTTGTGACTTTTTCATTAACCAATAAATGTCTGAAGCTAGATTTGAACTCAGGTCCTTCTGACTCCAGGCTTATCACTTTGTCTATTGTTTTTACTATTTGGCTTTAAAAAGTGTTTTATAGATACTTTCCCCCCTTGCATTTATGTTGCTTCTCAACACCATTTCCTACCAAAGAATACTTCCTTCTAACAAAGACATGCCATTGAACAAAAAGGACATATTGTCCATATCTGCCAATATGCACTTCATTCTGCACTTATAATCCACCATTCTCTAATAAGATGAGAAAGATATTTTGTTGTTTCAGTATTCTAGAGTCAAGATTGATCATGGATTGATCAATGAAAAAAACATTCATTAAGAACCTACTAAGAACCGATAGCCAGGTCCTGTGTTAGGCAAGAGAGAGGAGAGACAGAGATGGAGACACAGAGAGAAACAGAGAGATAGATACAGAGACAGAAGCAGAGAGAAAGAGACAGAGATAGAGATAGAGACAGAGACACTGAGAGAGAGACAGAAGGAGAGACAGATACATAGAGAGAAATAGGAGAATACATGTTTTCAGATAAGGAAAGGAAAGATATATATGTAAGTGGGTGATATGTAATTAGCATGGAAAGACACTCTGAAGCCAGATTGTGAAAGGCTTTAAATGGCAACAGAGGAATTTATATTTTATTGTGAAGTCTGCTGAAGACACTGAAATTTCTTGAAGAGATGGCATGGTCAAATGTGCATTTTAGTTTTATCAATTGATACTTATGTGGAAGATGGATTAAGACAGGATTTGAAACAGAGACTGAAGTGTCTATTACAATAATCCATGTGTAAATAGAAGGAAACGATTGAATATGAGAATTATACCAGAAATGGACTTGATAAAGATTTGGCAACAGATTGGCAATGGGGATGAGAGTGAAAATTGGAGGTAGAGTCCTGCATTGAGTTACTAAAAGAACAGGGAAGCCTATGGTATGAATAAGGAAACTAAAAAGAAGGGTAGGTTTAAGGGGGAAGATGGCTTTCGTTGTTTGTGTTGACTTTTAAGACACCTAAGAGACATCCTGATGGAGATGTAAAACAAATGTTGGAACGAAGGAATAGAGCTCAAAAGAGAGATGAATGATGCTGAGAATCATAGAATTAAAGCATTTAGAACAGGAAGAGACCATTATCAGCCCAGAGAGAAACAGATGCATTCTTGGCCACTGATGAGATCACCAAGAGCAAGAGGTTCTATGTCCAGAAGGAAAAAAGTCCTAAAACAGGGACCAGAGGAAAAACTCCCTAAGCAGGTTTGATAGGTTCTTGATAAGGGCTACAGCATTTGGGGGTCAGTAGGGAAAAAATGTCAAGACTAATATATAAAACTAAACAGGATACCAGAAATGTCACAGGAAAAAACCAGTGGCAGCCGTTAAAGAGGGACACAGTAGTTCACAGGAAAAATAACCGAGAAGAAGGTCAGAAACAGTACTTATGGTGTCAGACATCTTTATATCAAAATTTTAAATTTTTTTTAATGTTTTGCATGACTATACATGTATAACCTATATCAAATTGTTTGCCTTCTCAATGATGTAGGGTGAGGAAGAAGGAAGGGAGAGAAGTTGGAGGTGAAAGTTTTTAAAATGAATATTAAAAATTGTTTTTATAACTAAATGGGGGAAAATAAAATATGAAATAAATTTAATTTAAATGTTAGCACAATGAGTTTAGGAGTACTGTGGTGTAGGGGCTAATATGCTAGGTTTAGAGGCAAGAAAACAAGAAAATTGGCTCAAATCCTCCTGTGACACCATGTTGATCCTCTACTAGGGGAGAGGTCATTGAATATCTGGGAAGTTCAGATAGCTCTTGATTGACTTTGTGATTTAAAACAGGTAGTAACCTATCTGGGACTCCATTTCCTCTTCTCTAATGAAGAGTTAAGCCTCTAAAGTCTCTTCAGCTCTCTAAGTCTCTGATCTTATCTACTAAATAATGGAAGAGTTGGTAAAAGGCGTTCTCCTTAAGGGAAAATAATAATTGTTATTATTATTAACTATAATATGCATTCTTTATTGGAGGGGATGAGGGGAAAACTGGGACACTGATGAATTGTTGGTGGAGTTGTGAACGAATTCAACCATTCTGGAGAGCAATCTGGAATTACGCCCAAAAAGTTATCAAACTGTGCATATCCTTTGGTCCAGCAGTGCTATTACTGGGCTTATTCCCCAAAGAGATACTAAAGAAGGGAAAAGGACCTGTATGTGCCAAAATGTTTTTGGCAGCCCTGTTTGTAGTGGCTAGAAACTAGAAAATGAATGGATGCCCATCAATTGGAGAATGGTTGGGTAAATTGTGGTATATAAATGTTATAGAATATTATTGTTCTGTAAGAAATGACCAGTAGGATGAATACAGAGAAGCCTGGAGAGACTTACAGGAACTGATGCTGAGTGAAATGAGCAGAACCAGGAGATCATTATATACTTCAACAACGATACTGTATGAGGATTTATTCTGATATAAGTAGATTTCTTCGACAAAGAGAAGATCTAACTCAGTTTCATTTGATCAATGATGGACAGAAGCAGCTACACCCAAAGAAAGAACACTGAGAAATGAATGTAAACTGTTTGCATTTTTGTTTTTCTTCCCGGGTTATTTCTACTTTCTGAATCCAGTTCTTCCTGTACAACAAGAGAACTGTTCGGTTCTGCACACATATATTGTATCTAGGATATACGGTGACATATTCAACATGTATAGGATTGCTTGCCATCTTGGGGAGGGGGTGGAGGGAGGGAAGGGAAAAGTTGGAACAGAAGTGAGTGCAGGGGATAATGTTGTAAAAAAAAATTACCCTAGCATGGGTTCTGTCAATAAAAAGTTATAATTATTTTTAAAAATACTAAAAAAATAATAATAATATGCATTCTCATATAGGGCACCAAGATGGTACAGTGAGTAGAATGCCAAGTATGGAGTCAGGAAGATGATTCTTCCTAATTTTATATTTGGTCTCCAGATACTTACTAGTTGTGTGATCCTGGGTAAGTCACTTAATCTTGTTTGCCTCAGTTTCTCATTAGTAAAACAATCTGGAGAAGGAAACAGTAAACCATTCCAATATCTTGCCAAGAAAATTCCCAAAGGGTCACAGAGTCAGATATGACTAAAAAGACAACATTCTCATATGATAGGATCATAAACTTAGAAACGTAAAGAATTTTAGAGATTACCTAATCCATCCCTTTGACTACATATCTAGAGAGAAACCAAGGTTCGTGTAGGGAAAGTGACTGATCCTCCCTATTTTTTATAGGTTAAGCCAGTAATGTTCATAGAAGTGAACAATAAACTCAATGGAAGAGCTGGGTTAAAGGTAAAATCAATTTCCTAAAGAGTTAATATGGAAAATTACCATCTGGGATACCCTGCCTCTTGTCTTTCCCTCACCCCTGACCACTGACTCATTCATCTTTGTCTGAGGTCACCTAAGAAGTAAGTGATAGAAGCAAGATTGGAACCTGAAGTCATTATCAGTTCCTTCTATCATACCACACTCCCTATAAATTTTGTAGATTTTGCCAAGATCTGGTAGGCTGTGACTTACAACTATAGTTTGACAATGTAATAGCCATTCAAAAATAATCTAATAGAGGGACAAGAGGATAGTACTTTATATGAAGAAATCAAACATAAGTTTGAGACTCTTATGACTGGGAGTGTGGGCATGGTGGAGAACATTTGGATAAAGACAAAATCAGAGCGATGGGAATGACTTTACTGTAGGAGTATTGATCAAATGGAGGAAATGGATGATGAATTTTCAATCACAAAACTGTCACAGAGAAAAGATAGAGCAATATTGAAGTATTTCAAGTACCTGGCTATCCTTTGAATGTTCCATTCTATTAAAAGTAGAATATGTGATAAAGTTTTTATTTCTCTTGTTGACAAATTCCTTTCTTGGAAATTAAAAGAATTACTTCTGATTGTCTACATAGAAAGAATGGGAAGTTTGTTAATGCAATTGAACATCTCAATTCAACATTTATTACGTGCCTGTTATGTTGCAGGCACTCTATTAGATATTGGGAATGAGAGGCCCAAAACAATAATAAAAAAGTTAAGCCAATGTAAGTTACATTTTCCTGGGATAGGGATATAGCTTGTATATGAATTAAGTATAATACATCCTCCTAGAGTACTCGTTCAGCTTGAACTCACACTCCATCCTCTTGGAATGGATCCTCAGAGGGTGACTTCTACCTTGGTAGAAGAGTAATCAGAGGTATATCACTTATAATAAATAATCAAAGGTATATCACTTATAATATATAATATTATGTGTTATATGTAACATATTATATATAATTATATGTTATGTGACATTATATAATCAGAGGTATACACTTTCCCGGTAGTTCATGAGTCCCCACTTGTATGTTTCTCATTAACAATCAGCCAGTAGATACAATTAACTCTCAATAAAAGCATTAAGTAAGAAGTCATCATAAAAATGAGAGCTGCAACACATTTCTTCCTTCACTCTTTCACAAATATCCATGGTATCTATAGGAAAAATGAACTGAAACTTAGTGGAGTGGTAATAAAGCACACATATAGGATACATTGTGGCAAAGGCAATTTGCAATTTGTGCTACAAGTAGCCTAGAAGTCCTTTTTCTTTTCATCCAGCTTTTTTGGGGATCCAGCATCTCTATTATGTGGTTTGCTCCCAGGATCTGTTCTTTTTCATAGTCCAAGTCTTCCTCTGTTTCCTGGAATCCTGCTCCTAGATGCCTTAACCTCTCTAGGGTGACTGACCCTGTATCCTTGTCTTTCTGGAGTTTGTTTCTTTGTTTCTCTCTGAAGTACCATGTCAACCAAGCAACTTTCCTTCAGAACTTCATGGCCAAAAGGATGTGAGCAAGATGAAATTCCCTCATCTGCTCCTTCTAGAGGACTCCTTCCCCGACAGCTTTCTACTTAACAATCTTGTGATGCTTCCACAAATAAACAGAAATCCTGACCATAGTCCTTTTATGTGAAACATTCTGGGAAACTCCAGGCTGCAGTCCAAAGCATCGCAACATCTTTTGATGAACCTTTTAAGAGTGACCCAGAAGGATGAGTGTTGGGCCAGGAAAACAAATTTATACTTGGGAGAATAGGAGGCAGTAACAAAAAATGGACAGGAGAAGAGGACTGAGCTAAGTCAAACGAAGCCATGGTTGTTGTCATACTTGGAGCAGTGCCTTGCACGCCATTAACCTCTAATAAATGGTTGATGAATGAATGAAGGACTTTCTGGGGAAGGGGAATTATGGGGAAGAGCCTGATCTCTATCTTTGCTAGATACTAAACAGGGAAGATATATAAATTATATCCTAAGGAATTTAAGGCATATAAGGCTGTTAGGTTAGATAAAATAAAAATTATCTGGAGAAATAAGATTGAGAGGAGACTAGAAAGTCTAATTCTATGGAAATATTTTAAAACATCATCATTAATAATTATAATGATAACAATAATAATAGATATAATTCTAGATAATAATAATAATATTTATATATCACTTTAAGATTTGCAAAGCCCTTTATTTATTAATAAAGGCAAAAGCCTTTATTATTCTTTCAGTCCTCATAACAACCCTGTCAAATAGATACTATTATTATCCTTATTGTACAGATGGAGAAACTGAGGCAGAAAGTGGCTAAGTGACTTCCCCAGATTCACATAGCTAGTGAATATCTAAGGCTGGATTTGAATTCAGGTCTTCTGACTCCTAAGACTTGTACAAATTTGTACCTGCTGTACTGACCCTAATTCCATATTTAACTCTAAATCGAAAATAATTTCTTATCTACTGAAAACATCTTAGGTATCAATGATCACAGAAATGTAGATTCTCTTTTTGCTCCTCTCTCCCAATCTATTATAAATCAGAATAACAAGTGAACAGAACATGTTCATACTGTGTTCTCTTGACTCACAACCATGTTAAGTGATAGATTTGATTTTAAAGATTGGGAACATTAACTTGATTCAATTCCAATTGTACTCAGAACCACATTTTTTGGGTATAAATTCTGCATACAAAAGTCTAATCTTATGTGCTGTGTGAAGCAGAGAATTCACTTATCTTTTGTTATATATGACTCTAAACTCTATGAGGGAAGGGGCAACGTTTGAACCTTCTTTGTATTGCCCAGCATGGCTAGTCCAGGGAAGATGCTTATTCCTATATGCTATATATATATATATTCCTTCAATGATGGAATGGCTGAATGTCCATGGTCACATTTTTTTCTTCTTTGTGTTCTATCTCTGAAATGGAAATGAGTCTAATTTGATGCAATGCTAGTTTTAAAAAACCATATATGTGGTACAGTAGCTTTCATTGGGGAGTGAGAAGGGTTAGAGAAGTTATGAAGCAACAATGAATTTGGGTCTGAATTTATAACATTTATTGTGTGAGTGCTTTTAAAGAGACATTCTAGTTTTATTAAGATTTCCATTAGTGAATTGCTCTTAAGAATACAACAACCAACAGTGGTTACTTTGTATTCCTGGGGATTGTGCAAGGGGACACTAATGCATAAATCCCAATTTATTCATCATTAAGACTACTCTTTAGATTATTGAGAGACTTAATTATTCCCAAGAGCTAATTTAATAAAAAGAAACCAGAGCTAACTGAATCTAATACGATGAAATTTAATACCAGATAAATGTAAAGTTCTACATTATGGTTCAAAAAATCAACATCACAAATACAATATGGAGCAAGTATGGCTATAAACAACATTCCCTGTGGAAAAGATCCAAGTGTGTATATACTATATGGTAACAGTATGAAATTACAGCTAAAAAGGAGAAGTGGTAACAGTTCCATTACATTCTGTTCTAAAATAAAATGTTCAATTCACTGACATTAACATTGAGAAGCTGGTGGATAATCAGGATGGTGAGAAGACTGGAAGACATGATATATAAAAACAACCAAATCAGTTGCTTATGTAGTTTTAGGATGCATTGCAAGGAACATTGTGCAGGCCCAGGAAGGGGATAACCTTGATTTATTCCCTTTACTCACTTTACTACTTCTAGAGTACTATGTTTATATCTGGGCATCTTATTTTAGGAAGACCACTGATACATGAAATTTGCATTATATAACAAAAAGACACTGAGGATGGTGCAAAGTCTTGAGGTCATGCCACATAAGGGCCAGTTGAAGGAAGTATGGTTGCCTAATTTTGAGAAGAATGGCTGCTGTAGAGAATAGGAATCATATTTGTTTTGCTTGGCTCCAGAAGGCAGAGCAAAGAACAGTGGATAGAAGACGCAAGAAAGCAAATTTAGATTTGATTCAAAGGAAAACTCCTTTGATCCCAAAGTGGAAGGGGCACCTTGGAATGTTGTGGCTTATCTCATAACTTGGGACCTTCAAGCAAAGGTCAGTGCATATTAAAAAGGAGATATTAGATAGCCATTGAAGTCTCTTCCAAAATTCAGATTTTATGAACTAGGGTTGCTTAGCTTGGAGAAGAGATGAGTCAGAGGGAAATGGTGGTAGTCTTCAACTACTTGAGAGAACAACAAATTTATTCTCTTTGAGTTCAGAAGACAGAGCTAAGAACAATAGGTGAGGTTACTAAAAAGAAACTTTCTGAAGATAGAAGTGGTGAATTCCTCTCCAAGAAGGTTTTCAGGAGAAGAATGAATGACCACTTGGGGCCGTTAAGTGGTACAGTGGATAGAACAGCAGCCCTGAAGTCAGGAGGACCTGAGTTCAAATCTAGCCTCAGACACTTAACACTTCCTAGCTGTGTGACCCTGGGCAAGTCACTTAATTGCAATTTCCTACACACACACACACACACACACACACACACACACAAATGAATGATCATTTGGCAGGTAAGTTGTATTAGGGAATCTTCATTAGTTACAAATTGGATAGGTGGCCTCTGAAATTCTTTCCAATTTTTATTTCAATTGGTTTATTACCAATATATTAGAGTTAGTCAATGGACAAATGGGATTCAAAATATGAAATTTCTCTTTACACAGCCTAGAAGCAAGAATACTGAATTTAGAGATAGAGAACTGGGGGTCATTTGACCTCCTTGTGCATCAGTCTTCATTTGTAAAATTGCATTGGACTAGTTGGTTTCCAAGATTTCTTTTAGATCCAAATTCATATTCCTACAATGTTAGAACTATGAATACATACTAACACTTCTTTCACAGGAGTGAATCTATCTTATATTTTAGGGATATCTGTCTAGCAGTCTTTGCAATCACGAGACTGATGTACATAATAATGATTTATTAGTATCTTGTATAACTACATATTTTACATATTTATATGATTATTTTATTATATATTATTTTAAGACTTGAAAGAGCTTTATGTATATTGCCTTATTTATTCCTCACAACAATCCTTTAAGGTTTGTGCTATTATTATATCTATTTTGTTAATTATTTCCTATTTATCCTATATATAGCTTGCTTTGTATATATTGGTTTGCATGTTGTATCCATTAGATTGTTAGCTCTTTGAAGGCAGGGACTGTTATTTGCCTCTTTTTTGCATCCTCAGAACTTAGCACAGTGATTGGCACATAGTAGGTGCTTAATCATTGCTGATTTTTCTGATGGGAAAACTTGAGGGTTAGGAAGGTTATGTAATTTGCTGAGAATTACATAATTAATAAATATCTAAGGCAGAATTTGAATCTAGGTCTTCCTGACTCCACTCCATCACAATGATAGTGTCCTACTCAAAGGGAAACCCACTGGTTTCCTATCATCTATTCAGGAACTATTTCATCCATCTCTAAAATCCAGCCTTTCAAAGTTCAGCTGTTGAGCTTTTTACTACAGCTTAGGTCAGGAAATGAAGGCTCCCGTTGAAAACACAGAAGAGATTTAGGGAGGCAGGGCATGATTAGCCATCTTGGCCTTTGGCCAAACTAACAGTTAGCAGCTATAGCAGAAAAACAAGCCCACATTAGCAAGCTGGGAACTTACAAAGGGCACATAAACCCCTTTGAACAATCCACTGTGACACTAGCCTCAAAAACTTCCCAACCCATTGAAACCACATTTTCAAAAATCATGAGTTGGTAGGCAATTCATTCATCTGTGTCTCTGTTCCCATGAAAACAATGTGGAACAATCATCTGCATTTCAGCTGAGCAGACCAGAAGTCTACTGGTCATTCTGTAAAATGTGGACTTAAACCAGTCCCTCCCTAGTGGGTTCTAATAGCAATAATAATTTTTAACTGAGCCTCTGTCAGGAATATTTAAAAAGACAGTGGAAAATGAGAGAGGTACCACAAGTCTGGAGAAAGCAAATGTTGCTCTATTTAAAAAAAAAAAAAAGAAAGTAGAAAGAAAAGAAAAGAAAAACCATAATCTGTATATTATAAGCCAAGAAACTTGACTTAAAATTCCTAGAAAAATCCCACAACTAACATTGGAGATGGTGAATGAATATCCAGAAAGGGAGGCAGTGATTACAAAGATCCAATATGGCTTCACCACGAAAGGTCCTGCTAGACTAACCTTATTTCTTATTGGGCAGGACTACTACATTAGTCAATAAAGGGAGTGCTATAGCTACAATTTATCTAAGTTCATACCAAAACATTTAAGTAAATATTTCACTATATTTTGTGGAAATGACAAAGCAATATCAATTAGATAATAATAGGATTGGGTGAATTTTGAATTGGTTCACTGTCCGGATTCAAAGAGTAGTTGTTTAAAAAATTAATGTAAAATTCAAATAGACTTGTGATGAAAAAGTGCCATCCTCATCCAGAGAGAGAGCCATGGACACAATGTTGTTCAAAGTAGAGTATTTTCACACTTTTTGTTGTTGTTTGTTTGTTTGTTTTTTCTTTTGACCTGATTTTTCTTGTGCAACATGACAATATGGAAATATGTTTAGAAGAATTGTACATGTTTAACTTATAATGGATTGTTTGCTGTCAGGGAGTAGAAAGGAAAGGAGAGAAGGAGAAAAATTTGGAACACAAGATTCTGCAAAGGTGAATGTTGAAAACTATTGCATATATTTGGAAAAATAAAATATTATAAAAATTAATGTCAACATGGCAGGAGGAGTACAGTGGAAGACCTTAGGGACCTTTGCTTGACCTTGTGTTCTTTAGTACTTCTGACTTAGACAAAGGCATAGGTAGCCAGCTCATCAGATTTGCAGATGAAACAAAGAAGGAGCAAATGATGCTCTGGAAGACATAGTCAGGGTTCAAAAAAGATCTTGAAAGGTTAGAACAGTGGGCTAAATCTGTATGATAAAATTGAAGAAGGATGAACATGAACTCTTTCATTTAGGTATGAAAAAATCAACTTTACGATAATAAATGGGGTATGATGGTTAGATAGAAGTTAAAAAAAAAAAAGATCTGAGGGTTTAAGTGGACAGAAAATTCCACATGAGTCTATGAAGTGATGGGGGTGCCAAGCAAAGGTAATGTGGCAGCTTTTAGAGAGACATCACTTCCAGGAAAAGGGAGGTGATAATGCCCTTGTTCTCTGCCCTAATTAGAACTGCTATGAAAGATTGTATTCAATTCAGGATTCCATGGGTTAAGAAGGACATTGGCAGGATGGAGGGCAATGATGATAGTCCATGTCACGTGGGAATGAGGTCAGATTGAAGGTCTTCAATTCAGTGAACATTTATTAAATGCCTATTTCATGCAAGGCACTAGGCTATCCATTGGAGAGAGAAATAGATGGGTCTCTGCCATTACAGGATCATTGATTTGGAGGTGGAAGAAACTTTGGAGGCCATCTGGTCCAACTCTTTGATTTTACAAATGGGGAAACTAAAGAACAGAACAGTTAAAAATTTTAGCTAAGGGTACATAGGTAGTAAGTTGCAAAGGCAAGATTAAAGTACAGGTTCCCTGACCTCAAATCCAACTTTCTTTCTGTGCACCACTGGATCTTCTAAATCTTACTCTCTTTTCAAAATGAAACAGGTCCTATTAGATACTTAATCTTCTCTCCTTTACTTCCTTGGGTACAGAATATGTGTAGATTGAGTGAGTTTTAAAAACTAGAAAAATAGAAATAATTCATTTATGTAACTTACAGAAGGTTTTATATAAATTAAAACATTTAATCCACACAATAACCTTGAGAAATAGTTGTTATTATTTCCCTCATTTTATAGATGAAGAAACTTGGCCTTTTAAAGGTCACATAACTAAGGGGAAATACCAGCAGTTGGATTTGAATTCATGTCTTCTAGACTCCAAGCCCACTATCCTACCTCTCCTTGAAGGCTTCATGGAGGTGGCGGCATTGGGGCTGAATCTTGGAGAAAGAAAGGGCTTCCTAATGGTAAAGATAAAGAGATAGTTAAGTTTCCTTCCAGCCTTGAGATTCTGCAATTTTCAACTGTTCTTAATTTTGGCAATCCAGAGGTCATGAATTGGAGAAAATGTGATTAAGAACAGCATTTCATTCTTGCCTCTCCATAAATATTTGAAAAAAGTTTTCTCAGAATTAAACTTCTTAGAAAAAAAAATTCCTTAGGGCAGATGCCATACTTTTTATATGTACTATCACTTAATGCCCTCTCCTCCCATCAAAACCAGGTCTCAACATAAAGAGTGATACTACTATAAGCAAATTAGAAGAATAAAAGATAGTCTACCTCTCAGATCTGTGGAAAAAGAAAGAATTTGTGGCCAAAGAAGAACTAAAGTACATTATGGAATACAAAATAGATAATTTTGATTCTATTAAGTTAAAAAGCTTTTGTACAAACAAAACCAATATGAACAAAATTTGAAGGGAAGCAGTAAACTGGGGAAAATTTTTTTTATATCTAATGGCTTTGATAAAGGCTTCATTTTAAAAATAGAGAACTGACTCAAATTTATAAGAATACAGTCCATTCTCCAATTGATAAATAGTCAAATTTATGAGCAATTTTCAGATAAAGAAATTAAAACCATTTGTAGGCATATGAAAAATGCTTTAAATCACTATTGATGAAAGAAATGCAAATTAAGACAACTTTGAGGTACCACTACATATCTCTCAGATTGACTAAGATAACAGGAAAAGATAATGAAGAATGTTGGGGGTATGTGGGAAAACTGGGACACTAATACATTGTTAGTAGAGTTGTGAACTGATCCAACCATTCTGGAGAACAATATAGAACTATGCCCAGAGGGTTATCAAACTGTGCATACAGTAGTGTCTCCACCAGGTCTGCATCCCAAAGAGACAATAAAAAAGGGAAAAGGACCCTTATGTCCAAAAATGTTTGTAGCAGCCCTTTTTGTGGTGGCAAGAAACTAGAAATTGAATGGATGCCCTTTAGCTGAAGAATGGCTGGATAAGTTATGGTACGTGAATGTTACAGAATATTATTTTTCTACAAGAAATAATCAGCAGGATGATTTCAAAAAAGCCTGAAGAGACTTACAAGAACTGATGCTAAATGAAGTGAGTAGAGCCAAGAGAACATTGTACATAATAACAACAAGATTATACAATGATCAGTTCTGATAGATGTGGCTCTCATCAACAGCGAGATGATTCAGACCAGTTCCAATGGTCTTGTTATGGAGAGAGCCATTTGCATCCAGGGAGAGGACTATGGGGACTGAATGTGGATCACAACATAATATTTTTATTTTTTTGTTGTTGTTTGCTTGCATTTTGTTTTCTCTCATTTTTTCCCTTTTTTATCTGATTTTTCTTGTGCAGCATGATAATTGTGAAAATATGTATAGAAGAATTACACGTGTAACGTATATTGGATTACTTTTTGTCTAAGGATGTGGGGAAGGAAGAAAAAAATTTGGAACACAAGGTTTTAAAAGGGTGAATGTTGAAAACTATCTATGCATGTGTTTTGAAAATAAAAAGCTTTTTAAAAAGAAAAAACAAACAGGTCTCAAGAAGGGATTTGATATGTGAATGATGCAAATCCAGTAAGAACATATTAAGTCATTCCTCTTACTGTAGAATGAAAAGCATTTCCCTCTTTTAAAGGAAATCCCAAACAGATTGGAGATAATTATTTCAGACAATTCTAAAAAGCACCTTCTAAAAAGTACCTAAAAGCACCCCAGAGTACAGAGGATAAATTGTTGGGTGATAGAAACTGGAAGAGGTAATTACAATAAAACAAAGCTGTAAAAGATTCATCTGTAATACTAAGGATGAGAAGAGAAGGAAAAGGATACAATTTAATTCCATTTAACAAACACTTACAAATCTGCCTACTATAAGATAAGCCCTATAACTACATGTTGGACAAAAATAAAATAGCACCTGTCCTCAGGAGGTTTACATTTTACCAGATTTTCTGGTCTTGCTCTCCTGCATGATTCCTTTCAGTATCTTCCTTTTTGTCTCATGCCCAAACCCATACTGAAGAACTCTGAATCATTCCTGGTTAGAGAAACTGTGCTAGTAGCCACCCATAATTTCAATCAGTTCCCTAGAGGTTTTAAAGTACCATTATTCAAGCTTAGTTCTGGGTGGTAATACCAGTTTTAAGAGTACTGTTATCTGTGTTTTATTGTATTTCAATTTATTTTGTTAAATATTTACCAATTCCATTTTAATCGGAATTTAATAAATTCCATTTAATTGGGAGTGCTGGAGGCCACATGTGGACCTCAGGACTACATTTTTGACACCTCTGCCCTAGAAGACTGTTGTTGTTTGTCCTCAGCTCTCAAAGAGGACCATGACATCAGGAAGATCATGCCATGATTTTTTTTTGTTTGTTTTTTTTGATCATGCCATGATTTGCAAGTGAAGGAGAGCTGTTCAAGGTTGCCAGCCTCACTTTGTCCTCCAAAGTTATCTGGGTCTGGTGGCCAGATATAGCTTAAGACAACTGGAAATGGTTCTGGATCCAATGGGAGAACTTGGTCTTTTTAAGCTAAAAATCTTCAATAGGACTCAGTTTAATGGAGGCCATACTCATTCAGTAATTGAGGCTACATACAAATTGAGGCATCCAGTAAAAAAAAAAAAAAAGAGTAAGCAAGCAAATAGATAAATAAATAAATCTGGGAAGGGAAGACTCTCAGGGTTTTAGCCAAAACAAAAAATGAGTGCTATTTGTATTCACCTAGAGCTAAAGTAGCTACAGGTAGTCTTAAAGAGATGAAGCCTAAAAGCTGATATTAAGAAGCAATAACCAGCAACATCAACAAATGGCCAACAGCTAAACGACCATCTGAGACTAGTAAATCAGTGCCCAGCATACGCTGTAATACTCAGCAGCTACTATAATACCACTGGAGATTAATGGAACAATGCTCCCAATGGAAGTATCATTTTCATTAGGAAGCAGGTCCAATGAGAGAGTGAGTTATCATCATAAAAAATATCATTGGTCCCACAGAGATAATTTGGGGATGAAGCTGGAAGATGAACAGCAAATACATTGATGGGGGCTCATAAGCTATGGCTTTGAATGAAGGCAAGATCATAGAGTACCTTGAAAATGAGGTAGCTATTTTGAGACCCTCACATTTGAATAAGGGATGTGTCTCAGTTACTACATATGACATTAATGCCTTAATATCTTCATCAGTAAAATGAATTTAGGCCTTTTATCTTCTTTCCAGCTTCAAAAATTATATGACTATGGCAATGAGTTGGTTAATAGTAAAAGTCTATCACCTATTTTGACAAGTATGTAAACTTAAAGACAACCTACACTGCAAAAACTTCATAATTCCATAGAAAAATAAGCCCTTATTTTGAAAATAACCCCTGAGATTCTTTGAAGATGAAAGAAAAGTGTCCAAGGGACTATGCTAAAATATTATGTAGAATTAATCAAAGTATGAAAGGAAATGGAGAACTGACAGCTGAGATCCACAGATATAAGGGAGAGAATTTGGAGAAGCTCAGCTGAGACTAATAGAAGATTTCTTAAAATACCTTTCCTTTTTTTGAGGTCCCTTTTTAAAAATCTTATTATCGCTAATAAATTTTGTTTTTACATCACTATAAATTCTGAACATGTTCTTCACTCTCTCCACTATCCTTACTTAGCAACTTTTTTTTTTAAAAACTGATTTTTTTAAGAGAAAAAAGGCAAAAATAAACAATACTCAATTATATTGAACAGTAAATTTAAGGAAGGTCCATTTTCCCAGCTATTTTTTGAAGCCAAGCTTATTCATTACATGATCAGTTTTCTTCCCATTGTGTACGTTCTTTTTCTGCTCACTTTACTGCATTGGCTTGCCTAGGTCTTTTCTTACTTCTCTTAATCTATCATGTTAATTATTCTTGTGGCTTATTAATATTCCATTATAATCAGATGCCAAAATTTGTTTAGTAATTCTTCAATTAATGGGCATTAATTTTGCTTCCAGTTCTTTATTACCACAAACAGTGCTACTCTAAATATTTTAGTGTCATTGAAACTTTTCTCTCTGCCAGAAACAACTTAGGACCTGAGTTCAAATCTGACCTCAGGCCCTTAATACTTCCCAGCTGTGTGACTGGGCAAGTCACTTTAACCCCCAATGCCTCAGCAAAACAAAAAACAAAAACAATAACAACAAAATATCCTACTTAACATTCTTAAATGGTGCCATGAAAACATTATGGTAGGAATATATATATTATAGTTAGGAATAGGAATAGTGTCATAGATAATGGATCATCTCTGGGTTCTGTGCATTTTTACTGGTTTTCCCTGGATCTGGAATGCTGTTCTTTTTCATCTCTGTCTCTAGCTTCTCTGGCTTCCCTCAAGTCCCAATTAAAATCTCATTTTCCAGAGGCAAACTTTCTTGATTCTACTACCTTACCTTCAGTGAATATTTCAAATTTATCCTGTACATAACTTGTTTGTACAAAGTTGTTTTTCATCAGACTGTGGGTTTCCTGAGATCAGGAACTATCTTTTAGCTTTCTTTGAAACCCCAGAAATTAGCCTAGTACCTAGCACATAGTAGGCATTTAATCAATACCTATTGACTAACTGATTAGCTAAATGTTTGGCTAATAGGGTTCTATTAGGATGTATTATTGATGATTTTACAAAGCAGCCACAGGTTTACTTGCTCCTCGTGTTTATCACTGATAGGACAGGGCAGATAAGGGAGGATCTGGATAGAGAAGATATTGAAACCAGAAAAATCTGTCAGGAATGAGCAGGTAATCCAGAAAGGTCCTAACAGTAAACAATGGGGAAAAGTCTAAACAGTCAGAGGAAGCTGGCCCACTGGAAAGACAAACTAAACCAACTGGTGACCAGCTCCCTAACACTCCCGCATCTTGCTTCCTGGCCATTGACTTTCCCACCTAGAATCTTTGTTCCTATAAGTGGCTCCTCGCACTGACTTAGCCACAGGTCTCCAGAGACTCAAAGAAACCCAGGTTCCTGGACCTGGATCAGCCTTTATGATTTATACTTGATTAGGTCATGATTCAGACTATGCCCTTCTTTCACTAGGAGATATCTGTGGATCTTGGTCCTTTGCCTCCCAGCCCAAATGATTGTTCTAATCACAGGCACTTGTGGGTGAGATAGTCTGATGCCCTAGCCAGGGTGACATACCCCGAACCCCCCAGCAGGGGGCTTCAAAGACCACAGAGAGGGAATGACAGAGCCCTGCGGGGGACATGGGGACAGTTGCTATCCACCAGAAAGCAACTTCTGAGCTGAGGTTCTCCTGCCTCTGCCGTTACACTGAGTCCCCCAGATTCTTTCCTGGAGAGGCAAGAGATCCTTTATTTATTTATTTATTATAACTTTTTATTGATAGAACCCATGCCAGGGTAATTTTTTACAGCATTATCCCTTGCATTCACTTCTGTTCTGACTTTTCCCCTCCCTTCTTCCATCCCCTCCCCCAGATGGCAAGCAGTCTTTTACATGTTAAATATGTCACAGTATATCCTAGCTACAGAGGCAAGAGATCTTGCAATGCACATGGATCTTTAACCCTATGGAAATTCCCTCTAGGCTACCCCCTTCCCCCAGTTCCTTTATTAAGCAACGTGGAGGGATTTCTCTAGGACAGTGGTTCTCAAGCTTTTGTTTTCAGTATCTTTATCCTATTAAAAATTATTGAGGATCTCTCTAAAGCGTTTTTGTTTATCTGGGTTATATTTATAGACATTTACCATATTGGAAATAAAAACTATTTTTGAATTTGTAGACCCTCTAAAATGGTTTCAGAGATCCCCAGGATTCTCTAGACCATACTTTAAGAACCACTGCTCTAGGACAGGATATGGTTGTCACTGCCCCTGCCCCAATCCACATGCCTCAGAACCAAAATTGCACATCGATGCAAACTTTCTGGGACCATTAGGGTCAAAATATCCTATGGATGGATTTAACATATTTTAACATATTTAATATGTATTGGACTACCTGCATCTAGGGGAAGGGGTGGAGGGAAGGAGGGGAAAATTTGGAACAGAAGGTTTTTCAAGGGTCAATGTTGAAAAAATGACCCATGCATATGTTTTGTAAATAAAAAGATATAATAATAATAATAAAATGAAAAAAAAACAAAATATCCAATGGACATGGTTATTAACTAGCTATAAGTCATGCATTGATCCTCACCTTCAGCTGTGGCCAAAGTTGAGGTGATGTATCATCTGGCCTTCAAGCTAGATGTGTCCACTTCTTCCATCCTAAAATTCCACAGGTCTTTGTTATGACAGGTTTGCCTTATTCAAAGTTCTTGCTTATCAACGATAACGTTGAGTAGCTGCAATGAGTATATTACTCACAATATCTTTAATTAATGAAAGTAATGGGGCTACCTTCAGTACCTAATGGACATAGGATATAATGCCCAGGGAGACGGCACGGGAGCCAATATACAATGTAACCCTCAGAACTGGTAGAGGGATTCCATCTCTGATATCCCATCAAGCATGCTTTGAGTAATAAGGAATGGCGTCTGTTTCTTCCATTTTACTGGAACAGCTGAGTCAAGATGAAATATGATGGATTCAAGAATGACCCACTAACATGTTAGTACCAAATGGGCAGCAGGAAACACATGTCACCAAAATAAAAAACTAAGATTTCATGGTGCAAATTGAGTCTGAAGAGAAGAGTAGTAATCCACATGCTATGACTCACATAGCATGGTGATTATTCGTGTGACTCTGGACAATGACTAACTATGCATGGGAATTTCCATAGCACCACCACCACTTTCAAGAGATTTCCATAAGACATCCAGGAAGATTCGATTTGTTCTTGGTCAGAGTAGGAACAAAGAGGTGGAAAAGGTAAATTTACGGAGTAGGCAGATTATGTCATTATTGGCAAGAAAATATTTTAATACTTAGAGCTATAAAAGAAATGGAATAGCTTTCCTTGAGAGATCGTGGATTTCCCCAGACTAGAGATTTTCAAATAAAATGGATGACTACATGTCCATTTTGATGTAAAGGAAATCCTTGTTCAGCATGGATTGAACTACATAGTCAGCATTATCTCTTCTAGCTATAAGATTCTGTAACACATCACCACAAGAATCAGCATAGTAATATAATCCTTCTCTTCAACCATCTTCTTTCCTCACTCTTACCACCCTGTATCTAGCATGCTATTTAATTGTTGGCCATCAGAACACATTGAAACAAATACATCCACACGTCGTCTTCCTAGAACAAGAGTTGGGTTAAGAGAGATTGCAAACCTGGGCTAAAGTGAAAACTTTAATGTACATTTTTTAAAAAGAATAACTCCAAAAAAAATTTAAAAAACAACAGATGGGAACAATGTTGGAGGAGTTTTAGAAAAACTGGCATGCTAATGCACTCTTGGTGGAGCTGTGTTAATCCTACCATTCTGGAAAGCAACTTAGAATTGTGTTAAGAAAATGACTAAAATATCTCAGAGATATAAAATAGAAATAAATATGAAATAGCCCAGAGATCTTAAGTCATAAACCCTAAGGAGGTCAATGATAAAAAGAAAGGTTCCATATAAAATATTTATAGAAGCATTCTTGCATTAATGAAGAATTGGAAACAAAGTAGTTGCTCACCAACTGGGGAATGGTTAAACAAGTTATAGCATGAGAATGTCATGGGATATCACTGTGCTGTAAAAAATGGTGAATATGAAGAATTTAGAGAAGTATGAGAAGACCGATCCAAAGTGAAATAAGTGAGGCAGGAAAGCAATATATTCAATGGCTACAACAATTTAAGTGGAAAAGAATAACAAAATAACTGAAACTGAATCCTGTAAAAGCCTAAGGAACATAGCTTGACTCCAAAGAAGAGATATGAGAAGGTACCTCCCCCATATCTTTACAAACCTTTTAAAAGTGCTGCTTAGTTTTGTTGTACTTTTTTTTCTTCGTTATAAGGGATATAACTATCAGGGATGGGAAGAGGAAAGATATATTGGGAAAGGTGTGCAATTTCAAACAAAAGCAACTAATAAAATTTTGTTTCAAAGAATGAATGAGTGAATTTGAATGCATACTTTTTAAAAAAGGCTATCTGCCCCATTTATTGCCTATTCTGTTTAATAGCTTTATCTTGATCAAAGTATATCTTTGCTTATTATATTTTTAGGTTCTCTGATTTAGGCAGAGCCCACTGCACAGTTTTGTATATGGGTTAAATCAAACATATGATTTTGCTTTACAATTCTTTTCTTCCTTTGTCTTGTCTTAAAGCTCTACGTTTATCTAGTGAGTTTTCCTTCTGTTATTCCCTCATAAGCACTTTAGAGAAATTTCTGACTTCTAAATAAAGGACCATAATCTCACAGGATCATAAAGTTTAAGATTCCTGGGAAGAAAAGAAAAAATATGTATATACATATACATATTTTGAAGAAAGGGAATCTTTTTAGACTTTGGCTGGTACAAACTTAAAAGCTTTGGGAATGGAAAAGGATTCTGGAAGCTTGCAAATTTATTATCCCTCTTTGCCTGCTGTGGCCATCTTGCTGCCAATCCAACTGGACTATATTTCTATTTTATGTAATGTGATAGAACAATTCAATTTGGGATTATTGTAGCAGATTTACAGGAAGCTCTGCAGGATAGTATTAAGCTGTGAGACAGCTTGTAGGGAAGCATGTAGGGAAACTTGGAAAACTCAAAAGTGAGGTTAAATACTCTATGAGGTTCTGGATCCCAGAGGAAATGAATATTCCTCTGTTCAAGAAGTATGTATCCATCATAGTTTCATGGTAGAGAGATAGGAATCCAGTATATTGCTATTATTAACCTCCAGGAGAAAATCCAAGGTGTCCCACTGGCTCATTTAGCCAATCAATTCATTTACTTAGAATGGAAAAAGTTATTTTTGAAGGCCAAGAAGGGGTAAGAGAAAAGGAAGACTTAAGGATGACTCCAAAATTTTGAACTTGAGTTACTGAAAGTCTGATGATACCCTCAACAGAAAAACATCTTGGGAGAAGGACAGGATGGTGGGAGTAGAAAGACAAGTTCTATCTTGGATATATGATGATAGTATGTTAAGGTGGTGATATTTGGCAAGCTATTTTTATGACAGCAATCCATAGGTATCCCACCCAAGAAGAGAGAGAATGAGACACTTAAGCACTCTAGTCTTCCAGTGTCATCAGTTACTTGCACCAAATGAATGATGTTCAGCACCCTATAAAGAGTAACCATCTATACAATCATATGTAAAGAAGGAATCCCAAGAAACTTCAATATCTGTGATTTTATTGGCATGAATCTTCTTTCCCTCCATTCCTCAGAAGATAGTTTCATTTTAAAAAGTCCCTCTGGTGATGAACATTTAAAAATCAGTCTTTGGACAGCAGATATAGAACTCTATGTTGATGGCATTTTCAAAACCTTTCCAGCTTGTAGGAAGAGATGTATGTAGCACACTAGTATACAGAGGTACAGAGAACCCAAGATCATCTCCAAGCTGCGAGATATCTGGTGAAGACTTCTGTGCTAACTTACTCTAAATCCTAGCTTCTACTGAAAATATGTGCCAGCCGTAATGGAGTACTTTGAATTGTCTTAGGAAAAGTCTGAGGATCAGCTGGCAGCATAAGATACCAGACACTTTCTCAAACCAAACTGCCAAGCACTCCAATTCTGCTGCACAATTCTGTTGGGTTGGCCACATTGTTCAAATGCCAAAAGACTTTTCATGGAGAACTCACACAGGGTAAGTGCTCACAAAGTGGTCAGAAAAAAATGATACAAGGACACTCATGGTCTCTCTTAAAAACTTTAGAATTGATTGTATGACATGGGAGAGACTGGCACAGGACTATCCAGGACGATGTGCCCCCATCAGAGAAGGTGATGTGCTCCATGAGCAAAGCAGAATTGAATTAACTCATAAGAATTGTGAGATGAGCAAAGTTAGAAAATCTACCCCAAATCTACCCCCAAATAGGGACTATTTATGTCAACCTGAGGCAAAGCATTCCAAACTCGAATCGATCTGATCAGCCACAATCAATACACTGTAACTCAACTCTAACAGTGATGTCATTTTGATCCTCTTCAAGAACAAAGAACAATGACAACTGGAGAGATCAATGATGTAACTTCAATTTATTCTATATCTATCTTAAAAGGTTCCATGATTTCATCAATGAGATCACTTCTGCCAGTAGAGTTCATAACCACTCCATAATTTTTCATCTGAGATTTAAATGTCTTCCCATTTATCGTCCAGAAAGGATCTCCCCAATGTCCTGTTTCTGTGGTCAGTTCTAATATTTTATGGGGACCTGTTGTGCAACCATTGGTCTTGTACTTGCTAAGCAAATGGCCCCCTTCCTTTTCCAGTCATACTGGTTCCTAATGACCTATTTTGGGGCACTTCTCATATACATTCCACGTTCCCAATCACTCTAAACCTATGATTCTGTGATTAATAATGTGATTCATCCTGCTTATGGTTCCCAAATAATCTCACTGCTCCATGAATTATTTGCACCTGGAATTCTTTTGAAATCATAACATTCCAATAATGCTCCATAACACACCAAGAAACTACAAGTGTTAAAAATGTGGGCTCTTACGGCAGAGAACTGCTTGTAATTATTGAGAGACCTTCAGAGCCATTTTTTCCTTCTATTCTGCTCTGGGTTCAGCTCTTCTCTCCACGTCTGCTGATGATTTGCTTATTCAGTGGCACCCAAATTTCATAACTAATTAGTTGTTTTACAGTTTTGTACCTTATTTTATCGGTCTGTACAATGGTACTAATAGCAGTTTCATATGGTTATATTATGTCTCATTAAGCTTCATTTCCCCAGATTTTAAAGAGAATATAAGTTCTGCTTTATTGCATTTTTCAGTACTCTAAATGTTTATACCACCTCGGTGGTACATATTGTAACCTAATCACACCATCTAATCTCATGTAAGTCTTATTAGAAGATCCTTTATAGAAGATCCACCCAATCCATACAAAGCCATTCTTAGGTCATGCTAAGCCTGCCAATATTATAATTGATTAATTTCTACATGATTGCCTAGCTTCTTTTCCCATCATACCTCTCCTGGATGCCAGCTTTTGGCATTATATAAAATATAATATAACAATTTACTCATGCATATTCTACATTGCTTCATCACCATTTTGGTCATCATGAATATTGAATCTTCTGAAATTGTGGTATTTCATGATCTGTATTCATACACTACCACTTAAAGTGCTATTTAAAATATGGGTTTTTATATTAGGAATCAACTATGATAATTTAAAGTACTACATATTGTTTCTTCCTCCTTCCTTCCTTCCCCTCTTTCCTCCCTGCCTCCCTCTCTCCCTCCTTTCTTTCTTCCCTTCTTCTACCCATTCTTCCTTCCCTCTTCCCTTCCTCCTTCCATCTCTCCTTCTTTCCTTCCTTCCTTCCTTCCTATCTTCCCTCTTCTCCCTCCCTCTTTCCTTTCTTCCTTCTTTCCTTCCTTCCCTCCCTCCTTCCCTCTCTCCCTTCTTCCCTTCTTCTTTCCTTCCTTCCCTCACTCCTTCCCTCCCTCCCTCCTTTTTTCTTTTTCTTTCCCTTCCTCCCTCCCTTCCTCTCTCCCTTCTTCCTTTCCTACTTTCCTTCCTTCCTTCCTTTCTTCTCTTTATCCTTTCTTTTTTCTTTTTCTTTTTAACACAAACTTTTTTTTTAAATTGAGTTCCTAATTCCCTCTCTCCCAGTCCTTCCCCCACCCATTGAGAAAACAAGCAATTTCTTATCTATTATAAAAGAATATCTTTCCAAAATAAACATCCTCATGGAAGAAGTCATGGGACTACTCAACTAGCTGTATATTCTAATCTAGATAATAGACACTCTTTATTTATTTGAGTTTTCTTAGGCAAACTATTAAACTAAACTAATTTTATTTAGGAAAAATATTCTAGGGCATGAGGCAATCAGCACTATGTCATTTGTCAACATCAGGAGAACTTCATCATCCATAAGGAGTTCCTTTTTCCACTTGGAACTCTGGGCTGGACTTACTCTATGACAGTGGTGAATACACTTGCTGAAACTGTTTTATGTCTTGCTTGATGTTGATAGTCAAAGGAGCATTGCACAAAGTTATCTCTATGATTGCAAACATCAAGCTCAAGGGAATTGCTATGATTGTAATGCATGTATAGGAAACGCCTTGCTTAAAAAGAGTTTTAAAGACAGAATTTCTTAACATTGTGTGTCCCATGATTATGCTGTTGAAACCTATGGACTCCTTCTTAGAATAATGTCTTTAAATTCATACAGTGAATTTATGCATTGAATGCATAAAATGCATAGGCTCACTAAGGAAAGAAATGATACTGAAATAGTTTCCAAATTAAAAAAACAAAAACAAGTGTATAGGCCCTAAGAACCCCTGCTAAGGCTTCATTTTGTTCCCCAGCAGCAAATACTTTTTTTATAATCCACAGGCAATAAGCACAGTGATTGCTTTGCCAAGTGGACAGACATGGCAGCCAAGGGCAGCACCAATTTAGAATATAACCTCATTTACAAGAGCAATATTGTTCCATAAAACAACAATGAGCAGTGGAGAGAAAAATGAATCTGTAGAAAGGTTGGCATGAGACCCAATTAAGCAGGATCACTTCAAAAACATTAAAAGATGAAACTGGAAGGAGGACAACAAGCAGACAAAAATGGAACAGTTCTGTCAGCATTTCTATAACCAACCCTTTTCATCATTGATGACGGTGGAACCGCCATATTTGGACTCTGGCACCTCTGTCCCTGATGTGCCATAGGAGAAAAGGGAAGAAATTGTTTTCTATGAGCAAATTGCCACCGTGTCCTAGAGCATGAGGATGGAGCCTCCAGGGGAAAATTTGAAAGAGGATAAATGACATCATTCTGATTTAACAGTGTTTAATGGAAAAACTCAACTGTATTGCTTTTCAAAATTATTAAATATACTCTGCAATCTTCCTTTACTTTTAAAAATTAGGACAAAGAAAGTAACTATTATGAACCCAGGTGGGCAACCATATCTTTCTGCATATGAAATTTAAATATGGAGACTTTAAAGGATCTATTTGACTTTGATGTAGAAGGGGATGCTTCAGTTAAAGTCTAATTTTACTCTTGTCATAATTTTACTCAATATGCACTCCAAAGTTTGAGGGAGAGAGAAAACAAAGTTGTATTTAATTCAATTATATTAGAGCAGTCTGGTAATCAATTGCCTCATAAATAGAATGGAGATGATAATATTTGCAATGCCTTCTTCACAGAGTCATTGTTGAGAAAGCATTTTACTTTCCTCAAATACAGATTTGCATTGTTACTATTCTTGTCATCATCATCATCATCATCATCATCATCATCATCCTCCAATATGCATTTTCAGGCAAAACAAATCCTCACTTTGACTATATTCCAAAATATCTATCTCATTAAGTCTATCATCTCTATGTCAAGAAATGAGTAGTATACTTTATCATCAATCTTCTAGAATCATAATTGGTCATTGCATTGATCAGAGCTTTATAGTCTTTTAAAGACATTTTTCTTCATAAAGTTGTTTTTCTTGTGTAAATTGTTCTCTTGCTTCTTCTAGCTTCACTATGCATCAGTTCATACAGGCTTTCCTGGAACTGTCTGAAAATATCCATTTCTCATGATGCAATATTTTATCACGTTCATATACCATAATTTGTTTAGCTATTTCCAGCAGATGGAACTAGCTTTCATTTCTAGTTCTTTGCTACTACAGAGAACTAGCATAAATAATTTTATTTCTTTCTATTTCTTTTATGTCCTTGAAATATTTCCTTAGAGAATTATAGTAGTATTTATGAGCCAAAAGGTATGAACAATTTAGTGATTTTTAGGTGTACAGTTCAAAATTTCCTTCTAGGATGGCTAGATCATTTCATATCCCTACCAATACAATCCATTAATCTGAAACTCCTGAAACTCCTCCAGTAATTGCCATTTTCCTTTTTTTTTTTTTCACCTATGCCAATCTGATGGGTGGGAGGTAGAACCTCTGAGTTGTTTTTAATTTGCATCTATTTAATTAAGATGATTTGGAATACTTTTTCATGTGATAACTGATGATTTGGATTTTTTTTCCTTTGAAAACTCATTATTATATCTTTTTGACTATTTATCTACCGGAGAACAACTCTTGTTCTTATAAATTTGAATCAATTCCTTACATATGTTGACTCTGACAAAACCTTTATTAGGGAAATTTGCTATAGAGGTTTTCCCCAGTTACTTATTTCCTTTCTAATTTTAATTGCATTGGTTTTGTTTGCACAGATTCTTTTTAGTTTGATATAATCAGCAATCCATTTTATCTTTTTTGATATGCTCAAGCCCTTGCTTGGTCATGAACTTTCCTTAATCTTTACATCTGAAAAGTAATGCTTTCTTCATTCTTCTAATTTGTTTATAATATCATCCTTTATGTTTGAAACACATAAAGGTTTGGAACTCCTCTTGATATACAATATGAAATGTTGATCTGTGCCTAATTTCTGCTGGACTACTTCCTAGTTTTCCCAGCATTTTTTGCCAAAACAGTGAGTCCTCACCTTAGAATGAGTTCTTTGGCTGCATTAAATACTAGGTTACTGTTTTTGCTTGCTTCTGCATGTTGTGGGTCTAATCTGTTTCACTGATTGACATATTTTAAGATTGATACCAAATAATTTTGAGGATTTCTGTTTAATAGAATAGTTTGAGCTCTAATACTGTTAGGCTCCCTCCCTTACCAATTTCCTCATTATTTTCTGATATATATTTTTGACATTTTGTTTTCTTAGCTGAATTTCATTAATGTACTTTTCTAACTTTAAAAAAATAATCCATTAGTAGTTTGACTGGCATAGAACTAGATAAGTAAATTAATTGTTGCTATATCATTTTTATTATATAGGTATGGTCATTCTATATTATTTTTATCAATGATAATAATTCATATGTATATAATATTTTCAATTTTGAAATTTGTGAGGTTGGTATTGAAAATGTTATCATCTCATTTTAAAGATGAGTAACCTGAAGTCCAAAGGAACTGAGACAATTTTGCCACAGTTATACAAATAGTGAATGTCAGAGCCTGGATTCAAACACATCCTTGTTTTAATCTACTGCTCTTTCTGCTACATTTCCCCACCTCCTTTCTCCTCTTACTTAATTTCCCTTTAACCCCCTGCCCCATTCCCTTCTGTAATATGATTATGATGGTGGTGATGAGAGCTTTCACCTAGAGCTTTAAAGTTTATACAACATTTTACAAACATTATCTCACTTTATCTTTGCAACAATCCTAAAAGGTAGGTACTATTATTATCCCCATTTTACAGATAAGTTCTCTTAGGAACTTATTCTTATTTCTTAGGGTTTATGCCCAACGGGTAAAGCTGATTTATAGCAATATGAAATTATTTTTGGCAATTGAAAGTATTTCTCAACCAGCAGTATTTTCACTAATGTAATAAGCCTCCTAATTTCAAATTATCTAAATTATCTATTATTTTAATCTAAATCCATTGAAACACCAGCAATAACACAATACAAAAAGATATGTTGGACCTTGGAATAGAGAAGGGATCGGGATATAGGTTTTAAAAACCTCTTCTTTTGGACAAAAGTATGAAGTAGGAACAATATGGATCATGGGTATTAATAGAACATGGGGTCAGGACTCGGTGAGACAAAGTAAGGTTTGATGGCTCATATGTGAAGCACCGGACAGGGATAAGTGTCCTAAAGCCAATCTAACTAAACACTGTCCCGGAACTAGATCAGATTATACTTGTGACGGGGCAGCTAGGTAGCGTAGCATGAAGTGTTGGGCCTGAGAGCAGGAAGATCTCAGTCTGAATGTGGCTTCAGACACTTACTAGCTGTGTGAACATGTCACTTAGGCTGTGTTTGCCTTAAGCCATTAGAGAAAAAAAATGGCAAATACTCTAGTACCTTTGCCAAGAAAACTCCATCTGGGGTCAACATGACTGAAAATAACACAATAATTGTGAGAAAATCATAGAGGAAAAAGGGGGTGTCAGGAAAGGGGATTGGTGGGTCAGTGGCTTTATAGATAAGCAATCAGGAACTGGACCAACTGTTGGATGGCAGATGGGCAGAAATTTGTTGGGAGCCCTTCCAACTGTGACAATCTTGCAATTCCTCCACAAAACTTCCTAAACACTAATGTCAAGATAGAAGCTGTCTACAAACCAAATGTACCAACCTGATCCTGGCATAAGACTATGAAAAACACACACACACATGCTCTAATAGAAAGAGGCAGAAGAGACAGAGAGAAAAATAGAGAGAGAGACAGAGAGAGACAGAAACAGAGACAGAGGGAGACAGAGACAGAGAAAGACAGACAGAGAGAGAGAGAGAGAGAAAGAGAGAGAGACAAAGACAGACAGAGAGAGAGAGACAGAGAGAGACAGAGACAGAGACAAACAGAGAGACAGAGAGACGGGGGGGAGAGAAGAGACACAGAGAAACACAGAGACAGAGACACACAGAGACACACAGAGTAGAGACAGAGAGATAGAGGCAGAGACACAGAGAAAAACAAGAGACACAGAGAGAACTATCATTTATCTAGAACTTTAAGATTTACATAGCTCTATTATCCCATTTAATCCTCACAACACTTTCTGAAAATTGGTGTTATTATTGTCCCCATTTTACACATCTAAAGTAATGGCGGCTAAGGGAGATTGGGGGAAGGGATACACTCAGAGTCACTGGCTACCAAGGATCTTAAGTAAGACTGAATCAGCTCTTCCTAGCCACAAAATGAGAATGCCATCCGCTACCCCTCCTAGCTGCCTCTAGCATCTCAGTAGATCACAACTTGTAACTCATTCCCATATTTGCATTTCCACCTCTCTGCTGGATGAAACCTTCCCCTTTCTCCTCTGCCCGGTGTCCTCATGCTCTCTTTCACTACTTGCCTTTTTGCCAATTGGTGCCTTAAATCACGGTGGCAAACATTAAATCTTTAGGGCAGCCCTTCAAATTTTAGTGAGGATCACAGAGCTGGGAGGGATCTCAGTGGTGTCAAACTCAAATTGAAACAGATGACTGTAGCTGCATATTGACTTAAAAATACCCATCCACAAATTAATATTGCTTCTGTTGCCTTGTATTTTTATTCATTTTGTTAAATATCGCCCAGTTCTACTTAATCAGGTTTCTGTTGCCCTGGCAGCGTGGCTTGGCACCCACTGTTGGCGAGTTTGACATCTCCGCCCGATTTCACTAACATATCTGACAAACCATCCAGTTGCTAAATCACAATGCGGCGTTTCCCTCACGTCTCTCCCCGAGAGAGTGGCTAAGGAACTCTTATGGGAAAGTGGGAGCTTCTTAAAGTCACAGTGATCACACGGCACAAGAGCAGTTCTAGTTTTGAGCCCTGCTTTCAGGTCCAACTCACTGTAGGGAGGTTAATATTAATAGCAAAGCCATATATTACATATTGATAATGTATTACAGTGATATGTGGCTATATTAATATAGTTATCAATGATTACATTCTATAAATACTATGGTACAATAATAAATTTGGATTACTTGAGATGGAGTCCTGATTGAATCACTAATGTGGGCTCTAAGCCTGGGGAAGCTTTTTGCCTAATATACATATACACAAAAACACGCAGACACACACTAAATATTATAAATAAATATGCCCCCTCATCCACTTATTATATCTACATATATACAAAATGTGTGTATACATATGTGTAAAATATAAATACAATATATATGTTCTGTGTATGTTTATTGTTCAGTCATTATCAGTCTTATCTCACTCCTTGTGACCTCATTTGGAGTTTTCTTGGTAAAAATACTGGAGAGCTTTGTCATTTCCTTCTCCAGCTCATTTTACACGTGAGGAAACTGAGGCAGAGTTAAGTGATTTACCAAGTGTCACACAACTAGTAAGTATCTGAAACTAAGTACATAAGCTTTTCCAACTTCAGATCTGGTACTTCACCATAAATGATATATAGTATAATAACAGGAACGTATAGCGAAGGAAAAAGACAATGACCTTATTCTCTAATCATCACTTTTGTGTTTGTTTGGATATATTTACATGAGAAGATCCAAATAATTTTTTTGGACTGGGGGGACAATGGTACCACATGGCAAGTTCACACACACACACACACACACACACACACACACACACACACACAGAGTTCTGTGTGATTTCTTTAGCAGAGTTTTAGAAATAGGTCTTTTAAGGGAATTTTTGTACCTATTTAGTCATTTCAGTCATATCCAACTCTCTGAGAATCATTTGGGTTTTTCTTGACCGAAGATACTGGAATGATTTGTCCTTTCCTTCTCCATCTCATTTTACACATGGGGAAACTGAGGCAGCATTAAGTGACTTACCCAGTGTCATACAACTAGGAAGCATCTGAAACTTAGGACCTTGTACTTCACCACCAAACTGCCTTATACACACATATATGATAGATAGTATAATAACAGGAATGTAGGCTGAAGGAAAAAGACAATGACCTTATTCTCTAATAATTATTTGTGTATTTGCTCAGATATATTTACATAACAAGATCTCGGTTGACATGGGTAGCTTTACAGCTTTAAAATTGTGGGTCGAGAGGTTCACCCAGGTTCCTTGTGCATATGTCCCTCCATATGTTCTTCTATGTGATCCCCGGTCTTGCCATCCATCATGGCCCAGTGTGTGCTCCAGGTACAGGAGGAAAACATTCTACTTGTTTTCTCTTCTTCCCATGTTATCTAATTATGTACTGAGCTATGAGGCAACTCCATTTTTCTTCCCCTATCTTATCCCTCCCCACTCTGTGGGTCTGGAGCATTGTTGGAGACCACCTCGAAGAAGTAATTTAAGTAATCACTGAGAATTCTGGAGCTTGGCGTTTTTACTCATCTTTTTAGAGAGAGAACCATTGTATAGTTTAAATAGTGGGGAGGATTTTGTATCCTTGTGGAAGCATGAATGAATCTGGGGCGAGTCATTCATAAATGGAGAGGAGCCCCAGGGTGTCCATTCTCAGTGGATGATGGTGATGAGCCTGTGAGGACTCCACCAGATGACCAGTTTCTTGTCCACTGAAGGGCTTTAACAAGAGAGTAAAGGGAAGGAAAAGAATGGATGCACTGGCCCCTAAGGCAACAACAACAAAAATAACATAACAAAACAAAAAGGTATGGACAGGACAAATAGGAAATAATTAAGAAAAGGAAGGCACTGGAATGAAGAGGGATTAGGAAAGGCTTCCAGTCAGAGTTGGGACTTGAAAGAAGAAAAGAACTCTAGTTGGAGATGAGGAGGGAGGATATTCCAGGCTTGGGGGAGAAGTCCAGAAAAATACCTGGAGTCAAGAGATAAGAGTGGAACAGTCATTGAGACCGATGTCATTGGGTTGTCATGGCTGGAGTAAGGTATAAGAAGGGTGAGAAGGAGGTGAGGGAGGAGGGAGAGTATATTAACAGGGTAGGCTACGAAGGGCTTTGAATACCAAGTAGAACTTTCTATTTGATCCCAATTTGTGGTTCTTGCTATTTGCCCTTCATTTTCGAAGAGGGCCATGATATCAGGAAAGTGAGCTGGATGGAAGTGAGGGACACTCATTTTCTCCTCCCGAGCCATCTTGGTCCAATGGCAAGACACAGATCAGGATGACTGGAGATGGCCCCGGATATATTTGATCCTGGAGGATGTAGGGGTTTATTAAGTAGGGACAGAATCTCCTGAGCTTTAGAAAAATCAGATTGTTGAGTGACGGGGATTGGAATGGGAAGAGACCTGAGCCAGGCTTACCCAGGCAGATTTGGATGAGAGGATGGAGGACAAAGGGAAAAGTTTGACCTTAAGTTGGCTCTAAGGGGTAAATATTGTCTGGAGGGAAACTTTCCATACCTGCTCTAGATTAGATGCCTTAGTTTTAAACTCATTGTGATTTGAACTCATATGATTTCTGGCTGATAAATAGGAGTGATTACCTATAGTTTTGAGTTTAGATAGACTCACAGAACTCTGTAAATTGGCCAATGGCCCACCCACACGCAAGGAGGGGAGAAGTCATATGTGTTATACTAAGCTTGGATCTTGGAAAAGTTAACTTTTTTTGATTCTTCCTTATCTATATAATTAATGCCTTGACTCAGTGCTCTATCCAAAGTCCCTTTCAGCTATAAATCTATGCATACCCTTTGACCTAACAATGCTACTACTAAGTCTGTATCCTCAAAGAGATTTTTAAAAAATAAAAGAAAAAGGACCTATCAATACAAAATTATTTATAGCAGTTCTATTTTGGGAGCAAAGAATGTGAAACTGAGGAGATGCCCATCAGTTGAGAAAGGCTGAACAAATTTATGATCGAATACTATAAGAAATGATGAGCAGGATGCTCTCAGAAAATGCTGAAAAGACTTCCATCAGCTGATGCAAAGTGAAATGCACTATATACAAAGTAACAGCAGTATTCTAAGATGATCAGTGGTGAATGACTTTTATATTCTCAGCAATACAAAGGTTCAGGGCAACTCTGAAAATTTCTGGTGAAAAGTGCTATTTGTATCATGAAAGAACTAATGGTGTAGGAATGCAGATTGTAGCACACTTTATTTTTGAGGGCTTTTTTGGTTTATGTTTTCTTTCATACCATGACTCTTATGAAAATGTTTTGCTTGATTACAAATGTGTAAAGAAGAGAAAGAGATACAGATTCAGAGAGAGACAGAGGCAGAGAGACAGAAACAGACATAGGGACAGAGACATACACAGAAAAAAAAAAAGAGACAGACAGAAACAGAGAGTCAGAGAGAGAAATCAGAACTGCTGTGATGAAATTTCATCCTGAGACGACATAAGCAGACCTTCTTAAAGAAAGGAGATAGCAGGTCACAGCTTAAAGAATACAGTTGACAGTTGTTGTCACACAAGCCTAGTAGAATATTTCAGGGTCAACAAAATTACTGACTTTTTTGACATATATGTATAAACAAAAACTCCTAAAGTTAAAATATATAATAACTTACATTTACATACATTTTAAAATGTTTAACAGCCTTGTTCTCAGAAAACACAGGATGCATATTTAAGTTTAACCCACATTTTTAACTCTTTATTCCATCATTTTCTTAAATTTAGTTAAAATAAATCAAGACCTGATTTTCAGTATTTGCTGATTTTTATAGAAATGGGGAGATGTTAATATTGAAAATTTAACAATCACCTCTCCTGGTGAGGTGGCTCCTGGATACCCTGTCATGCCCTTGATGTTTTTCAAAGTGCATCCCAATAACCCTGAATAAGGTGGTTTAGGAAGTAGATTTGGATGTGAAAGAAGAAATATGGGTTATAAAATGTTTAATTCCAATTTTACAGATGGGGAAACTGATATTCAGATAGGTTAGTTAACTTGCCATGATTACATACAGTGGCAGTGAGATTTGAACCCAGGAGATCTACTGGCTCCAGGTCTTAGCACATGAAATGTTATATCAAATACTTCTTTCCCATTTCCCTTGCTGTTCAATGTCCTCTAAAATGTCACCTGGAATTGCATTTCTATACATTTCAGCTCCAGCTTTAGTGGAGAATTTTATATTGCCAGTGACCTGAATATTAAAAATTAGATGCAAATTTAAAATTAGACAAATACCGAGGGGAGGGGACTTTGAAGGCTTATGGAATATGCACCTGCCTTGGTTCTAAGATGCTGAATCCCCAAGAAAAAAATCCTTTGATACTTTCAAGGAAGCTATGTCCTGTCGGAAAATCTCACTGAAGGGGTGGAGCTTCAGACCACAAATTCTAAACCATTCCAGGCAAACTCTCTCACGCCTTCTGCAAATGGACAGGTTGGAAGGAGAAGACACCAGGGAGGAAGCAAAATGTAGATACATAAAGGGCAGATTTTCTAGGAGTTTGCTGAATTGGAAAAGGTGGGGAGAAACATGGGGCACATTCAGATCAAATGTTTCCTGGAAATCTCGACAGTAAAGTCACACTCTGGGTACTCCCAGGTTCACCTCACCTGCTATGATCTTGCTTGGTTTGTTTTGATCCTGACTAATGATCTTCTAGTAAGAAAATATTTTCTACCCATACTGTTCTATGTTTGTAATTCTCTCAACCTCAATTTCTTCAACCATAAAAGTGGGAATTATAATGACTAATATTTACATGGCGCTTACTATGAGCCAGATTCTTTGCTAAATGTTATTCAATTATTGTCTCATTTGACCTTCATAAAAGGTATTATTATTATTATCCCCATTTTACAGATGAGGAAACTGAGGCTTGGTTAGTTGGTGGGCTGGTGGTTGTCCTTCATTTGTAAAGAGGATCAAAATAACATCATTATGTTGGAGTCAAGATGCAACGTGTCCCACTGGGGCTGATCAGACCTATATGAGTTTGAAACACAGGCACAAATAACCCATATGAACAGATAAGGAAGGTGAGGCAAATAGAGATTAAATGGTTTGTGCAGGATCACAGAGATATTGGTGTCTAAGATTGGATTTGAACTCGGAATAATAAAATTCACCTCACAGAATTGTAAGAATCAAATGAGATCATTCATGGGAAATATTTTGCAAACTTTAAAACATTATATTAATATGATTGAGACTTCTTTCTCTTCTCAGCCCCCTCACATCTTCCTCGCACCCCTATCTTAGCCAAATACCTTGGTTTTTTTTTTACTTTACTAAGAAAACTGAAGCTATTTATCATTATTTCCCTCTTTTCCCTTTCTCTTCTTCACAAAATTCTTTGATTTTTTTTTGATTAGGTAAAATTGGCCATTTTGGAGGCCACATTTGTCACCCATCCTTAATTGCTGAATAGGGACAAATTGAGACTTGGAGCCATCTCTAGCCAGCCTGGTTACATCCTGACCCCGGACTCAGATGACCCTGGAGGAGAGAGTGAAGCTAGTGACTTTGCACAGCCCTACCTCCCTTAAATCCAATGTACCCTCCTGAAGCCATTGATCTTTGGGAATAAAAGTCAAACAACAATAACAACGGGCATCTAACATTGCTACCCGCACCTGGTCAGCAGCATGCAATTTTGCATTCACCAAAACATATCCTGGACTTTCTTCCATTTGAAGCTGAAATCAACTTCCGCGTGTATACTCTTACAGCTTACGAGAACGATCCATCTCAAAGTCACAGACCGTAATTTGTGGATGGGATAACGCAAAGCAGTAGGCTACATTGGAACAGCACATTCCCCTTTTAATAATACCTCTCTTTAACTCATCCATTAAATGGGAGAGTGGGACTAGATCCGAGAAGATCCTCCTGACTCTGGGAGTTCCTGATCTGTGCATGAGTCCTCTCCCAGTCAATGCAAACAATAAGTTTCTGTTGACTATGGCTTGTTTGGTATTATACTCCTGCTCAGCTGAGGACATGGGTATGAGAGAGAAATAAAAAGGGCTCATCTGGATCCACAAAAGTCAACACTGGTCCATGTGTGAGATCATTAACCAACTCCTTAAAGACCCACTCATATGTTCTTGAGAATTCAGGACTTTCTGCCCCCTTTTGATTCTGTGATTCTAGTTTTCTAAAACCCCATGTCCATGAGTAAGACTGTTGGGAGGTTGAATGATGGTGAATGGCAGAATTATGGAAATCAGACATGCTAAAGGCCCCTTTAGGTGGGTGGCTTGTCACTGTGGACGGGGGAACCTTGGTTTCTGGAGGGCTTTGCCCCAGTAACACAAGTTCAGGGATCCTACGGGGCTCAAAGGCCCTCAAGGACAGCTCCTGTGAAAGCTGCATGTGTCAGAGGGACAGAACACATCCATTTGGAGTGGCTCATCACCATGGTGATGCTTTTTTTTTCAGCCCCACATCACTAAGACCATCTCCCAAGTCCTCAGAGTGTTGTGATCTGTATTGAGAAAAGAAAAGCTCCTAATTGATGAAAGCCCAGATGGGGAAGGTGATGACAAGAGAAGCTATCTGGAGTCATTTTAAGCCTGCCACTCCCCAGATCAATCACTCAGGCAGAGTTTCAGGAAGGCAGTTGGCTAGAACTTGTGGCAGGTGTGGCTTTCTGGTGCAATCAATCAACCCAAGTCTCTCTCAAGCATCTATTTAATTGGTTTCCGTAATCATTAACTCAAGTTTTATTAATGTTTCTTGGGCAACACCTCACATCTGCACGACCACTTCCCATAATAAACAAAGTATTAAGGGTGAAAAGATTCTTAATTGCTTCACCTTGGGGCCAAAGCAGTGGTTGAGGCTGTTCAATGAGCAAGTATTTATTAGGTCTGCCATGAGGCTACATTGCGATAAATGAGAAAAAATAAAGTGTCTGCTCTCAAGAAGCTTATTTTCTATAGAGGAAGATAATAAAAACTTATACAAGAGTAAATTCAAAATCTATTTACTTATCTACCCATTTGTCTATCGTCTCTATCTATTTATCTATTTACCTATCTGCTTATTTTTCTATCTCTATCTGTCTTTCTGTTTATCTCTATATCTATCTGCGGAGTACTTATTGGGGTGACAGCCATACAAACCACCAAGCCACCATAACAAGTGGCGAAAAACCATTACAAGGACATAGGATTCAATGAATAACCTCGTGTATGTCTGGGAACTTATTCAGAATGGACCAGCCCATGGTCCTGAGTGTCTGAACATTTATAGCTTCTCCTCCCTCTGTCCAATTGCTATAATTGCCATGGACTTTTGGAGGGATCTTTCCGGGGATCCACTGAGTAGTCTGGCCACCAGCCTAGGCTGCATAGTGGGGAGCAGGGATCCATTGACTCATTTGGCTGCCGCCCCAGACATCTCCTATGTAATAACCCATATAGTTATTAAATTATTTGTATAATCATAATAGAGTTCCCAACATTTTTCTTTAGTATCAATTTGCCCCTTTGGTGGAAGGATGCCCCTTGGTTTCAGGGAGGCCCCGAAATTCCTTGGGAGGAGAATTTCAGACTCTCTGTCTCTGTCTCTCTTAGGTTGTTCTTTGATGTACAGTGAAGGGATGCTAGAAGATCTAGGATAAAAGGTGGCATTTGAATTCAAAGAGACCTAGGGATTCCGGGAAGGAGAGAGGAGGAGGAAGAGCACAGTAAGTTTGGGGAACATACCCCAGTTGAACAGGAAATAGTTATCAAACCAGTATATCTGGAATGTCCAGTTCATGGAGGGGAGTAATGGATCTGGAGGGATAAACTGGAGACAGGTTGTGAAGGGCTTTTGGATGAGGTTCAGAATATTAGGAAAAGGAACTTTTGAAATCATCTAAGACTAATACCATGTTTTTCAGACAAGGAAACCGAAACCACAGAAAAAACCACTTGTCCAAGATCACCCATTGAGTTGCTTCAGAGAAATTAGAGCTCAGGCCTCCCATTTTTTTCCTATTAAATTTTTTTTCACTACAACATGCTTCTGGTTCATTTCTTTGGTTGTTCAGAGTGGCTACCACTCAGTGGGAATCAAGCAATTGCTTCATATTCCCAATTTATGGGAAAACCACTACAATCAGAGATGATAACACTACCCATTGTGAATAAATGCTAGGAAGAAAGTCTCAATTGTGTCTAAATGGATATAAATAGTCATATGTCATGAACTCATTATAGTCATAATAGTTCTGAATAGTCAGCACTATTACTCCCATTTTCCAAACCTGGATTAGGCTTTAGAAAACATAATTGGGGGCGCTTCACAAGGTGTAAAAGGTGCAAGCAGTGCGAAAAGTGCTTTCAACTTAATTTAAAGTTAACTTTAAGAGAAATTCAGCTGGGGAGAGGTGAAAGAGAGACACATAGAGCAAGGTTCATTGTGTGGGATTTAGGGGAAAGATTGCCTAGAATTTCACAGCCTGGAAGGAAGAAAGAAAGGAGACCTAGTAGCTTCCAATTTTAATTATTTTTGCTAACCAGGTAAACTCAATCCAGTTGTGGTTGTACTGATGACTACTTTAAATGATGTCAGGTTGTAAAGATGATCAACTGTGAAAGATTTAGCTACTTTGATCAAAATGATGACATATGGCAATTCCAAAGAACCCATGATGAAAGATGCTATTTACTTCCAGAGAGAGAACTGATGACCTTTAGTTATAGAGTCAAGCATTTTTTTCACTTTCTTTTTCTTGATATCATGCATATATTTTCTTTTGCAACCATGGTCAATTTGGAAATATACTTTGTATGACTTTACATGTATAATCTATATATTGCTTGCCATTTCAGAGACAGGAGGGAGAGAATTTGGAATCCTAAATTTAAAAAAAAGTTAAAATATTTAAGAAAATAAATAAAATTAATTAATGACCAAGACAAATAACAATCTTTTAGAAAATTTAAAAACCAAAAAGTGATGTCAGCTCCTACATTTTGGTGTCCTGGGACAAAACCCCATCTCTGCAACCCTAGTGATAACACTTAAATACATGTGATCCCAAAAGGAGTCATTAAAAAAGTCTTTTCCCTCAGGCAAGCAACTTAACAGTTCTCGCAACTGGATGTTTTTTACGCTCTCTCTTTCTAGGACAAAGACAAATTGTGAATGATCAGGGGCCACAAATAATTGCATCTTTGACAAAATGCCATCAACTGTGTGCAGATGTAGGACAGTCTTCTCTAGCTTCGATGTCCATAGCATCATATGCTAATTGATGCTAAAAACAGTAAATCCTGAGATCTCTGCAAGTCTTCCTTCTGATGTATATTAGCTATGTAATCCTAAGCAAGTGGCAATCTCAGGTCTCAGCTGAGTCAAATTCAAAGAGAAATGGCCATTTAAACTATCCATAAAAATTCTGCAGGCTCCATATTGACTTAGAAAACCACACATGTTTACACATTTATTTTTTTATTAATATATCAGTACCTTAAAATCAAATAGGAACTATATTTTAATCTTACTTGTCTTCTGGGGAGTTTGTATGCAGGTCAGGAAGCAGAAATTAGAGCTGAAAATGAAACTTAGTGATTTATTTAAGATCAGAAATGGAATATACAAGACTGGATATTGTCACCTTATTTATTTAACTTATATGCAAAGAACATCATGCGAAATACCAGGCTGGATGAATCCAAAGCCAAAATTAAGATTGCTGGGAAGAATGACGATCATCTCAGATATGAAGATGATACTAGTCTGAAAGGGAAGAAGAATGAAGAAGCCTTTTGAGGAGGTTGAAAGAGGAAAATGTAAAAGTTGATTTGACGTTTAACATAAAAGAAACCTGAGGTCTTGGCAATTGGTCCCATCACTTGCTGGGAAAGAGAGGGAGAAGAAATGGAAGCAGTGTCACATTTGATATTCTTGGACCTAACGATCACTAAAGACAGAAATTGCAGCCATGAAATTAAAAGACGCTTGCTCCTGGGGAGGGAAGATGGCAAATCTGGACAACATACAAGAAAGCAGAGATGTCACCTTCCTGACAGAGGTCCATATAGTCAAAGATAAGTTCTTGTTTTCCCCGGTAGCAATGTGTGCAGGTTTTGAATTGTGGTGTGGGAGAAGATTTTTGAAAGTCCCTTGTATCCCAAGGAGGTTAATCAATCAGTACTTAAAGAAATTAATCCAGATTATTCACTGAAAGGACAAATACAGAAACTGAAACTTAAATACTTGGGCCACACAATGAGAAAATGGAACTCACTGGAAAAGACCCTCATTTGTGAAAGATTGAAGGCAAAAAAAGGGGAGATGGCACAGGATGAAATGGATAGACTCATGGACAGACTTTGGGAAATAATGGAGGATACAAGGGCCTGGTGTGCTATGGTCCATGAGGTCACAAAGAGACAAATACAGCTGAACAATAGCAAATAATTGATTCTGTTCTGGACACCCAGGAGTGTTGTGGATCACAGTAGTAACCCTTCTGATCTAGGTAACTCTCTTAAGACTTTAAATTTCAGAGAAGGTATCTACCTGCTTACTTGGGAACTCCCTAGACCAATGGAATCACAGTTCCATTGCCTTTCCCTATGACAGATGAAAGTGAGCCTGAATACCAAGAATTAAATGAAAGGCTCAAGACCCGAAACAGATTTTCATTGAAATCCTCAATGAAATTCATGATACCGAGAGATGTCTCTTAAGACAAACCAAATCAATGTCTATTGACAATCCATTCTTTCCTCTCAAAAGTGCTTTAAAGGAAGAACTGTCCCTGAATATGTTTGTTTTAGTAGATCATATGATTGATACATACATTTTCCCAGATAATTTTCAGACCACGTTATTTAATTCCAAACTTCCATGTTTAGTTTCAATCTCCTAGTAAATTTTTCCAAATGCCCCAGCTTCGAGAAACTATGGGATTTAATGTTGGGGTTAAGCATCAGTTGAACATATAATGAAAAGAAACCAAAATAAAGAGGACATTCACAAATGTTGTAGATCAAAGAGACTGACAAATGGAAAGGTTTTTATTTTTTCTTTTGCAAATAGAACCTAAATCTTTGTGGTAAATTTTGCACATTGTCATTTTTATGCCTTAAGAAGGAAATTTCAGAAGACATTTCCTCAAATTATTTTATTTTTTCCTCCAAAAGGATCTTCCTCACCACCACCCCGCCTCCAAGTCCCTGTACATGAGATAAATTAAAGTCATGGTTAGCAAATAATATGGAAGAAGGAAACGGATGATAGATTATTGAGTAGATAAAAAGATAATCACAGGATTAGAAGTATGAAGTTAGGAAGGACCCAGTCCAACCTCCCACCTCTGATTTTACAGATGAAAAAACTTGGCTGAGGTTAAGTGATTTGCCCGAAGAGGAGTGGGCAGTAGGCGCTGGAACTGGGATTTAACCCAAAGGCTTACTGACTCTAGAGGCATTGCTTTGCCCACTCGGCTGCGGTTTAGGTCAGCCCAGAGCAGGAGATGGAACATTTAAAGGGACACTGAGGACCAAGAATAGAGCATTTCAGAGAAAAACAATCATGAGATCATACTTTATGAGAATCAGTTGAGAATTACCCTAAGGTAATTAGGACTTGTAGGAAACTGAGGCTTTTAACTTGGAGGCGGGAACAGGCATTCTTTGCTTGAACCCCAACATCAGAATTAGGGATGATAGGTAGAAATTACAAAGAGGAACATTATGGTTTGATGCAGGAGACAATTCCTAAAAAGAAAAATAATTCTATATAAATATTACTATTATATTATATTATATATTACTATTATAAGTAATACTATATAAGTATACTATAAAAGTATACTATGTATAATGGACTGCCTGGGGAGGTAGTAGACACCCTTTCAAAAAAAAACTTGTTGAGGAGTAGTTAGGTAGCACAATGAGAGCACTGGCTCTGGAATCATGATCTGAGTTCCCTCAGATATTTGACACTTAATCCTGATTTCCTCCCTGTTTTGTTAATCAAAAAACAGAATAAGCAAAAAGAAAAATTTGTTGAGTATATCTCTGATGGGATTCTTTTTCACGGGGTGGGATTAAGGGACCCTGAGGTCCATTCCAAATCTGAAATTCTTTGATTAAATTATACTTTGGATTAATTATAGGATAAAAATAATTGACGTTTATATAACATGAAAAAATTCCTGGTAAAGTTTTATTCTCATTTTACAGATTAAGAATTGGATGCTCAAAGAAATTAAATAATTTACTCATGGTCATAAACCCAGTAAGTGTCAGAGTCAAGGAATAAAGCCCAGATCTCAGTTTCTTTTTTGAAAACCGGTAATACATATATTCACATATACATGTGAATACTCTTAAGACAAACCAAATCAGTGTCTATTGACAATCTATTCTTTCCTCTCAAAAGTGCTTTAAAGGAAGAACTGTCCCTGAATATGTTTGTTTTAGTAGATCATACGATTGATATATACATTTTCCCAGATAATTTTCAGACCATGTTATTTAATTCCAAACTTCCATGTTTAGTTTCAGTCTCCTAGTAAATTTTTCCAAATGCTCCAGCTTCGAGAAACTATGGGATTTAATGTTGGGGTTAAGCATCAGTTGAACATATATATATATATATATATACACATACATATATATACATATACATACATATGTATATGTACATATATACATATACATACATATATATATAGTCATGTCCCATTTCCCAAACCTCCTTTTCCCCTAATTTGGAATTTTATTGGTAAAGATACGGGAATGGTTTTCCATTTCCTTCTCCAACTCATTTACAGATGAGGAAACTGAGGCAAACTGGTTAAGTGACTGGCCCAGGGTTACACAGCTAGTAAGTGTCTGAAGCTAGATTTGATGATGAATCTTCCTGACTCCAAGTCCAATATTCTACACACTGTGCCACCTAGCTGCCCTTACATATATGTGAAAATGCATCTGTATTTGCAAATATATATATATATGTATATATATACATACAGAGAGACAGAGACAGACAGAGAGACAGAGACTGACAGACACAGAGGAAGACAAGAGGGAGAGAAAGGGAGAAAAACAGACAAAGAAAGAGAAACACACACACAGAGAAAGTGTTAGAAATGTGAAACTCTCAAATAAGCAAAAATTGTCCCCAGAATCATTCTCCATACTGCAAAGGTCGCTTGCCACACAATGGAAGCCTCCCACTAAATCAGGGACAGCATAGTTTGCAAAGTCTGTATCTGCTAGAAAGAATTTCCTGATTCCTCAATTTCAATTCTGTTCTGATCAGCACTTAATGGGTTACCTGCCCAAGCACCTTTTACTGAGGCAAGCCCAGAAAATTCAAAGAGATGTGGCTTCCAATAACAGGAGCTGAAAAGGCAGCTCACACACCAACCTTTCTTACAATCCGATTGCATTCAACTCGAGTTAATCCAATAAACGTGTATTAAGAACCTCTATTTATTAGGGTGCCTCCTATGCTGGGCACTGGGAATATGAAGATAATAGTGAAAGTCTCTGATTTCAAGAAATTTACACTGTACCTGGAGCGGGGGATGAGGATGGAGAGGGCAGATGGACAATACAAAAAACACACAAAGTGGTAATAAGGGGAGAGAGCTAGGAGGGGGAACACGAAGGTGCTTTAGAGGCAGCTACTGGACGTGGAAAATATAGCACAATCTGGAGTTAGGAAGATTTGAGTTCAAATCCAGCTTCAAACACTTATCAGCTGGGTAATCCTGGGTAGGTCATTTGACTTTTGTCAGAGTTTCTTCCCTTTAGCATGGGGGATAATAATAGTATCTACTCTCCAGGGTTGTTTTGAGCTTCAAATGAAATAATATTTATAGCTTACAGTTAGGGATTCCAGGGAGCAAAGGTGGGGTAGAGTGCAGTCCCAGACATGATGGGCTTTCTGTGCAAAGATAAAAGTACAGGGGAGATAGAATATCAAACAGAGAAAGTAAAGAACAGACCAGTTTGTCTGGAATAGAGAGGACATGAAAGGGATCATTATGTGTAATAATATTATCTGTAATTCGATGGATTATATGTAATAAAATTGGAGAGGTATTTTTTAGGAGTCACATCAAGGAGGATTTCAGGTTGCAAGCTGAGGAGTCTGTATTTTATCCTGGAGCAACAGAGAAGCACTGATGACTCGAGGAGGGGAATGACGTGGTCAGATCTGTCTGGGGAATAACAATTCAGCAACTATGTGGAAAATGGATATAAGAGATTGGAAGTGAAGGAACCAATCAGAAGGTTGTTGCAATGATACAGAGAAGAAGAGGAAAAGGCTTGAAATAGGAGAGAAGCTGTGGGTGATGAGGAAAGAGGACGGCAGAGATGCTATAGAGAGAATTGACAGGGCTTGGTAATCAGTTGGTTGTGAGGTAGGTGAGGGGGAGAAAGGCTCAAGAATGATTCTTGCAGCCTTATTATCTCTGACACTGCTCAGCTTATTATAAGGAGACTGCTCACCCAATGTATTGTCTACAACTGCTATTTACTTTTTTTTTTTTAAATAAAGCTTTTTATTTTCAGAACATATGCATGGATAATTTGACAATATTGACCCTTGCATAGCCTTGCGTTTCAGATTTTCTCCTCCCCCTAGTTGGAAAGCAATCCAATATATGTTAAACATGTTAAAATACATGTTAAATTCAATGTGTGTAAACATATTTATACAATTCTCTTGCTGAATAAGAAGAATCAGATCAAAAAGAAAATTTTAAAATGAGTAAGAAAACAAAATGCAAATAAACAACAACAAAAAGAGTGAGAATGTTATGTTGTGGTCCACATTCAGTTCCCACAGTTCTCTCTCTGGGTGTAGATGGCTCTCTTCATCACAAGATCATTGGAACTGGCCACGTTGTTGAAAAGAGCCTCGTCCATCAGCATAGATCATCCTATAATCTTCTTGCTTCCATATATAAGGATCTCCTGGTTCTGCTCATTTCACTCAGCGTCACTCATGTAAGTCTCGCCAGTCCTCTCTGTATTCATCCTGCTGATCATTTCTTACAGAACAATAATATTCCATAACATTCATATACCACAATTTACCCAGCCATTCTGCAGCTGGTGGGCATCCACTCAGGTTCCAGCTTCTAGCCACTACAAAAAGGGTTGCCACAAATATTTTTGCACATACGGGTCCCTTTCCCTCCTTTAAGATCTCTCTGGGATATAAGCCCAGTAGTAACACCTCTGGGTCAAAGGGTATGCACAGTTTGATAACTTTTTGAACACATACAAGTACTATTTGCTATGGACAATAATTCAAAGAGAAAATATGTGTAGATGATGCTCAAACAGTAAAGACTCCAGACCCTGAAGGAATTTCATATGAATAGGGTGGATAGCAACTGATCTGGCTTTTTGAAGCTTCCATGAAGCAAGCCTGATTTCCCAGAGACCAACATCTCGTCTGGAACACCCCAGCCTCGATCATGCTACAATATCTATGCAAGGAGCACACAAACAAAATGAAAAATCACAGAGATACATTTCATACAGAATTTTTAATCCTTGCAAATTCATTCTAAGAATAGGATTTGCCGATAGAGTGTAGTAAAGGATTTGTTAAGGAGAAAGAAAGAATCGTTTATGACAGCTTCATTAGGATCTAAAAATGGACACGCACTTATCAAAGATAATAAGGTCCAAGGGCACCTTCTTAAGAGGTCACCTCATCCACTTGCTTCATTTTATGACACATCCTAGAGTTTAGTTACTTGTCCAAAGTCACATACTAAGTATAGAGCTAAAATTTGAACTCACTTCCTCTGGGTCCCAATCCAGCATTTTCTCTCCTGTTTGATGCTATCTCCTTTCTCTCATTTAAGCAACATAAATCTATTTCCATTTAAAAGTGTCTAAAAAGAACTTATATCCCACTTAAATTTCTCCTTTCTAGGCTAAATTAACTTCTCATATAATGAGGTTTCCTCATTATTCTAATTGTCCCGCCATCTCTAGGATGGAAAAATGAAAACAGTACTAATTTGGGAGGAAGATCAAGATTCTAATCATCACTTACCTGTATGACCCCAGGGAAATCATCTGATTTCTCTGAGTCTCAGTTTCCTTCTCTATAAAATTAAAATACTAATAACATTTATGTCACAGATCAAATAAAATGTATGCAAAATTCTTTATAATATATAAAGCCTTATATAAATGGAGGCACTTATTAACTAGTATTTCTCTTAAAATATGACACCCAAAATTTAACACAGACTAAACATTTCTAGATGTTGGTATTCATGGGTTTTTCTTTCCACAAGGACTGATGTCAAACCAGATTCTCGAATTCTCGCATCGATTAGACTGATAATAAGATATGCCATCCCTTATAGAGAGGTAATGGAATGAGAGTGCAAGGTGAGACATCTTGATTTTTTACATATAGCAATGAAGGGATTTGTTTTACTTCACTATGCATATTTGCTACAAGAAATCTCTCTCTCTCTCTCTCTCTCTCTCTCTCTCTCTCTCTCATTCTGTTTTTTTTCTCTTAATGGAATTGCTGAGGAAAGAAGAGAAAAAATATTTTTGCTTATTTTTTTAAATAGAAGAGGTGCTATAGGTATGAAAAGTTCTATGTATTTTAATAGATCATTATTGTATTATTAATTTTATTTAACTGTGTTACTTTGCTACAAGACCTCTCAGAAAGTGTTAAGAAAGCTATAACTATTTGAATATAGAAACAAAACACATTAAAAAAAACTTATTTTAAAACCTAAATTCAATTTTAAATTCACTAAATAGTAAATTTCATATTTATTCCTTTGACCCATATTTTTCTAACATGAGATCATCATTAAGGAACTTCATTAGAATAATGAAGTGTCAGAGAAGAGAAGGGGGAGTATCTGAGAGAAGCAAAGGTGAAATAGTCAGGCCTTGGCAGCAGGTGGGAGATGGATTTGAGAGATAGTAAACATTGAGGATGACCCTGAGTTGCAAACTTGAGGCAAGGGGAGAATGCTGTTGTTTTCTACAGTAATAGGAAAGGTAGGAGAAAGGAAATAGGAAAGGTTTAGGAGAAAAGATAATGAGTTTGTTTTGGACATGATGATTTTAAATGTCTATTGGACTTCTAGTGGAAGATGTCTGAAAAGTGGTTGGAGAGGGATGTGAAATTGGAGGTTGAAGCAGGAGAGCTATATTTGAGAATCAACAGCAGAGAGAAGATAATTAAATCTGCAAGAACTGATAGTGTGAGTAAAATTGTAAAGAGAAAGAAAAAATGGGGCCCAGAACAGAACCTTTTGGTACAACTAGGAATGTTGTATATGAATAAGGATCCAGCAAAGGGAGACTAAGAAGGAGTAATCAGACAGGAGCAGGAGGATCAGGAGAGAGGGATATCCTGAAAAAAAGGATGATAAATAGTGTCAAAGACTCAGAGAAATCAAGGAGAACTGATTGAGAAATGGTGGATTTGACAATAGAAAAGGTAAGAAGTGGGAAGTAAGAAGTGTTTAGGGGTAAAAAGAGAGAGAGAGGAGAGCAAGTGGAAGCCTTTTCAAGGAATTTAGCTACAAAGGGCTGAAGAAAGGATCAAGTGAGGAGTTTTTGGGTGGGCAGAGCATGGTATGTTTGTGGGCATGATGGAAGCAATCAGTAGATAGATTAAAAACAAGTGGGTGACAGAAGGGGGGTGAAAGAAAGAGGAATCTGTTGCAGGAGATGGGATGAAATAGGATCACTTGATAAAGAGTAAATTTCAATGGTTGTACCCTACTAAGTCTCAGTCTTTAAAACTCCCACCATTTGCCACCTTTATTTCTACATCTGTGCTGCTGATGATGGAGAAAATCACAGAACCATTCTGACTGGGCCCACTACAAATTTACATTATGCAACCACAACCCTACAGCTAGATAATCCTACCATTATCTCTCTCATCAGCTCAATCTCCTACTCTCCATAAGAGCTTTTCCAAACTTTTTCACACCTCCTCAAATGACTCTACAAATCTGCAATACCATGATTTCATGAGAAACTTTGTCAAGTGCTTTACTGAAATGTAGATTTAAAATTTCCCAGGTTTACTGAATACCATTCCTCCCTTTCCCCAGCTCAAGGATGGAATCATATTTAATAGTGGTCTTGGTACATCCTAATAGAAAATACAATGTGATATGATTTCCATTTATCCATGTATCACAGACATGTGTGCCTACAGAGATGTTGAAAAAGACTTATAATGTAATTTTTGACTACAGCAGAACCAAATCACCCAAAATTAATCTATTCTTTTGATTCAGAGACAATAAAAACAGGCGCAAAGGTTCTAAAGAGAGTATAGTACGAATATTTCTATAGCTATCCAGTGAATGAGGAAGCTAATCCTCACTCCTCTGATAAGAAGGAAGCTGGTATTCTTTTCTTTTCCAAACAACCACTGTGTAAGCCTTGAATATCCAATTTAGTTCTCAAGATGTGGTTGAGTGGGATCAATCAGGTTCAAAAGAACCTCAGGCTCAAACAACTATGGAAAACTCTAGACAAGAATGAACTGTTTCATATAAAATCTCACTTGAAAAAACATCTAGAGCATGATTCTAGCCCAATTCAATCCCAGCACTTTATGAGAAGAACCTGGAGCAATTCAATTCAACTGAATCTAAACTATATTCATTAAATGAATTAAAAATAATTCAACTAAAATTTAAAAGTATTTATTAAATACTTGCTACATACTAGGTTGTTTTTAGCTATTCGGTGCAGTGAATCATCATAATTTGGAATGAACTAGCTCTCCAGCTCAATTCAACAAGTCTTTATTAACTGATTAAAATCCTTGAAAAACAAAGAAACAAGTAGGTCAAATGACTGACCAGATTCACCAGTTTCTCCAGCAAATTTCACTCTTTCTTCCTTCCCTTTTCCCCACTACCGTAAATCTTTAGTTCAAGCAATTAGCTCTACAAATATTAGCTTCAATCAGGATCCAGCACATGTGATAATTTCTCCTTCTAATAAATCAATCCATTCTTTCTTTGGAGTAGAGGGTGTTTTTCTTTTTTAAATCCCCTTTTGTCATTAGAGAATTAGAAAGCTATTTAAGGAATACCAGTGACTTCAATCAGTCAAGAAGCTTCAATCAAATCTGCCAAAAAGCCTTTCTTCAACGAGGAGGACAATGAACTAGATACAAAAAGAAGTCCCTTGTCTTAGAAAGGGGAAATTGATCACCTCCCCTCTCCTTTTTCCCCTCTCCCCTCCCCAATTTCCTCCTCCTTTCTGATTCTTTCCAGGGAAAGTATCAGAGTAAAAATTGAGTTGGGTACAAGGCAGAGCTATAGCCACAAGTGAGAAATCAGGAAATATTCAGAAGAAATCATTAATTGTGTTTAAAGCTTAGAAAATTTGGCTGAATAAATCATCAAGTGGTCCCTTTTAGTGACCTGGAATAGATAATGAGTAGAACAAATAATCAAAGAAAGGAAATTATTTTGTAAGGGATGGATATCAATCAGTTGAGTACCCAGTTCAGTCTTCTTTCTTCTTTCTCCCTTCTCTTTCTTCTTCTCCTCCTCCTCCTCCTCTTTTTTTCCTTCTCCTTCTCCTTCTCCTCCTTTAAAAATCTTGATTCCTTTTGGATGAATTTAGTATATTAAGACCAACTTAGTTACTGGAAAGCTGGCCACCAGTTGAGAAATTTTGTTGTTGTTGTTGTTGTTACAGGAATGTATGATGGCCATTTTACAGATGAGGAAACTGTCTCCATGTCGTAGTAGAAAAGACACTGGAAGGTCTGGGGTTCAAATCCTAGCTCTTACGGTTACTAGCTATGTTACTCTGGGCAGGTTATTTATCTCTGTAGCTCAGTTTTCTCATCTGTAAAATGGAGTTGGATTTAATAGACTAAAAATTCTTTCTTACTCTAAATGATAGTATGATCTGAGGTGTGAAGGGATTGCAATCTATATTGGTAAACAGTGTGTAACTATGTAACATTCCTTTTTCCTCTCCTTCCTCCCCTCTTTCCCCCCATCTTCTCCTCTTCTTCTTTCCTTCTTGTCTATTCACTTCTCTTCTTTCCTCTCCTCTTCTCCCCTCCTTCCTTTCCTCTTCTCCTTTCTTTTTTTCCCCCTTTCTAAACCTTTTAATATTTTCTATGAAAGTCAGGAAGACCTGAGTTCAAATTCGGTCTTAGGCATTTACTACCTGTGTGATATTGATTAAGTTACTTAAATCATTTTTATCTCAGTTTTTTCATCTATAAAATGAGGGGTAATATAAACTATTTTCCAGGATTGTAGTGGGAATACAATGAGATAATCATTATAAAGTACTTAGCATAGTGTCTGGAACAGAATAGGTGCTCTAAAAATATTAGTCATTATTATAACTGTAAAATGGGAATAGCGTCCCCACTACTGTATCTCACAGAATTGTCAGTTTCTTTTTAACATCTGGTTCCTTTCTTGCTTATAAACATACCCAGACTCCCCTACCCATAAAATTCCTTCCCTCTTCCCTCTCCTCCTCCCTTTTTTCTTCCTTCTTTCCTCTCTCTTCTCTCCTCTCTCCTTTTACCTTTCCCCTTTCTCCTCTCCCCTCTCCTTCCCTTCTCTTCCCTTCCCTAGATTCTACCATTCCTTCAACTAAAATGTTCCCCATATCTCTCAATCCTTTCACAGAAGAATTCTTAAAAAGGAGTTTTACTCTTATTACTTCCATTCTCTCTTACCCCCTAATCAGGGGTCTGATCTCATACTCAACTGAAACTATTCTCTCCAAAGATGTAGAAGAATGCTTAACAATTAGTTTTTATGGTTATATTTTGCTTTTATATTGCTTAAATTCTCCCTGTTATCCCTTTCCCTTCTCCTCAAGATACCATTCTTTATAACAAAGAATTAAAAAAAGCAGTCATGCATATTTCTTATAATATACATGTAAAAACTTATATAAGCAATATTCACTTTCAATTGTTTTATGGTTGTTCTTTCCATTATCTTGCTGTAGTCATTGTGCATACCATGTTCTTGGTTCTGTTTATTTTACTTTCCATCATTTCATGTGAGTTTTTCCAAGCTTCTCTGTATTTATCATGACATCGAAAGCTGGTGCTACAATTTTATTAGCCATTTCTCAATCAGTGGGCATCTACTTTGCTTCCAGTTTTTTACTATCACAAATTCGTAACTTTAAATATGTTGGGATATGTGGGGCTTGCTTTCTATTATTGATTTTCTTGGTCGAAGGTGGTAGAGATTTTAGTCCCTTTATTTGCATAATTCCAATTTGCTTTCCAAAATGATTGTGCTAATTTATTTCTCCATCAAATATGCATTCATGCGCTTGTCTTCCTCCAGCTTTTCCAACATTGATTCCAGTCTTTTGTCCTCTTTGCCAAGTGAAATAAAAGCCAAGAAAAGTGTATACACAACCATTTCAGCGATGTAAATGAAAAGAACCAGCATCACAAAATAATCAAAAATGGATGTTACAAAGCTTCTGCTAAGTGTGAGATAAAACCTCAGAGATGTTTTCACTTGCATTTCCCTCATTATTAGAATTTTGGAGGATGATTGGCTCCTGATAGTTTGTAATTCTTCTGCCCTTTCCCTGTCCTCCCTCTGAATCTCCCTTCTTCAGCATTCCAATTATCTCTAAAAAGTTTGAGATACAGATCGACCAGGAGGCTGGAATCACTAATGAATAGAGCAAGCCAGTTGTTGCAAAAATACAAGCACAACTCCCTGGCATCATAAGGTAGCCGGAACTCCAACAGTTGCCAAAATACCATTTAACAGTTAGAACCCTTGTTATCTCTACCAGCGACAGCATTTGCTCATTGTCAGTTTGAGTTTACATTCCAAGCTTTTTCTTTTTAATCCACATTTTTATCCAGCATTAGACACTGCTGACCATCCCTTTCTCCTAAACACTTTCTCCTCCCTCAGTTTTCAAAACATTACTTCCTCCTTATTCTTTTCCTACACATCTGGAACTTCTCACTCTCCTTCACAGGATTATCATACACATCTCTTTGTGGGATTGTACCCCAAGTCTCTGCTCTGGGCCTTTTCTCTTTTCTCTCAGTTTTTTTCTCATGTGTTTCCGTAGGTTCTGGTTTATCTCTATGTGAACAACTCCCCGGTATACATTTGCAATTCTCTTTAATTAACTCCAAATCCATTGCCCAATGAATATTTTCAACCAGATATATCATAGGTATCTCAAACTCTCAAAACAGCATTCATGATTTTTCACTTCCAAATATCCTCATTCCCCTATTTCTGTTATCACCAGGTAGCACAGTGACTGTGTTGTGATGAGCACATAATTAATGTTTATTGATTGATTATTGAGGAAATCACCATCCTTCCTCTGCTCTTGATCCACAGCTTTGGAGTCATCCTTCATTCTGCCCTCTCCCTCAACTCTCAGAGTCAATCAATTGCCATGTTTTATCAATTCTCCCTTCACTCTACTTTTCCAGTTAAGGTCACTACCTCTCTTGTCTGGTCTATCTCAATAGTCTCTTAATAGACCTCCCTGAATTCAATCTCTTTCTCCTCCATTCTATCCTTCACATATAAGCTAATTATAATTCCTAAAACACAGGTCCTAAAGTAGCATATCACTCTCCTTTTCCATATGCTCTAGTGGCTCCTAAAGGCCACTAGGATAAAATAAGTATTCCTTAGTTTGTTATTTTAAATCCTTTACAATCTCGTCTTTCTAGACTGGGTAAACCATTAATGGTTGCCTTAATATTCTAGCCATAACAATACGGTGCTCCCTTGTATAAAACATTCCATTTCCCACTTCCAGGGCTGTGCCTTAGACATAGAATGCTTTCCCTTTTCGCTCCTACCTTCTTGAATGCATAGATTTTTCCAAGAAGGAGGGAAACAAACATTTATTAAGTACCTTCTATGTGCTAGTTACTGTGTAAAGTCTTTATACATATAAATATTAATTCATTTAATCTTTACAATAACCCTGGGATCTGGATGCTAATAATATTCCTATTGTATTCACACCTCAAGAATATAAACTATTGTCCCTATTGTATTCATTTTTCTAGGACTTTCCTACCTCAAAAATATAAGCTACTATTATCCCTACTGAATTCACATTTCGATGACTTTCCTACCTCAAGATTATAAGATCCTACTGCAGGGGTCCTCAAACTATGGCCCGCAGGGGGGACGATTATCCCCCTCACCCAGGACTATGAAGTTTCTTTATCTAAAGGCCCACAAAACAAAGTTTTTATTTTTACTATAGTCCGGCCCTCCAACAGTCTGAGGGACAGTGAATTGGCCCCCTTATTTAAAAAGTTTGAGGACCCCTGTGAAGATAAGGATCTTTCCTTCCTTCCTTCCCTCCCTCCCTCCTTTCCTTTCCCTTTCCTTCTCTTCCCTTTCGATCCCTTCTTTCCTTCTTTCCTTTTTTTTTTTTTTAATAATTTTTTTATTGATAGAACGCATGCCAGGGTAATTTTTTACAGCATTATCCCTTGCATTCACTTCTGTTCTGATTTTTCCCCTCCCTCCCTCCACCCCTTCCCCCAGATGGCAAGAGTCCTTTACATGTTGAATGGGTTGCAGTATATCCTAGATACAATATATGTGTGCAGAACCGAACACTTTTCTTGTTACACAGGGAGAATTGAATTCAGAAGGTATAAATAACCCGCTTTCCTTCTTTCCTTCATTCCTTCCTTCATTTCTTTCCTTCCTTCCTTCCTTCCTTCTTTCCTTCCTTCCTTCCTTCTTTCTTCCTTCCTTCCTTCCATCCTTCCTTCCTTCCTTCCTTCCTCCCTTTCTCCTTCCTTCCTTCCTTCCTTCCTTCCTTCCTTCCTTCCTTCCTTCCTTCCTTCCTTCCTTCCTTTCTTCCTTCCTCCCTTTCTTCCATTCTTCCTTCCTTCTTTCCTTCCTTCCTTCCTTCCTTCCTCCCTCCCTTCCTTTCTTTTTTTTCTTTTTTTTTTCCTTTGGCTTGGTCTAATACAGTCCCCAGGTCATAGAAGACATTTAGGAAATGAATGTTTCTTGAAGACATCTCTTGGTATCCACATGGATGGTGACCTCATAAGAGTTCAGATAGAAGATAGATTCCCTGCCTTCTAGATGTGCCCTTTGGTGAATGATATGGTACTTTATTGAGCCTCCTGAATGATACAATAATCCAAAAAGGAATAAAATTAGGTCATGAATGATGAGGCAATGTGATATGGTCAAAAAAGTAATGGATTTGGAGTAACCAGATCTGTGTTTAAAGCCTACATATGCTGCTTGCTGCTTGTGTGATTTTGGAGCAAATCACTTAACTAATTCAGGTATCATCACCTAATCTATAAAAGAAAAGAATTGGACTATATATTTTCTAAGATCCTGTCCAACTCTAAATCTATGAGCTAAATCGACACTATAATATGCCCTTGATAGTCTATTGAGTGGGTCCATCCATAAATAGATCTCAGACAGACTCTGAAGATGAACAGTAAAACAGGTCCAAAATCAGATTAAAAAATGAGAGCAGACTGGATTGCCTTTAGAAGTCTGAGTGATATTGTTAGTGATTCCAAGATTCTTCTGGAAACAAAAATCTTTATTTTAAAAACCAGGTTTTCTAGGGAGTAGAGACAATATGGCAGGGTGGAAAGATTGACCTCAAAACCAGGAAGACTTGGATTCAAATACCCTTATAGACCCATAGCGCTGCAGAACTGGAAAAGTCACTTATTCTCCCAGTGCTTGTGACAGCTCTCTAAGACTAAACATTGTACAAAAGTTGCCAACCTACATTTTCATAAAAGGAAGGTGCTATCATTGTTTTCATATTACAGATGGGAAACTAAAGTAGACAGAGGTTAAATAAATTGTCCAGGACCACACAGCGAGTGTCTGCGGCCAAATTTGAACTGAGACCTTCCTGATGCCAGGTATTTCTTGTACCACCTAGTTATCTTCTAAGCCTGAAGATGACTTTGTCCCTTGTTTTTATCAGCCTGCAGCAGGAAAATCCTATTCATAGCTGAAGTTTTTATTGAAAAGAGAGACCTGCAATCTGAATTCTGTTATCTCTATACAGTGGGGCAGAGAACCTCCTTTTCTCCGTCTAGTCCTTTTTTGTCCACCTTGGTCATGTCCACTCCTCATGCCCAATATCCCCTTCCCTTCTGCCCTGCCTCTTCTCTGTCACTCTCCTCCTCCACCCCCATCCTTGCAACATTCCATACTAGAAAATCTCAGTAGCTTCCTAATGGCATCCTTAGATTTTCTTGAGTAGCATTCATCCCCTACATATAAAAACAATTGATCCTCTGATCCTAGATCAGTCATCACAGCTAGTTGGCTCAGTGAAATGAGTGCTGGGCTGAGAATCAGGACTCGGACACTTGGGTGAAGCTGTTTGACCATGAACAAGACACTTAATTTCCATTTGCCTCAGTTTCCTTTTCTGTAAAATGGGAACAATAATAGTACTTGCCTCCCAGGGTTGTTGGGAGGATCAAATTAGATAATATTTGTATATAGTCTAGCATGACACATGGTAGATGCTATATATAAATGGTTGCCATGCTGGTGATGGTGGTGACATTCAAGAAAATTCAAAAACTGTACTGACCTCAAAATTGTTCTTAAACATGGACCCAGGAGTTCCAGACCATCACATACCCTCTTCCTATCATGACATGAAGACCATTATGTCCCAGGTTCATCCCTGGTGGTACTTTCTTTCTATCCCTTCTTAGCTCCACCTTGGAATCTTTAGCCTTCATTCCACTATGTGGATGCCCTTGTTTGGAAGGGTCATTCCTAGTCTCAGTAGATGAAGGAGGCTCATTGGACCACCCTAGCACCTTTTTCTGTTGCCCTCCTTCTCCATCTACCTTAAATGCTTGTAGTTAATCCTCATGCTCTTATCTTTAAGGAATCTACCTTAAACAGCTCCAAGGAAAGAGCATTTACTTTCAAAATAGACTAACTTGTCTAACTCTTCTGCAAAGCCCTTTTAGATCTCGACATTGGCAGATTTCCCAATGATCCCTTAACTAGTAAGGTATACTTCTTTGACCTCCTTACTTTAGGAGATCTGGAATCCTGAAAGAGAAAAATCCCAGTGAAAGGGAAATCAGATGTGCAGAAACCCTTGGTTTTTACCTGAAACGATCCGATAATACAGAAAGGAAAGTGTGTTTTGTCCCAATCTATGGCAAGGAACTGTGAGCTCCGAAAACCTGATCCCTAAGAACTTTAGAAAAGTGAAGTTACCAGATCTATAAATTGTGTTGGCACTCATGAAATAATAAGATTTCAAACTGGAAGAGATCTGAGAGGTTGTATAGTCCAAGGTCCATTTTTTTAAAACAGAAAATTAGAAATTAAGTGACTTGACAAAAGTCACACAGACAAGTAGTTGATAAAGCCAGGAATCAACGCTCTACTCTCTAAACCAAATCCAAGATGCTTTCCTCTGCCTATTGTTGATTTCCATAATTCTAATAAATGCTTGACATAGGTCCCATTTGATCTACCCTAAAAATTGTGTGAGATAGGTTATGCAAATATTCTTGTTCCCAGTCATATGGACAAAGGAGTTAACTGATTCTCTTGGAAATAGCAGCAGTGGATGAAAATATCATTCTTATTTCAAGTCCAATCCTCTTGTCTTTATACTGAACTATCTCTTCCAAATTAACCAGTGGTCCGATTCACAGATCCTGTTCTATGAAAATCCTTGGGTAACAGCGAATGACTATGAATCACTACATAGAATTCCCAATCCCTCTATTTTTTTCCACCTGCATTTTTGATTTCCTTCACAGGCTAATTGTGCACTATTTCAAAGTCTGATTCTTTTTGTACAGCAAATAACTGTAAGGACATATATACTTGTATTTAATTTATACTTTAACTTATTTAACATGTATTGGTCAACCTGCCTTCTGGGGGAGGGGATGGGGGGAAGGAGGGGGAAAACTGGAACAAAAGGTCTGGCAATTGTCAATGCTATAAAATTACCCATGCATATAACTTGTAAATAAAAAGCTATAATAAAAAAAGAAAAGAAAAGAAAATTCTTGGTTTAAGTGGGTAAGACTTTATATATACAAAGGGGGAGGGGGGAACTGTGTGTGTGTGTGTGTGTGTGTGTGTGTGTGTGTGTGTGTGTTCTATATATAGTCCCCTTTACTCTTGCCTTCCCTCAATTAAAACTGCAATAAGAAAAAAATAATAATAAAAAACTTCTCAGGTTGCTGATAACTTAGAAGAGCCAACCCTATTTCTAGAGGTTTCAGCTCATCCAATCAGACAAAAGACTGATGAGAAAAGAGGAGGCTTTCATCGAATTACACAGAGGACTCCATCTGTTATCTAAACCCTTTGTTACGCAGTGACACGGAGGAGGAGCTGGAGGAGGAGGAGGAGGGAAGGGAGGAAGTGGAGGAGAAGGAGGAAACTTCAGAGCAGTTTACAAAGTTGCATTTTACGGATGATTCCTCCTCCCAGGTTCCCAAATTGAAGGACAAGAAGAAATAGAGCAGGAGGGAGGGGAAAGGGTGAGATAAGGGATATTCGGAATGCTGGAGCGCAAGGACACTGGTCAGGAGATGATTCCCCTGGCCCAGAGCACTGGGCGTTCAGTTGTGAATCTTCAGTGATGGGCATCGGATGAGTTGCACAGTGCCCTTTCTCCGAGCCATCTTTTTTTTTTTTTCTGAAGCTTTGCCTGGTCCCCAGCCATGCCCAGCCAACAGAAGAAGGTCCTCTTTTGCACTGCTGGTCTCCTGAGCTTTGCCTGCTCCTTTGGAGTCATAACAGCCTTGGGGACGCAGCTGTGGGTCAAAGCCAAAATCCTCTGCAAGACCGGAGCCCTGCTCGTCAATGCTTCTGGCCAAGAGCTTGAGAAGTTTACTGGGGAGCTCCAGTATGGACTTTTTTATGGGGAAGGGGTGAGACAATGCGGCTTGGGAGCGAGACCTTTCCGCTTCTCATGTAAGTAATAATGATCCCTGAATTATTTAGTATCTGTTCACCTGCCTTGGGGCCATTGGAAGACTCCATCTTTGAGTCTAACTCTTGTCATCCAAGCCCGGCTTTACAAAGCGCCCCAAAATGCTCTCAAAATACTAAGATTGCTTCCGGAGCATTTTTTTTGACAAGTATTTAAGCTATCAGGAATTAGAATTAAAATGCATCCTTGACAGTAATATTTATTTTAGGCGATAGGTTTTGTTAAAGAGAGAAAGTGGAGGAAATTAACATTCCTTTTTACAAGACCCTCTTCTTTTCTGTGTTTATACTTTGTTCTTAAAAAGATAACTCAGAGGCAGCTGGGTGCCACAATGGATAGAGCACCAGCCCTGAAGTCAGGAGGATCTGAGTTCAAATCTCATCTCGGATGGTTAACACTTCCTAGCTGTGTTATCCTGGGCAAGTCACTTAACCCCAGTTGCCTCAGCAAAAAACAAAAAACAAAACAAAAACCAAAAAGCCCAACTCAAAACCTTTAAATGCATGTGGTTGAATGGGGGTGCTTAAAACTCACTAGTGGTTGGTTTGTAGTTTTTATTTCTCCTTCTGTAAGAACACTGTAGAAGACTAATCACCAATTTGAATGAGAGCAGGAGAGAGGGTGCAATATCTCCGAAACTTAGAAGTGACCTTCACAAAAGCGTGTGCAAGATTCAGAAAGATGGATCGCTTTGCCTCAAGTTTGGTCTCTACGTGGTAGGTCAGATATTTTGAACCTATTTTGCCTTCAAAAACAGGTTACAAACAATTAGCAAGTAAATGTGCAAAAATAATAAATGGAAATTTATAAGAAATAATTTGCTGTGTCTCTTGCAACATGTCCTTGGAAATTATGATTTTTTTTTAAAAGAAAGGATGGATTTGGAACAATCTTGTGAAGAACTCCGCTAGTCCATTATTGGCATAAATCATTCTTTAAGAAAGAAGACTGCTAATTGAGGCATTTTAAATGAGTTATTATCCCGTCTCTTCTCCCGCATCAAAGGCCAAAATTAATTGAATTTATTATTAACATTTGCCGTCTCTAATTAAATTTCAGCAATAGTCTATTTATATTTCCAACCCCCTGCCATCCCCACCCCCCCACCCATCTTCATTACTCTCCTGGCTGTCTCAGAGTGGTAGCATTCAACTCACCTATATTACCAGGTGATAGAATTTTCACAGAGTCTCAGTCAATCCTTGAGAATTAGTCTTCTGCCCTTCAAGAGGTTATTATGAAGTACTGCATGACAAAGTCTGTATTAAGCCAAGGTTCTGAATGGATTTCATTCTGGGGCTCATTAAAGTAATGGAATTGGTAAAGGTGCTAGGCTTTCCTAGATCAAGGAGCACAAACTTTAATACCACATGATTTGTAACTATATTTAATTTTTTTTTTAAAGGATGAGGGAAATGGTTTCAAAGCTAGTGTGAAGCCTCAGCAATTCCATTGAAGTTGGGCTGTTGAGCTATTGTGGTCTCTGCATTTTTCTTGGATAAAATGGCCACAGAAAACTTTCTTTTCAAGGCAATAGCATGCTTCCAAGGCTTCTGGGATCACTCCCAGCCTAGCTTTTCTAGCCTTCTGCTGGTCTCACTTCTAGTCCTGCTTTTCTTCCTGTCTCTCAGGGTTATTATGCTCCTCTGATAACTACTAACTTTTTTCTTCCTAGACTAGTAAAGAAAATCGGAAATTTGTTCATTTACTTTTCATAGAGAACTATTTATACATACTTGGCTTATTTAATCTGTAACGGATGAGGAAGGAAACTGAGACTTAAGGAGGTAAAGTTGTCTAAGATTATATAGATCTTAAACTTTTTCCATTAACAACTGGTTTTTGCCCAAGAAATTTTTACTCAACTCCCGGGCATGTAGATATATAAAATAGATATACAAATCAAACATTTACAGATAATATATCATAATTTTGCGACCTCCCATTTAGTTATGTGATCTCATGACCCATAATTTAAGAAGCTTTGATATATGCAACAAATAACTGGGCCTAGAGAAAGGGAGAACCATTTTTGTGAGTTTAAACCAGACCTCAGATACTTAGTGGCTGTATGATCCTGGGCAAGTCACTTAACCTTGTTTGTTTAAGTTTCCTTATCTGTAAAACAAGCTGGAGAAGGAAATGGCAAACCACTCCAGTTTCTTTCCCAAGAAAACTCCAAATTGGGTCGTGGAGAGTTGAAAAGTGACTATGAACAACAACAACGGGCAAGAGGCAGGATTTGAATCTAGGTTTTCCGACTCAAGTCTCCGTCCGTTGTTTGTTCTCGTACAAACCTGAGATCCTCGCCCGTATACAACGGCATTTGTCTCTTAGATTGAACAGAGAAGAGCTGTTGTGTTTAAACTGAAAGGGCAAAACAGATTCAGAAGACTCTAGAGAATAGAATGTTCATTTGAGTAAATGCTTCCCATGGTTTATGGTCTCTAATCACTTTACTATTACAGATTATCATCATTGCACCTGGAAAGTTTTCATTATTACCACAATAACATAAGGCTCTTATCTTCCTATTAAAAATGTCATTACTCAGATATTTAAATACATCTGTGTCCTCACCAAAGGGAGGGAGGTTATTCCCTCCAATGGCACAAATCTCAACCTATCCAAGGCATCTCGCTTGCCCTTGTTCTCCCACAAATTCTACGCCAGAGCTGGACTTAAAGTGCTGGAGCACCGCCCCCTCCTCCATGTTGGATGCCCATGGAACACCTGGGTAGCCCATTACTTAGCTCTCCTGCTCGCCACATCATCAATCCCCCTTCCTTTTCAATATTTCTTTAAGAACATCTTTACGACACTGTTCACACCCACCATGTCTTTCCATTGCCCTCCAGATCCTTAGCAATCGTAATATAGTGACATGATGTGACATCATATAACTTCAATAAAAGATGAGAATGAAAAAGACAGGGGGTTATTAAAAGGACTTTGTAATTTTCCCAATGTAGGGCTTCTGATTCTAAATACAGCACCCTTTCCTCTGAACCCTGGTGCTGCTGATTTCTGCCAAGCTCAGAAGGGTTTGAATATAGAAAATATAGAAGTGAAATATAGAAAAATGTATATATACCTATATATGTATGAGTGGATATGTTTATGCATTTATATATATGCATATATATGTACATTTATATATGTGAAATATAGAAATATATTATGAATGTATATATCTTTACATATGTGAAATATAGAAAATATACATATATGTATGAATAGATATGTTTATTCATTTATTTATATCTACACATATATAAATGCATACATATATGTATGCATGGATATGTTTATGCATTTATTTATGTATGTATATATATTTTATTATGTATGTATATATGCATAAACATATCCATGCATACATATATATGTATATATTTCTATATTTCATTTTTGTATCTCTATCCAAACCCTTCTGAGCTTGGTAGAAATGTCCCTTCTAATCCCAAATCTGTGATCCCTTGAAAAGACAAGAGCCTTTTCTTTTCTGGCCATCGCTTTTGACACCTCAGGGTCCTTTCCAAGGCATGATGAGGAATCAAAAGGGGACTTTAGTAGCATTGCTGCCTCTGCTGCTGCTGTTGTAATTGTTTTCGTGAACATAACAGTTGGAGGCAGAGGAAAGAACTCAGAATAATCAGCCCAAATTGACCTTCCTACAGATGGACATTTTAATTTAACAACAGACATTTATCAAGCGCCTAACATGTTCAAGGTAGCTTGGTGCAGGAGATGGAGAAATGGCCTCAGAAGCAGGAAAATTCTCATGTCCTAGCTCTGACTCAGACTGCTGGTGTTATTTTAAGCGAGCCTTTCAGTGTTTTCCTGCCCCCAGGCAGCTCCCAAAGATAAGTTATCCTTCTGCATGGAGGATTGAGATGGGAAAGGACCTCACCGAGAGAACATTGTGCCAATGTTGAAGGCACAGGGAGACCAAGACAGAAATGATGCGCTCCCTACTGTACTCACGAAGCTTACATTCCACTGGAAGGACTCTATGTGCAGGAAAGTAATTTGTGGATTGGAAAACAAAATTAGGAACTCCAACTTCCTGACTTCCCTGACTTCTTTCAAGACTCAACTCAAATCTCACCATCAATAGAAGGTTTTTCCCAGTTTCCCTTCTTTCCTTTAGAGTCTACTATCTGAGATTACCTTCCATGGGGAAGGGAGTATATAAATATACTCCTGACTCAGTTTCCCTGCACTAGTTTCCCTTGTCTCCATTTCCTTAACTGTTCTGTCTCAATCCCCTAAATTGTAACCCCCACTCCCACCCCTACTCCTCCCACCCTCCCCCACCCCCGGCCCATTAAACTGAGGACTCTTTGCTCTAAGGTTATAAATTGTTAGCAAGATAAACGAGAGAGTAGACCTCCTGACTCTTTTCTGTCCTCAAGAATTTACAATATCCCTCTAAAATATTCCAAGATACCTCACTGACATCTTTATTTCTGTGTATTCAGACATCCTGTCTCTGGGTTTTTAGGATTTATGGCCTCCCCTATCCCGAGCTTCTTACCCCTTCCTTTGTTCAGAGAAAAGGTATTCAAGAAGCTGGGGTTCTCCCATTCATAGCTGGAGGCTGGATGCTGGACGCTGGATTCTTTGAGATGACAGTCTCCTCCAGCCCTGGGACCAACATGGATTCCTTGGTCCCAGTATATCTCTATCTCTGTCTGACTGGATAATTTGAGACGAGAGTCCTGTCCAGTCAGTTATACTTTCCAATTAATAAAATATTAAAAATTCTCTAATCTCTCTCCTGCCTCAGTTTCCCCAGCATTACAAGAGAACTTAGTATATGCTGTAAAGTCACTGTAAAACTTTACAAATATCTCATTTGATCCATTGTTGCTCCAATATTAATCTGGATGAGAAAACTATTCATTTCCCAGGAAGTCCTTTTTAAATTTAAATTCAAATCCATTATTTTCCCTTTTAAAAAGTTGCTGAGAAAAATAACATTTTGGTTTTGCAACAAGTCTCTGTGGAAGAGTAGAAAAGTTAAATCTCCTCTTGCTGCTTTCCCATCTCCCCCAAAATCCTTTAATTGATCTTTCTGAAATATTTTTCATTATTTGTTGGCAGCAATCATAATGTTATTCCTATTTCCTAATACATATATATTTAATGTTATTCCCATTCCTAAAAAAAAATTCCTATGGTTAGGCAATCAATTGCACCAAGCTCCTCCCCAAACTCTTCTTCAGGAGACATTTCATGAAGAGGTATGGTGCTGGCTTCTGTCCCTATCCCAAACCAGATCTGTATTGGCTGCTGGCAAGTGTTTGAGAGCCTTGTGCATGCATGACAGTATGAGTTACCACACTGGCCCCTTGAAGAAGGGCCGAGGAGATCGGGCCACGATTTAGCCCTATTTGTTCCCATTCCTGTTTTCTACTGACCATCTTGTCTCTTTTCATTATAAAAGGAATTTGCATCGCCAGCAAACCCCGATGGACTGGGAAAGGCTTCTTTGAGCCTCTTTCTGCCTCGTTTGATCTGGCTGATTCTCATCAGTTTCTGGGTCAGCCATTCATTTTCAAAAGGTCATCAGCATTCACACTTAGCACCCAAATCCATTCATTATGATAAAGGAATGTTTCATCTTTCCAAGCTCGTAACTGTTCCCCCTTAGTTTTCCTCAGATGTCACCAGAAAGCATCAACAACAAAGGAAATTTTTTTTTAAAAAATGAACATTAAAATTAGGTTTTAAATGTAGCTGTAATGATTTAAAAGAGCAGTGTGTGTGTGTGTGTGTGTGTGTGTGTGTGTGTGTGTGTGTGTGTTTGAAGCAGGGGTTATGTTTTTATTGAAAATGGTAAAAATGTGATAACTCACAAGCATCAGGTTGATTTCTCCTTAATAAACCATAGGAAGCGAGCAATTTGAGAATCAAACTTGTGTTACCCCTATATTCCCAGAGCCTTATTCTGAAGGGATCTAGATGTTGAATTTAATCCACATCCAGAGACTGTCTCTACCGATGCATATCAGTCAATCCCTGTAATTGTTAAGGCACAGAGAGGTTAAATGATTTAATTGTGGTCGTACTTAGTCTGAGTCAGAGACAGACCTGCAACTCAGGTCTTCCTGCTTAGGAGTCCAGCCTGCTGTCAACTAACCCACAGGGTTTCTCCTTGCACATAATGGTTGCACTATAAATGCTTGAAGTGAATTGATTATTTGTTCACCAACATTCCAGGAAAAATTTTTTTTTTAAATGGATGAAGTACCAGTCATATTTTAGCTTACAATTTCAGCTCTACAGTCAGGGTTGGAGGGTTTTTTTTAGGGGGAAGGTTGGGAAGCTGCACCTATGATTTCATCAGGATGGGAAAATTCTATTGTAAAATGCATCTAATAATCTTACAAAGTCTGGGCTTAGATTGAGTGATTAGCCATGATCACAGTTAGTGTAAGTAAAAGGCACACCCTGAACCCAGATTTTTCTACCTCCAAGGTGAGCCCATCATCTGCCTTATTAACAACAACATTCTCAAGAATTTGAACCTCAGTCATTCAAAGTCTGGAAATTTGGATAAGGGTTAGGTTGAAATTTACTTTAGTAAATGGGAAAAAAAAGTTTTGCTTCATTATTAAATGATGGAGGAAAGATCACAAAGGCTATTATAAACAGTTTAGGAGAATAAATGCAATCACTTTAGAAACTTTCTGAAGAAAAACATGAGAGATTTAATTAAATACTTCCAAAAATCTATGTAAATTATATTTACATACTTTGCTCCTTTCTTCTCTCTCCAATTCACTTTGAGAGTAATCTTCCTAATGTTTTACTCAGATCATGTTAATCTTGTTAATCTTTTGTGGTCCTCCATTGGCCCAATTAAGGACCAGCTGCTTAGACTGATATTCAAGGCTCTTCATGCTCATATTCATGTCTGTGCTATTCAGCCTTTCCCACAATTCTCTCTCATTATCCCACTAAAATTGAACACCCTGATGTTTTTGAAACATTCCTTGAAGTTTCCCACCTCCTTGCGTTTTCACATACTGAGTCACCCACCTAGATGGCTCATTCCTCATCCTTGACATCCCAAATCCTGATTCTCTCAATTGCTATCTCCTTCATTATGCTTTCTGTAAAATTAGGTCTTTCCCATTACCAAATCCTCAACATACTTTGTGGAACTCACCATATTTTATCTTGTTTTTTGTGTGTGAGCTGTTTTCTATACTTCAGTAGGTATGAAGTAGAATTGAACTCAGGTCTTCTTGACCTCAAGCCCAGCATTTGATTGATTTAAGATCATAGAACTAGTATGTGTCAAAGATGGAACTGGAACCCAGGGGCTTCTAGACTGAGATTAGCTCTCTCCCTCCATCATTGCTGCCATCATGTTCCTGAAAAAAAAGGACATGCTTTGTTTCTTTAAGCACTTGTTTTGTGTTTGTCAACAAGTATTAAGTGCCTTGTCTAGTGTCCAGTTTTAATGATAATAATTGGGTTTTTTTAATTGGATTGAGACCAGGCATTTTGTTGATTACATTATGCATGACAGCTGCATACACTTCATGTATAAATTTGAAAATATGTCTTCTCTGCCTGTGAACATAAACTAAAATTCTGTCTTTGGCCATAAAACGTATGAAAGACGTGTTTGGATGTGATTGAAATGATTGACATGTAAACTAGAAGTCTTCTCTACCCGGGAGTCCTTGTCTTTCCTTTTCAAACACACCCTTTCACACAAAGCCCAACCTTAGTTTTCACCTATCTTGCTGTTTTCTGACTATCTGACACATTGGCCAAAAATAAAAATAAAAGATCAGCCCATGTCTTCAGTTCAGATAGAGCTGCCACTCTGCTTTCTCACAATCCTCAGAACCAAAGGGATACCACAAGATTAGAGGACAAATGTCCCATTTATTTATTTTTTATTTTTTAAAAGGACAAGAATAGAGTCTAAATATGATAAGCCCAGGGAAACAATGGAGAATATTTTATCAAAGAAGATAGTGAACATCGGGAACAGAATCACTGATTATCAATAATTAATCTAGCTTCTTCAATACCAGTTATATCAAACCAGCATAATTTTATTTCTTTTTCTTTTTCCCTTTTTTGATTTTAGACTAGAAGATAAAGGGAATGTTCTAAATATAATTTACATAGATTTTTGGAAGTATTTAATTAAATCTCTCATGTTTTTCTTCAGAAATAGATCGGGATCTCTATGCTTGATAATAGTTCAAAATTATATAGATTCAAAGCTGATTGAATAGCTGAATCCAAAGAATAATCATTAGTGGTTTGATGTCAATTTAGAAGGAGTTCTCCAAGGACTGGTCTCCAAGGACAACGGGAAAAATGATGGTAACCCTGAAGTTAGTCATAAGGATAGAGGTTATAGAGGGAGAAAAAGCCTATTTTCCAAAACATGATAATATTTTTTTATCAGTGACTTGGATAAAGACATGGATGGAAAACTTATCAGATTCACAGATGACACAATATACCTTTATATCCTTTCCCCCATGGATATATCTTTTTATTTATTCAGAGGTAAAAGAAATAAATAATATGAGTTAAGTTTAGTAGTTTGGGGTAGGAGAAGCTGAAGCTGAAGTAGCCCTTAGTATTTCCTTGGAAGGAGAGAGATTTGGAGGAGACAAAATGAGGAAAGTCAGATGACATCCGAAGTCTGACTTGTCCTGACAAGTACAGTTGTCTTTATATTACTCCTTCCTTTTGTTACCTTCCTTCTTAGTTGCTGAAGCCATCAGTTCCAGGTATTGTTGAACTGATGGAAGTACCAAAGGATTACTGACCAACAGACTTCATACCTCTCTGGAGATACATGAAATCTGGAAAAGGCATATAGGATAGTTTATACAAAGGAATGGAGGTGAGAGATGGAACTTCATAGAGGAAAAAAAGCAAATAAGCCAGTTTGAATAAAAGTTAGAATTTTGGAGGAGGAGGAGTTTGTAATTGGCTTGGAAACATATATTTGAACAAAATGATTAATGTTACATTAAGGAATTTGTATTGTTCCTTGAGATACAGAGGGAACCAGTGAAGTTTCTGGAGTATGGGAGGAACGTGATCAAACTAGAATTTCGAGGATATTAATTTGACAACTTTGTGGAGAACATGTTGGAGAAGAAACCGGCTTGATTCAGGGCGACCAGTCAGGAAGCTGTTATTGCATTGTTTTCTGGGAGAAGTGTTAAAGACCTAGATGAGAGCAGTTGTAGTGTGAGAAGAAGGAAGAACAGGTGCACGAAATATTATATAAACAGAACCAACAGGATTTGGCAACATATTGGATATTGTAGGTGTATGAGAGAAAAAAATGTAACGATAACTCTGAATGAGGACAATGGGGAAAATGATGGTCACCTTGAAGTTAGCTATAAGGTTAGAGGTCATAAAGGGAGATAAAGCCGATTTTCCCAAACATGTTGACTTTTTCTTCAGGGACAATCCAGGTGGTGATCCCAACAGGCTGTTGGAAATGCAAGGCTGGGCTCAGAGGAGTGATGATGGCCAAATATGTGGATTTGGGGCTCATCTGTAAGGAGCTGACAGCTGAACCCATGGGAACTGATGAGATTGACATTTCATTAATTAACTAGAATTTACTGAGTGGCAATAATGAAGAAGAAGCCTACTGGCCCAGGATAATGGAGGGCAGGAGGGATGGTATGACTGGAGAAAAAGGGTCACTGTTTCCTAAGTAAGGCAGATTTTTATGAATGCCAGAAGATGGAATAAGCATGAAAGCTTATTTGTTAACAAGAAACTAAGGGTTCCATAAGGCACAAAATAGAAGAAAAGGGCAAAGAGGGAAAGGTTCAGGGGAGGGTGGGGTAGACATGGAGGGGCACAATGGAAAGGTGAGTGATGAGCCATAAGGGTGGACAGGGAGAGGATCTTAGTCTCTAGGCAAGCTGGGACTGAATCACAGATATTTTCAGCGAAAATTTCAGAAGACTTAGATTGTCCCTCCCTTTTTAGTAGCAATTAGCTCTAAACTAATAATAATAATAATAATTAACATTTTTATGTGTGCCAGGCACTATGCTAAGAGTTTTACAATTATTATATCATTTGACTTTCACAATAACCTTGGGAGGTAGGTGCTATTATTATCCCCATTTTACAGCTGAGGAAACTGAGACAAAAATTTTTGCCCCCTGAATTGCTCATAAGAACCTTTCTCCTTCCCCTTCCCTCACCTCCTGCTTTTTCCCTTTTACTAACAGAATGTAAATTCCTTGAGGGTAAGCAAATGTCTTATTTTGCAGCCTCACACGGCACCCGTGGCACCCGGTGGGCATTTAACGAAGCCTTGTGGATTGATTTCCTGGGAAGGGCGTGGAAGGGGGAGGGAGGTGCCAGGGGGTTTCCATCGCTGCTGTAAATGCCTGAAGGTCTTGCCACCCTTCGCTGCTGCGGGGGAAGGGGGTCCCCCCAAGGGCTCCCGCTCCCAGTCTCAGCTGCTCGTCCTCCCTCTCAGGGTCACTAACCTCCTCCCCACTTCATTGAGGAGGCTGCAGGTGCGGTTTGAGCTGCAGGCTTTTCCCGCGGCTGTTGCCTATGGCAACTGATGCCGTTTCCCCTTCCCTCTCCCCTCTTACTCTTCCCTCTCCCAGAGTGAGTCCCTTGGGAAGGCACAGGTGAGGAACAGTAAAGTGCTTCTACGATCACGCGCTTTAGAAGCGGGATTTAAAAAAAAAAGCTCCAGACTTTACAAATGAGGGCATTGAGGTGCCGAGGAGTGATGGTCACACAGGTGGTAACAGAGATGCAGTGTGCGCGCCCTCCGGATTTCTAGCTCCGAATCCAGAGATCTCCATTCCAGGCTCCTTGGCTCAGGACTAGACTGGTTTCTGCTTTCACCCAAGTGCCATCCAGCCTCGGCTTCTCCAGGGCAGAGATTCTGCCCCTCCAGCCGGGCAGCCCTTCTCTTGCTCCTCCTTCCCCCTTTTGTTTTCCACCTTTTTCCTTCCTGCCTCAAAGTTACCTTAAAAAAGACGCTATGATAGGGGAGCTAAGTGGTGCAGTGGATAGAGCTGTCTGACCCTGGGCAAATCACTTAGCCCCAATTGCCTCAGCAAAAACAACAACAAAAACCCTATGATAAATATCCTTCCTAGATTAGAGGGAGTATAAAGAGTTGAGAACCTTCTCTCCATTCTGTTTTTTCCCCCATAAATATCTCTCCCTCAGGGACCGAACTTTACTATTCCAGGAGCATCCCTCCTTCCCCAGACTCCCCATTCTTCTCATTCACAGCCATCACTGGATAAAGTGGCTTAAATGACTCTTGTGTTCTAAGCCCTAGCATTCCAGCACCTCCTCACCCCCTAGCAAGGCAGATGAGTGTTCCCAGGCTGTTCTAAGTCCCAGAAGCTGAGCACATTAGGGAAGTTGTCCTTCTACCAATGGGCTGCATGGTTTGAAGCTCCAGTTCCTCTGAAAGAAGTGACCACATTCTTCCCACATCTCTGAAGCTGACTCTTCCTTTATCCCTACTCCATCCAATTCTCCATCCATCCATCCATTCATCCAGGCAGCTGATAAAAGGATAGAAAAGCAGGATCAAGCCTGTTTCACACTTAGCAAGAAAAAATGAGGTAGCTACTGTAGTAGATGAATAATCAGTCTTGGGATCATAAAGAGCTGTGTTCAAGTTCTCCTCTTGAGGAAATTAGCTACCCTTATGATCTTTTGTAATACTACTTACTTTTACAAAAAAAGCAAATACTTTTACGGCATGTTTACTTTTTATCTATCCCAGCCCCATCTGAATTTTCACAAATTATAATGATTGAGTCTAAATTTAAGTCAAGTAGTGTTTATTAATCACTTACTATATTCCAGGCCCTGTGCCAAGTAGAGATGCAAAAGGAAGGGGAAAATACAATGTCCTGCTCTCAAGGTACTCACAGTCTTAAGGGGCAGAATTATACCAATAAATTGTAGGTCGATGCAAAATATAAATGGGGGGGCACATTTAGCTGGAAGCGAAGGAGACCAGGAAATGCCTCCTGCTGAGGTGTGAGTGAGGGGGACAGAGTATTTTTTGCAGACTTGAGGACCAGACTGTGCTAAGCGGTGGAACATGGGAGATGGAGTGTTAATGAGCTTTTATCTTACAACTAGAAAGGATCATGGAGCAGATGACCTGGATTCAAGTCCAGATGCCTCTAACACAAATTAATTGTGTGACCATGAGCAAGTCATTCCTTGAATTGTCACAGGCAAGGTGCCAGCCTTCATCAGTGAAGGGAGGTCCCTAAATAGTGAAAATGGTGTCGGTCCATTTGGTTTCCCATTTCCATAATCCTTCTTGGGCAAGTCCCTGCTTCCTGCTTTGCTTGAGTATGTTGATATCCATGAAGATAAATCACCATTTCAGCATAGCCTATAATTTGCATTTTTAAAAAATCCATAACTAAATCTTGCCCATAGTAGGTGCTCAATAAACATTTGCTGAATTGATCAAGGAATGAGTCTTAAGGACTTATTGCAAAGCTTTCCATTCTACCATTAAATTACTTTGATAACTAATATTAGAGGATTGAGATATTTCCTGATAGGACAGCTGTAATGGATATTATTATCTTGGGCAACTGGCACAAAGCAGATTCTCAGATGGGATGGGGGGAATCCAAATGGGGTGCACGGTTGCTTCTGGGAGGCTGCTACACATAGGAGGTCAGGGTAATGGTATGGAAGGTAGAATTGCCCCCCAAGCTGCCCTCTGGTAGCTTCTTATTTCGATTAAATTATGCTCTGTCATTTTTATGCTATTGAAGGATACTGTAGGAACCCTCTGGATTTAGCACCCCGAGGCAAAGGCCAACTATCCTTACCCTAGTTATAGCTCTCTCTTACAACTATAGTAGATTGGGTCTGAGTTTTTGCTAACAAAAATCTCTAGGGTAGATAAAGCCAAAATAGAACTCAGATCATTTACCCAGTCACCAAGGCAATTATCAAAAAGATCGTTTCTTTAATTAGGCAACGTGATCAGCCCTCCAGACTAGACAACAGATAAGAGAACAGCATCCTCCAGTCAACTCCATGCAACAAGTTTCTATTCAGTGATCCCTCTGTGAGCTCAGCACTGTGCTCGAATGGGATTGGAGAGTTTAGAAGATCATTTTTAATACACTCATTTGTGCACTTAATTGCATTCTCTGGGAAACATTAAAAACATTACAGGCTGATTTTACAAGAGGATACATCAGTCCAACAAAAATATAAATAATTGACCTTTCATTGGGTCACATAGATAATGCATTAATTTGCTGTCAAATAACATGCTTTTATTGCATGACCAGTGGAGCTGACTGCTAGTAAACATTTTATAGGGTGGATTAATTTATGCATTGCTCATACTTAGCTCTCCCAGGGTGCTATAACTGTGGCAAAGACATTCTAGGGAGTTATTACTCCAATGTAATCATACCCCTGCAGATTAGATTCAGTCAAGTGTGTTCTATTATCAGAGACACATATTTACCAAAGCATCTGTTGTCCCTAGACCGCCACAGGTGATTAAGATTCACTCACTTATGCTGAATCGACTTTGCCGCGGATATATATTCAGGTGGATAGAGACACATCGACTCCCCCTTGGCCGGGGGATTTCAGAAAGAGATAACTATCACAACTCAATATGAAACTGTTCTGCCAAGCCAACGTTGGGTTCTCTGCTTCAAAGGGTTCCAATTCCCTTTAACCTGACCTCAATAACTGGATGGGATCTTATGGAAGATATTCAGAGACAGATAAATACAATAAGCATGCATCAGAGAATGTCTTTTAGTGGATTTTCATAAAAACTAGCTAGAGATAGCCTGTGTTGAAGGTTAGATGAAGAGTACTTCTAAGAAGAAAGGATACTAGTCTCATTCTCTTAAAAAGAAAGTAAAAATGGAGTCACCAGAGACCAACTATAATCTTTTGTTACATCCATCCACATACCCACAAGCTTTTTTATGTGAAAAATAAAAAGTGGAGAAGACAAAAAAGGGCCACAGAACCATTCATCCCTGACTTTAATTGAGAGAAAAGATGCAATGGTATTTTCCTTGCCTTGAGTTTTGAAGGCTTGGACAAACTCACCTGTGCATCTTGTTACCTGGAGGGTTTGGGCAAGGAAGGGTCACTGACTCAAAGCAGCCGATTGGTATGAAAAGTGACCAAGATAAATATCCCGGTAGAGCAGTTTCAATGGAGGTCAAGGGGAGGGTGTCTGTTGAAAAGGGCAGCCATTTTCAGGAAGGCGCTTCTGTCCCCTAGCATGGTTCTGCATGGTGGATGCTTTGGAAGGAAATTCTCCAGACACATTCAGATGAAGTCCCTCAGTAATCCTTCAGTCTTCAGGTCCTTATCTAATCACATGGTGCTATAAATTCCAAGGAATGATGGGAAGTTACTTTTGACACTAGAGAGCACCCACCTGCCTGGGTTCTACTTTTCTGATAAGGACATGACTAGAGACTTCCAGAGCCCAAACTAGTTTTCATTTATAGCTCAGGCAAGTAATATAACATGGGTCTGGGGCAAATAGGCTTCTGATGGGGGGTGGGGGTGGGAAGGGGGACAAGAGGAAAGGTAGAATGGATGTATGACAGCCTATATACCCCATGGTTCCCAGAAGTTACAACACGATGAGGGGACCATATGCCAAATAATGAGATCACTAGTGAGTTTTCCCCACATAATTCCAAATTGTTTTCCAGAAAGTTGGACTGGAAAGGGAGCTATGGGAAAAGGCAGATGAGGAAGTGATCCCTTGGGATGAGATAGGACACCAAATGATAGCTTCCTATTTTAACCAATTATTCTTGCTAACTAGCTCCCAAGCTCAATTGTTTCCGTGATGCTGAAAGGTTTGAGTACTGTCAGCACCTTGTAAACTTCAGTGCTCCGAGGCAAAATCCCAATTGCCTCTTAGCTAGGTATGAGTTGGGAGCTCCAGCTCCAGGTGTAAATGGTTAACAGAGCAGAACAGATATTACAGCAAGACACCTCCGGCGTGGGGTCCCACAGACCTCATATAATGTATTTCCAGAGGCCAGCCCTATCCTAACCATTTATCTGTGCTCCTTTGAAGAGACTAATAGGGGTGCTTCCTAGAGGCACGCCATCAGTCCAGGTCTGGGAACAGATTATTTCAGACAAGTCATTAGTGAGAATGACCAAGAAATTACACGGGGGAGATGGAAAAGGGAATGGGGATAATATATCAAGTACCAAGCAAGGTCTGTGACAGACATCGCATAAGAAATTAATATATGTACATGCATCCAAAGATGCAGCATACAGGTGCCAATCACCGCCTGCTTAGAATTCCATCAAAGAATCTTAAGAGTTTGAGAGTTTAAAAATAATGGGAAAATAGACCATTAGAATCTTCTCTGCTACCTGAGGACCCCTTTCCTTGGAAAGGGGACTTCATGGAGCCCTCTGACCAGTTAGTCCTTAGAATAATAGAATGTGAGACCTCAGGGGTCAGCTCAGCTCATCTGCTAAATTTATAGCCATCAGCCAAGACTCTTTGCTTCCCCTCATCTGATCCCCAGGAAAAATAGAGGTCCAGACCCCGACTGATGCTTAAATTTCCAAAAGGAGTTTTTTGTGTGACTGAGAACAGAATAACATTAGGCTCTTGTGGACTGAGTCTATATGGACTCTCAGATTCTACTGAGCATTTCCTTTTATTTAAATATAATTTTATACTGAAAGAAGATTAGCATGTCAGGAGATCTGAGTTCTAGCTCAAATAGATCACTAATTTGATGGGTGATTTTGGATGAATCACCTTATTTACTCATTCTCAACTCCCTGATTCGAGCCCATCCTCTGCAGATGTCATCCAGGGAATAGCTTTCTGTGGACAAGCAGGCAGCCAGACACCAATTTCTCCAGGTGCTGCAGCCCTGGTTTCCTCAGCAACCAGTGGGCAAAATTCTGAAGTCCCAGAAGACACAGTTCTTGCCGCCAAAGTCCCTGACACTGTCTAATGATCCAGTCTCAGAAACAGATAGCATTCTCTCAGTAGCGATTGAATTTTAATTGATGCATCACTGTCTAGTTGGCTACCACCTGAGGCAAGTCCATTTGACTTGGGGCTAAGAGTTTCTATGAGAGCATCTCCTCATGCTCTCCTTGAGAGTAAGAGTTGTCTTGCATTTCTGTTTGTACACCCCCCCCGAATTTAGCATAGTTTTTCATACATAATAAGCCCTTAACAAATAATTTTTTTCACTGATACATTCATTCATTCCTGTATTCAGTGCATCGTGTGCTAAGTGGAGGATTCATGTTATGTCTCTGACACAAACCGGCTGTGAGATCTTGGGCAAGTCGCTTAACCCATCAGAGTTCAAGGTAGTTCTTTAATAATATTATATTGCCCAGAAGGTATGATCTAGATGAGGAAAGACAAAATGAAAAATACAAAGACAAAATGAAAAACCATCCCTCCTCCCTCAAGGAGAGTAAATTCTTAGAAGAAGAGGATAGAATATTGAGAAAAATGACTAAGTATAGGCAAGTGATTTGGAATCAGGAAATCACTGTGAGAAGTCCAAATCTGGCCTCGAACAGTTAGCAGATAAGTACATTCAACCTAGGCAAATCACTTAATCCTGTTTGCCTCTGTTTCCCCATGTGTACAATGAACTGGAAGAGGAAATGGCAAACCATTCCAATGTCCTTGCCAAGAAAACCTCTCAAATATAATTAATAAAGAATTGGACATAACTGTACAACAATAACATGACTAAATGTTACCTGCCTTTGGACCCTATATAATGGTGCAAGATAATTGGAGATTAAAGTATTAGTAACTGGGACAGAAGTTCTTAACATTTTATTTGCCAAGGACCCTTTTGACAGTTTGGAGAAACCTATGGCCCCTTCTCAAAATAATGTTTGAAAATGTATCAGATCTGGAGAGAAATTAGAAATTCAAAATAAAAATGAATATTAAAATGTTTTTTTTAAAGAAAATGCATTAAAAATTACAGTTATTGAGACAATGATTAAAATTTTTTAAAATGTTCCTGGATACCAAGTCAAGAGCCCTCAAATGGGCAGGATCACAGAAACTTCTCAGAGGAGAGTCTGTCACATGTTTGAGCCTCATTTCCCCATTCTGCTAAATGAAAGGTTGGAGTAATCATTACAGTTCTCTTCATCAATGATATTCTGATTCTGTTGTGACCCCAAACTTTGACTTGGAGGTAGTATTATTTCATCCTTAACTAATTGGATTACCTCTTCTATGTGATTGCCTGTTTCTACCAAGGATGATGAAAGGTCCTGGATAAGTCCATTATTAGTCATAGTTGTCACCTAAATGATAGCAAGCTATACTATGGAGGAAATGGAGGCGGTCTGAGGGATTTGAAAACATTAATTTAATACAAGTTTTGCTAAAAAGTTGCAAAAGGGAGAGCCGCATCCCAGGGTGCAAGGTCAGACAAAGATAAGATTTAAAGCCAGAAAGAATATAATGGTTGACAATGATTTTAGTAACTGAAAAGTTAGTTACCTGCCTCCTCCTCCCCCTTCAGATTCATTTAACCTTTCACGGTATAATTCAATCATTTCTCGTAAAAGTCAATAAATAATTCATTCTTGTAATTTTTATTCATTAAACGATTCAGTTCAAGAAACATTTATTAAGCACCTAGGAGACAGCTTGGCACAGTGCAAAGAGTGTTAGACGGATCGTCAATAAGACCAGGCTCAAACCCTGCCTTTGACACTTTTTAGATTTGTGACGTGAGCAACACATAGGATCATAGAATAATAATTGGAAAGGAGGTCATCTATTCCCATGCCTTCCTTTTTACAGATGAGGAAAATTAAACAAAGAATTTAAATGATTTATCACTTTCTAAGCCTCTGTATTAGAAAAATAAAAATATTCATAGCACCAGATTGTTATAAGGATAATCAACAAACATTTATTATGCACCTACTATGTACCAAGCAAGGGTTAAAGTACAAACCTGAAAGTGCTCTATAAGTAAAAGCTGTTTTTTTTTCTTTTTAAGAAAGTCATTGCAATGAGCTCTAATGAGGGTCTTTCTTTCCTCATCCAGATCATATTTTCTTGGCAATATGATAATATTAAAGAACTGCCTTGAACGCTGATGGGTTAAGTGACTTGCCCAAGATCTCACAGCCAGTTTATGTCAGAGATATAACATGAATCTTCCACCCATTTTGCCATTTTCCTGTGTTGCAAATCATGGTGCTAAGAGTTGGAGTTACAAAGACACAAAAATGGATACATAGTCATTACACCAAGAAGTATAATAGAAGATGTGGAATATAGTGGAGGGAAGTTATTTAGGAACATGTAAGGAGACTTTCATCTGAAGCAATCAGGGAAGGCTTCATGAGGAGATGGTATTGGGACTGATACACTTTTAAGGGAAATGAAGTTTCTGGGGGAAGCTCCTGCTGAGGTTGCAATACAGGGGTCCTCAAACGTTTTAAATAGGGGGCCACTATCCCTCAGATTGTTGGAGGGTCGGACTATAGTAAAAACAAAAACTTTGTTTTGTGAGCCTTTAAATAAAGAAACTTCATAGTCCTGGGTGAGGGGGATAAACATCCTCAGCTGCCGAATCTGGCCCGTGGGCAAAACCTCCAAAGATTTTTAGGTGAATGCTTATTTAAGTCTGCCTCCCCCACTTTTTATTTCTGAAGTTCATTTTTTTTGTGACTAAATACAAAACTTTAGATCGGTTCCTATTAATATTCTGCTCATTCATTTCAGTGTTCTAACCTTTCATGTCCTTTTGGGTTCTTGATTCTGTTACCGGTAACAGCTTCGGATTTGATCCGTGTGTCCTTGATGCCTTGATGGCATTGGCACTAATATTATATAGCACTTGGTCAAGCAGAGATCCCTGAAGCACTTCACTAGAGATGTTATTCCAAACTGACTTAGAACCATTAATCACTATTCTCCGTGTCTGGCTATTTAATCAGTCCTAAGTCCTGTTGTCTAGTCCACATTTCATCATCTTTTTTAAATAAGAATGACACGAAGCGTTTTATTGCATGCTTTGATAAAATCTAAATAAACTGTATAATGTTGCCCTGATTCTTGTTGGAAAATAGTTATTGAGTGACTCTAGTGAGACTATTTTTAATGAAGCTACGTTGGTTCTTTGTGTTGCTGTTTCCTTTTCTAGATGGTCACTAGCCATCTCTTTAATAATACGTTCTAGAATATTGCCAGAAATTAAAGTCAGGCTCAGTGAATGGTAGTTTATGGACAATTCCATTTCTTTTCTTGAAAGTTAAGATAACTTTGGATATTAATTTGTCCAAGATCTTTCCACTGATAGGGTCTCAGCAATCATATTCTCTGGGTCTTTCAGGACCCCAAAATGGAGTTCTTTGAACCCAGGGGATTTAAATCCATTAAGAACAACTATACCCTCTTATTATCAATGTATTTATATTGGGTAACAATTACCAATTGGTTATTTTTGTTCTGATGCAATGCATCAGATCAATGCATTTTTTCATTGCAAAGATCATTCTCCTTGGCAAAGAAAAATGAAGCAAAATGGAGGAAGCAAGGAACTAGGAGTAGTCATAGAAGCTCCAGGGAGCTTGGAGTGGGTGTTTGGTAATGTTGTGTACTACAGAAAAGTCAGAGAAAGTCTTGAGTCATTTAGAAGACAGTTTCAATAAAGTAGTGGGGGCAGAGACCAATAGGGAGTAGAATAAGTAGCATGGCCTTGGAGAAAATGAGCAAGCTAGTATAAAGGAAAGGATTTTTTTTCATATTTTTTAAAAGGAATGGGGATATTTGAACATGCTTATAGATGGCAAAAAAAGAAAAAAGAAAAAAAGAGAGAGAGAAGAACAGCTATGAAGAGATCAGGGTTGGAAAGAGAAAATTATCAATAGGACAAGATCCTGAAGAGTGTGGGAGGGGGTGAAATCAAGGGCACATAGAGCTGAATTAGAACATCCAGCTCGCCCTGCCAGTGGAGAGATAAAATTGGAAAGCAGAGAGAAGGGGAACTCATGGTGAGCAGCCTTAATCTTCCAGTAAGAGACAAGGTCATTTCCCAAGGCTATGTGGGTGTGGATAAAGTTGGAGGCTTGAAGAGTTTTCAAATAGATGCTGTAAAGATTGTGACTCTCAATCAAAGACAGATAAGAGCAATGCTATGGAACCTCAAGGCCAAGTTGCATGAAATAATATTAATTGGTTGCATGGGGGGAAACAGGAGTAGGAAAGGCAGATGGGGGGAGTGATCCGGGACTAAGAATTGGGAAGAGTATAAAACAAAGTGGCAGGACAGACTGGAGGGCAGAAGGTCATGCCATGTTGAGCTGACTAATTACAGGCTTGAGACCATGGAGAGCAAATATGTGGGTAGCACAGGAATGGGACTCTGGGAGAACAGGAGGGTACTGAGGGACCAGGCCACAAGAAGATAAGAGCCCTTATTCACTGCCACTGTTGTTGCTTTCTAAACTGTACCATCAAGAGCCAAACATGGGAGGTGGTAAGCCACTGGTTCAGAACATCTTCCCCGGCCATTTTCTCCACATGCCTTCTCTTTGTGAAAGAATTCTAATGAAATCTATCCACCAAAACTCCTGGAAAGAGTGGTAACAACTGCTCTGTTATTCTGTTCATAATCTTGGTGAATTCCCAATCTATAGCTCCTTTCCCAGGCCAACATGCTTCCAAATGTGTTGTCTCCTCCGTTAGAATGAAAGCTTTTTGAGGATAGGAACATTTTAACTTTTGTATTTACATCTTGAATACTTAGCACAATGTGCTTTTTATTCACTTTTTCATTCATTCATTCATAAGATCATTGTGTCAAAAAGAAAAATATTAATACTGTCAGGAATTAAGTTTGCCACCAGTCTGCCAGAAACCATTTTATTTAGTTTTAGATTAACCTAATTCCAAGTCATTTCTGACTTAAGAGGGAGAGCTATCTAGAATAGTAGAGTTTTCCCTTGCCCTCTGCCCCAAGGCAATTTGAAGTAATATTTATAGAAATCGAAGAAAGAAAATCAAGATATAAAACAATATAATTCTGGGTTAATATATCATAAAAATCATCTCTGTTTGTTTCCCTCTGTCTCTATCTCTCCGTCTTTCTTTCCACCTCTCTCCATCTCTCTCCATCTCTCTGTCTCTGTCTCTCTCCCTCTCTCTTCCCTTCCTCTCCCCTCTCTGTCAATCTCTGTCTATCTCTGTCTCTGTCTGTGCAGCTGTGTCTCTCTGTCTTTGTCTCTCTTTCTATCTCTCTGTCTCTCTCAATCTCTGTCTCTGTCTTTGTCTCTCTCTTTTCACCTCTCCACCTTTCTCTATCTCTCTCCATCTCTGTCTCTGTCTCTTTGTTTTTATCTCTGTCTCTGTCTCTCTCCCTCTCTCTTCCTTCCCTCTCCCCTCTTTCTGTCAATCTCTATCTCTGTCTCTGTCTGTCCATCTGTCTCTCTCTGTCTTTGTCTCTCTCTCTATCTCTCTGTCTCTTTCAATCTCTGTCTCTGTCTTTCTGTTTGTCTCTCTCTTTTTCCACCTCTCCATCTCTCTCAATCTCTGTCTCTCTTTGTCTCTGTCTCTGTCTTTCTGTTTTTATCTCTGTCTCTGTCTCTTTCCTTCCCTCCCCCCTCTCTCTGTCAGTCTCTCTCTCGATCTACATGTCCCTGTCTTTGTCTCTCTCTCTTTCCGTCTTTGTCTTTCTCAATCTCTCTCTCTCTCTTTGTCTCAGTCTCTGTTTTCCTCCTTCTCGCTTTCCCTCCCTCCCCCCTCTCCTTTTCCCCTTCATTTTGGAACCCTCTCCTTAAAGAATGACTGGGGTTCCTTCCTCAGATCTATATTAAGAATTTAAATTAAAAAGGAGATTCAAACAAGAAATTACCTCTCTCCCTTCTTCTCATCTACTCCATCCTTCTAGAGTCAGAAAGGAGATTGTCCTTAGAGAGGGCCATATCGTGGGTACATGGAGGGATGGGAAAAGACAGTGATTTTACCTAGAGAGGAGGTACTCTTGTTGAATTTCTGGTTACCACCCATAATCTATTCACCTAATTGAGGTAATATTTGAAAAGTCTTAGCACAACCCTAGCACATAGTAGGCATTTAACAAATTTGTGTTCCCTTCTCCCCATCCCTAACAAAAGGCTTCCTATTCCCCTTTTGAGATAGTGAAGTTATCAATGAGGGCCTTGGTTGAAATGGAGCAGAAAGCTACTGAGCTCATCGAGGAAGGAACGAGAGATGCTAGAGATTAATAGCAATAAAGATCCACACATCAGATAGAAGAAAATAGCATGAACATTAAAAGGGACAAGTTGCTGAGTGTGATTGAGAAGGGTCAGTCGTAAAATGGCAGGGATGAACAAGCGATATGGTGGTTCTTCCTCTTGGTCCTGGGTGGGGAGGGTCAGGGATGGAGACACTGAGAGACAGTGGCCAGTATTGAAGATTCGGTGTCTTTAGAAAAAAGAACGCCAGGGACTTGGAGGGACTATAAAAGGGAGAGAGGCCGAAGGGAAGCTGGGCCATTGACAGGGAGCTCTACATGGCACCATGATTCCCAAGGGGGACAAGGACTGGGATCAAGCTGAGATGGTCTGGAAAGGGACCGAGGTTTGCAGGAGGGGAAGCAGGTGAGAAGAGTTTTTCTCTCCAGAGAGGAAAGCTGAATCCCCATTGGAGGAGGCAGAAGGAAGAACTTCCAGCTGTAGGGGAGAGGGAATTACCCAGTCTTGAGAAGTTTGGTAGAGTCAGTCATCCCTGAGGTTCTAATTAGGATGCTGGAGTGAAGAAGCATGGACCAGCGGTGTGTCCCAGGTGGATTCTTTCCAGTTAATTGCACCGGCCAGATAGAGGATGGGAAGGGAGAAGAATGGAAAGCTGAGGTTTCTGTCCTGGAAGGTGTGGTCTATCCTGCTTCTACGTGGGTCCCTTCCAATCTATTTTAACTGACACCAGCCTGGCTCATACCTTTCTCGGATTTGGATAGTGCTATGGTCCCCCTGCCACTAACCTCTGCCCTCTGCCCTCTCCACTCCATACTCCTCCATCTAACTGCCCAAGTGCTCTCCATCCCTATTCTCCCTATTCCTAGGGCAGGGCTTCTTAACTGTTTCTCCTCATGACCCCTTTTTGCCTGAGGCATTTTTTTAAAGCAACCTTGGGTATATAGGTATATAAAACAGATACACAAATCAAACATTTACTGATAATAAATCATAATTTCATGACATTGAATTACTCGACCTACAGTTTAAAAAGCTTGACCTACCAGGGGTCCTCAAACTTTTTAACTAGGGGGCCAGTTCACTGTCCCTCAGACTGTTGGAGGGCCAGATTATGGTAAAAACAAAAACTTTGCTTTGTGGGCCTTTAAATAAAGAAACTTCATAGCCCTGGGGGAGGGGAATAATCGCTCTCAGCTGCCTCATCTGGCTGGGCCATAGTTTGAGGACCCCTGACCTAGAGTCTCAAATCCAAATCCTCTGCTTGATATTTTAAACCTTTCTCATCTTTACCCCAACTTCCTAGTCTTGTGATATTCTCCTCCCCACATTATACACACTGCTGTCCAGCCCAACTGGCTTCCCGCCCCAGCCCCTTCTTTTTGCATTTCATCCCTGGGTCCTGGGCTTGATGCCTGGAATACACTTCCTAAAATTTCTTAAAATCCCTAATTTCCTTCAAAACTCAGCCCATGGGATGCTGTCTTTATGAGGCCCCTCCAGATTTCCTCAGATACTAGAGTCTCCCCCTCCAAGATTATCTTGACTTTATTGCCACAAATATTTAATTATATAAATGCTGTCCCTGCCCTGCTCTCTACCCTGATGGAATAAATGCACCTCGAGAGCAAAGTCAGCTTTGCCTTTATCTTTGTCTAAGTCCCCATTGAGAAGGTTAGGTGACACCATATTGCAAAGAATGCTGGGTCTGAATACTCATCTTTCTGAATTCAAATGTGACCTCAGACACTTCCTAGTTGTGTGTGGCAAATCACTTAACCCTGTTGCCCCAGTTTCGTGGATAAGAAAATAGCAAACCACTAAAAAGACAAACCCCAAATTCGGTCCCAAGAGTTGGACACAACTGAACAACAGGCTCTAGCACATAATAGCTGTTTAATTGATTGGCTGATTGATTGTTAAAGGTGAAGAGAGCCTTTTGAAATAGGAGCTCCCAGATAAGAGTCCCCTCAATTGAATATCAATTTAGATATGTATCAATTCACTATGATATGTCAGGTAATCTACCAGAGTGATCCTGACTTCATGGATAAATAACACTGGTATTCAAATAAATATGTTATAGGCCATTACAATTTAAGTCCCCATTAGTGTGATACCATTAGAAAGCAGACATGATACAATAAGGCAGCAAAATACTCTCTCTCTCTCTCTCTCTCTCTCTCTCTCTCTCTCTCTCTCTCTCTCTTCTCTCTCTCTCTTCCTTCTCTCTCTCTCTTTCTCTCTCTCTCTTTTTCTCTCTCTTCCTTCTCTCTCTCTTTCTCTCTCTCTCTCTTTCTCTCTCTCTCTTTCTCACTCTCTCTTTCTTCTCTCTCTCTCTCTCCTTCTCTCTCTCTTCTCTCTCTCTCTCTCTCTCTCTGTATATATATATATATATATATATAAAACCTGTTTTGTGTCATGGAGTCTTTTGGCAAACTAATGAAGCCTGTGGATCCCTTCTCAGATTAATGTCTTTTTAAAATTTATAGTCAAAATAAATGCTAAATTTCAGTTAGAGATTAGTTAAAATAAAGATATATCTATATCTTTATAGATATAAATTATTTCCCACCCAGATTCATGGACCCATTGCAAGCGGGTTTATAAGTCAAAGGAAGTTATTCATTTTTTTAAGGGTGAACAATGTCACCGCTGCCATATTTTTTTTTTCTGTATGTGATATTTTTTCCCTTTCTGCCTATCAATGTGCTCATCTCCCAAACCCTACTTATTCCCTTGATGTATTTTTATCTGCCTAAGGATCCCTTAAGTTAAGGACCCCTATTATAATGAATTTCTCCTGGAGGCTGATTAAAGACCAGACCATAAAAGCAGTAGCTAAGCAGGGTCTTTGCTTATCATCAAGAAAACTGGTCTTTCTCATTGGCATCAGTTGGCATGGGAGATATTTCCCATTTTGACAGTTTAAAAGCTAGTCAAATCCTTGGCCCTTGGGGGGAAACTTAAGTCTCAGCAAGTCTTTTTGTCCTGTTCCTTCTGTGTAAGTTACTTTTATCATTCTGGGAACTGGGTCAGTGATCCTAGATTCTGGTTAGATTATCTTGTGAATATATTCTGAGGGAGAGGGAATCTCTCTGGTAAAGACTCCATTAACAAAAACAGCAGCAGCATTATATAGTTTTAAGGTTTACTTCATATTATGTAGCATATTAGTAATTAGTAATTTAGTGGTATATTAATAATATTATTATATTACATAATTATATTACATAATATTATATTACATAATACAAAGTATTATATCATTTTGCTCTCACAATAAATTTTTGATGAAGATGCTATTATGATTCCCATTTTATAACTGAGAAAACTGAGGCACAGAAAGGTTAAAAGTCACACAGTTAATAAGGGCCTGAAGCTCCATTTAAATTAAGTCTTCCTGACTTCAAGTTCAGGCCCCTATCTAGTGAGCCACTTAGATGTCACTGTTTGCTTCTAAGCAAGGGAGAAGACCTCAGGGACCATCTCGAGTTAGCCTGAGACAGAGGCAATGATGAAACAGGCCACAGACTCCATTAGTAAATGATAGATATATTTCTGGGGCTCCCCTGATCCTCTCTTTCTACATTAGAAACTTGTACCTAAGGAAGAAAACATTCCCTCAGTGATAATGCAAGAGAGAAGTAGGGTCAAGGGCAATGTTTGTTTTTAGGAAGAGATGGGCATATTGATAGGCAGAAAGGCAAAAAATACACCATGTAGAGAAATACAAAATGGCGGTGGTGACGCCATTCACTCTTTTTAAAGAAAGAACGCCTTCCCTTGACTTGTTGATAGCTCACCAGATAATTAGAGCAGCAGACCATATTGGGATGATCAGGCTAATAAAACATTATGGAGAAAGCCCAAGTCCTCTGCCCATTTTACAGGCTTAGGGTTAAACAAAAAGGAAAAGCTACCCAACTCTTGTTTCTAAAATAATTAAATAAACTAAAATCCCAGACCAGGCTTGCTACAATGACTTCTGCCAGGGCTTCTCTGGATGTTCCTCACTTAGCCTCGGGCAAAGAAGGGCATGTCAGGAAAAAGACAAATTAGTTTTAATATATCTAGCTAGTTATTAGATATCCAGGTATTTTTTATCACATAAAGTAGCAGGCTGATAAGTAAGCAAAACATGAAGCAATTAGTCTCCTGGTGTACAACTTTGTGACGATGAAAACTTTACGAGGATTAAATACAAATATATACATATATTCTAGGCACCGCTATTCATTTCCTGTATGATAAGAAGGCAGATATATATCTAAGTTGCTTCAGTTTAGCAACACTCCCTCAACTTTTGTACAGATTTGAGTAAGATCCCTGATCCTTCCTATGGCATAGGATGTCTACCAGTGGACAGATGGTGGTAGCTTAATTCATCATCATCACCATCATTACAGGTAGAGGTATGTGTGTGTATATATATGTATGTATGTGTGTGTGTGTGTGTGTATGAGAGAGACAGACAGATAGACAGACAAGCAGACAGAGAGACAGACAGAGACAGACAGACAGTCAGAGACAGAGAGAGAGAGAGACAGAGACAGAGACAGACAGAGACAGACAGAGAGAGAGAGAGAGAGAAAGAGAGAGAGAGAGAGAGAGAGAGAGAGAGAGAGAGAGAGAGAGAGAGAGAGAGAGAGAGAGAGAGAGAGAGAAAGATACAAAGATATCTGTATTGGACAGAATAAATAGCTGTCCCAACATGAGAATTCTATATTAAATCACTGTTCCTGTTTCAAAAATCATATACTCCCAAAGAACAGGAATGGGGTAGTTTGCCTGTGGATAGAGAGTTGGTGAGGATCAATGAATTCAGGAATGGATAACATACCTGAAGCTGAGCTAGCATAGTGCCCCTCCTACTAGATGGCAATGATGGCCCCAGGTGAGTCATTACTCTGAAAAGGGGTCAAAAGATGTAAGATCTCAGAAAACAGATATAAGAAGATGATGCTATTGGTGTCAAATTCATAGAACTCATTTGATTTTTTTTAAAGAATCACAGAGGGGCAGCTGGATGATATAGTGGCTAGAGCTCCAGCCCTGAGCTCAAGAGGACCTGAGTTCACTCTTAGCACTCACCAGTTGTGTGACCCTGGGCAAGTCACTTAACCCCAATTGCCTTTCCAAAAGAAAAAAAAAAGAATCATGGAATCTCAGGGAGAGGACCCTCAAAGCCAGTGAAGGGTCACCTTGCTTGACTTAGCCCAGCAGTGATTTTTCCCAGGAGCCTACAATCAAGGGAATGACTAACCCATTGGCTATGTCACACTCTAAAGTGAACTAGGAGATGTTGGAAGTCACTACTGTAATTGTGAATCCACTCTTTTCAGGTAGACAAGAATATGTCTGTGTTTTGAGTTTTTTTTTGGAGAAGGAAACTTTCTGTTGTTCAATCTTTATTATACTTTCTTAATAAATATCCTTTGATAGACGTTAATTTATATTAATTGGTTATTAGTGATAGTGGGGAAATATTAATTGGCAATGTCATTGGGGAAAATATTCCTAATGAGGGTTCATAAGCAAATATACTAGAGAAACCCAGACAATCCTTTAAAGTCATCCTAAGAACCTTGAAGGGAGAAGCAGTAGCCGAACTCTGGGCACCCAACCTTCCAGTGCAAGGAGAATTGAGACATCCCAACTCTTCTTGCACTGGCAGGATCACACTTAAAAAGAGTGGATTCACATTTCAAGCAGTAACTACCTCCATTTCCCCACCAATTTCACTTCTTGGTGTAATGTGCCTGATGGATAAATCACTTCTTTGCTTGGAGAGCAAGCTGTGTCAGGTGCTGGGTTGGCTCACGATGGGCTAAGCCATTCAGGAAGCTCCTTGACTTTGGCTGCGGTAGCTATGAACCATGGGCTCTGGTTATTGGACACTGGGTGGTTCTTCGAGTCTTTTGAAGCTAACATTCTGTCTCTAATACTCATTCTCTGAATATAAGGAAAGAATAAACTCAATAGAGACAAAAAGGAACATAACAGCAAGGTGTGCAAGGCTTCAAGGTGACCATGTAGGGGACAGATCCTCAGATCAAGCAGCTCACAGTATCCCGAGCCACCAGGGAAGAGATTTCATTTGTTCTTGTTTTTTGTATGCACAGCATATTAGCATACTAGCTAGGCAGCTGAATAAAGAGCTTTTTGCCACTGTGGAGTTAACAGTCAGGAAACAGAGAAAACCTCCACATGCTCCAAATCACTTCTTCCTTGCCTGTTTCCAGAAGCAACCTTTCCATGGGTTGGTACAAGAAAAAGCCTACAGTAACATATGATTAACTGGTCCTCATCGTGCATTTACAATTAAATGTATTAAATTTCTTTTTTTTTCAATCTGACTTCTGGTCTATCCCATCAAGACCTTTTTGGATCCTGACTTGGTCATCCAATGTGTAAGCTAGCCATACACCCCAATCTTGTGTCATCTGTAAATTGCAAAAGAGGCTCTTTGATCTAGGATTGATAATCTAGGACCAGCACAGGGTCAAGCACAACTCTCCACTGGAGATCTCCTTCCAAAGTGTCACCCAATCAATCACTCACGGTTTCTCGTGAGGGTCTTTGCCATTCAACCAGTTCCAAATCCATCTAATTGTATTATTCCCTTGTTCACATTTCTCTCTTCATAAGAATACAAGACTTCCCAATAGTGAGATTGGATTTTCACACCTCCATCCTTACCTAGTTCTTATAATCAATGATATGTGCTTGAGAAATGGGTGACCATGGTCAGAGACAGTACTGGATCATGGAACAAAGTCATGGCAACCAGTTCAGGTGGGATTCAAGACCATGCAACTTTAGTCTTATTAACACAATGAACTAACCAAGTGAGTCAATCAGACACAAATAGATAAATCAAGAGATGATTCCATATGAACTGAATAAGGCAGATATCTTCAATATTCATTGATGATAAGGATCTATGTTTCAGTTGCTTTTTAAAAAAATCAATACTTATACAATAAGGACATACCCAATATTCTATGAATAGTTTTACCAACCTTCACAATGTCATATGCATTCTTGTCAGGTCAAGGAATGATTTTTAGTTGGTCATTCATCACCTTATATCTGCTAACAATTAAATCTTGCCATGAATATAAAAATTAGGAATTAATTTGTTATTTCTTCTAGCTAGAAAAAATTAAAGTATTCTTATCTCAGTCACAGAAATTGATTTTCCATAGATTCATGTCACATAAAAAATACTGACAGATGCTAAAGACTTCTTGCACTTTAAGTGCAGTCAAGAAATATGTTTCTCTAGGCCTGAGGGAAAGCTCAAACCTACCTTTAGTGTTTGAATAGCAATATACTGGAAATAATATTAAGAGCTTAAGCCAGAATTTTAATTTTAGAAAATAAAGTGAACTACTGAGAAATGCCATTAAAAATTTCATCATCACACATAGTGACTGAGATGGGAAAGAGAGCAATTATTTATTTACATAAGGTATATTAGAGGTCAGATCATCTTTTCCCTCAAAGTTATTCTAATGGTATTTGCAAATTTTCAGGGCTGAGTTATTTTTTCTTTTTTTAAAAATTTCAATAGTATTTTTATTTTTTTCAAATACATATAAAGATAGTTTTCTTTCTTTATGCTTTTAATATTTTATTTTTCCAAATTCACATATAGTTTTCAACATTCATTTTTGTAAAATTTTGAATTCCATTTTTTCTCCCTCCCCACCTTCCCATCTTCCCAAGACAGTAAACAATCTGATATAGATTTATACATGTATAATAATTTTAAATATATTTCCATATTAGGCATGTTATGAAAGAAATTTGGAACACATTTTGCAAGGGTGAATGTTGAAAACTATCTATGCATATGTTTTGAAAATAAAAAGCTTTAAAAATATCTCATTTAATGGAGAAGACATACAAACAACTATATACAAACAAAACATATATAGAATAAATCAGAGCTAATCTCAAACTGCAATCTTTACCACCACCCCCAATATAGACTCCAAGGCACTAGTCCGCTATCTCCTTTCTTCCCTTAATCTCTAATGAGGACTAAAAAAGGTTTTTGCAGAAGATGGAACCTTAGCTGAGGCTTGATAGAAAAAGCCAGGGAAGTCAAGAGGCAAATGAGTAGAGAGAGAGAGTTGCAGGAATGGGGAACGGCCAATGAAAATACACAGAGCCAAGAGATGGAGTGTCTTGTACAAGCTCGAAAGAGCTCTAATGGTCTTCAAGGGGAAGAAGGGGGAGGAAGGATTTTTACAAAGAGTTCTATTTTTAGTCCATCAAAAATAAGATTTTTTCCCAATTCTTTGTGTTCTTCTCAATTTTCAGTTTTTCCAGATTTGGTCAAAGTCATCCCAGTGAGCATCCATGTGAATATCATTCTCTTCTCAACAATCCTTATTGTGTTGACAATGGCAGGCACGGCCTTTTTCATGTACAATGCTTTTGGCAAGCCCTATGAAACAATTCTTGGTCCACTTGGATTGTATCTCTGGAGCTTCATTTCATGTAAGTACTACATTCTAGCTTCATTGACAAATCCGCCTTCCTGCTTTCTATTAAAAGACAAGCTTAATTTTAAGAGCCGATGCTGTATTCAAGACTAGAGCTACTTCAGGTAAGTTTACACTAGAGATATCTTAGGAAGCCTCATCTTGGGACCTGAGAACTAGTTTCTGTCAATCAATAATCAATGGTCTTTATTGACTACCTACTATAAATCCAACACCAAACAAGGCACTATGATGTAGAAAGATCAATGAATGGAGAGTTAGATCAGTTTTTTGACTTTGGCTCCCTACTAGTTTTATAATATTGATTTGGTCAGAGAATCACAGCACAGAATCAGAAATTTAGAGCCAATCCCTAATATGATAAATGAGGACATAGCCCAGAGAGGTTAAGTGATATGGTTTGAGCCCAAGTCCTTTGAATCCAAATCCAGTGGGGGTTTCCCCCATTGTTTTCTGTTGTTTATTTCCATGACACTGTTTTATTACAGCCCTCCTCACCAGTAACAGCCATCACTCTAGTTCAGACTTCATTTCAGTCATTTTCAGTCATATCTTGACTTTTGGTGACTCCATTTAGGGCAGAGATATTAGAATGGTTCACCATTTCCTTCTCCAGCTCATTTTACAGATGAGGAAACTGAGGCAAACAAGGTTAAGTGACTTGCCCAGGTTCACACAGCTAGTAAGTGTCTGAGGTTGGATTTTAACTCCAGGTGATGAGACTTCCTTAGTCCAAGCTCCTACCCACTGCACTACCTACAACCTAACTGGCTTAGAGACCTTCATTGCCTCTCACCTGGATGATTGCAATGGTTCCCTGGTTTATCAACTTGTCTCAAATATCCTTTCACAACCTCCTTCTAATCCATCTTCTGCATAGCCACAAAAGTGGTTTTCCTCAAGCACAAGTCTGATTATCCTCCTCATTAACTAAACTCCAGTGGCTCCCTACTATCCCTAGAATCAAATGTGAATTCCATCTTTGGTTTTTAAAACCCTCCTCCACCTGGGCCCTCACTACCTTTCCAGTCTTCTTACCTGTTTATTACTCCTCCACATATGATATGATCTAGTAATATTAGCATATTCCTGGTCCCTGCCACACACACACACACTCCATTCCATCTTGGGCATCCCTTCTTGCTTCTGCTTCTTGGAATCCTTGACACCCTTTAACACTTAGATAAAATGCTCTTTGATGCACGAAGCTTAGGCAGCTAGGTGACTTAGTAGATAGAATTCTAAATCTGAGGAAAGGCTTGAATTCAAATCCTGTTTCAGATACAAGCTGTGGGTGAGTGACTTAAACACAATCAGCCTTAGTTCTTACATTTTTACAATAGGGGATAATAGTAGCATCTATCTCACTATATTGTTGTGCAAGGCTCAAGTGATATGACACATGCAAACTGCCTTGCAAACCTTAGAGGGCTATATACATTCTAGATATCATTATGATCATTATGAAATTCTAGCTTTCATGGAGGCTGTCCTGATTCCCCCAGGGGCTAGTGCCCTCCTGCAAACTGCTTTACATTCATTTTGTATATAATCCATATATACTTTTTCAAGAGAGTGTTGCCAGAAGCCTGGGACCTAATCACAGAAAAGAAATCAAAAAAGGAAGTGTCAAATCAACTGTAAAGCTCTAGTCAGTCCAAGTGATCTTTATATGGGATAAGAATTAGTCCCTTGAGTGAATCAGAAAGAAGAAATTCCATAGGATGAAGAATTATAGGTTACGTTTCAAAGTGACATTTCAAAGTCAGTTTATTGATTTCAGAAATCAGATTTGAAGATGAAAAAAATCCCCATGAAATGGAGTATTATTTGTAAAAAATGCTTAGCACAATGTGTAGAATCTCTATCTGATTGCTCGCCATCTCAAAGAGGAGGAAGGGGAGGAGAAATAGAATTTGGAACTCAAAACTTTAAATAAAAATGTTTCTTTAAAAAATGCTTAGCACAGTGGCTGGCATATAGTAGGTACATAAATTCTTGGTTCCCTCTTTCCTTCCTTCATCTGTTTGTTCATTGATTCCTTCATTCTTTCCTGACTTCTTTCCTCCTTTCTTTCCCATTCTTCCTTCTGTGCTTCCTTCCTTCCCTTTCTTCCTTCTCTCCTTTCTTTCCTTTTCTCCTTACCTCTCTTCTTTCTCTTTCTTCCTACCTACCTTCATTCCTTGAATCCTTCTCTTCCTCCCTTCCTCCCTCCTTTCCTTCCATTCTCTCTTGTTCCATTCCCTTCTCCCTCCCTCTTTCCCTTCCTCCCTTCTTTCCTCCCTCCTTTCCTTTCTTCCTTCTTTCCTCCCTTCTTCCCTTCCTTCTTTCCTCCTTCCCTTCCTCTCTCCCTCCCTCCCTTTCTTTTCTTCCTTCATTCCTTTCTTCCTTTCTCCCTTCTTCCCTCCCTTCCTCCATCCCTCCCTTCCTTCCTTCCTCCCTTCCTCCCTCCCTACCTCTCTCTCCCTCTCTCCCTTTCTCCCTCCCTCCTTTCTTTCCTTCCTTCATTCCTAACTTCCTCCCTCCCTCTTCCCTCTCTCCCTCCTTCCCTTCTTTCCTTCCTTCCTTCCTCCCTCCCTCCCTTCCTTCCTTCCTCCCTCCCTCCCTTCCTCCTTCCCTCTCTCTTTTCCTTCCTTCCTTCCTCCCTCCCTCCCTTCCTCCTTCCCTCTCTCCTTTCCTTCCCAGACAGAGGGAAAATCCAGGAAGTCACAACCACTACATGTCACAGGCAGGATTTCAGGCCAGGTTTCCCTGGCTCCTAAAGGTGAGGGCCCATCTGCCATGAACCGGCCTCATACACAATACTCCCCCCATGCACAATACTCCCTCCCCACATGCACGCCCAAGTCAGTGGGTAAGAAACTCTCCAAATTTCCCAGCAGAAGCAGCTCTGTGAGAAAGTGGCCTCTGTGAGCAAAGAAATCAGCTGCATATTCATGAGCAGAGATGATCCTCCAGACGGCCCCTGCTGTTCATAATCATCATCATCATCACATCTGAGCTCCCTGATGCTTCGTGGCACCCCATGGGGTGCTGCGAGCCCAGAATTCACAGCCAGGGGTGCCGTGAGCTCTGGGGACTACGTGCCAGGCCCAGGAGGGGCTGTGTCCCAGACTCCCAGGGCCAGGCCAGCCGGGGCCCTCTCAGAGTGGGGTAGGGGCACCTAGGCAGGCAAAGGTTATTCAGTGCCAGGAAGATGCCCAGCGGCCCCCGGGAGACCATAGTCTGGAGCAGCTGATTTTCATCCCTAGAGGGCAGGGAGAAGTTAATTCCTTTTGTACAAGATCACCCTCTATTAAGAACCTGATAAATATATTTTCATAATGATATGAAATTTACCTATTCAGACCATGTAGGATATGACATGAAAACTGGCAAAATCTAGTTTACTTTGAGTTACATTTATGATTATCACCTTTGCACATAATAAACATACACATATAAACCCACACAAATGCAAACACACAAACATATGAGAAGCAGTGTAGCCTAGTGGATAGAGAGTCCACAAACAATCACAAAGAGCTGGGTTCAAGTCCTGCCCATTGATGTGTACTAGCCATGTGACCCAGAACATATTTATTATTTTAATACACTGGGCAACTCTGTTATTCAGTCACACAATTCCTCATGACCCCATCTGGAATTTTCTTGGCAGAGATACTGTACTAATTTGCTCTTTCCTTCTTCAGCTCATTTTACAGATGAGGAAACTGAGGCAAATGAGTGTATAGATTTAACCAATCTTCCTGACTTCAAATTTGGCCACCTAGCTGCCCTAAGAACATGCCTAAGAGATCAGGATTTCAGAAAAACTCCCATCCCTACTTTAGTCTCTACTCTCTCACATGGAGGGAGGCATCCAGAGAATAATGGATAGAGTGTTACACTTGAAATTAAGATGGGTTAAATTGAAATTCTGCCTCAAATATTTACTAGTTATGTCACTCCGGATAAATCACTTAAGTTTTTTCTGTCTCTGTTAACCTCATCTGTAAAATGGGGTAATAATAGTACTTACCTCCTAGGATCAATTAAAATAACATATCTACTAGCCTTTGCAAAATTTAAAGAGCTATATAAGTGCTGCTTATCATCATTATCATCATCATCAGTCTGGATAGTCTCCTTCCCACCCTGGAGAAATTTCTATCCTGGTGAACTCCTCAGTTTCAGAAAAAGCCTCCAGTTGTACTCCACCTTCTTGTTGATCTATCCTCATCTTCACCTTGCCCCTGGCATAGCATCCTGTCCCTCCTGGTTCTACCCTCTAACCCTAGAACCCTGAACTATCATATTAAATCTGCCATTGTTCCTGAATGGGATGTGTCAGTCTACTCCCTAATGCCCCCCTCACCATGCAGCTTTTCAAACCAAAGTGCCCTTCCCTATCCCTTTGTGTCCTGTTCCATTAGCACCTAAAAGCCCCAGGGCTGGAGTTATTTTTGTATTGTGTGTGTGTGTATATGTGTTTATATTTTCAGTGCTTTGTGCTAAATAAATGCTTCTTCATTCATTCATTCCTTCATTCAGGTCTTCCAGACTCCAGGTTCTACCCACTGTACCACTCAATTCATTCATTCAAATTTTCAGAGCAGGCTAGTGGGTGGAATGAATTTCTTGCACGCATGAAAATAAAATTCCAATCAAATAAACAAACCAAAGCTTCTCATAAAACATATTTCAGGACAATGAAAGAGTTGATTCCATAAGCATGGATCCTTAATAACTTAGCTCTCAATCTATTGTAGAGTCTCTTAATGAGCCATGGCCCATAAATCCATCAGCTGGATTTTATGTGTGTACAAATAAGCTTCTCTAAACTCCAACACCTAGCACATTACCTAACACATAGGAGGTATGTTTTGTATTTTATTTCATGTTTCAGTCAATAAGCATTTATTTTCTCTCCATTCTGATTACCCCATCTCAAATTTGAAACAAACAAAAAAATGAAAACAAAACCCTCATGATACACACACACAATTGAGCACGACAAATCCCACAATTTCACGTCCAAAGATGTGATTCCGTATCTTGAATCCATCCTTTCTCAGGAGGTAGATAGCATCACATAGCAAATCTTTACTAACTACTTGTTGGTGGACTGGCTGGTCTTCTGATGACTGATCCATCCTCGGCTCACACTCAGAGCCGTAAAAGAGCAGTCAAATCTCTCGGCGATTAACATAAGCATCAAGAAATTATCACCTTCACCTTCACACCACAATTAACAACAGAAGAGGACTTCACTGTAACCCAGCCAAACTGTTTAAGATGTTGGCGGCTGTACTTATTTGGGGTGGAGTAGAGATAGTGGTTTCTGGATCGGTGATTTCCTTAGTGTAATTAGCTCCACATACAACAACTCACTTGCCATTTATAATCAGATATTGCAGGGGCAGAGCAAGAGCCAGCCTGAAAGACTAGTCATTTGCCCACAGGTAAAACAGATAAAAGGTGAGTCTGCAAGGAGTGAGCCTCAGTCTACTATAACATGCCTTATTCCCAGATCTGGAGGAATATGGTGTCAAAATGATAAGGTTTGGGGTTAGGAAGCGACAGTACTTGGGATACCTTATATCTGATATATAAATATCTATCCAGCCCTGGAACCAGGAAGATCTGTATTCATATCCTGGCTAATGATAAGTGATGATGGTGATGATGATGATGATGATGATGATGGAGATGGTTGATAGCAACAACTAGCATTTAAACTTTAAAGGTTTATAAAGAACTTTACAAATATCTCATTAGATCTTCACAAAAATTATCCTCATTTTACATAAAAGGACACAGAGGCAGATAGAGGTCAAATTACTTGCCTAGGATGACCCAGCTAGTAAATGTCTAAGACTAAAATTGAACCTGGACCTTTCTGACTCCATACTGATTCCAGCCTTCTATCCACTGCCCCAAATTAACTACCCCCTAACTTCAATTCTCCAAACCAGTGGTTCTCAAAGTATGTTCTAGAGAATCCTAGGGATCTCTGAAACACTTTTAGAGGGTCTACAAATTCAAAAATAGTTTTTTTTCCAATATGGTAAATGTCTATAAATATAATCCAGATAAACAAAAACACTTTGGAGAGATCGTCAATAATTTTAATAGGATAAAGATACTGAAAACAAGTTTGAGAACCACTGCTCCAAACCGTCACCATATGTCTACTGTTCCGAGTAACAGAACAGGTGCCAATTTACTTTTCCTCAAAAGGAATTTTCTATACCAATGAAATCTCAGGTATGGTATTTACCTCTCCCCCAATAAACACAAAATATGTATTTGTGTATATGAATATCCACATATAAGTGAGATATTTGTATTTTATATGTATATCTGTATCTATACCACCTATATCTATCTATTTATTCATTCATCTCTAGCTATACAAATTTATTCATACAAATACACACACGCATATCTGGTGTCTGTGGCAAATCTTCAAACTTACTATTTTCAAGGCTGGTCCTCTATTCATTCCACCGCTCAGAATTCCCCAGAGAATCTCACAGACTGTAATGGTCCATCCCACTGATGGAGAGTTTTTCTCACAATAACCAGTGAGGCAGGCAGGACAAGGTTCCCTGACTTGCCCATGGTTAGTCACACAGCCAATAAATGTAAGGGCTGAGATTTGAAGTGAGGATTCCTGACTCCCCATTCAGGGGTCTTTCCTCAAATACCATACTACATATCCATATACAGTATGTGTATATTATATATATATGTATGTATGTATATAATGTGTATATACATTATATACATATAGATTACATATATATATATAATGAAAGGAGACAGGGGGGCGGGGATAAGGGAGTCTCTGAAGGGCGGGAAGACTATAAGGATCTATAATGAGTTAGACAAAGTCAACTAAACAAATATGGTCCCTATCATCCTTTAAAAATGGATGCTATTTATTATATAGAGTAACAACTAGATTATGTGCCAATCAACTATGGCAGACTTAGCTCTTCTCAGCAATACAGTGATCCAAGACAGTTCCAATAGACTTGGGATAGAAAATGCCATTCACATCCAGTGAACGAACTATGGAGACAGAATGTGGATTTCATCTTTTGTATTGTTTGCTTTTTCTTTCTCGTGGTTTTTCCCTTTTGTCATGATTTATCTTTCACGGCATGATTAATATGGAAATATGTTGACTATATATGTGTAACTTACATCAGTAAGACGGGGAGGAAAGGGAGGAAGGGATGAAAAATGAGAATTCAAAATCTTACAAAAAGTTGAAAACTATCTTTACATGCAATTGGGAAAATAAAATACTCTTCAGAAAAAAAGAGAACCAGATTAAAATATTGTTGAGAACGAATACAAACAAAACAAATCAAATACAAGTCCCCCCCATAATGGATGCTATTGACATTTGTATAGTTAATGCTGAATATGCTCCCCAGGTATAATTAAGCAATAAGGATACAAGAAAATAAGGCACTTGCAAAGAAAGCTCACCTTTTGTGTCAATGGTGCTGTCTGTAATAAGCCGGCTTCGGTAGCATGAGTCTGCGATCCTAGACGGCTGCTTTAGTGTTTTGAGGGGCAAAGATTTGCATCTTACTTTCCTCTGGGGCCTTCCTGGGAAGGGTGGATAACAGGAGGCCGCATGTGCTTGGCAGACAAGGAAGGGCAGCGCCTAGTAACCAGAGAGCAGCGTGAGAAAAGATAGATTAAAATTGGGCAAAATCACAAACAAGAAGCAGCTCAGAGTTGTCCTTGCCGAGAAAGAGCTTTTAGCAAGAGATGGGAAGCCCTCGAGCCTGAAGTAGGACCGGGAAGGTGAGGAGAAAGGATTTCATGCTTGGAGATGAGGCACAATTACAGGGTGAGAGACTGACAGTTCCAGGCTACGGGTGCTGGATTTCAGAATAGGGCACTAAAATCATTTTCTTCCAGCCATCTATATTAAAGGGATGGGCTTAGATCATCCCCAAGGTCCCCTTTCCAGCTTGAAAAGGCGGTGATTCTGTGAACTATCTTTAGATGTTTTGCTAACTTTTGACCAGTCACAAAGCCTCCCGTGACGTCCTTCCAGTCTTATATCATACGTCTCCCCTTTAATCACTCTGTTTAGCCAAACTGGTCATCTCCATTGCCCAAAAGGCACTCCCTCAATCCTCCTTTTCCTTCTAGCCTCATCTCAGGGGCTGCCTCTTCAATAAATCTTCCCTGATTGCTAAAACTCAAAGTATTATTTCCCTATTCAGATTTCCCTATGGCCCTTTGTAGCTCTTTTTTATTCTGAGAGAAATTAATATTATACTATTATTAATTTGTGATCCATCCTTTCCTTGCTATGTTTGTTAAGACCCCAGTCCTGAAGGATGAAAATGAGTAAGGTAAATCTCTGTTCTCCACAATTCCTATTGGATATGTCCTGTAAAACATATTTGAATCACACTGGTATTTATACAGTGTTTCAAAGTCTGTAAAGCCCTTTACATATATTATCATCTTTGAATCTAAACACCCCCTTGAGGCTAACATTATTTCCATTTTACAGATTATGGAACCAAGTATTAGGAAATACTAATGGCTAGAATTTATATAGCAATTTGAGGTTTGCAAATACTTGTATTAACTCATTTGATCCTCACAGAAGGTAGGCAGTATTGTTATTCCCATTCTACAAATGAGGAAACTGCGATCGAAAGTCATGTCCGACTCTGTGACCCCCTTTTGAGGTTTTCTTGGTTTGCTGTTTCCTTCTCTAGTTCATTTTACAGATGAGGAAAAAGGACTTGCCCAGAGTCACAGCACAAAATCTGCATTTAGGTCTTTCTAAGCCCAAATCTCATTCTTCATCTGCTACATCACCAAGCTGCCTAGTCTCCATACTCACACAACTTAGAAAATAACAGAGGAGCAATTTGAACCCAGATTTTTCCAACTCCAATTTTAATGTTTTAGTTATTATGTCACATTGACTCTAATAATGTCCCCTAAGTGTAATGTAAACTTTATGAGAGCTTAGAGTGCCATTTTTCATTTTTGTGTCCCTGGCACCTGTTATATGACATTTTACATGGTAGGGATTTAACAATATATTTTCTAAATTTCATTGAATTACATTTATATTTATCATTATGGACCCATATCTTTTTTGTCAAAATTATAGAAAGTCAATCCTTCCCCATGCCTTAGCTGCAGTGTTAATTTCCTTCCCTGTATACTATTTGTATGGCCCTGAATATTTCCCCCTAAAATCAAACCCTCTGTTTTTCCAACAATCTCATCAACTTAGAAAAATTGCCTTTTAATCTAACATTCTTCTACATGGAGCTGTTCCGTCTTCCTGACGCCAAGTGGTAGCTGCTGCTTTGATTTAAATATATCTGTATGAGCTCTTCTTTTCATAAACAAAGGCAAGATTCAAACCCACTGTCCTTACTCCCTGACTACAGCCTTCTTGCGCACCCACAGCAAAGGCACTTGCTGCCCTCTACTTGTTTTTGCAGAGTTCAGAAAAATGAACCCCCTTTCTCTTTCTTCCCCTTCCCCCCCATTGCTCATTGTCTGCATGTATAGATATGGCAGCCATCAATCACTTGAAATGAAGCCCCAGGAGGAGATAACATCTTCCATTTTTGGAATTCTCCGTTGACTACATAATCTTCAGTGACTGATTTTTCAAGAGATTTTTGCATAATTTTGCAGAAAATCAGAGCTCACCACGGGCAGATATTTCTTTCTCCAGCCAAGACATTTATCATGGTAGGGAGGAAAGTTGAATGACAAGGGGCAAGAGCGCTGGATCGACTTCGGGAAAAGCCTGGGACTGAATCTCGCCTCTGCCCCCGACTGAACAATAATGATCAAAATGGTCCTTGGATTGGCATTTCAAAAATAAACTAAGCAGGATTAATGGCATGTTTGGTCACGTAGGCAGTGTTTGATAAGAGATCTCCTCTCTATTCCGGGCCCACAGTGATGGAGACCCACCCGACTCCAATTCCCCCGTAGCCGGGGATCTGAGGGTGGGACCACCCACAGGATTCCTAATATTTCCCCAGACAGTGGAGAAAAGCTGAAATGCTGTAGGTGGCAACTAAATCAGTCCGCCACCAACTCAAGCCTGCATTTTTTTTTCAGACACCAGAGCAAGGGTTTCCAATTCTAGATGTCTGAGCAATTGCCAGAAGAGCAGAACGTATGGGTTGTTCGTGCTGATAGGTGTGAGGGCTCAGTGAGCACCTGCTGAGTGCCTCCCTTCATTGCAAAGGCAATCAACTCTGGGAATGCTCCATACTGTGAGCTGTGGTCATGGCGTTTGTGGGTTGTTTTACCAAACTGCTTGTCTTTCTCTTTTCAGATTTTTGTTATGAGGGAAAGACTCTTTGGGCAGAGAATATGGGAGGCTATTCTTAGAAATAAATGCATGGTTAAAAACAAGGAGCATCAATAAAATAGAACACAAGGAAATACAAAAGTGGACGTGGATGTTGTTACAGATAAATGATGCCATGTGTAGAAGGCTCAACTTTGATTCAGGAAGACCAGCCTCAGACACTCTAGAGAGTCAATTCATGGCCTGCCTCAGTTTCCTCATCTGTAAGATGATGATGATAATGATGTGAGCCAAAAGAACCATGGCAATATCCCAAAGTCAAATCCAATATACTCAACATTAATGACAAGAATCAGGGATGATTCCACATCCAGGTGTGACCTAGGACACTACTTAGTTTCCTAAAAACAGATAAATATTTATCTAAAGACACTGGATGTTGCCAAGTAGCAACTCTGTAATTCAGCAATCTCTAGCAGTTTCTTAGGATGGATTTGTAGTCATTCCCTGGCTTTAAATCCCAGTTTTTGCCACCCAGTCTGTGTGAGCTTAAGTAAGTTCCGTAAAGTCTTTGGGTCTCAATTGAGGTAGTTGGACCGGGTGATCCCCAAGATGTCTATTAGCTCTACTTTTATAATCCTATAATTCAGCCTTCAAAGCATGGCAGATTCAAGAAAAATGAAGCAAAAGATCTCTTCTGCTAGGGAATGGGCCTTCAATCTAGGAAATCAAGAGCTTGTGCCCCTATTTACCTTGAATTTTATGAAGAGTAGGGAAACAACCACCTTTATTTTTGTTTGATTTTTTTTTGGTATATATATAGGAATGTAATATGAATATAAATAATTATATTTATTTCTGAAGTAGTGACCTAGGGTTTAGGGAAGAGATATGGGGGTATTATTCAATACTTCTGCCCAAGACTGACCACTATAAATGAATTTGCATGCTACCTTTGGCACCTTTGCCCTTGATCTAAGCCCCCATGAGTATCATTAGAGAAAAAAATAGAGTAGGATAAAAATTAGAAAAAAATTAGGTAGAGAGAAAAAAATTAGATAAAGAGGGGAAAAAAGCCATACCTCAGCCATAGATATTTTCCCTTTATTTCCCTGACTTCCAGGATAGTGATCTAATCTTATCTAAATTTAGTCTCTCTCTTCTAGGACCTCATCCATTACCTATACCAAGCAAGTCTTTATGGAATGTATTTGTTAACTTTATGTCAAATATGCATATATACATACACACATATATACATCTATATACATACATGTTTACATACATATATGTCTCCCCCTTTAGAATCTAAGCTCATTGCATGTACAGATAATTTCATTCTTTGTACTTGTCTCTTCAATCCTAAGACAGTGCTTGGGTACATGCTTGATATTTATAGAATACTTTATGATTTAGTTGATTGACATATGCTTTCTTGAGGTGAGACTCAATATAGAATTTGGGACAAATTGGACAAAAGACCTCTATTTTTCCTCAGTCCACCGGAATCCAGACCATTCTACTTTTTATACACCCTTCCCACCAGCCCCAGGCTTTGAATGAAACAATTACCAAGTTCAGAGAATCACCAAATTTCAGAGTTGGCAGAAATTTCTGTGGCTCTCCAGGCCAACCCATACATGAAAAAGAATTCCTTTATTTGACACTATATCTAATTTTTGCTCAACGGCCCCAATAAGCAGGAACCCTCCATTTCCCATAGTGTCCCATTCCACTTTGGCTCTTATAGTTAGGAAGTTTCTCCTGACATCGAGCCTAAATTACCTTCCCTGTACCCATTGCTCCTAGTCCTTCTCTCTGGGGCCCGTCAGAATTAGCTCAATTCCTCTTCCATGGAACAGGTCTTCAAATGTTTCCTTCCCACACATGCATACACTCCACGCTTCTCCAAACTCAGCATCCCTACTTCTTCCAATGCATGCTCCTAGAGTATGAATCTGAGACCCTTTATCATTCTGGTTGACTCCTCTGGATGCTCTCTAGCTGATTGCCAAGATAGGAACAGAAAGAGGTACAACACTGTCTCTTGTACTCTTTGACTCCATCTTCCCATCATGTCTGAGAAGAATGTGGCCAAATGAATTTGGGAGGAAAAGCTTTGATTTTTCAAGATATCAAAAGCAATTCTTGTTTTAGTTCAAAACATAGTCTCAATATAGAGATATTTCCCTTAACAAAGCTGCATTTTTGAAATAGTTAACAACTTGAAAAGGAAACCAAGCTTGAATTTTCTTTATAAGTGCAGAAGAAATACCTGGATTTCACATCCTTGTAAAAATGTGTCTTCACTGCATGGCCCAGAGAAGGCATTTGTGGAAAGAAAGCAGTGATTTTTTTTTCTGCAACTTTCAAAGGATAAGAGAGGAAGCATCCTATTGTTATTGTTAGTTATAATTTTAATGCAGAACAATTCTGGTTTTCATGAAACACAAAATGGTTAAGCCAATTTTACAAGGAATTATATAAGAATGCTCTGAAGAAGTGAGAAGTTAATTTTCAAGGGAAGAAATGGGTTTTCCAGAGAGGTGGTGGGATTCGCACTCCCACCGTGGCTGTCTTCAAGTAGAAGCCCAAATTAAAGCATGCAGGAACTTCTTTTTAGGTTGGGTTGAACTAAATAACCATTGAGGGTTCTAGCTCCCAAATTTTTGTGAATTTATGACTCAGGGAAATTTTGTTATCCAATTATTTTATTTTTTAAAATTGTGATTGGGTCAATAGGACCAATAGAAAAGTAACAGATTTGTTTGGGGCAATTTTTCTTCTCTCAATTCTCCTGTACAGGCTATCTTGTATTTTCATACTTTCTGTATCCAATTCCTTTATCTAAAACAGTTCATAAGAAAGATTAGGAAGAAAAGAAAGAAGGAAGGAAAGAAGGGAGGAAGGAAGGAAGAAAAGAAGGAAAAAAGGAAAAAGAAATAATGAAAGGGAGAAAGAAAAAGGAAGAAAAAGGAAAGAGCTAGGGAGGGAGGAAGGGAGAGAGAGGAGAGAGAGAGAAACCCTCATAGCAAATATTCATAGTCAAGAAAAACCAATGCCTCCATTAGCCATGTCTATAAATCTAAGTATCCTTCTGCATTGTGAGTCCATCATGTCTCTCTTAAGAGACAGGTAATAGGCTTTCATCTCTGGTCCTCTGGAATCGTGGTTAGTCAGAGCTCTATGGTCTAATTTTTTTTTTCTTTGCAATGTTGTTTTCTTTGTCAAATTGTTCCCCTAGTACTGTTCATTTAAATCTGAATCAATTCATAGACTCTTCCCAATTTCCTCTGAAATGATTCTTTTTGTCATTTCTTATGGCAAAATAATATTCTGTTCCATTCACATGCTCTTATTTGCTTAGCCATTCCCCAACAAGTGGACACTGTTAATGTCCAGGGTTTTTGCTCCTTTGAAAAGAGCTACTATAAATATTTTTGTACATGTGAGTCCTTTTCTTTTTCCTTGTTCTTTTTAGGGTAAAAGTCTAGTAGTGGTATTTTTGGTTTAAAGTGTTTCTAAGTTTTGTTTTAGTTTAGTTTCTGAACATCGTTCCAAATAAAGCAAGTATTTTCTTAATTTTTATTCTTCCTCCCCATTTTTCTTAGCCCCAACTGACCATCAGGATTAAGAAGTGTTTGCTCATCTCCTCATCTTGTTTTTTTTTCTCTTTGTTTCAGGCTCCTGTGGTTGTCTTGTTATGATACTGTTCGCCTCTGAAGTAAAGATGCACCATCTCTCAGAGAAAATTGCAAATTATAAGGAAGGGACTTTCATTTACAAAACTCACAGTGAAAAATACACCACTTCCTTCTGGATCATTTTCATGTGTTTCTCTGTGCACATTCTGAATGGGCTTTTAATCCGGCTTGCTGGGTTTCAGTTCCCTTTTGCAAAATCTAAAGACTTTGAGACTACTAGTGCAGCAGCAGATCTAATGTACTAAAAGCTGAATTTTTTTTTATCATTGCCCACATAAGGAAGGAGGTGTCCTCGGCTCCTGGCAGTTCTGCACAAAAATTAGATCTAAATAGTTTCAAATTAAGAAAATACATATTGACTGGGGACTTTGGGGGCAAATGGATATTTTCCACACTAGCAAGGGAAGAAAATAAAGGTGGCAGAAGGAAGAATATGGAATGGGGAAAGGGATGCTTTAAACAGCAGGAAGCCATTTTCCCCCCAGGTATTCAAAGGAAATTGTGAACTAAAATAGGTAAAAAGATGCTCTCTGCATAAATCAAAGGTTGATGAAAAGTCTCTTTTGCCATGAGGGAGTCAGAAGATGTCTGCTTTGGGAAGACACATGCCGATCACAAAGTTGATTTTTGATCAAGGCAATCTTTATGGATGTATCAGCAATCAGAGCAGGAAGTGAGAATCTTTTTTAAAAGATAGTCATGCAGTAAATAAGCAGTTTTTATGTTTGGGTGGGGGTAGGGAATATATCAACAGATTTGACAAAATTTGTCTTGATTGCAGCTAATTCAGTTATCCTGTTTTCTGGTTTGGAGCCTTCACACCCTGAAAAAGACCAGAAGGAAGAAACCGAGGTTCTCCAAGAAGCCAAGATATAGAAAAAGGATGTTCTTTGTATAAATCAAAGGCTGATGAAAATCTCTTTTTAAACCAATGGATGGTTTTTGGGGTTCCTGATTTATCTTCTAAAACTGACTTGCGTTGGAATTGAAGAGGCTCAGAGTCAGAAGGGAGGCTGTCTCATGCCAGAACAAGAAAGCCCCTCTGCCATATCCAGAACAAATGGCCGTCCACTCTCTACTTGAAGACCTCCCAAGAGGAGAAGCCCATGGGATTCCGAGGTGGCTGATTACACTTTTGGATTGCTCTGTTGGGAAGTATTTTTGCTTCTTTTTCCCAGACAGCAAGACTAAATCTAAATTACAATTTCCACCCACTACTTCTCATTCAGCCCCCTGGGGCCAAGCAGATCAAGTCTATTATTCTGTGTTCTACCACATGCTAGCCCTGAAATGGACTTTAGAAATCATTTAATCCAAGCTCCTAATTTTTCAGATGAAAAACTAAAGGTGAGGGAGATAAACTGACTGAAGAGAATAATAAAGTCTAGATCTGGAAGAGACCTCAGAGACTAAACTAGCTCTTCCATTTTTACAAATCAGAAATCCAGACTCAGGAAGCCCAAATCACTTGCCCAAGCATCGGCAGCAGGACTTGAACCTAGATTGGTTTATGAGAAAGCCAGTGTATTTTTTCACAGCACCTTAGGGAGAATGATTTGTCAGGGACCATTTCAAAGTACTGAATGCTATCATATACCATAGACCCCTCTGATTGTCAAATGATAATTGTTAAATTCTGAAATTATACTGCCGCTATGTTTTGTAGACTTCTCTTTCATCTAAAAATCTTATAATAAAAACAAACTAAGATGTTGCCTCAGTTTATATATTTTAAAGGGGAAAGGATGTTACTCCTCCTCCAGAGCCATCTCACTTTCTCCTCCAGAGCCAAATGAGTCCAGTGGCCAGAGATCAGAACGACTGGAGACGGCTCGGGATGCAGCGAGAGACTTTTAAGAATTTTTGACAGGTCTCAGTTTGACTGAGGCAACACCCATTCAGTGATTCAGGCTCCGTGGTATTATTTGCCCTTCATTCTGAATGCCATTAATTCTCTGATCAGGGATGTAGTCTGAGCCTCTGGCTGGAGGAAATACCCCATTCTGGTGAAATCCTAGATCTTTAAATTATTGTTACTTTTCATGTGATGTATACATATATTTCACTATACATCACACACACATACACACACACATATATATAATGCTTTAAAATTATAAGTCCCATTCATTACCTCATTTGAAACTTATAACTATTCTGTGTGGTAGATATTAACCCCATTTCATAGATGAGGAGACTGAGGCTCATAGACATGAGTCATAGAACTAGGAATCATAAGAGGTAGAATTCCACAGTCCAACAATCTGTGCACTAAGCCATGTGTTTGGGAGCGGGAACCCTCAGAGGCAAGATTAAAATCCAGAACGTCTGGTCCCCAAGGTCCAGCACTGTGCCTCTAAGAAGCATGGATCTTGGGGGTGTGGTGTGATTCATTTTGGTAATGAAATAAAAATAAACATAAAAGCCCAGTCAGCCTGGGTTGAGTGTTCTTTAGTGCAGAAATGGTTCTGCGCAGAACCATTGGCAATTCAAAAGGGAAATTAAAAAAAAAATCACATCATCCATTTGGCCGTGGATAATTGGTTTGGGGTCACAGAACTGTTAACTACATCACGGCTCTCTGACCTCCCTCACGCTCCTAGGGTCTGAAAAATTCCATGGGCTTTTTCCTTTGGAAAACAAGTATTTTTTTTTAATTCTTTATCTAAGAAATGGAAAGAAACAAAAAAGAAAACTCAACAGAGGCAGCTAAACCTTGATGAACTCCCCCCACTCCAGAAATCCACCGCATTTGCCCTAAAGCAGGGATGAGGAGGGGTCCGGCCATAAGGTTGAAATGGGGCCTCTGGGAGCCTCATTCCGGAGCAGCCCATCCCTCGTCTCTAGGAAAAGGCCTTCTGGGCCGCAGCTCAGCCCGCTCCCTCAGCGTGGCCATCCCAAGCGTGGCCGGGTCTCTGCTTTCTTTATTCCAGGTCTGCCCATTGTCGGGGGCTCTCTCCCACCCCACGTGGCCACCGGCCTTCTCCTGTGGAGAGAGTCCCCCTGCTGGCTTCTGGAGAGCCAACATGGGGGAACCGGGGACATCCATTCATGGATCCCCATGGTCACAAAGACCACTCCCCAAGCCATCGAAGGGGCCAAAGGGAGGAGAGAAAAGGTGGCCCCCAAATGCCCACCAGGACAATAGTCCTGGTAAGACTGAGCCCTGTAATAACAGCTGCCATTCTCCCGATGCCTTAGGGTTTGGGGTGAGTATGAGCTCATTTAAACCTCACAACAATCCTGATGTGCTGTCGCATAATGGGATATGACATGATGTCATTCTATGGTACCTATATGACATTAATCCCAGAAGAAGCCAAGGATTCAAGTCAAATTTGTTAAATATTGAATGTGCCTTCTCTGTCCAAGGCCCTGGGGATGCGAGGAAACAGTCCCAGCCCTCGAGAAGCTTATGTTCTCCTGGTCCCTGGGGACAGAGAGATACCCCCAGATCAGCACCAGTCGTAGGATCACAGATCTGGACCTGGAAGAGATCTTACAGCTATCTAGTCCAGAGGCTTTTCATCTTGAGAAGAGAGGGTCATGGCCCCCCTGAATACTCTGATAAATAGTGTTTTTAAATGTATAATGTATATATTTAAATGAATAATTTTATTGAAAAACTATTAATATATTTTTGAAACAAGTCCATAGCCTCGTGTTAAGAATAGCTAGGTGATACAGTGGATGGAGCATCAGGTCTGGAGTTTAAAGCCTCCCCAGACACTTAGTGGCTGTGTGATTCTGGCCAAGTCCTAACTAGCCCCTATTTGCCTCAACGTCCCCATCTGTAAAATGGGGGTGAAAATACCTCCCAGAGTTTTCATGAGGATGATACAGAATAAGATAAGCTAAGAGTTTTTTATATAAAATATCCTAGTTATTCTTGTTAAGAATTCTTGTCCAATTCCTTTTTACACATAAAAAAACTTAGACCTGAGGTGCACAGATGAAGATATACAAAGAAATCTGAGGAGGGAGAGAAAGTCCAAAACACTTCAGAAATCAGAGGAAGCTTCACAAAGAAGGCAGCCCATGAGTCAAGGAAGGGAGACAGGGATTCTGAAAATCACACCCAAGAAAGCTGGATATTGCCACAAATCAAGCAGGAGGATTTCAGGGGGAAGCTTATGGTCAGTTTCTTTTGGCTGGAATGGAGAATTCATGAAGGGGAGAAGTATGAAATAAGATTGGAAAGGTAATCGAGAAAAGCCATGAAAGTAAAATCATGGTGCTCGTATTTTGTCCTATAATGCAAGGGTCAGCAAAGAAAGCCCAAATCAGGCCTTCTGCCTTGTTTTTAAGTGTTTAAATAAATGTTTATCATGTTTTGCAATGTTCAGTTTCCAAGGTGTAAATGTTCACACTCAAGATTTAACAACCGACTTTCTAAAGCCAACTGGAGCTGACTCCAGCACATTAATTCCAGGGGTTACCTAGTCCAAGCCCAAACTAGATTATTGATCTAATTACTGTGTCAAAGAAATTAAGTATCACTTTTATCTACTCCCCTTTGACTTCTGGCATAGTTTATATGTCAGACATTTTCTAGCCAGTCTGAGCTTAATTTCTTCCCTTTCCAATAACAAAATCCAGAACTGTTCTCTCTCAAGAAATCATCCCAGGACATGGGCCATTTTTAGTTTCTGGATTCCAAGCAGTTTTGCCTACATTTGCCTGCTTCTCCCCAAACAAACAAACACACAAACCTGTTCCCAGAGCAACAGAACATCTGTGAAGAGGAGGACAGATGTTCTTATAATTAGGATCAACAATAGCAGATTTTAACAGATTCCTTCCACCACCCACAGGTCCTAAGGGATGCTGGCAAAGGAAAGGAAGCCCTCTTTCTCTCTGGGTCCCACAGCCAGAGTGTCCAGGAGCTCACAAAGCCGTGTTTCCCCTTGCCTCTATCTGCAGACTAGAATTGGGGCTACTAGGAACAGGAAGCAAGAACACAGTTGTGTCATAAGGGTAGGAACAGTCCTCGCTATTTCCTCAAGTTTTAGCCACTCCTTACTGGAATGTAATATTCTCTTCAACTACTCAACCTAGTGATTAATCCTCCTTTGGGGGTTTTAGTCCTTCACCCCAAACTTTAAACAGGTTACACAGAATAGTTTAGCTTATGGTTTATTCAATAAAAATTAATTTTAATTCCAGGGCTTTACAAGCTCCTTAACATGATTAAAGATGAATTTTGTAGTGGTAGAGGGAGCCTCCTGCCAATATAAAATTCCTCGAGCTATGCCTTGGTCCTGGATCTGCTTTCTCCCTCCAGCCATCCCAGGCTTTCTTTCCTGAATCTTAAGCATCCATTAAAATCTTGCCATTTACCCTGCTGCTGCATCCATTCATCCTTCGCCTAGGAAAGTATACTCTGAACCAGGTCTCCAAAGACTATGTTCTATCTTGACTATTTGAGGAAATCATTTCACTCAACCTTGGGACTTCGTCTGGGGGCTTAATATCTATCTGGTATGGTTGAGTGACTACAAATACAGCAAGTTTACTGCATTTATACCAGACCATGTTTCATTATCCCACTCACCCAATGAAATCAATATTGCCATGGCTTTGAAAAGCCATGACAATCACCTACCCTGTGGTCCCATTCACCATCCCTGTGACTCTGCAGACCAAGCCCTCCAAATTTTTCTTAAGGGGCATCCTTAGTTACAAGCAATACTCACATACTTGGGTGGATAAAACCTTCCTTAGGCTCAGCATGTGAAGCAAGCAGTGCAAGAATTGCTTTTCCTCTCACTTAGTGACTGTTAAACTGAGATTGGAACCCTGTTCTGCTGACTCCAAGGTTTGTTTTTTTTTATTTATTTTTATTTTTTATTTTATTTTATTACTTTAAAATTTTAAGTTCCAAATTCTCTCCCTCCCTCCAGACTTTCCCCATCAAAAAGGCAATATGATAATCTATTATATATATAATACATATATATCACAATCTTTAAAATTACTGCTCTTTCTTTAAAACATCCTTTTTATCATATATATATAATATATATATATGTATATATTCCTTATACCAATGAGAAAACTATCCACTATATCAAAGAATAAAAAAGAGGGGTGAAAGTTGGGGTGGGATGAGAGGGGGGAATGGGGAATAAGTAGTTCAACAAAACTAATCAAATCATCAATAGAATTCTGGTACAGTAATCTGTATCCATAATCCCCATGTCTGAGAAGAACAGAGATAGTTAAGTTCTCATATCTCTCTATTGGGTCTAGGCTTGGTCATTATGGGGGAGTCAGGAAAAGAAGGGAAGAAGCAGCTAAGCACTTTACAATTAACTCATTTGATCCTCAAGAAAATTTATAAAGAGCCTCCATATGCCAAACACTGGGCTAACTGCTTTAACAATAAGAAAAAGCAGAAACAGAAGCAGAGGAGGAAGCAGCAGCAGAAGGAGAAGAAACAGAAGAGAGAGGAGGAGGAAAAGGAGAAGATGAAGAAGAAAAAAAAATGATGAATATGAAGAAGGAGGAGGAGGAAGAGGAGGAGGAGCAGGATGAAGAGGAGGAGGAGGAGAAAAAGGAAAAGTAGAAGAAAAAGTAGAAGGAAAAGAAGCAAAAGAAGCAGGAGAAGGAGGAGATGGAGGAGGAGTAGGAAAATGAAAAGGAGGAGGAGGAGGAGGAGGAGATGAAGATGAGCTAATATTTATATATCATTTACTATGTGCTGGGCACTGTACTGAGCAATTTACAAATATGATTTCATTTGATCTTCACAATCAGCCTGGGAGGCAAGTGTTATTATTATCCTCATTTTACAGATGAGGAAAATGAAGAAGAGACTAAGTGATTTGTCCAAAGCCACATAGCTAATAAATGTCTGAGGGCAGATTTGAATTCATATCTTCCAGATTCCAGATGATAGCCAGCAAGCTTATGTCTCTTATGATTACAGTCTTCTATTTCTGATTGTTGTTGTTTTTTATTCTTCCTATTTACCTTCTAGTGTTCTTTCCATTACATTCTGTCTTAAAGCTCTATATAGATAGTAATGGAAGATACGTTATTGTTCAGTCATCCAACTCTTCATGACCCCATGGGTGTAGCTCACCAATACTGTCCGTGGGGTTTTCTTGGTGGAGTGGTTTTCCACTTCCTTCTCCAGTAAATGTTAAGATAAAATGAAATACAAAACTTAGAACAACATTTTATCATAGAATATCCAAGTCATTTTCCAGACCACACAAATCCATTTGTATTTTTATGGTGGGAGTCATTTAAAGATGAACAAGCCTAAGGTTCAAGGTTTTTGTTTTGGTTCGTTTCCTTGTTTGGAATTTGCCGAGGCAACAAAACCCACCCTAAATCAAGTGCCCAGCGAGAGGGCACATACCCTTAGTGCTCTTCTCCTCCCTCTGCAATGTCATCCAATTAACACTTCACAGGGCTGGAAGAACATATTTATCACCTTGTCACGTGGGAGTCTGATTTGGAAGTGACAAGTTGAACCAGAACTTCGCTGATGGGTTCCAGTGTCTCCTCCAAGCAGCTTTGTACAGAGGGCAGAAGGAAGAAAGTGGCCGGTACCCCCTGGGGAATGCCAGCCTCTGGTGGTACAACGGCAGGGCTAAGATGGCATTTCTGCATGCTGTGGGAGAGATTTTAAAATAGTAGCTCTGGAATGTCACAGACCTCCAGAACAGAGTCTTCACTATAAGAAACACATGAGACTCAGCCTGCGATAAAATAAATAGAATGAAATGCTCAGGCACTAAATCCAGATCCACTTATGGAGAATAATATGAAATCATGCCTTGCCCCCAACAGAATCACCATATGGTGCTGGGACCTAGAGACTGCCTACCTTGCTGTCCCTAGATCCGGCTCTGCCTCAGGAATAATGCCATTTCTGAGCTCCCCAGCGAGCAGGAGCGCACAATCCAAGCAAGCCTGGCCCGTTGCTGCGCCCGGCTCACATTACGGGTTTTCATGTGCTTTCCCTGCGGAAAAAGCTGCTCTAATTCAGAGACGTCTATCCAGTCCACTGCCTTCCGCCCAAACTGCCCATTCTGTATTTAGTAACATCTACTAAAATGGTTGGCTATAAAAGGAGAGGGAAATGGGCAGCCAGCCGCACCGTCCAAACAGCCAACCCCTCCGGCAAAAGTGTGTCCGCTTGTGGGACGCACGCACAAGCCGGAGGGATTGTGGCCACCTGTTCAACCCCTGCCCTGTGCCGTCTGCCTAATCGGACATCTCTCTCCCGGGCCAAATTCTAACAACTTCCTGTCCCTCTTCTCCAGGAAACCTGTTTGTGTGACCCTTTCCTCGAAGGGGACGCTACTTCAGCTTTCAGACAGGAAACAATCACTGTTGGAGAGAAAGCAAAGAAAAAGCTTCGTTGGAGTCTTGCTCGCCCAATATGAGATCAGAGTTTTGTTCATTTGCGTGGTCTGATTCAGCAACTGATAAATGTTCAAAGGATATGAACAAGCAGCTTTCTAAGAAAGAAATCTAAGCTACCAATAACCATATGGGGAGAAAAAAGTGTTCTGAGTCACTAATGATCAGAGAAACGTAAACTGAAGGAACTCTGACATTCTACCTCTTCCCCATCAGATCGACAAAGGTGATAGAAATGTTGGCAAACTTTCAGGAAAGCAGGCGCATTGTTGCACCATTGGCAGACTTGTGAATTTGTCCGGTCTTTCTGGAAAGTAATTTGGACTGATTTCCCAGAAGTCACTGAACTGTGCATGCTTTTGACCCAGAAATGCCTCTACCTATTCTATATCCAAAAGAGATCAAGCAAAGTCAAAAAGGGCCCATATTTACAAAACATAGTGGCTCTTTTTACAGAAGCAAAGAATGGAAAACCAAAGGAGTCCCCATCAATTGGGAAATGACTCAACAAATAAATGATGGTTTTATTGCAGTCTGGTAAGACTGATATGAACTGACGCAAAGTGAAGTGACCAGAGCCAAGAAAATAATTTATATGTGAACAACATCATGACAAAAAACAAAAAGAAAAGAAAAAAAAACACTCAAACTTTTAAAGACTTAAGTCTGTGATAGACTCTGTGATTCCAGAGGACAAGCACCTACTTAGCATGGTACCTACAATATAGCAGGCACTTAAATGTTTATTGTCTGAATGACCAATGATTGCGCTTCCTAATAAAGAAATTATGGTTTCAGGGTGCAGAATAAGACATATATTTTGGGGTATATCCAATGTGGACTGTGCATATTCATTACAAAGGGTTTTGTGTGTGTGTGTGTGTGTGTGTGTGTGTGTGTGAAATGAATGAGGGGAGGAAATAAGGAGAAGAAAAAAAAACAAATTTTAATTGAAACATTTCGATTTTAAAAGATGGGCTAATTGACCTGTTATTGAGATACAAAGAACATAGAGATGCAGAAACATATTTGACTGACTGTGAGAATTTGGATAAAGCTAGGGACTAGATGTGTTTTAATTGATATGAGGAAACTCCTGGATAAGAAAACTCCTACTAGTTTCAGGTCTGCACCTTCTGAAACTTTTAGAAAACTGAGCCAGTATTTGTCAACCTGTATCTTCCTAGTTCCAGTGTTGTTTTTCTTTCTCATGAGTCATACTGCATGTCTCAGGAAATATAGAATTATGCTAAAAATGCACACAATCATACATACCTAACATTTGACTCAATGATATTATTACTAGGCAAGGAAATACTCCAAATACATTGATTTGTTTTAATTAATTATACTTTATTACAAGAGAAATCCGGGGTGGGAAAGGTAAAAGGAATCATTGGGAAGCAATAGGATTTTTTTTGAGAGTACCAATATGACATTTATATTTTTTATAAAATGGAGATTCTGAGATCATCATTAAATATCATCCTATTATGCATTACTCAGCTGCCCTTTGAAAACTCATTAGGGATTTGTCTCTCATGAGTTACACATGAAATAAATATTCACCTCTCCTCTTGTGTTCAACACCTTAGCGACACAAATCTACAGGGATTTACATCATAGAGCAACAAAGGAGACAGCAACAAATTGCCCAGAGATACATGAGTTCTTTCCTAAATTCTGGCTGCATTTTTCAATTGAGGAATGACAGAGGGATGAAGAGGCAGAGAATATAAATGCAAAGACCACTTTCCAGTGCTTTGCTTTCAAAGTAAGAAGATCCAGGTTCTTGTCTTAGATCTGTGAACACATTCATAGGCTTGGGATCAGTGTTCAGGGAGAGAGAGAGAGATTACAATAAGTTTCCAAGAAGTCCTTGGGAGACCCAAGAGTCTTCATTCAATAGTCCCAGCTCTCTTTCCTTAGTAGCCAAAGGGAACTTTTATCACCAGAATCCTCTTATGCGTCTTTCTTGCTATTGGAGAATGACCTATGACTTTGGTGAAAGGGCTGCCCTTAACTTAATAAAGATGGACTCACTGGAGCCATACCCCCAGAAGGTGATCAGCCCACTCTTCTTCACATTAAGCATTCGCATCTGACAAAAGCTTCCTCTCCCAGTCTCTCTCCCTTTCATCTATACATGTTCCACATCTTCAATCCTTAATTTTCTTCTCTCATCCTACTCTTTTACTGACCAGTGTCAGTGATATCTGTATCCTTTCTGTTCTTCCTTTTTGTCATTCATATCTTTTCTACTTGCATGCAACGGTGTAACACATGGATGTGTGTAAGTGTATATAGTTGATATGCAAAGCAGGCACCTGAGGGACATTGAGAGACTTATGCAAGATTACCCAGTAATCAAGAATGGATAAGATTTGGACCCATAGCCTCTGATACCATAAATAGTAAGTAAATTATTGAACTTAGGAAGTCAAGAAGACCTTAGATTCTTAGTTGCTATATGATGCTGGAAAATAATAATAGCTTGCACATATACACCATTTAAAGGTTTGCAAAGCACTTTCCAAATATCTCACACCAATTCTGAGAGATAGATGCTATTATTATCTTCATTCTATAGATGAGAAAACTGAAGCAGAATGACTTGTTCAGGAACACATATTTAATGAAGTGAAGAACAATTTGAACTCAGAGGTCTTCCTAATTCTAAACACTGATCTATTGATTGTATCATTTTCATCTGTTAGTGATTAAATTTGGTCTCTGAGAATTCTTCCACTTTTACAACTATGCTCTTAATTTTCCATGTACCCTGACTTGGAAGGATGAAAGGAAGAATTGCACTTGTGCCCTCAAAAGATGTAAATACATTAATTTGCTGCTTGTGGAGACCATCTTATAAACACTATACCGTTGGATAATTTGTAGAAAGGAAACTATGCCAGACTGGGTATCAGAAATGATCCCTAGCTTTGCTAACTAGTTACACAGATGTAGATTTGGAGCTCAACAGCATATTTGAGATCATCTATTCTACCGTTTTTTTTCCCATTTTGGTTTTGTGGGTTCTTTTGACAATCTACAGAAGTCCATAGATTCCTTATAAAATTAATTTTTAAAAATTCATAATTAAAGAAAATGCTAATTTTTAGTTAGAAATTAGTGAAAATTGAAAAAAATTTAAAAAAAGAAATTAGTGAAAATTGAAATGAAATTTTCCCCTCCATCCCTGAAATCTATCTACAGAGTCCCTGGGGGGAGAAAGGAAGGGATGCCCACAAATCCTAGGTTAAGAATCTCTGATATAATTTCACTATTTTAAAGACAAGTAAATTCAAGTCCAATGAGTTTTGAGTGACTTGCCAAAGAAGTGAGTGGCAAAGCTCAGATCTTCCAACTTCAAGCTTAGAATGACTTCAGCTGCACAATCTTATTGTCATTTCACTTGTCTGACCTCAACCATTTCATTTTAAAATGAGAATGATGGATTAGATGATCTCTTGAGTCCCTTCTTAGCAAATTCAGTGATTCTGATCAAATTCAGTCATTTATCTTTACGTTATCTGGATGTCTGCTATTTTGGGATTCATAGAATTATCTCCCCTCTTTTGATTGGGTATTTTTTATTTTGTAACTCTGTGTTTTCCTTGCTCAACTCAAAATCATCAGATCTCTGGAGTGGGTAAAACCATATCAACGTGAGAAAGCAGATCATTGGGGTGGGTGTTGAGTTTGGGGTACAATAAAGTAGGAAAACTCCAAAAAGTCACAAAGGCAGGTTCATTGCCAGATGTAGGAGTAATGAATAAAGAGTGAAAAGATTTTTTTTTCCATAATGCCTTTGTCAGTGGTGGGTAAAAGGGATCTGCCTGCTCCCCCCTCAGCCTGCACACACCATCTGTTATTTATATCTGACAGTCTGCAATTGCTATATGCGACCTTTGTTGTTAGTTACCAGGATAAAGCTGTCCGGGACAGTGGGCTGCTCATCCTCCCATTTCTTAGCAGTTGGGTCTATAAAACCCATGCCCATTTAAAGGTGGTGGCTCAGGACATCCCCATCACATGTCACTAAATAGAAATAAATCACTCTCATCCCTGTTGGGAAGAAAGTTATAAATAACACTTCAGGGTAATCTTTCATCACAGAGAGACCATGGTTACTAGGATACATGCAAGGCAGTCATGTCATCTGGTATTATTATTTATCCATATGGGTTGGCCACCATCCCTGGTTACCTCTTTTTGGTCTGTGAAGCAGTCCTCATATGTTTAAATCTTGTCTATTTGGCCTTTTGCTATAATTTTAAAAATAAAGGCTGCATATTTTATTAAGTGTAAATGAACTACATCCTTTGGCTATTAAAAGAAGGGACATATATCTATGCTGAGCCCATAGAATAGGGGATAAAGCATTATATCTGGAGCCCAAGGACCTGAGTTCAAATGCTAAGTCTGATATTTATTATCTTAGAACCTTAGGGAAGTTTCCTAATCTATAAAATTAAGGGGGTTTGACCAAAGGGCTTCTAAGATTCTTTTCAGCTTTAAATCTATGATCCTTTGACCTCTGAAATATCATGGAGAACCAGAAAGGTATTACAAGATTAGAAAATGAAAGTCAAGTCAATAAGCATTTATTAATTAAGTACCTTCTAGTTGCTAGTTACTGTGTTAAGTGCTGGAGATATAGAGAAAGGCATAAAACAAGCTTTTTCCTCTTAAGGAGCTCACAGATCAATGAGGGAGACAATCCACCAATCAATATATTTACAAATAAGATATAGGCAAGATAAGCAGGTAATCATAGAGCCCAGGCCCTAGCATAAAGGAGATTGGGAAAGGCTTCTTGTAGAAGGTAAAATTTTAGCAGGAAGCCAGGGAGTAGAGATGAGAAAGAGAGCTTTGCCGAGTTAGGAAATAAATTAGTTTTATTATAATATATATTATTATATTATTTATATATAATATTATAAATTAGTTAGGAAAAAGTTAGGAAATAAAAGATCTTATGTGAGGGATAGCAAAGAAGAGATCAGTCACTGGATCACAAGACACTTGGAGGGAAGCAACATGGTCTAAAAACTATCAGCCAATGAATTTGACATTGACTTTAGATAGGATTCTATAGTGTATTATTTGAATAAATTGTTGGTCAACATCTAGAAAAAGAAGTGATCACAAAAAGCCATCATGTGGGCATGTGGGAGTTAAACCAAGCTCAACTCATCTATTTTGATGAGGTTTTTGTTGTTGTTTCAGTCATTTCAGTCATATTCAACTCTTCACAATCCCATTTGGGATTTTCTTGGCAAAGATACTGGATTGATGTGCTACTTTCTTCTTCAGTTCATTTCACAGATGAGGAAACTGAGGTAAACAATGTTAAGAGACTTGGCTACTTACAAGTCTAAGGTCAGATTGGAACTTAGGAAGATGAGTCTTTCTGACGCCAGCTTCCCAGCACTCTATTGCACTGCGCCATGTAGCTGTCCATGTACCTCCTAGATTAGAATGCGATAGATGTTTTTACTTTTGTCCCAAGTATCCCAGTATAATTCTTGTAGAAAACAGAGTATCAGAGTTAGATGATAATACAGTTAGGTATTTTTACCAGTGATTTGGATAAAGGCATTTTGGCTGGCTCATCAAATGTACAAATGATAAAAATTTGGGAAAACCAATTAGTACTTTGAATTATAGAGTAAGGATCCAAAAAAAAAAAAAAATCCCGAGAAAGAAAGTGCTGGATAATTATAATAAGACAAAGATAATAGTGATAAATGCAAAGTCTTACCACTGAGTTAAAAAAAAGTCAACTGCCCAATGGGAAAGACATGACTAAAGACAACAGATCATCTTAAAAAGATAGAGGGGAATCTGGTAGCCTATAAACTTAATATTAACCAGCAGTGTAATACGCGAGCAACCCCCAAAAATGCAATCTTAGGCTACATTCGGAGCAACAGAGGGTTAAGGGTTAGGGAGACTTAGCCTCCTTGGACTGTGGACTAAAATTGCATTCACTTTTCTGACTCCCATATCACTTGTCTGTGGGAGACCAGCTCTTAGGAGAGCCTGGGCTATTACATCAAACAGCTAGGAAATAATCCTTCCATTGTGCTCTGTACTTATTCAGGTTATCATGTCTAGTTTTAGTTTCTGCAATTTGAGATATATTCTGAGAATTGAGGAGGGGAAGTCTCTGAAATGTACAAAGATGTGAAGAACAAGGCTTCTGAGGAAATTTCATAGTTCAAGCTTTTTAATATAGAGAAAGAAAAGATGAGAGGGGAGCAATTTAACAGATATGAAGTTTTCAGTGGTCTTATGGAGTATTTTGAGGGGTTAGTGACCAGTTATTTCTATCCCCACAGAAAAGAGAGATAAAGGAGACTGGAAAAAATTCAAGCATGAAGAATTTAACACAAGCAGAAGGAAAAAATTCCTATTTAATCAAACAATAATAGACTTTGATAAAAAACAATATGGAATCACCATTGTAGGGATTTCCGAGTATTATCATCATCCTTTTTTTGGATGACAGTAACAACAATAACAATAATAGCTGGTGAGGCAGCCTGGTGAAAAAAAGAAATGGAATTGTAGATATGGAGAAATTTCCTGGGTGACACTAGTCACCTGTGAGCCACTTAACCTCAGTTTCCTCAACTCTTAAAAAGAGGAGATTGGATTAGATTAGGCCTTTTTAAACTTTTTCCATTCACAACCCCTTTTTGTCCAAGAAATTTTTACATGACTCCAAATAAGTATACAAATCAAACATTAAATCATAATTTTGCAACCTGCACAGTCACTTATGAGACCTCATATGGGATTCTGACCCACAGTTTAAGAAGCTTTGGACTAGATGACTTCTAAAGTTTCTTCAGCCATTAAATTAATAATCCTCTAATCCCAATGATGTCATATTTGTGTAACAGTTTACTATACATATTCATATACAAAATGTCATTTGGTTCACATTACAACCTTGTAAAGTAGTCAAGGAAGGTATTATCCTTATTTCATAGATGAGGAAAATAAGACAGAGAGAGATTAAATGGTTTTCCCAAATCATATAGCCGGGGGGACTGTCACTAAGATAATCAAGAGTCATAATGGCAAGTAGTAGAAGCATCTTGAAAAAACTCAAGAGCATATGTACATAAATATTCTATATCTTTATTCTATAGTTATGCTGGTTCTAGGAGGCTCTTTGGCTGGCTGTAAATGCATTCAAAAGGGTCTTAGTTGGGTTTCTCTTGGTTCAGTTCCTTCATTGACAGCATTCTTTGAGAGAGAGTGCTGTAAAAGAGTGGTCTTGGGTTTTGTCCCTCTGAAGCTAATATGTGATTCCATTAATAAGAGCCTTGGTTCTTTGCATTGGTATTTGTTCTTTCCTTATGTGATGGAAGTTGGAGACTATGACTTGGTGATTTTCAATAGGTCAGTAGAGCAAGCCATCTGGAAATGTGGAATTAAGTCCATGTCAGGTTGGGCAGTTAATCTAGTGCTGATGCCCTGGGGAAATAGGAACAATCTCAAGTACCAGGTCTGGATTTGAGACTAGCATCAATACCACATTTGGATATGAACTTAGTGGGAGATTGTTCCTATTTCCCCAATGCTATGTAGAAACTCTGTTAAGTCTAAGCCCATTCACTCCAGAGACCACAGTGGGAGAGGAGATAGTGTGTCCTTGGGGCATTGGGGGGAAATGATGTACCTCTGTTCTTAGCATAACTTCAAAGTAAATATCCCATTGTAAAAACTAATTGATGTTAATTCATTGAATAATTTTCAGATACTAATCACCAGCACCTAATAGTGGAGGGAACCACACCAGCTGATTGCATTAAAAACACTCCAACTTCTCAAGGGTACCCCTAGGACCCAGAAGTGGAAATAGTCTCTGAGGCTATTTGCTGCAGTAATAAATGACAAGATTCATGTAGTGTGACTTACTTGTAGGGTTTGGATTAGACTAGATCACCTTCAAAGTCTATGGCTGTATATTTGTATATTTTTCTCAGGTTATGTTTTCCTGAGATATGATACCCTATGACAGATATTCTAATGAGAGAGATAGAGAGACACATAGAAAGGGAGAGAGAAAGAGAGAGAGAGAGAGAGAGAGAGAGAGAGAGAGAGAGATTTTTCCCAGAAGAATAGACAAGCTAGATATATTTGCAAATCTAGGTTGTTTGTTTACTGAACTAACTCTCTCTCTCTCTCTCTCTCTCTCTCTCTCTCTCTCTCTCTCTCTCTCTCTCTGTGTGTGTGTGTGTGTGTGTGTATACATACATACATACATATATTAGTGATGTGTTTCAATAGATGAGCTCCTATCAACTAGTCCATGATTTCAGTTACAGAACCAGAGTTGGAAGGTATCTCTATAGTTCACAGGGTGGGGATGGGGGGAAGGGCCAAGTATTCCCTTAAAACACCTGACAAGTGATCCTACAGCCAGAAAATACACAATGAAAAATCATCCACTACTTTCTAAGGGTGTCCATCCTACTTTGGGATAACTCTAATTATTTAGAGGTTTTGTTTTCTTTGTTTTGTTTTTTGGCACTCCGGGCACCAAACAAAACCAATCTTATTCCTCTCACATGCCAGTTGTATATCAAACATCCCCTAAGTTTTCTCTTCTCTAATTAAACATTCCCAGTCCCTCCAACAATCCTCTTAGGGCATGAATTCAAAACCCTTCACCATTCTGGTTGTTCTCCTCCAGACATTCTCCAACTTTTCAATCACTGTCCTTTCCAAGATGAAAGGAGACCCTTTAGAATATTTTTCAAACGCATAAAAAAAATCCAATTTTAGTTCTTTTCAGAACCAATTTGGTTGAAATTTCCCTAAGTGTGATGATCACTGTACTGGTACATGATAACCACACTTTCAATCAATCTACAAGTATTTATTAAATGCTTTGTGTCAGGCACTATGCTAAGTGTTGGTGCTCCAAAGAAAGGCAAAAGCATTTTCTGCCCTCAAGAGGCTTATGTTTTATGGTGGAGTCAACCTATAAATACATAGGTGGACTAGGAAAAGGAAAGGTAGAAGGAGAGGAAGTGGGAGGGAAGGAGACTGAGGCAGGAGTGGGGTGGGAAAGGCAGCAAAGCCACCTGGCTTTGAAGTGCTGTGGTGGCTTGGAACCTATCAAGAAAAAGAAAAGGCTCATTTATCACAGTCAGATATCCCAGATTAGGCTGCAAAGGGTTTTAAATGCCAAAAAAAGGAATTTATATTTTATCATGGAGGTAATAGGAGGCCACTGGAAGATGTTGAGATAGGGAACGTGGTAAGAAGATTAGATCGATACTTTAGAAAAATCACTTTGGCAGATGAGTTGAAGGTAGGATAGAAGGATGAGTGACTCAATATACTGAACACTTAAGACTTCCGAAAAGTGACCCACAAAATAAAATTCTGTGGGCCAAATCCTGGTGTCCATAGCTTTTTTTCCCTTTCTTTCTGTTTATTTATCAAAGTTGTCTGAATATGTATTGATGATACAATACCAAAATAATCCTTCAGTCCACTCTCTGGTACCCTTCCCGAAGCTAGCAAATCCAATGCTATTTGGAGGCCTATTTTATAAAGGAAAGAAGGAAATAAGCATTTATTAAGCACTTATCATGTGCCAGGTACTGGAATAAGCACTTCACAATTTTCCTTTTATCCTCACAATAATCCTGAGAAATAAGCGCTGCTGTCCCCATTTTACATTTAGGGAGACTGAAAAGGGTAAAGGTTACAAAGATGCCTGTAGTCACATAGCTGGTTAGTGTCTGAGGCCAGATTTGAATAAAATTATATTGCTATAAAATAATAGTGTTATAAAGAACACCATGATGGGGGTGGGAAATAAAAGTTCAGCCAATACAGGAGCTGCTGAATAAAGAAGCTTCCTCCACTATTTCATAAAGTCATCTATTCCGAAACTGGGATTGTATAAATAATAGGATCAGAGAGACAGTGAGGTCTAGTGGCTAGAGACTAGCCTTAAATCAGAGAGACTAGGGACTCAAGTTACACCTCCAATAAAAAACATTTCACCAAAACTAAAGTACCAAGGACTCTTTAAAATTTACAATTAAAAAATTTAATGTGTACAAATCATAGGGTTTTTTTAAAAAGAAAGGATTGTCATTAAAAAAAAAACTTTCCTCAATATTTAGTAGAGTGATTTGCACATTTTTGGGAGGAAGGATGAGGGCTAGATTGTGCAGCCCCAGGATTTTATGAGAGTAAGTCAACTCCCAGTGTGGAAAGTCTTTCCAGCAATAAAAATCTTTGACTTCTTATTTATTTACAGCCTTAAAAAGTCACAGGACACTGACAAGTGAAATGGTTTGTCTGTAGTCACAGAGATTTCATGTATGTCTTGGATTCAGCCTCAAAGGGACTTTATTTTATTTTACAAAAAACTGAGGTCCAGAGAGATTTTGGCTCACTCATGATCTGAGAGATAATAAATATCAGAGGTGGGATTTTTGGACACAGGTCCTCTAACTCTGAAGTCAGTGTGATCTTTTCATTACACTAAAGTGTATCCTAAGCTGCTCAGGTCTTCCTAATTCCCAAACTGGCCTTTCTATCCAATATGCCCTGTTTTTTTTCTTGTTCTGTATATAGTAGGCATTTAATTAATGTACATGCAATTAAATTGATCTGATTACAACCAATATAGGAGACTGGAATGCCCCTGCAATAGAGATCTAGAAAAATGAAAAACACAGTGTTGTAAATCTTGCATCCTAATAAAAATATTCACAGACTTAGGGGTGCTATTATTATTATTTTCAATCTAACTATAAGGTTAAATTAGGTACGAGTATCTAAAAATCAATGATTACTCTCTGAGAAACCACAGCATGGTAAAAACATTAAAAATTTACATAGTAATTCCCAGTTTCCAAATACATAATAGCTGTTGCTATAAAGTCATTAGCAGTTCCTTACAACTAAAAATAAAAAATTATTGACCAAGAAAGCAAAATGAATCCTTAGTTGATTTCATATGAAACATTTGTAATAATCTTGAAATGTGGTCATCGTACTTTGTCATTCTGCATGTCTCTCCCCCCTAACAATCCACATTTTAAAGTGTGGCAGTATTTCCATATGTTGAGGATAGTCTTTGAGATACAGAAATCTCTCAACATATGGAACACTTATGTTTCTGGAAAGTTGTATACAGCATGCAATTCTGTCCACTTTTTCCATGTTTGCTCATTACATAAGTATGGGTGCATTTCTATGGAAACAATGTACAAGGACTCATTCCTTGAGACATGATAGACATGCCTCTTTGAATAAATGCTGAAGCCTCCTCTCCTGCCTCACAAATGAGTTTGATTTTCTATTTTAATGATTCGAAAGATTATGGTACAGTTAGTCTATACAGCCCAGCAATGATAGATTGAAAAAGCAAGTGATAAAAACTCAAAGACAATGGAATCACAGAATCACAGAATTTAAGCATTGGAAGGGGCCTCCTTAAGCCAACCCATATGTATAAGGAATCCTGATTATAATGTGAATAAATAAGTGGAAAATCAAGTGATCAACCAGTCTCTGCTTAAAGACCGCTGATGAGGGAACACTCCTCCTCCCAATTCCACTTTTAAACAGTTTTAATTGTTAAGATTTTTTCCCTAGTATCAAGCCTTAATGTGCTTTTTTCTACCAAATGTCCATCATCATGACCAATCCTGTCCTCTGGGACAAAACACAACAAATCGAATCCCTCTTCCATATGTCATAGCCCATAGACGTACCTACTGTTTTTTCTCCATTGGTATCTTTTCCAAGGTTTCCTCTTCACCTCTTTTGCTGTGTTTACCATTAGGCCCCTTGCTCCGTACTCCCAATTTCACAGAGCAGCTATTAAAATCTTGGGCTAGCTCCAAAGTGTGCCTCGCTCTCCCCTAATTCTTGTTTTTCCTTTATAATGTAATGAAAATGAATGGTTTTCATTGATAAATTTTGCTTCGACACAGCCGACACTTCTGACCAACCGCCCCCCCCAACATTCTTAACAGTTAAGCAAAACTGCCTGAGGGTGATGGATAATCCTTGTTACTTTCTATTTTTAGAGTTTATTATTTATTATCAGAAAGGAAAGTGGGGTACTCTTAATTTTAACATTTTGGTGCCTACTCATCAGTATACAATCTGAATTTTATTGCTTTTTAATGTCTTCATTTACACAATTTCAGTCATTGAATATATAGATCAAATCTCCCTTATTTGTGTCCTTCCTCTGAAAGGGATGCTAGATTTTAGGCATTAGATTATGTCAGAATCCTCTAAGAGGTCTCCATTGATATTTATTTTATTAGATGTATTAGTTCAAAACACCCAAAAAATTTTAGCAGTGAAGCAAAATTGATCACAAGTATAATTGTCTTAGCCATGACTCATACACATAAGGGTATGTTCTCCTACAGACTCTCCCATCTCCAGGGATGGAGGAAATATTCATGGGGCAGGAAGATTCATGGGAGAAAACTCATGGAAAGGGAGTTTACACAGGCAGGACTACAAAGTCCTGGTTTTGACTTGGACACTGATACTATTTCTCCTGCAGAACCACTAATGTGATATTGTCAAGTTGAAGGATAGTCTTGTAACCTATTCTTCCTATTGCTGCCCCCTGCTGATTGTATACAATGTTAAGTGATTTTTTTTTTTTTTTTTGCTGGGCTGCTCTCTGTTGGTCCTCTGTTGGTCTCTGCCGCCATCTGCTGGTCCTCTGCTGAATTGCCATTGCTGTGCAGCCTGCTCCCTGAATGGGGCAGAGTATGTGAGTTGTTTTATCTCATAGCTCTAGAGGCTAGATCAGTTCTGTTCTTATCCAAACTCACAACAACCCCAAAAATCAAAACAAACCAAAACAAAAACCATAAAAAAACTCCTAAAATCTTTAAGTCTATCATTTGAATTGTTCCTTTTTTACTCAAACAAGAATTCAATCTATTCTATGAATTCCTTTCTGACAATTATTATGGGACTTAGCAGGACTGGGTGGGGTAATAACATTTGTTCTGATATTTCACTAATAATTAAGTTGCTGCTTCCCTTGTATGTTGGTCTTTTGGATCTTTTTCCACTTTGAGTCTTCTAATATTTCTCTGAATTCTTTACATTCTGGATGTATATATAGATATGTACACACATATATATACACATATACATATATACACATATATGTCTATATACACATCCTGAATATAAAGGACATAGATAGCTAGATCCTTACAGTGTAATTTCATTACATTATCGCAATTATAGAGCATTTCTCCAATTTTTGTGTACACATTCTGTTTCCAGGTTTTTGCTATTATGAATAATATTGCTACTAATATTTTTTGCTAAATAGGGTTCTTTCTTATTGTCATTAACTTCCTCAGAGTATAACCTAGTAAAGTATCACTAGGTTAAAGGATATTTACAATTCAATTACTTTTCTTTCATAATTTTTTCCAATCTGATTGAACCAATTTATGTTATTTGATCTCAAATGAGCAAGACAATCATTCTATTCCTCACAAATTAATTTGCTCTAAATCTTCCCATCTCACATCAAAGCTCCCCCAGTACCTACTTGAGGTACTCTTAGCAGAGGACCTTAGCTTCATATCTTACTCCCAAAAAATTCACTAAGAATTTCCCTTTCTCTCTTCCTCTTTCTCTCATATTCTTTAGAAATTCCCCCACTATCTCCTACCTCATTCTTGTCTCACATGAACTGGCCCTTGGTTGCCAAGCCAGCATTCATCTTTGATCCCCATTCTTTCCCAACAACTCCAACATATTACCACCACTATAATTCCCATTCTCATCTTTACTTTCCCCCCAACTATTGAGTCCTTCCTAGCTACCTGCTAACATGCCTATGTCTCCCTCATTCTTGATTAAAAAGCAATCATTAAATACTTACTATATACCAATTGCTGTGCTAAATGCTGAGGACATGGAGAAATATGGACATGATCCCTTCTACCAAAGAGTTTACATTCTAAAGAGGGAGACAAAATACCAATTAATACATATGTGTGTGTGTGTGTGTGTGTGCGTGCACGCGTGTGTATAAATATATAGATATATATACGAGAAATATACAGGATAACAAGAAGTGGTCTCAGAGGGAAGGTCAGAAGTAGGGTGTATAGAAAGGCTTTTTGAAGAAAGCAGAATTTGAGCTGTCTTGAAAGAAGCTAGGGGGCAGAGATGGGAAGGGAAAGCATTCTAGACATGGGGGACAGGAGTGCTGTGAGAACTTTGAGCCTCCAGTTGAGATGATGTTATACAAATTTGTAGTAGACTTAATTAGCATGCTTTCACAATTTTCTGCAGCTCTATGCAGTAGTATGTGAATAAAAGGGAAGGCAGCAGATGATGGAAATAATCCAAATCTGGGGCTTGGCAAGACATCATGGTGATAGGATAAAGAGGGTAATGGACTCAATTATGGAGAATAGTATTTGGTTGCACTGATTTACAAAGTTAAGAAAGACAAGAAAGTTCAGCCAATATGGGAGTGAGAGGCTGGGTAGAAACTGAAGAATGGAAGGGAATGAAAATCATTGTCGCACTAAAAACAGGGAAAGATAGAATGAAAAAAAGATTATGATCAAATAACAGAAATTAGCAATTTATGAACATGGAAATATAAAACTGTGGCTAATGGTAAGAAAAAAGGTATGAACATTTCTATGTGTAGCTGGAATTTAATGAGGGAGTTATGAAAAGTTAAATAGACTGAGGAACTAGAAAGCTAGGTTGTAGAAATATGTATTTAACGGTTTGAGGATTTGAAAATATATACACTGAAGTTCCATAGTAAAAGGAAAGGAGCTAGAGAGATGAGAAAAACTGTGGTCCAGGTACTGAACTCACTGAGAAAAGAAGGGAAGTTCTGGGGGCTAATAGATTATAATTTTTGGAATTTTGATAAATTTGGGCAAGTGATTTGGATTGAATGAACCTGGAAGGAGAGTTTAATGAGTAGTGATAATAGTAGACAAGCATTCCAAGAGAGCACAGTAAAAAGGAATAGATCTGGAGTGGACATTGTGAGTTGGCTCAGGAAGGTAAAATTGAGGGGACTGAGAGTTAGGAAGCCAACAGTAAGGAATGGAATTTATACAAAGACATTAGGGGTTCAGAATCACTGAGATGAAGGAACTGTGACTTGAGTGGGAATATATTAGTCATTGAGGAATAAATCCAGGCAGAGAGAATATCATTGACCAGAGAAAGGTCCATTGATAGATGGAGGAGATTAGATTGTTCAAGACTCAGATGAGATTCAGGTTTGTGGTAACTGGTGAAGATATTGAATTCTTTGAGGTCCAGGAGGCCAGACTCAAAACAGGAAGAAGCAGGAAAAAGTACTACCTGAGAGAGTCTGGACAGGAGGCAATACCTGGCAATTCAAGTTGGGTCTGATCTGAGAAAGGCAAAGGTCATAGATTTGGGAACTCTCTGGAATGAAAGGGCCACAGACAGGGAGCTGGATTAAGAGCTGATTTAAAGCTTCCTTTAAAAAATCCTTACTTGATCAGCCCATCCCTGTTAGTGAGTATCCAACATATCTTCTTCTTCATGACTAAACTCCTAGAGAAAACCACCTACAGTCAATGCTCCTATTTCTCATCTCACTTTTAAATCCTCTGCAAACATGGCTAATACGGAAATTTACTTTTCATGACTTCATATGTATAACTGACATATTGCTCTCCTCAATGGATATTTGGAATTCAATTTTAAAAAATGTTTAAAATGTACATGTAATTGGGAAATATTTGGTAAATTAAATAAAAATACATTTAAAAAATAAATCTTTGTAATTTGGAGTCTGTCCATTTTATTCAACTGAAATTGCTCTTTTCAAAGTAACCAATGAACTAAAAGCCAAATCAAATGGCCTTTTCTCTTTCCTCACCTTTCTTGACCCCTCTACAAAAAGCTTCTTTGGGCAAAGTGAATACATTGAGGAATCATGAAAGACAATGCCTTACATAAATCCTATTGAGTGAATGATTATGAGCGAGATCATTCAGTCTCTAGGGAAGGATTCCTCCTTGACAGTAGCTGAAATTTTCCATTAGTAATAAGAGTTTCATTTGTTTTCTTTAACCTGTAAGTCAACTGTTTTTTTTTTTTTTCTTCTCATTTAAGCTTTGTGAACTCTGAGTTTGTGAAGGGAATTGGTAGCAACTCTGGGAGTAGCTACATGGTACCATAGTTCATAGAGCACCGGTCTAGAGTCAGGAAGATTCAGCTTCCTAAATCCAAATCTGCCTTCAGACACTTACTAGTTGGTCACGATGTGGCCTCTGGGCAAGTCAATTCACTCTGTTTGCCTCAGTTTTCTCATCTTTAAAATGAGCTGGAGAGGGAAATGGCAAACATTCCAGTCTCTTTGTCATGAAAATTCCAAACGGGATCACAAAGAGTTGGAAATGACTGAGAAACAATTGAACAACAACAAAAGCAAATCCGGCAGTGTCATATCAAGAGTTCCATTATTCTTGGTGGAGGAGACAATGAGCCAGAGATATGAAAAATTCTCTGAAACATACCTTTAATGTCATGTCATTGGCAGGTAGGTAGCCCAGTGGACAGAGCACTAGGTCTGGGGAGGAGAGTTCAAATGCATTTGATATTTACTAACTCCAATGATCTTGGGCATATCAACTTCTGTCTGCTTCAGTATCCTCAACCAAAAATCAACCGAGTTCATATTTGTAAAACACTTAGCACAATGTCTGACACACTATAGGTGCTTAATAAGTGATTGTTTTCAGGTGAGTTTCAAATCCAACTTATTATGTTTCCTCCCTTAGACATGCTAATACATATTAATCATCACTGATTGCTACAAATTAAGAAAGGTAAAACTAAATATTAAAAATAGACTTATACCTCATAAAGGTTTACAATTAAAACATTAACGAATCTGGAAATATGAATTAAGAGTCATGATCTGGCTTAACAAACCCTAAAAAAAACATTACGAATTGGGGGAGATAGAATCGTTGTCAGAATTGGAAGGGATTTATAGGTGAAAAACTTGAGACCTTAAAGGATTGAAAAGTGGCAACGTATAAAAAGCTTTAATAAAAAAAAAAAATTTGAAATTGCCAAAGCTCAGGAAACCTTCTAGACAACTGTTTTTATTCTATGACTTGAATAAAATCATTTAATCTGGAAAAAAAAAGTGGCAATGTCAGGATTTCAATCCAAATTTCCTAACTCAAAATCCACTGTTCTTTCTACTATGCAATCCTGGCCCTCTGAAGAAATCAGAAGATGAAGCTTCATATTAAGTCAATTACGTCCTACTCCCAAGATCTGGGACAAGCCATTTAACTGCCTGAGAATCCTGTTGGACAGAGGAGCCCCAAATTAGTCCCTCCCCTCTTGATTCATTTTTCTAGAAGTTGTGGACTCATTCCTACAAAGGGGATTAAAGCACAAAATTCTGACTAGACTTGCTGTCTTCAAAAAAGCTTGTTCTTTTTTGCTGTGGCTAAGAATTGGAAATTGAGGGAAAGCACATCAGTTGGGGAATGATTAAACAAGTTGTGGTATATGATTGAGAGAGACTGCTGTTGTGCTATTAGAAATAACAAGCAGAATGATTTCAGAAAAACTTGGAGACTTATAGGAACTGATACAAAGTGAAATGAACAGAACCAGAACATTGTACATAGCAATACTGTATGATGAAGATCTGTAAATGATTTAGCTCTTCTCAACAACACAATGATCCAAGACAATCCCAAAGGACTCATGATAAGATATAATATTCTCCTCCAGAAAAAGAACTGATGTTGACTAAAGTCTGCTATTTTAAAATATTTTTTATTGTTGTTATTTGAATTTTATTGTACAAAATGAATAATATGGAAATGTTTTACATGATTGCACGTGTATAACCTATGTTTAATTGTTTAGTGTCTCAGGGAGGGGAAGAAAAGCAGAGGGAGAAAGAGAATTTGGAACTCAAAACTTCTGAAAAACATGTTTAAATTGTTTTAACATATAACTGGGGACAAAAATTTTTTTTATGATTTATGATTTCCTTAGAATACATTTTTCTTTAAAAAAGATGTGATTTGGTAGATAAATTTCCAGGAAATCCATTAAAGTCTTCAGAGAGTGATTAGAATCCTACACACACAAAAAATCACACAGAGTATGTCAAAATCAGTCCTTTAAGCCAGATCTCCAAGGATACCTATCAATCTGTTACATCATGCTATGTCTCCCATGCTTGTGGGTATTTGTGTACATAAGGTATATTTTAGCATATACAAGCACAACCTTTTGTCCCCTCCTCCAGATGTGTCAAACACAGCACACTCTGAATGGGGCCTGAACCAAATTGAAATGTAATTGAGAAATATCTAACAAAATAAATAAAAATGCAATTAAAAAAGTAATCACATTATATTTTAAAATTAAGGCAATATGCAACCCTCAAGGATCCTTCTGTACAAATTGGTGGCTGTTGTTTTTATTTGAATTTCACAACCACTGCCATACTCTTGTTCTGTTCCGGAAAATAGCTTTCTAAAAAAAAAAAAAATTCTGGGATATCTACCAAAATGTGGTATGCAAAGCTCCATGGAGCTCAGGCACTCCTTGTGTGTGACCACTCAGACTGCTTTGCCCTTGGAATCTTGTTATTCCTGTACTCCTGAATCCTGAAGGTCAAATTCTTCTTCCTCGGCGGCACAGGGCAAAGAAAAACTGAGCATTTCACTCTGAGGAATGACATTTCAGGGATTCTGCCTGTTCAAAAAGGGACAAATTGCCAGCATCGCTTGTGTTTTTATCCAGGTAATCAATATTCTTTACTATGCCTGTCACCACAGCAATAAGTCATTCCAATGAAAGAAAAGGACTTGACCTCTTTAGAATTCCCCATAAAACAATCTGGGTCATTTTCCCCTTGACTCGTGTAGGACGTGTTTTAGGCACTAACCTCAGTATAAAACATTTGGTGCTTCCCCAGTTCTTTTCTTGACTTCAGTATTACTTTAAAACACTTTATATTTGGTTATAGAGAGCGGTCAGATGGATTTTTCTGCCTTTGAAGGAATGAAAGGAAAAAAAATACTATTAAGTTTTTATTATGGGTCAGGCACCATGCTAAGCATTGGGGATATAAAATAGAAGAATGCATGACAGTCCCTGTTTTTGAGAAGTTTATCTATTAATAAGGGAAGACGGCATTTACAGGGGATGATGGGCAGGGAATGCTCTAGAGAGGGAAGTCAGAGGTATGGTGAGGAGAAGCTTGGGGCAATTGAAATATCCATTAGGGTATCATAGATGTAATTACTGTTTTTAGAGCCAGAGTTTGATAGCACATTCTGAAGCCATGTCTCCAAAGATCCATTTGAAAAATCCCCTCAAATTCCCACAACCAGCAATAATCTCTCCCTCTCTCAGTTCCTGAGGTAAAATGGAAAGCACATGCATCTGGCAGGCACAGGACCCAGACTCAAATCCCTGCTACATCTTTTTAGGATCTCCAGGTAAATTTGGATTATGGACCAGAGATTTAAAATTGGAAGAGATCTACTAAGACCCATACTAAGGCCCCTTATTCCAACTTCTCATTGTATTGAGATGAAAACTAAGATCAAGAAAGATAGGTTTAGATAGGATTTAAACTCAAATCCTCCTTCCTCCCTTCCTCTCTTCCTTCCTCTTTCCCTCTCTCCCTTTTTCCCTCCCTCCCTCCCTTCCTTCCTACCTCCCTCCTATTTTCTTCATTTCCTCCCTCCCTTCTTTCTTTCCTCCCTCCCTTCTTCTTTCTCTCCCTCCCTTTTTCCTTCCCTCCTTCCCTTCTTCCTTCCTTCCCTCCCTTCTTCCTTCCCTTCCTCCCTTCTTCCTTGCTTTCTTCCTTTCCTTTCCTTCCTTCTTCTTCCTTTCTTCTTTTCTCTTTCTTTCTTTTTTTGAGGCATTTGGGGTTAAGTTATTTCCCGAAAGTCACACCACTAAAAGTATTTGAGGTCAGATTTGAACTAAAGTCCTCCAAGTATATTCCTCTTCTCCCCACCCCCCCCCATCTTCTTCTGTTTGCTTTGGCTATTAAAAATTGAGGTTAAGTGACTTCAACTCAGGTCCTCTAATACCCAGCTTCTTAAACTGTCATTCATGTCCCCCTATAGGGTTTCATAATCAAATGTCAGGGTCATAAAATTATGATTTATTATCAATAAATGCTTTTATAAACCTTTATTTCCTGGGGCCACATAAAACTTTCTCGGGACAAAAAGGGATTGGGAATAGAAAAATTTTAAGAAACTCTGCTCTAAGATTATTCTTTCCTCTTCCTCCTCCTCCTCCTTCTTTGGGAGGCAATTGGGGTTAAGTAACTTATTCAGGGTTACAAAGCCAGTGTTTGTGACCAAATTGAACTCAGTTCCTACTGTCCCTATTATTATTTTCCCTACAACCCTCAGTCTCCCTTAACTCTATTGTTAACTCCCTTAACACTATCTGTGTGATCTTGGGCAATTTGTTTTAAGTTTTCTGGACCTCAGTTCCAGAAAATGATAGAGATCTATGGCCACTTTTGACTCTAATTCTATAATGTTGTAAGTCTATAAGCCCATCTACCTTTGATGCTGTGACCCCTTCTTGCACTTTCCCATTATCCTTCATATAATTGTGATTTGTGTTTCCATATCCCAAGCTCCTCGAGGGCAGGCACAGTGCCTGGTAATGTACCATCTACAGAGCTTGTAAATTAGCGAAGACAGAAAGTGCTCATTTAATGTTTGTTGAATGAACTTGAGTGCGGCATCAGAGCCTAGGAAAATATCATTTTCCATCCTTAGTGCCACTTTGAGTCAATTAGATTATACCTCTTTCTCTGATGCAGAGAGAGTAATTGCAACCTCATTGTTTATAAATCTGGATCCCGAATTAAACATTTATGCAGTGAGCAGAGCTGCACCAAGTCTTCCACCTCTAATGAAAATTTAATCAAAATCTGATAGCAGGGGCTTGCAGCAAGCCCAGAGCACCAGTTGTATGAGACCCGGCTAGTCAGTTGTGGGGATTAGCACATTGCAAACCGCCATCTGTGCCAGCCAAATCTCTCTGCACCAGCAAGTACCTCTCATCCCAATTTTTAACAACTTCTTTCCATTCAGCTCCTTAGTCTAGAAATGGACAAGGAGATCTCCTCTGAGGATCATAGTTTCCAAGAGATGGAATTAGATGACATAGCTAGGAAAATTTCGGATCTTGAGAAGTGGAGGGAAATCTTTTGTCATCACAGGTAAGATTTTTGCATTTCTCGAAAACATGGAAGACTGAATGCGATACCTTTCATGTACTTGAGTAATCAACTCTTATTTTCTCTCCGTGAACATTTTCCTTTACAAGTGTTCTTTGAAAATGCATCCATTTATAATCATCTTGTGGAAAGATGTTTCTATAGACTCAAAAGGCAGTTGTTTCCTTGCGCTATGAATAGAAGGAAGCTCTTCATTTGATGTTTTCTCTTTCATTTACAGGTTGGAAATCAACAGTGCAACTCATCAGGTAACGCTTTTCTTCCAAAGGTGGATTTTGTTCTTCTGTGATTGTTACATCAAACAATCATACCGAAAACATAATCTAACCATCCTGTATGCATGCCACGTTGTCTATACAATGATAGTATAGTATATGAAAATGTAAAATAAGAAATAGCACTGAGAAGCCTTTCATATGTTCCTTTTTTTTTTTTTTTGACAGATCATTAAACACTCTTCTAGCCTTTAAGAGCTTTTTTTTCTTATCACTGAAAACAACATGTGGTTATTATCTAGAAGTGATTACTTTTAAAATCCAGACCCTCTACTATTTGTGAAAATAACACTATATAATGCTTTAGTGATATATGTAAAGTACTTTGAAAGCTTCCAAAATCTATAGAATTCTCAGTGGTCGAGGTTCACTTTGAAACCAAAGTACCGTCTGCATTATTTGTTCCCTTCACTTTATCAGAGTTTTGAAAACAATAAAGGAAGATAACTTGATTAATATTTTTTAAATATTTAAACATTATTCCAAGGTAAGAGGTACAAGGGGTGAAGCCTGTTGCTGACACCATGGTGGGAGAAGGCAGAGAGGGGAGAGAGGGAGAGGGAGAGAGAGGGAGAGAGAGGAAGAGAGAGAGAGAGAGAGAGAGAGAGAGAGAGAGAGAGAGAGAGAGAGAGAGAGAGAGAGATCTAAAGCCTTGGAAATGTTAGAAAATTATATAAAGACTTTTAATTTGTGTCTTTATGCAGTTCATTCAGTTAATTCACAAACAGAAATAATCATCAAATACCAATATTTTCCCCCTGGCACAATTTGAATGTGATATTATCTGAGAACAGTGCACAATTAGCATCCTTATTTTAAAGTATGAGTCTCTAATTCATATTTTTAGAATAAATTTCGATTCAAAAGCCATATCCCAAGCATGTCTAAATTGAAATGTAGGAGATGATGTTTGTTTGGTAATCTTAAAATTATCAGATGGAAAACTAGTTTTGATAGACAGGATTTGCAGGACACTGAAGGGAACATTAGATTAAAATTTTTAAATTAAATTTTCAATTCCAATTTTGCAGCAAGAGAAAAAAAGTCCATTCCTGGGAGTATAAAGATATTGTCATTTGATTTACAAAAAGTATTCCATCTCATCAAAAACCTGTCTGATTCAGATGATGTATCTGAGAGATAAGGGAGTCTCCTTCCACTCCTTTTTGGAATTTAGAATAACTGAAAAAGGTATCTTTTTAAAGTGTCAGGATCAAAGAATCAAGGAAAGTCCTTTTAATGTTATCTTTTGTTTCCTGGTCATCGAATTCGTATTTGTTCAAATATGAAGGAATGCAAAGGAAGGACAGATGCTAAGCTACAATGAAACACCAGAGGGAATGAGTGAAAGAGCAATTCTCTGAACTGTGAAATTCTCGCCCTCACTGAGAGGATGCAGTAATAGGAAAGAATCGGACAGGGATGAACCAACCACCTTACTTTGTATAACAGCAACCAAGATAAATTGATTATATTAGGGGAGAGAATTCAAGAGTCCGTCACAGAGATTTACTGGATGGTGTTTTTTTTTTTTTTTTAAATATTGGATAATGATATTTCTATTTTTCCCTAAGATGATTTCAAGCCAAGGTTTTAATACTAATGATGTTTCCATAGTTACATCTAAGCTCTGTTGTCACTTCAAACTTATAGGGAGTCTTTTGAGAGAAATATTTATTTTTTCCATCTTTCCAGTGGATGTTCATGGTCTTTTTTACCCAATTATAGATATGGAATTACAAAGAGGGCAGGATTTGAAGTAGGAGCCCTGGGTTCTGTCACTTTTTCCCCTGTATAGTGAAACAATATGAGTGTGATAGAAGGAACTCAAGGACTTAAGTTTTAACCCTGACTGTCACCTTGGTTACTTTGGGCCATTCATTTAACTTTTCTGGGCCATGGATTCTTCAGTTGAAAATTAGGGGAGGTGACTTTTAAGGTCATCCTTTCATGGCAGAAAAGTGACAATGTCTATGAGGGAGTAATAAACGGCATATCTTAAGCATTGAGGGAGGTATAGGAGAAGAATCAGTATTGCTTTCCTTAACTACCTTGGATCTATTTGTATTTATTCTGTATGTACTTTTATATGTATTTGTTATTTCCCCATTTGAACATTAAACTCTTTTGAAGAAAGGATCATTTCATTCTTTGTATCCCCAGAGTGGCACAAAGTAGGGAATAAATCAATGCTTTTTGGCTGATTGGTTCTAAGGATAGAAAATTAACTTTGATGAGTCATCTCTATGAAAAAGGGGAAAATCTTATATTCACCCCAAATATGATAAAGCAAAATTGATACCAGGTTTTTTATTTTGGTTTGTTTTTTGCTTTGTTTTGGGGGTGAGAGGACGCTCAAGAAAAAATCCAAGACTGTCAGAAATCTGCTGATTATAACAAAGCTGGTGCAGGATTACCTCAAGACAAAGAAAAAGGATGGTACCTATCACAGGTCCTTTATTCACTTCCTGAATCCTCCATCAAAACGAAATGGGGCCACTTTCCCATCTCCCTAGCAATGGCCATGGTGAGTACAGCTTGTTAATTAAACATGGAGTGAAATGTAATCTCTCCAAAACAATGAGGCTGGGAAATCTTAGCCAGTGTCATACGAAAGTATTATTGGACTTAAGGCTTCAGAGAGTTGTTATTGGTAAAAGGAGAATATAATTAAAATGACTTATTTATGATTTTTTTTAAATACTGGTACCATGGTACTGGGAATGCTCTAATGCTCTCCTCCTAAATTCTGACAGCCTCTGTATTTATATACTTTCTCAATGTGTCCTTTCCAAATACAAACACACTATATACAATTTAATATCCATATTATTTAAGACTAGATCTTTTAGGGAAATTAGGTGAATTAGACAGGACTACCAGATGCTTAGGATTATAGTTATGAGCCTGGACTTAGAGCTGGAGGACACTTTAGTGACTATATAATCTAATCCCCTCATTTCACAGCAGTACATTTGTATTATATTTAAAGATTAATTGAGGTACTTAATCTGATATTGTTTTGTTGAAGAAATTTTTTTATTTATTTTACTTGGTCCCAAAGGGAACAATTTTTTTCAATTTTATATGAATGCAAATGAGCTAGAAAGAACATATCACTCCATTTTAGACATTCATAGACTTAGAGGTCATCTAGTTCATCTTCCTTTTACACATGAGGAAAAGTTAAGTAACTTGCCCAAGATCATACAAATGGCAATGTCAAGATTCAAAGCTGGATCCTTGGATGGCAAAACTAGTACTTAGTAGTATTTATTACTTCTTTTTTTTTTTGAAAAAAAAAATGAATTCAATCAATGTGTATCAATGCACTGTGCAACAGAACTACAACCTGCATTACCACAGCTGTCTATACAATTCACACAGCAGCAAAGAATCTTATATAATGATAGTGCCCAGAAAATTGTTCTCCATTAAAAAAGACAGCACTGAAATCTGGAGTATTTATTACTTCTTCAGATCTTCTTGTGATCTTGAAATTCCCTGTTGGATTGGAGTTCATGATTCTATTTTAGATCCACGGTCAGGGTTGGGAGGGACCTCTGGTGAATACCATTCATTTATTGCTGCCTTAACTCAAGTTATTTAATTAATGTTGATCTAGGTTCTAGGTTTTTCTTAATTTGTCATGTCCATGGTGAATTAGACAGGACTACAAGATGCTTAAGATTATAGCTATAACCCTGGACTTAGAGCTGGAGGACACTTTAGTGACCAAATAATTTAATCCCCTCATTTCACCACAGATTCTCTATTTTGATTCATTAAAGTGTTGATGTTTCCATATTTTTGGAGAAAATGGAAAAATGCTAAATTTATAGTCAGAAGACCTGAGTTCAAATCCTTTCTTTATTTCTTATATGTTCTTGCACAAGTGACTTCTCTCTACATCTCAGTTGCTCATTTATTAAATAAAAGCATTGGACTCGGTGGTTTCTACCTCAACTTACATAATCATATGATCTTCTTCACCCATCTGAAATCTCTGATGTGGGCCATGACACTCCAGGTGGAGGGATATTATTTTCCCCCTCCATTATACCAAATGGAGAAGCAGTATAGCATCCTTTATCTGATATCTGGGTGCCTCTTGGCAAATCATTCAGTCCTACAGTGCCCAAGGCAACTAACTTTCCCAAATCATAAGTTATAGATAAGTTGAAGAAATTTCCACACCAGAAATAATCCTTAACCAAACCATAGGGCAGAAGCCTTCTCTTCCCACTAAAAGAAAAGCAAGTATACCCAAGAGGCAATGATATGCAAATCCCCCTACTCCATTGGTCATATAGCCTGATGGACATTACCCCACCCCCCAAGAAGGCTAAAAATTAGAATAGCTTTGCAATTCAAACTTATGATAAAAATCCTTAAAAATATATATATATATATATACATATATATATATAAACAAAATATAGTCCATAAATGAGCTCATGTTAATTAAACTGTAATGAATGTTAACTCGCTCCTTTGTCCACAGGCAACAAGTCCTCATATCTTCATCCTTTCAACCTCCCCACACTAAGCCCCAACATACTAAACTGCATTGCATTTTTTTAACTTTGTAAATTTTATTAATCTTTGTCCAAAAAAGGAGTTAGAGACATACAGAATGGAGGAATTTATATTTGAATACTTTCACATGACCACAATAAAAAAAAAGGATGACACAGGAAATGTCCCCAAAGGCTTTACTTAGGTCAACTTCCTTCTTAAAAAGCCAGAAACAAAAGAACTCAAAGGGAGAAGCCTGCAATCAAGCAAGAAACTGTTCAGGAAGTCCTAGGCATCTAAATAATTGATAGTTTTTTCTTTTGAAATTGTATTTGGATTTATTCCTATTTAGCAAGTTACATGATCTAACTTTTCTTTAATCAGCATAATCATTAATGACCCATAGTGTGGGTCTCCAGGGAATGACAGGATATTCCTGAGTGTCTGGGTAGGGTGGGTAGAGAGGGGAAGAATCTTGAAGCTGGACCCACTCTAACTGATATTTCAGACAGGCAAATTGTCTGAAATTGAGACAGTCACTAGATACTCACTGGAGAATTCTCTCTTGCCTTATTTATTGACTTGAGCTGTACTTATGGGATTAGAATATACATTTTTTATTTTTATTTTTTAATTAATTAATTAATTAATTTTTTTTGCTGAGTCAATTGGGGTTAAGTGACTTGCCCAAGGTTACACAGCCAGGAAGTTGTTAAATGTCTGAGATCCGATTTGAACTCAGGTCCTCCTGACTTCAGGGTTAGTGCTGGAATATACATTTTTTAAAGACTGAAAGCACTGGTCATCTGGAGATAAAAGGATCACTAAAGTATTCTCCCCCAAGAACTAAACTACTCCTTTGATCACAGGCAACAAGCCCTTTGTTTCTCCAACCTTTCCACCTCCTCCACTAAGCCCCAACATACTATTTTATTTTGTTTCCTAGCCCTGGGGAAAACTGAAAAATGGAAGTTAGGTTGGTACCCTCTTGTTCCTCCATTTTTTCCCCCAAAGATATTCTTCCCTGAGCATCCATTCAGAGGCTTAGTCCATGTTCTGTTCTGACAGGATCTTACGATAACAATGGCATTTATAGACATTTGTATTGTACTTAAAGGTTTATTGAGGCACTTACACTGATACTGTCTTGTTGAAGAAATTTTTTAAATTTATTTTACTCGGTCCCAAAGGGAACAATTAGAACACTTAATGGAAATTGCAAAGAGATAAATTGCGGTTTAATGTTAGTAGAAAATCTTTCTAATAATAAGTGGAATGGGCTGACTCTAGGAATGGAAGCTTCTTCTTCCTTAGAAGGTATCATGTAGAGGGCACACAGGCACTACTTGTTGGGGATGTTACCAGGGGTCAGTCCTCCTGAGTGTGAGTTGGACTGAGGCCCTTCCAACTCTCAAATTCTGTGAACCTTTTGGCACAGAACTTCCTCCTGACATCAGCCCCACTTTGTTGAAGGAGACAATGGGAGGGTGGAAAACATCAGAGAACTCTGGAGTGAAAAGGATTCAAAATCCTCCTATGATACAACTATATATATGACTATGGGCAAGTGACTGCTGACTCCCTGGGTCTCAGTTTCCTCACCTATAAAATGGAAGGGGAGGGTTGGACCTTAGTCCCTTCCAACTTGAGTTCTATGATTATCTGAAAATAATATTCAGAGAAGTTAAGGAATTTGTCCAGCATTGAAGGAAGGATTCCAACCCAGGTCTCTCTTGACATCAGATCCAACATTCATAGAATCAGTAACCATTGGATTTTGGATTACCGTTCATACTCAAAAGAAATTTCCAGTATAGCATGTCCAACAAGGCTTCTTCAAGCTTCTCCTTCCTGACCTCCAATTAGAGGAAAACCACCTCTTTCCACTATTCCACAGAAACAACTGCCAACAAACTAATTGTCATCAATAAATATAGTGTATCCTGTAGTATACCTCTCAAAGGGGTTGGATGACTGCTCTTCCAAGTGCAAGATCCCATTTTAGAGACAACCAGGTGGAATAGTGAATACTGGGCTAGACTTTGAGTCAGAAAGCCTTCAGAGAATTACTAGATATGTGATTCTGGGTAATAATCAGGTTCAGGCTCTCTCAGACTCAGTTTTCTCATCTGTCAAAAGGAGACAATAATAGAGTCTATCCCACAGGATTGTTGTAAGGATCAAATGAGATAAAAATACAAAGTGCTTTACAAACCTTAGGATGATATATATAAATATATATAAAATTACTGTTATCTTAACATCTTCAACATCCTCCAAACGTAGGGGTTCTTGACCTTTTTTTTATGTCCTAGACCATGGATACACTCTGACAAAGCCTAAAGAACCCCATCTCAGAGTGTTTTTCAAATAAAATATTAAGATAGTTATAAAATGTTTAAAAATAAAATTCATAGGTGAAGCAAGGCAATTCTAGTAGCCTTGTGATGGAAAGTGCCATTCACATCCAGAGAGAGAACCATGGAGACTGAAGGCAGATCAAAGCATAGGATTTTCCTTTTTGTTGTTTGTTTGCTTGTTTTTTTTCTCATTTTCCCTCTTTTTATCTGATTATTCTTGCACAGCACAATGAATATGGAAATATATTTAGAAGGATTACACGTGTTGAATTTATATTGGATTGCTTGCTGTCCGGTATAAGGATGGAGGGAAGGAGGGAATAAAATTTGGAACACAAGGTTTTGCAAAAGTATCTTTGCAAAAACTATCTTTGCATATATTTGGAAAAGCAAAAAGCTATTATTTTTTTAAAAATCAAATTCATAGATCTCAGGTTAAGAATCTTTGACTTAAAATAATTATTTAAAGCATAGGGAATCTTCCGTAGATCATTAAATCAAAGTAAGAGCTGATGTCCTTTCTAGATCAGCTTTAAGTCTTGGTACAATAAGTCTATATCTCTGCTTTTGCCATATATTTTTATACTAAAAACCAAACACAATTTTCTGATTAAAAAATTCACTCCTTTCTTCCTTAGGACCTACAAAAGATTCTGTTTGGAAATACTGTACATGTCTTTAACCATGATTGGAAAAAGTCATGTTTCAACTTTCATGAACCTTCTTCAGACTTATCCTACGCTTTGGAAATAGGAAAGGTAAGAAACAGCAAAGCAAATAAAAAAAAAAAAAAAAGTGGTATCCAGAGGTAGATAGCACCTACACAAATTCATGGAGCTTATAAATACCTTTCTATTCTTATGAATCTCCTTGTTGGGATAGTCAATCAATCAATAAACATTTTAAAAGTATCAGCTATGTTTCAAGGTGTAAAAAGAAGTGGAAAAACTACTTCAATGTCTTAGCCAAGAAAACCCTATGGATGGGATTAGACAATAACAAAAACACATACCAAACACTGTGCTAAATGCTAGGGACAGAAAGGTAGATGAAATATAGTCCCTGCTTTCAAGGAACTCACAATGTAAAGCAGGAGACAACATGCAAAATAACTATGTACAAATAAAAGATACAGGGGATAAGTCAGAAATAATAAATAGAGGGGAAAATACAAGCATTAAGAAGATTGGTAAAGGCTTCTTGTAGAGGGTGGGATTTTAGCAAAGACTTGAAAGAAGCCAGGAGGTAGAATGAGAAGACAAAGTGTTTTAGACACAGGGAACTGCCAGGGAGTACATAAAGCTGAATAAGATGGAGGAAGAATGGAAAGGTAGGCTTGGATTTTGAATGCCAAAGAGTGAATTTTGTATTTAGTCCTGGAGTACTAGAGAACCACTGGAGTATATTGAGTTGGGAGGATTTCAAGTCTGCTCCACTATCTTCAGGAAATCGGGAGGCTAAAATAGTAAAACTTCTGAGTTCTCTTTGGAGAACTAGAATCTTGTTTCCCAGCAAGAAAGAGAAAGACAACTGGAAGAATAGCAGTTCATGTTTGTTTTCCTTCCCACCAGAGGCAAAGTCTGCAGTGGAGATAGTACCAGAGAGGGAATATGGAAAGCAGGCCCTGGCTCAGGAGGAACAATTCTCCTCTTCAGGTCCAGGCTTTCTTACTAGACAGCTGCCAATCTTCCCTCCGAGCTCGAAATTACTGTCACATTCCAAGGATATTTGGAGACCTCATCTGACCCCAAGAATTAGGGCATCTGGGCTTTCTTCCTTCATTATTAAAATTCATATCATCTATAATTTATAAATAGCATAAGAAATAAGCAACAAATTCCCTCCTACTTATAAATAAAATGATTGGACAAGAACATCTCTAAGATCTACTTTTAACAGTATGTGATTCTTACTCTATGATTTATATATGTGTGTGTGTATATATATGTAGATATCTGTATACTGAGACAGGGAGAGATACATGCGCGCATATATATATATGAAATTTGATATAGCAGCTATTATTAGCTTGGTATTATAGCAGATATCTAAATTTCAGTTAGAGATGGATGAAAATAAACATTGATATATATTTTTCCTATTAAAGTTCTTTATTACTCTTTCTACTTCTCCTAGATCTGTCTATAGACTTTTAGATTAAAAATGCCTGCTCTAAGCTCTGAGTTGTGAGAGTGCTCCATCTGTACTAGTGGAGGATTTTTTCCCACCAGAAGTCCACACTCTAAAGAAAACAGGTCAAGACTAAAAAGTAATAACAGCAAAGGAGGCCGATTCCATTCTCCCCTGATCAGCCATACAATCTCATTCCACTGGTTTTTTTCCCTACATGGCCTAATTTTATTTTATTGTCACTTTAGGGTGGGTCCAGAGCAATCCAAATGGCTGTCCAGGTGAACATCCTCAAATACCTTTTGTTTACTAGGAGTGAAAAAAGCAGTGACTTTTGCAGGTAAGAAAGGAGAGAGAGAGAGAGAGAGAGAGAGAGAGAGAGAGAGAGAGAGAGAGAGAGAGAGAGAGACAGAGAGACAGAGAGACAGAGAGACAGAGACACACAGAGAGAGAAGAAAGAGACCAAAAAACAGAGAGAAATAGAGAGAAACAGAGAGAGAGAGACAGAGACAGAGAGACAGAGAGAAACAGAGACAGAGAGAAGAGAGAGAGAAACAGAGACACTAAACAGGGACAAAGATACAAAGAGACAGAAAGAGACACAGAGAAATACAGAGATAAACAGAGACAGATGGAGAGAAAGACAGAGAAACAGAGATAGAGAAATGCAGAGAGAGACTCAAACAGAGAACAGAAAGACAGAAAGAGAAAAAGAGATACACTAGGATATACTGTAACCTATTCAACATGTAAAGGACTGCTTGCCATCTAGGGAAGGGGGTGGAGGGAGGGAGGGGAAAAATCGGAACAGAAGCGAGTGCAAGGGATAATGTAAAAAAATTACCCTGGCATGGGTTCTGTCAATATAATAACTTTATATTATAAAATAAAATAAAATATATGAGAGAGAGAGAGAGAGAGAGAGAGAGAGAGAGAGAGAGAGAGAGAGAGAGAGAGAGAGAGAGAGAGAGAGAGAGAGAAAGAGATACAGAGAGAGATCCTGAGACAGAGACAGGGACAGAGACGGAGAGAGAAAAAGAGACAGAGACACAGACAGAGACGGAGACAGAGACAGAGAGGCACAGGGAGGCACAGAGACAGAGGCAGAGAGAGGTGAAAGCTCCCCAGGTCTCTGACTACATTTCCAAGTTGGCTTACTTAAGCAAGTGTAACCCGAAGCACGGAGTGGGGTAGAATATGACTCCCGGGAGCCGCGGGCAGCTCGCCCTCCCGCAGGGATGCTCCGGCGCCATCCTTCAGTCCCTCTTCCCTTCCTCACCCCTTCCCACATTCTCGGGGGCACAGGGGCGCTTGTCCCGGGGCGGGTTTCCCCTGGAGCATCTCTGCAGCTCCACAGCTTCTGCCTCTCCCGCACAGTTGAGGGCGGCCCTCCGGCTCTGTGCAGGGCGCCCTCCCTGTCCGCAAAGCATAAAAGCCCGCTCGTGTCTCTCCCACGTCAGGGGCGCCCCTTTGACCGCGGTTGATGGGAGAGACAATGTCCCCACTCCCCCAAGGTAGCGGGGATCCGGCCACAGCAAGGGAGCGGATGCGCGGGGAGCCCGGGGAGCCTCGCGGAGGAGCTGCGGGGCCGGTCACTCAGCTCGGCCAACTTCGGCCCTCGGCCGCAGCCGCGCTTAGTTTCGCGTTGGCGGGAACGGTCAGTCCCATCAGCCCGATTCCCCGAGAGGCTTCTCGGCACCGGGACCGAGACCCACTTGGGACCGGGCCTGGAGGCTCCCAGCGAGCCTCTGATCCCGCCCTCCGGGAGCACAATTACACTCGGGGGAAGGACCAGAGGCAGATGCGTGGAAAGAGAAATACAGCCCACCATTCCGGGCAGTCTGTGTATAAGTGGCATGAAATCGGAGCCGCGGGAGTGAAGAAAAGGACAGTGGTCTTGATAGCTTGGGGAGCTTTGGATAAACACAGACAGACAGGGTGAAGGGAGCACAGGTGGGGACCCCCGACCAGGTTCCATAATTCCTGTATTAGAAGTGAAAAATGAGGAATCTCTGGCTCCATACTCGGTGGGCCATCCCAGATATTTTTGTGCTCACCCCTCCCTCTCCCCTTCTCTCTCTCTCCCTCTTCCTTCTCTCTCTCTCTCTCTCTCTCTCTCTCTCTCTCTCTCTCTCTCTCTCTCTCTCTCTCTCTCTCTCTCTCTCTCTCTCTCTCTCTTCTCTCTCTCTTCCTCTCTCTTTCTCCCTTTTCTCTCTCTCTCTTCCTTTTTCTCTGTCTCTCTGTCTCTCTCTCTCTCTCTCTCTCTCTCTCTCTCTCTCTCTCTCTCTCTCTCTGTCTCTGTTTGTCTCTCTCTCTTCTCTCTCTCTTCCTTTTTCTCTCTCTCTCTTCCTTCTCTCTCTCTCTCCTTCTCTCTCTCTCTCTCTCTCTCTCTCTCTCTCTCTCTCTCTCTCTCTCTCTCTCTCTCTCGCTCTCTCTCTCTCCTTTCTCTCTCTCTCTTCTCTTTCTCTCTGTGTCTCTGTCTCTCTCTCCCTCCCTCCCCCATCTCTGTCTCTATCTTTGTCTCTCTTCCTTTTGGTCTCTCTGTGTGTCTGTCTCTTCCTTTCTCTCTCTTCTCTCTCTCTCTCTCTCTCTCTCTCTCTCTCTCTCTCTCTCTCTTCTCTCTCTCTCTCTCTCTCTCTCTCTCTTCTTTCTCTCTCTCTCTTCTCTCTCTCTCTCTCTCTCTCTCTCTCTCTCTCTCTCTCTCTCTCTCTCTCTCTCTCTCTCTTCTTTCTCTCTCTCTTCTCTCTCTTCTGTCTCTCTTCTCTCTCTCTCTCTTCTCTCTCTGTGTCTCTGTCTCTGTGTCTGTCTCTCTCTCCCTCCCTCCCCCATCTCTGTCTCTATCTCTGTCTCTCTCTTCCTTTTTCTCTGTCTCTCTGTGTGTCTGTCTCTTCCTCTCTTTCTGTCTCTCTGTGTCTGTCTCTGTCTCTGTCTCCTTCCCCTCCTCTATCTCTGTCTCAGCATCTCCCCTCACCCTTCTCTTTCTCCCCTTTCTCTCTATGTAAATAGAGATAGAGAGAAACATAAATATATGCATGTATGCATGTGTACATATAGATATAGATAATTAGATACTTTTGACAGGTTTTATTTTTACATTACAATTCTTAGGAATGTCCTGGACCCAACTTATTCCTGGCTCTCAGACTGATCGTTAATTTGTTGTTTGTTGTTGTTGTTGTTGTTGTTTTTTGGGGGGGTGGTAATCAAATGAAATTAAGTGACTTGCCCAGGGCCACACAGCTAGTTAATGTTAAGTCTGCATTAAGTTAGTGAATCTGCAGGGCTGGTGCTCTATCCACTGCTCCACCAACTTATCCCAATTGTAAATATTTACACCTAGGAAATAGGCAAATGTTACAAATCAGGGCTTGATTTTTTTTTTCTTTTTACTTTATTGACTGTCTGGACCTAAGAGATGATGGGAAAAACTGTCCATAGTGTAGATTAAGGTTAAAAGTGTATTATTGGTACTTTTTATCTTCAGAAAACTGGTCGTTTAATATTTGCCAGCACACTCCTGAATTATCTTTTTTTTTTTCACTTCAGTTGAACAATTATGAAATGCTTACTATGTATTATACTAAGCACTGGGCAAAAGAGTTCCTGACTTCAAGGAGTTTAAAATCTAATGTTTTATCCTTGCTTGGGAGCCTTATCCATAGAAATACCCAAAAATACCTCAATTTTTTTTATAAAATAAAACTAATAATACACTGACCTTATCTGAAAAATTCATGTTTCACATCTGTAGTACCTCTTTATTAGAAAAAACAGAAACAAATGTTATCTCTTTTTTTCACTCTACCTCATTGGGGGAAAAAAAAAACCCAAACACCTCTCCTCCTTCTCCCCTCAAGTTTCTTGTAGCAAATATGCACAATAAATAAAATCAATTCACCCAATAGCTGCAGCCAAAAACATAGATGACAAAGATTCTACACCTGATTCCATCACCTCTCTTTCATGGACACATGATATACATCTTTCTTCCTCTGGATCTGTCTGAATTGTGATGAACTGTTTTCTTCCCCCTCCCTCCTACCTCCCCTTCCTCCCCACAAAAGACAATTTAAAATTGCTACAGCAAGTGCATTTCCTGGATTCACATCCCAACTCTTATTTCCTCCTTTTATTATAGACTTATCGAATGATAGATTTGGAGTCAGGAAGACCTTAAGTTTGAATGTCATTTTAGACACTTAGCAGTGGGGTGAGCTTGAGCAAATTACTTCATCTCTTTGACCCTTTATATCCTCAAATGCAAAATGGGGGACTTAGGGGCACTGTGACTACTTCACAGGGCTGTTGTAAAGATCAAGTGAGATAATGTATGTAAAGTGCTTTGAAATTTCACAGTAGTTTATAAATGTCAGCTATTATTATTATTTACCATATACTCAGGGCCACAAATGGGCCTCATCTATAACCCTTATTTGCAATGGAAAAGAGTGCTTATAGTATCTTTATTATAGGACTTTTACTAGCTGTGTAACTCTTGGCAAGTCACTTAATTCTGACTGCCTCAAAAGAAAATTGTAGTATGTAACATATACTTTAACATATGCATTGGTCTACCTGCCATCTGGGGGAAGGGGTAGAGAGAAGGAGGGGAAAAGTTGGAACAGAAGGTTGCAAGAGTCAATGCTGAAAAATTATCCATGCATATGTCTTGTAAATAAAAAGCTATAATAAAAAAGAAAATAGTAATATGAGAATTGAGTAATATGGTTGTCATCAAAAGTATATATGAAAAAAAGATCTTCAATCTCATTATGGACTGAAGATTCTCAGATTTCCTAAATTTCTTTCCCAAAAGACCATTTTCCTAGGATCCCAGGACATCCTGTTGTCACTTCATCCTATATTGCTCATCCAATCTGAGACCAGTTCAGATCCCAACATCTTGGACAAAATTCATTCATTCATGAAAGTTGGAATTCCAGACTCATCCTCAGCCAATGATGGGTTTGGATGCTCCAATCTCACTTTTCTATTTAACCATTGTTATTTCTCTTTCCTGAGAGAATAACATCACATGTGAGGGATAGAGAGCATATTATCTTGGAAATGGAGAAAGATGCTGAAACTCCACAAGTTTTCAAAGCTACCTTTTCTCCTTACAAGCCATTTAAGCAAAAGAGCTAACAGCTCCAATCAAATATTTGCTTACTGCCCAGAGAACACCGGGACATTCCTTGGAATATTTTTTCCTCTTTGATTTAAATGTGTTATAGTTTATGCAGAACGAGCCATCGAGAACAGAAAGAGGCCCTCTCAGCAGCTCTGGCAGAAACTCTGTGGAAAGCAGGAGAAAGACAAAAGCTCATCATCTGTGCCATCTCATCAGAAACTTGTTTTCCCTCTACCAGGGACTTCCAAGCAGATGGCTTCACTGAGCGTGTGAGTATGGACAGTTTTCATGTCTGTGATCACACTTCTCCCACCAGACATCAGAATCAGTGGGGGTGACAAAGATGCTTCATTGAATCTATTGGTCTTGCCATTGAGATGGAGTTTAAGCCAGCCACACAGTGGCAAAGAAGTGGGTGCCTAATGATGATGAGTGACGAAACAAATCTGGATTCACCAGCCCCAGGGTGGGGAAAGCCTTAGTTCTCAGGTCTGGTCACCCCATTCTTCTCCCTAAATTCCTGTAACTACGGTCTCAAGCCCAGCACAGCTATCCCTACTACTTGAGGGATACAACTGTCCTTTCCTACTTGAGATTTTGTTCCTATTAAAAATAAAGAATGCAAAATTCATGGAGTTGGGCTACCACATTTTAGTGTGTTTTTATTCATTCACGTATTTATTCATTTGACAAGCACTTATTATGCACATACTTTCAGATGCTGTTATTATCTTATTATTTTGGGTCGTTGCCTGTGATTTCATCTGGGCAGGGCCATCTCCATGCTGCAACTTCCTCAATTCATCAATAATTAAGAGATTTATTTTGAGGGATTAAGAGGTTAAATGACTTGTCCATGATCACACAGGGTGTTTTTTACTCTGCAGTCAATCCTCCATCCATTCCTGCCTGTCACTCATATCAAATAGATAGCCTATCAGTTTGTTGAAATGTGTATATATATTTTTTTAATCATTATGAAGTATTAACAGGACATTAACATGCAAGAACTAGACGCTTTCCATCCATTTTGAATCTTTTATTCCTGAATTACAGCTCCAGCTTTTTGAATTTTTGGAGAAAGAAGATGCCAAGAAATTCATCTATGATCATTTACAATGGGTAAGTAAAGAGAAGATCCTTTGTGTTGAATCGTACTTTCTTAATGTCTTATTTCTTTGGTAAAGTGCATTTCTGATGAAGCTTATTAGAGGACCATGTCATTTTTTTTTAAACGCCTCTGGGAAACATTTAAGTAAAGAAAGGAAAAGCTGGTCTCTCTCTCTTTATCTGATTCTTTGAAGAAGACTGGGCCACAGCCTTCTTTTTCTTGGACTAATCAGAACCTGAGGGCAAGATTTTGATCTAAGAAAAAACACAAAAACTAGTCCATGAAGGGGCTAGGATCTAGCATATAAATGGCATGATGTAAGTCACTTTAGGGCATGCCGTCTTTGAAAGACTGTCCCCCATTCTCATCTCTCCACGAAGTTTCTTCCCCCTTTTTCACGTTTGTCTCCATGGTTCTCACATAAGAGTTCAGGATTCCATAAGAAGAGGCAGCTCAATGAGATGTTATGGAGGATTATATGAGAAGGGAAAACTGAGGCTCGGCAAAGGAAGGATGTCAAAAGTAGCAATTTCAGATTCCTCAAACTTAGAAGAAATTGAGACTCAGAGCCCAAGTAGAAGTGAATTTCGGTCAAAGATTCAGGAAAGGGAATATTAGGTTTATTTTTTTTAATACACATTGCTTTATGAATCATATTGGGAGAGAAAAATCAGAGCAAAAAGGAAAAACCATGGGAGAGATTTTTTTTAAATTTTTTATTTAATAATTACATTATATTGACACTCATTTCTGTTCCGATTTTTTTCCCCTCCCTCCCTCCACCCCCTCCCCTAGATGGCAAGCAGTCCTTTATATGTTGGATATGTTGCAGTATATCCTAGATACAATATATATTTGCAGAACCGAACAATTCTCTTGTTGCATAGGGAGAATTGGATTCAGAAGGTATAAATAACCCGGGAAGAAAAACAAAAATGCAGATAGTTCACATTCGTTTCCCAGTGTTCTTTCTTTGGGTGTAGCTGCTTTTGTCCGTCATTTATCAATTGAAACTCAGGTCTCTTTGTCAAAGAAATCCACTTCCATCAAAATATGTCCTCATACAATATCGTTGTCGAAGTGTATAATGATTTCCTGGTTCTGCTCATTTCACTTAGCATCAGTTCATGAAGGTCTCTCCAAGCCTCTCTGTATTCATCCTGCTGGTCATTTCTTACAGAACAATAATATTCCATAACATTCATATACCACAATTTACCCAGCCATTCTCCAATTGATGGGCATCCATTCATTTTCCAGTTTCTAGCCACTACAAACAGGGCTGCTACAAACATTTTGGCACATACAGGTCCCTTTCCATGGGAGAGATTAAAAAAAAAAAAACAGAAAAAAGAAGTGAATGTAGTATATGTTGATTTACATTGTTTCTTTAGTTCTTTGTCTGGATGTAGATGGCAATTTCTGTCCAAAGTCTATTGGGATTCCCTTGGATCACTGAACTCCTGTGAAGAACCAAACCTTTCCTAGTTGATCATCACACATTCTTGCTGTTATTGTGTACAATGTATTCCTGGTTCTGCTTGTTTCGCCCTGCATCAGTTCATGTAAATCTTTTCAGGCCTTTCTATAATCAGCTTGGAGCATTAAGTTTAACTGTGCAATGGGAAAATGGGGGAAAAAAATGAACAGAAACATAATTAAACCATCAAAACTCTGAGCATGAAAATAAGGCAGCAACATCCCTTTTTAAGGAACCCCTGCATCCATCATCCTTCTATTGTCAACTGGTCCTCCAGAGTCCTCTTGTTTTAGAGTTTTACAGGTCATAGGTCACACTCTGGACCACCCCCCCATACACAATCACTCCCAAACTTCTCCCATTAACAAAGCTTCTCTCTCATATATTTTATTCCCTTAGTGTCCTCTTTGGTCAGGTCACAGCTGGCACAGCTAATAAACTAACTCCTAAAGTGTGAGAAGGAAAAGAAAAAGCATTTATTAAGCACCTACTACATACAAAACACTGTGATAAGCACTTTACAGATATCAATTCATTTAATCCTTACAACCACCCTATGGGATGGTCGCTGTCATTAACCTTATTTTTCAGTTGAGGAAACTAAGGCAGACTTGCCCAGGGTGGAGGCTTGGAGGCTGGCTTTGAACTCAGGTCTTCAGGGTGCAGTGTTGCATCCCCTGCATGACTTAAATGCATAGGATGAACCTGTGGTTCCTTTCTGCTAGCAGTTCAACAGAACCCTTGTTGAAGCCCAACAAAATGAAAAAGCTATGGGGCATAGAGTGTAAAGTGATGGGCCTTCAGAAAAGGGAACATTAGGTTTAATTGTGCAATGGGAAAATGGGAACAAATGGGGTAGGAAGACCTGAGTTCAGATCTACCCTTAGGCATTTAATTGTGTCTGCCTCAGTTTCCTCATCTGTCAAATGGAATGGAGAAGGAGATGGCAAACCACTCCAGTGTATTTGCCAAGAAAATCCCAAATGAGGTCACAAAGAGTTGCTCATGACTGAAAATTAACCAAACAACAACTAGTAATGAGTGGAGTGCAAGAGTGTAGAAAGATCTGGGGACAAAGTGAACCTCAGACTTTTACTATTTACATAACCCTAGGCAAATCACCTAAGTCTGCGTGCCTTGTGTAAAATGAGGGAGTTGGATGCAGTGGTATCCGACATCCCTTCTAGCTTGTGTTTTATAAATGAAGAATTTGGGTGCAAAGCAACTTGCCCAAGACCATACCAGTGTGACATGGCAAAGAAAGGCTATGAGCCCAGGATTCCGGCCTCAGTTGTACTTCTAATCCCCCTATGTGACGGGAGCCTATTTAGGATGGGACTTCCCCTCCCGATACAGAAGAGTCATTTAGACTCACTAATAGCCCCAAGGAGAGTGGATGCTCTCCCTTCTCCACTTCTTCCTCACCATACTCACTTCACAAGATCAAAAGCCATGGCACTTTTACACATATGGAGCCAACGGGCTCTGGGAAGTCATTGGTCCAAGACTTATTTTTCAGTGAACTCTCGAAGCAAGGCAACAACTATCTCTGTTAGCCGGTAGAAGGACTCCTAGGGGACAGAAGAAGAAAGAAATATTTCTTCTTCTTCCTATTGCTTTTTTCAGAAGTTACCTTGCCATCTATAACAAGCCCTCCTCTGTTTTCTTAGTCAGCTTGATGGATTCTCTGGCTTGTAGACACAAGGATCTATTGCCTTTTCTCCCCAAGATTTCACACTAGAATAGTTTGGTTCATACCATATGAGTGGTGCAGCAGGAAACACTGGGTGAAATATTAAGTGTCACTTTAAATTTTAAGAAAAATATTTCCCCAGTGAGAAATCTTTTTCTCTCACAACAGAATATCATTTCATGTTTGTTGAATCCTTACTGTGTTTGGACACTATTCTAAGTGCTATAGACTAGCATATGAAAGAAATAGAAGCCTGCTCCCAAAGAGCTTATTATCTAATTGGACAGTCAATCTGTAGATTTATAATGTGTGTGAGTGTGTGTGTGTAAAACAATCAAGAACTGGAATGTTTGATGAATAGAACACTATGATGTATAATAACCAGGGAAGGTTGTAAAGAAGATTTTGACCTTGAAAGAAACATCAGATTTGGATTGGGGGCAAAAGGATTGGAAGTAATTCCCAGGAGGGATGATGAGGGGGGAGTATGAAGAAAGGCATGGAATCAAAGATGAATGAGTTTTATGTCAGGTATCAGAAAGGAAACGATAGACATCATAGTAAGCTTGACTTGAGTCTTCCAAAGTACTGAACCACATCCCAGACCACCTCAAGCTTGCCCAAGTGGTTTTGGTACTAATTGCGTTCACCTACACAAAGATCATGGTGTGACTTTTATGGAAATATTTTGTATAGCCTCGAATGTGCCTTCTCAATGAGGGGGATGGGGTGGAGAGGGAAAAAGGGAGAGAACTTGGAACTCAAAGTTTTAAAAACAAATGTTTTAAATTGCTTTATATGTAACTGGGGAAAAAAATGAAACATTAATTTTTTTAAAAGACCATGATGGAATGTGAATTCATATGGATATACATATACATACATACATATATATTTATATTTATATAAAATTCATGATTCTGTCCAAGTAAACAGTAATATGTTGAATGGCAAATAAGTACCAGGAACTGCACTAAACACTGTATTAAGGGGATAAAATGGAATCAATTGATGATGAATCGTAAATGCTAGGCTAAGGTTTTTATACTTGATCTTATAGACAAGAGGAAACTACTGAAAGTTCTTAGGCAGGAGGCAGGGGCTAGATATTCAAATACTCCAATTTCAGCCTAGCCTCCTAGTTTTACAAGCTCTGCAGAGTATGACTAAATCCTTTAACCAATAGGAACAGACTTACTATTTCACTTGGCTGAAATATTCAAGTCTTCTCTTCCTTGGGGTTTTTCTTCCTCTTAAACTGATCTTTCAGGTCTTTAGTGTGGTACTATGGAGTGGAAAATAAGCTTTCATGGAAATGTTTTTAAATGTACAAAAATGAACTCCAGAGTAAAGAAGAATATAGGATCAAAACATATTTTTAATCCAGGATCATCAGTACAGCCTTCTACTATTTTTTTGTTGTTAAAGCAACAAGAACCTAATCTTTTATAACATGTGGAGTCGATGAGATATATTTTGTTCATGCACAGAATTACCTTCTAAATTTTCCATTTATGTGTTTAAATTTATTCATCTGTCAAGCTTTTATAAACTTGACCCAACCTTATTTCCTAATTGCTGTGGTTTACATCCTTTTATGTTAAAAAGTCTAATTAAAAAAAAAAAAAAACACCAAGGAACAGTTTTGTTGAATGTAAAAGCACTGGTGCCGTTAATTGTCCACATTCAGAAGACTCTTCACCCTTGTGCACACATTGTATAATGCTGGCTGTAATTCAAATCACCTTACCCTTTTCCATTAAAATTGTTTCAGCACATGCTACAGTCAATAAGATCAAATCTTTGTATAGGAAAAAATAACTCAAATTTATTTTCCTGCTGAAATTTCTGATAATGATGTCAATGTTTTCTAATAAAAATTAATTACATTAAAAAAAAGAAATATTAAGGTCTTGTTCACGTCCAATTCACATCTCTGAGTGATTCAATCAGATGTGTTCTCACCTGATAGAGGTATCAGGGTTAAGTGTAGTGAGGTGATTGTAACCCCATCTCCATGATAAGATGAATTAAGAGGATAACTGATGACCAAGATTTCAACTGGATTGAACTCAACATGATAGCAAGCCATTTAAATAGAGATACCTTGTAGCAAGCTTTTCTTGTTTCAAGTTTAAAATAAATGGTTTCCTTTGAGCAACTTTTAAAATAATATATGTTTTCTTTTCTCAAATAGTTCAAAGAAGAAGGAAGCCATGGAGTTATCTTATTTCTTTACAGTCTGCTTTTCTCCAGAACATTTGAAAGGTAAAATCTATAATTGGATAACTTTTGCTCAGAATTCTGCTATAGAGTCTCTTGCCATGTAACATTAATAACATTAATTTGTTCTTGTACTAGAAAGGGCCTTGAATTTCTACATGAAAAACATCAAAAAAAAATGTACCATGCAGATTTCTTTCATGAACAGTAACTTTTTCTATGTATCAGATATTTTTATAGAAGTTCTGGTCATATTCATTCATTCAACAAGTATTTAAAAATTAAGTTAAAATACAAATTAACAAAAATCAATTCTGTCTCCATACCATTCCTATCCCACTGGGAAGAAAAAAGAAAATTATAAGATTCTTTTTAACAAATATAGATAGTCAAGAAAAATTCCCTCACTAGTAGTAGCTAGATGCATTTATACACATATGTGTATAAATGCATCATCCTGTATCCTAAGTTCATCAACTTTCTATCAGCTTGTAAATTTCATGCTTCATCAACATTGGTCCTGTGGAATCATGGATGGCCATTAAGTTAATCAGAGTTCTTATAGCTTTCCAAGGTTGTTGTTATTACATGACTTGTTTTCCTGTTTCTGTTCATTTCACTCTTTGCCAGTTCTTATAAGTCTTTAAAATTGTTTTTGCATATTGATGTTATAGTATAAATTATTCTGGTTTTCTTCACCTCATTTTGTACCAGTTCACATCTGCCTTCTCAGATTTTTCTGAAACTATCCCCATCATCATTTCTTGTATCACAATAATATTCTACTATATTCACATACCACAAATTATTCAACTATTCCCTAAATGATAAGCATATCTTAGTTTCAAGTTGCCACAAAAAGAATTGCTATGAATATTTTTGTATATCCAGGACTTCTTTTTTTTTTCAATTTTTTGGGAAATAGGTAACTTTTTGTTACTATAGTAATACACACATGTATATATGTAGTACTATATATTATACCATTATGTTATATATAGTAGTATATATAGTGATATTTACATATGTAACTATACCCTAACCCTAACTCTAAATGGAAACAGGCAGTGAGACATACTCTATAGTACTATAAAATATATAAACATTTTATTTAATATATTTAAATATTTATTAATATCAATTAATAACAGTAATCTGTTGTTCATATTATTAATATTGGTTAATAATGTATTATTATTAATTAATAATATTAATATACTATTAGTATTAATATATTAAATATATAAAAATCTATTTTGTAGAATGATTCCATTCACAGGTCTACCAACAGTGCATCAGTATTTTCCCTTAGCCCTCTTAACAGTTGTTATTTTCTCCTTTTTGACTGATGAAAAAATGAAATAAAAATCAGTTGGCAACTAAATAACTTCATCCTAAAGAATTTGTGGGTCCAAATATAAATCACAGAAACAATAGATAATTTCATTAAAGATAATGGCAATAATGAAGTGGCTTACCAAAGGTTTGGGGATGTAGCCAAAGTAGTCCTTAGGGGAAAATTTATATCTCTGAGTCTTTTTATTAACAAAAAAGAGAAGAAAATAGATCAATGAATTGGGCGTGAAGTGAAAAAAAAAACTAGAAAATCAAAAGGCATTTAGTACCATGCTGGGTGCTGGGGTTGCAAAAACATTAGTTGGAGATATTAGAGAAGACTAAATGTGAGATTGTAACACAACAGCTTTGCCTTCAGGTGAAAAGATCAATAGGAAAAAAAAGGAAAATAGCTTTTTTAACCATAATTTTCATAAATGAACAAATATATCAATATCATAAACAAGAAGAAATATGTAATCTCTCTTATTCTCATAGATGCTATGAGGGATACCAAGGAAGTATAACACAGATCCTGCCCTTTAGGAGCTTACAATCTAGTTGGGATGTTGACATAGATACTTGAAAAGATAAATGGAAATGATATTGTGGAAATTATAATAGCAATTGGTATTTATGTGTGCTTAAAATCTGCCAAACTTTCCATACTTCAACTCATTGATGGCATCCTGTAGGTAGATGCTACTATGAGCACCTTGTAGATGCTTGAGGTTAAGTGATTTGCTGAGGATCACACAGTACATGATGAATTTTAAAGGAATATTACAAACAGGGAATACTGTAGTTTCAGGGGCAGGAGAGCTTCCTAACTATTCTATCACTAAGTGCCTTACAGAGGAGCCTTGTTAAGACAGACAAGAATTTGATAGATGGAGAGGGGAGAGGGACATCATTCTAAGTAAGGAGAATACCATGAGCAAAAGCACAGGGACAGAAAAATGAGTAAAGTAGATTGGTTGGAGAGGAAAATTCTTGTAGGGTAACAATGAGATGTATGGGGGGGAAAAGAGTCTAGATGCATTTGCTCTAACCATAGTTACTCTCCTAATAGACCATGTCATTTCATAGGCTCAAAAAGGACCTTGATACCAGTTCAACTCATCTGTTAGAGCCAAGTGGTGGAAATTTGGTTTGCAAGCAGGTGAGTTTGGATGGGCTTCTCCTTTCTTATTAGTTTCAAGTTTTCTAACTATTCTCATTTTGTAATGTAATTCAAGTCTACTATGCAATAGATTACAAACTCCTGTGGAAAAGAACTATACCTTTTTTGGGGGGAAGTGGGTTTTGATTAGATAGAGTACAATGCCCCATATTAAAATGTAATACACATTTTGTGATAGTAATAGTTTGTAAATTATAACAAATATTTGGTGAGTTTTAACTAATTGTCAAGACTATTGGGGAAAGCACTTTGCTAATAGCTGTTGATACAGAGATAAGTAAGCAGTAGTTCTCAAACAATCAGACTGCAGCAAATTGTATGGAACTTAACATTTACAATTAATTACAAGCATATGTATGAATCTCGCACAAATTTTGTGGAATTTATATGTACAATTGCATGTGTATGGACAAGTCTCCTAAAAATTGTATGTAATTTATACTTGTAATAAAATTTAATTTTTTTCAAATGTTTTATTTTTTCCAATTACATGCAAAAACAATTATATACTTTTTTTTTCAAATTTTGAATTCTAAATTCTCTCCCTCCCTTCCTTCTTACCTTGCCCTCTCAATGAGAAGGCAAACAATTTGATATAGGTTAGACATGGGTAGTCATATAAAACATATTTCCTTATTAGTCATGCTGTAAAAGAAAACACGGACCCAAAAACAAAAACAAAAAACACCAATGAGGAAAAACAAAGAAATTTTGTTTAAAAGTATGTTTCGATCTACATTCAGACTTTGTCAGTTCTTTCTTTGGGGATGGATAGAATATTTTATTTTAAATTCTTGGAAATTATATTGGATTATTGTATCACTGAGAATAGTTAAGTCATTCATAGTTGATCATTGTACAATAGGATTTTATGCACATAACGGAATCTTCTTACTCTGCTATAGTATATTCTAAATCTTCACTGCCAAGAGTAGTATTATGGAGAAACAACTAAATAAAATAAGGTACATGAATGTGATGGTATACTAAATTAAGAAAAAAATAAAAAGGACAAATTCAAAAAACCCTGGAAAGATTCATGTAAACTGATGCAGAGTGGAGTGAACAGAACCAGGGGGACAGTTTAGACATGACTGCAGTGTTTGGGTTTTTTTTTTTTAATTTTGAAGATTTGAGAATCCTGACCAATCACAAGTCCAGAAATCTAAAGGTGAAGCTGGCTTCCCAATTTCCAGAGACAGAAGTGTAGGTAGAGAAAGATATTTTCGGATACAACCAATATATAAATTTGTTTTGCTCAATTATATTTATTTGTCACAAAGAAGAGCTTTCCTTTGAGAGAGGAGAGAATGAGGAGACCAGCATATCGATCCCAAAAATAAGAAGAAAAAGAAATGAGTGGAAATATATATATAAAATATATATATATATTAAAAATATATAGAAGAGAATAGAAGGAATTTCAGAAGGAGATACAGGCAAGCACAGGACTGATATATATTATTAAAAAAACAAGTTGTACATAAAAATAGATTCATAGTTTTATGTATAATTATGTCTCTTAATGCTCCTTTTATATATAGAAATATCTGTGTCTGTTGGTGCTTGTCAAGTTATAACAAATTTTAAAAATATTGTGATGAACTCTCCTACCAAAAAATTTTAAGAATCCCTCAGATAGCGAAGATCCCTTCCTTTAAAGAGTGTATAACCTAATAGTGCCAATGAAAAAGCTATATAAATACTTATAATACAAGGCAGAATATGATCTTTATAATGGAACAGTCCAAATGACGTGCTAAAATAATAATAAAAACGATGTTTAAATAGCTTTCCTGCTTACATAGTATTTTATATACAGTACCTTATTAGAGTTCCCAATCTATGATTGGGATAAAGAATGAAGAAACTAAGGCAAATTAATAATAATGATGATTTGGTAGCTAGTATTAAAATTTTAAGGATTGCAAAGAATTTTACAGATATTGCAACACAAGAACCCTGGGAAGTAGATGCTATTATTCTCATCCTCATTTTTACAGATGAGGAAATGAAGTTAGACAGATTTTAAATGATTAATTGGGATCACACAGTTATCAAGTTTTGAGACCAGATTTAAACTTGGAGTTTTTTGACTCAAGTTTCAGAACTCTATCCACTGTACCACATAAATGCCCACTTAATGAACTAATTAATAAATGGCAGAAATGGAGTTTGACTTTTGATCTCTAGCCAGGGACTCTAGTTCAAGCACTTTTTCAGTTAACTTCATTCCACCTCCAATAGGAGGGACTAGAGGTCCCTTCAGGAAGACAGTAGCACCTGAATTACGTCTTATAGGAAGGCAGATATGGAAATAATAGGTATTTCTAGCAATGAGCAAAGGCTCTGAGATAGTGGAAGGCAAAATAGAAATATGCACAAAAAAGTAATCTAGTATGGCTATGAGATAAAGCTGGAAACATAATCTAGAGCTACTGTGGAGTAGTTTGAATGCTAGAGTAAGAGATTTTATATCCTATAGGGAAGGCAATGGGGAACCTTCCACCGAAGAGGAAGATTTTCTCAGAAGAATATGGGCCACCAAAGAAGCATGGATTGAAGAAACAAGAGAATTTTTATGAATTATAATAATTATTATTATTGATTTATTTAAAATTATTAAAATAATCTAAATGAGAAGTAGGAAAGATTTGAATTAGGATGGGAGCAATGGGAGGCAGATCTGAATTTGAAAGTTAATTCAGGAGTACATACCAACTCTGTGACAGACTTGACTATTTATTTGACAAGGAGAGTAAGGGAGAAAGATGAGTCAAAGATAGTTCTGTGATTTCAAGGCTGACTGGGAGATAATGATGTCATCAATGGAAATAGAAGTGAAGGGGAGGAGAAGGTATTTGAGGGCAATGGAAGAAGGGGTGAACTGTTGAAATAGTAAAATTATTACATTCTTCATAGTAGTGTTAACAACACTTGCTGGGAGAAACTGAGTGACCAAAACTTGAGATGAGCTGGAAAAGAAGTTTGGGAGAAGTAGAATAAGCTATCAGAGAAAGGCACCTCAGCTCTTAATCCTAGAGACAGAATGGTTTTGAGAGATGGTGAGCTGTAAGATATTTTAGTCAGCTGTGAGCTTGGATATTAAAATCTCTGATGCTGCTGGCAGGGAAAGGGTTCAGAGAAACAGTGGAAATCAGGGGAGGAATTATTGAGACAGGTAAGAACACATCTTGGAGGTTCACGAGTGACACAGAGACCTGAAATTCAAAAGTAAAGATAGAGTGATGAGCAAGGGTTTAGAGATGGCAACTGGGGTCAAGAAATATGCTTCCTCCTGGCTTTCTGAGTCAAGGATAAATAGCTAAATGAGCCGTCATCTGTGAAAAAGATTGCTGAGATATAGAATGCTCCAGGAATGACATTCCAGTTAATAGAAGGATGTGGGGAGCTGGGCGGGGGGGGAAGGACTAGATGTAGGATCAGCAGGAACTTTACAGTAGCAAAAAGATCCCAAAGGGAAGCTCCATAGGAGGACTGGACAGAAGAGAAGTATTAGGTAGGGAAGGTTGGAGTAAGCAGATTGAGTGTATGGACAAGAGGAGAAAACAGTAAGAAGGGATTTGTGCCTCTTGTGATGTGTTTGTTATTCCTGTTTGTTTTTGAAGAGGACCAGAACATCGGAGGTGACACCATAACACACAAGTGAATTGGATTTGAGTGAGGAAGGGCTGGGCAAGGACACCTGCCTCAGTTTCCCCTCCAGAGCCATCTGGGTCCAGTGGCCAGATATAGAACAGGAGGACTGGAGATGGCTCTGGATGCAGGGGAAGACCTTGATCTTTTTAAGCTAAGGTCTTTATCAGATCTCAGTTTGACCAAAGCAGGATTAGGGATGTTAAAAGCTAGAAAAGATGCAGGAAGGGCTTATAGTTTGGAAAGGGTTCTGACCATAACCAATTAGAACTGGGGACAACTAAATGGAGATCTAGAGAGAAGGAAGGCATTTATGTTTCCTTAGTTATATAAGAAGGAGAATACCAAGTGGATAGAGATAATTAATGGAGTAACTTGTAGAATTAATTAAGATTATCCCCTCAAGGCTGGAGAATGGCGTCTGGCAGCTGTATGCTGGACGCTGGATTCTTTGGGTCCTCCAGCCCTGGGACCAATATGGATTCCTTGGTCCCAGTATACTTATCTCTGTCTGACTGGATAATCTGAGACGAGAGTCCTGTCCAGTCAATCTTACTCTCCCATTAATAAAATATTAAAAACTCTCAAAAAAAAAAAAAAGATTATCCCCTCAAAATAATGTCCCCAGTACACCCCTATTGTAAGACGAAAAGTACAGGAGAAAATGTAATGAATTTCAAATTAAAAGACCAGAACTTTAGTTTATTCCTTAATACTTAATTCTTAATTATTACTTTATTAATTAGTACCTAATTCCTGTATGACTTGGGCAAACTGCTTTCTCTGGGCCTCAATTTCCCCATCTGTAAAATGAGAGGTTAAAATTAAATGATCTCTACATTTCCTTTTAGCTCTGAGTCAATGATATCCCAAGATACATGAGTTATTTTAAAAACGTTTTTATAGCATGCAATACATGACTTGAATGGAGATAATTGAGTTAAGTTCTTTTCAAATACAGAAAATATTTTAAAGTACATATTATGGTAAGGAAATATTTTTCTGGTTCTCTTTCTGCTTGTTTAATAGCCTGTAGAGAAATCCCTAAGGCAGGTGGCACAGTGGATAGGGTACTGAGTCTGGAGTCAGGAAGACCTGAGTTCAAATCCAGCTTCAGACACTAGTTGTGAGACCTTGGGCAAATCATTTAATCCTGCCTGCCTCGGTTTCCTCATGTGTAAAATGAGTTAGAGAAAGAAATGACAAACCCTTCAAGTATCTCTGCCTAGAAAACCCCAAATGGAGTCACAAAGAATCAGATATGACTGAAATGACTGAACAACAATAAGAAAATGGAAATCCCTTAAAGTGAGACCTGTTTCGAATTCTTGGGAACCAAAAGTGTTTCCTTTAAAAGAGTTTAATCCTTAGATTTCTTCAGTTGCAATCACAGGTTATCAGAAACAAATAAAAGTCTCCATCTTGCCACTACCTACACAAAACCATCTGTTCCATGTTTCTTTCTAGGCAGTTCTAAACCTCATCTTAACAGGACGAGCCAGTCCCCATGTCTTCAATGGCTACCACCAAGGAAGTTCTCAAGATCTGCTGCATGGAGTCCTGGCCCGCAGCGATGTCGGCTATTTACAATGGAAGAAGAATAGTAGGGAACAACAAAAGCTCCCACAGGTAAGAGGGATTTTAAGAGACTGTAAGTTTAATTTTAGTTAACAGCTATGACAAAACAAAAACGACCCCCCCAAAAGTTAATGAATTGGGGGCTGCATTAAGAGAGACATCACTTCTAGGCAGGGGGTGTGTTAAGAGATCACTGCAACTGATTCCTGAAGGCTGATTGGTAAATTTTGAGCAAGAGTATTACCCTCAGAAATTGGCAAATGCTACAAATGCTACAAATTTTTATTGATTTGCTATTCTTAAAAGTGGGGTTTGTAATTTAAAAGTGTGTTATGGATGTTTTATTGAGAGTCAGTTGATAAATATTTAACAACATAATCTTGCTTTCAATGATATTGAGGTCAGAGGCTCATTCATACTCTATCCCAGTTAGATAATATATGGAACGTTGTGTTCAGATATAGTCCCACATTCTAGTCTCAGATATTGAGAAGTTGGCACCCAATTAGATAAGGTTAATCAAATGTGTTAAGACTCTCCAATTATTTCTCTGTGAGGGCTAGCTGAAAGAACTAAGGATGATTAGCCAAAAAAGAGAGGATGATGGGACAGAGTGGAAGGGCCATAATCAGCCTTTAAAAAAATTATTTTATTTCCAATTACTTGTAAAAACAGTTTTTAAACTTTATTTTTTAAAATTTTAAGTTTCAAATTCTCTCCCTCCTTCCCCTCCTTACTCCCTGAGATGATGGTAAGCAATTTGATATAGATTATACAATCACCTTGTATATTAGTTTCCATATTATTCATGTTGTAAAAGAAAATATAAACTAAAAAAAAATGAAAAAAAAGAAAGTGAAAAATAGAATGCATTCAGACTTTGTCAGTTCTTTTTCTGGAGCTGGATAACATTTTTCATCATGTCTCAGAATTGTCTTGGATCATTATATTGCTGAGAATAGCTAAGTCATCCACAGTTGTTCATCCTATAGTACTGCTGTTGCTGTAGTGTTCTCCTGGTTCCGCTTTCTTCACTTTGCCTCAGTTTGTGAGGGTCTTTCCATGTTTTTCTAATATCATTCTGTTATTTCTTAGAGCATAGTAGTATTCCATTACAACATGATTGATCTTATAGAATTTGAAGGGCTATAAATCAAAGAGGGGCTAGGCTTATTCTGGTGGGTTCTTTAGGAAAGAACCAAGGAAAAATGTGAAAGGTGAAAAGAGCTAACAAGTTTAAAAATTGGCTAATAATTAGGTTGATTCAAAACTGGAAGGAGGAAATGTCTCAGGAAGCAGTGAGTTCCTTCTCGTTGGGAGTCTGTAGGCAGGATCTGAATGACTATTTATCAGTGAGGATGGAGCTTGAATTCTTTTTCAGGTGTGGCTGAAGTCCTGAACAATTGCAAAACTCTGTGACTGACAGTTTATTTGGATTTCTCAAATATATAAGCCATACATTGACACTTTGGTACTGCTTTATTATTCCCTGAGATATATGATAGCTAGTATTTATGTAACACACTCCTTCAATAAGATCTTTATGATTTAGCAGGCAAAAATGTGTGTCTAATTTCTAGCCTTTTTATTTTTTAAGTCAGAGCTTTTTAAAAAAAAAAAACTATCAAAATATGTGGCCTCCCTCTCAGAATTCCTCATTCATCCAACTTCCTCTCCAAAGAGCTTTCCAGCTGTGGGTATTTACAACATCTGCCAAGCTAGAAACTAAAAATACAGCTAAGAAAAGTCTAACCATTGAATTAAATGAGATGTGATTCTGCAGTGACGAACAGTCTCCACAGTGCAAATGTAAACATACAAATGCTAAACAACTGAGAAATGAGGCTTCTCTGTTTTCACAAGAGCATTTCATCGCAAAATTCACAGATGGTGAGCCAAGTTATTTGAAAAAGAGGGCTTCACAGAAGCTGTCCACTCGCAACCAGCTGGGACAACAGAGCTTAGACAAAACCACTGAGGACACATCATCAAACGGAACGCTTTCTGAGTTTTCCACTCGGCCCTTCCATCCCCAGCACCCAAGGGAATAAATAATGAATATCCTTTTTTAGACTATAGCCCTAGAAATGCATCTGGCTCCATAGTCACCATCAGCACGTCACCTGCTCTGATGGGGTGTGGAATGACTACAGATATTCCTCTAGCAGGAGGAATATCTGGGCTTTAAACTTACTTACAGAGAAATTCGAGGTGTTCAATTTAGTCACAATTCTATTGGACAAAACTTAATGCATAAATCTGATGTATTATACTTTGTTTCTCTACTGCTTTTCTAAGCCCACGCTCCCTCCTTGCTACCATTTTTAGCCTTGTTCCTCACGGGAATGGGGACCTTGGGGCTAGACTTTTTGCTTAATCTGTAATTCCAAGTCAAAACTTTATCTTCTATCAATCACTGGATCCCTATCCTACTAAACTAGACAGACCCTTTGTCCAGGCCCTGATTCTCTAAGTTCTATCAAGGTTAAATCTCAGACAGAAATATTTTTAAAATATTGAAATATATTTTTAAAAATATTACAATTGTTCAATCATTTCAGTCATGTTTACAACTCTTTATGACTTTATTTTCAGGTTTTCTTGGCAAAGATACTAGAATGTATCCTCCTGTAGCTCATTTTACAGATGAGGGAACCAAGGCAAATAGGGTTAAATAATTTGCCCAAAGTCATATGGTTAGTATCTGAGGCCAGAATTGAATTCAGGAAGGCGATTCTTCTTGATTTCAAACCCTGTATACTATACACTCTAAAAATAATAAATTAAAGACAATTTTTTTAAATGTCACCATCCTCTTTCCTATGGATGGGAAAAATGGGATTATCAAGAGTCAGTCATAATTAGGAATTATAGCAACTGAGTCAATTTTGTTTATTTATTTTTAGTTTTCAGTAGGGTAGGGGCTAGGGTGATTAAGAAGCAGTATTATCTAAGGAATACATACTCTTTTGGATGGTTGAACTAGCTCAGAAACAGTAATCATGGGAATTAAGGAGTCAGAGGACTAGAAAGCCAGAATATTCTAAGAGGAGTGTAGAATAACACTACAAAGAGAAAGAAAAAGAAAATTAACAATCCATAGGTGACAGAAACAAGGATCTAGACTGGATAAAGTAAATTTTAGAGGGCAAGAGATTGTAATCACTCTTCCTTTACTTGCTTGCAAAATACTTGAAGTCTGCAGTTTTCTATATTATGTACATGTTATATATTATTACATGATGTATTATATATTATATCATGTATGTTGCATGTGTAATATATTTATTATATGCTTTATATAGTCTATATTTCCATATTTTTCAACTGCCTCCCTTTTCTTGCTTGCAAAATAGTTGAAGTCCAGTTTTCTATATTATATATTATATGAGGTATTCATATATTATATATATCATATACTATGTTGCATGTATAGTATATTTATTGTATATTTTGAAATAATCTATATTTCTATATGTTTCAATAGTCACCATCCCTTGCCCGAGTCCCTGCTGAAAGATTGGAGGGAGGGCAGATCTGAAAACGAGTGATAAGCTGAGTTCTCCTCCTGGTCTGGGTTAGAGCATGTGAGATGAGAAATCAAGTTTTGGAAAGGGCACCAGGAGACGAGGCGTCTCCAGGGGAAATCCAAGTTTTGATGAGTGTTTGAAAAGGGAGGACTACATGAGGGTAAGATCTGAGATCACAGAATCATAAGTGTAGTGTTGGGAAGGTCCCAAATTCCAATTTTGTCATTTTACATATATTAAAAAAAACCTGAGGTCCAGAGAAGTGAATTGCAGAAAGTGACAGAGACTAGGATTTATACTTGGGTCCTCTGATTTTAATATGCTGCAAAAAATAGGAGGGAAATAAAGGGTTTCAGAGGAAAGGGAGGCAAGGCTCATGTCTGTTTGGGGGAATGTAAGCACCACTCCAGGAATGACCATACTCACTATAGCCCACAGGCACTTTAGTGTGTTACTGAAGTTCCCATCTGATCCTGAACTGTTCCTATATTTAGGATAAAGATAACCAATGACCGAACCAGTTCCTGCTCACTCAGGCTGCTGATAATCCAATTCCAGGTGGAGAAGCTAAGATAAATACACTAATATACGTACAAGATAGAATGTGATAAGCACAAAGAGGTTCAGACAATGTTATGAGAAATCTGAGAAGGATGAAATCATAGAACCGGTGATCTGGATAAACTTGGAAGGGCCATGTAGACAGCTGAAAAACATAGAATATAGACATTTCAAAAATATATAATAAATATACTATACATCCAACATAGTATACGATATTTTGACAAATTGTACAGTATAGGATTTTGACAAATAGGGAAACTGAGGTCCAGAGACCATAAGTGACTTATTCAAAGTCCCACAGGTAAGAAGTATCAGAGGGAGATTTGAACACAGATGCTCCAGTTCCAAGATCAGAGCTCAAAGAGCTTTGTGGGAAAATGCCATAATTCACCTCTCTCACTCCCTACCTCCATCTCTCCTCAAGTAGGAATTTTTCTTACAGGATTAAAATAACACATATACAAAAATTAAAACTTACCTTTTCCACCAACAAAGAAAGTTATTTTCTTCAAAGGCCAATTCGGTGGTTCTTACTCTGAAATCCTTAGCTTCCTTAGGTCCAAGTGAAGCTCTTCTATTGATTGCCTGAGTCTGCTAAGCAGGTGTTGCTCATTATAACTTCAGTATCCTCCAAACCCACACTTAAAAACCACAGGTCAAGTTTTATTGGATCAAATAATCTTTTGCCTCTAGCAGAAAGGTGGGAAACTTTTAATGCATCAATTACAAATATGGAAGAACTTTCACAGTTCTTGAAACACTGTGGTGATAAATGCTTGTTGACTGATAGATAGTGATAATTAGAAAAACAATTTTCATAATAATTTGTAAAAACATCGCACTTGAAGATGTGCAAAGGACTTTACCCATATTATCTTAATAATAACTTAACTCCATTACTAGACTACATGCTCTCTTAGGGATCCATGGGGCCAAATCTTGTATCTAAGTACAGTATATATCTAAAACCGGATCTGATCTATGGCTGAGACTCAGTAGGTAATAAATGAATGATGAAACTAGGGATCTCAATAGATGTTGTTTTTCAATTTTTTTTAAAGAACACAATTGCTAGCTTTTTGAAAATAAGTGAATAGATTAGGAGTTTCTAACCTGTAGCCTGTGAACTTGTAAAAAAAAAAAAAAAAGGATAACTATTTCAATAGAATTTTTTCTTTTGTAACCCTTTTATTTTATGCATTTAAGAAGCTTATTCTGAGAAAAGGGCCATAATTTTCACCAGGATGCCCAGGGGGTCTATGAGACAACAACGGTGTTAAGCTATTTCCAGAAATAACTATGATAGATGGCCAACAGGTTTTAAGTTTTATATGAGAGATTTTGGAAATAAGTATCACAGGTGTATATAATATAAGCTTCTTGCGGGCAAAAACTATCTTTCTTTCTTTTAGTATCTGTATCTCCAAGGTACCAAGGAAATAAACACAAACCAGAAAATGCACAAGGCCATGAGGCATTGTGGGAAGGAAGCTGGCTTTGCAGTCAGAAATCGGACCTCTTAATCCTAGCTCTGCCCATGTATCACCTAAACAATTTTGGGCAAATCATATTACCTCTTTCCTCCTCAGTTTTTTTATCTGTAAAATGGGGGGAGGAGTAGGATTAAGTGAATGCTCCAGTCTCTCTATCTCTAAATCTATGATTCCTCAAGAAATTTACATTCTACTTGATAATATTTAAGTGCACAGTTTTTGTTGTTTCACATTTTTGTTGTTGTTGTTTAGTCCTTTCATTTGTGTCCAATTCTTTGTGACCCATTTAGGGTTTTCTTGGCAAAGATACTTAAGTGCTTTGCCATTTTCTTCTACAATTAATTTCAGGAGACTAAAAAAGGATAAAGTGATTTACCCAGGATCACACACTAGGAAGTATCTAAGGATTTGAATTTAGGAAGATACGTCTTCTGGACTTCAGGTACTCCACTCAATCCACTTTGCTACCTAGCTCCTCCTTCCTGACTTTATTTCAAATTAAAATCGAGCAGTTGTAATTAAAAATGATTGAATTCTTCTATGTAACTGCATAGGATTACCACAGTACCTTGAGCATATGGAAAGTGATCAACAAATACCTATTGAGAAAGGGGGGAAGGGAGGGAAAGAGGAAGAGAAAAAAAGAAGGAAGGAAAGAAGGATGGATGTGTGGATGGATGAAAGGAACGAAGGTAGGAAGGAAGGGAGAGAGGGAGGGAAGAAGGAAAGGAGGAAGGAAGGAAGTTCAAGGGAAGAAAGTTCAAAAGAAGGAAGGAAGGAAAGAAGGAAGGAAGGAAGGAAGGGAGAAAGGAAGGAAAGATTAAAAGTAGGAAGGAAGGAAGGAACAAAGGGAGGAATGAAGGATGGCTGGAAGAAATGAACAAAGGAACGAATGAAGGAAGGAATGAAAAAAGGAAGGAAGGGAAGAAGGGAGGAAAGGAGAAAGGGAAGGAGGGAGGGAGGAAGGGAGGAAGAGAAGGAGGAAGGGAAAAGGTATACTCTGAAAGTCACAGGGGAGAGAGAAGGAGAGTATTAGAATACAAAAGATAAGATCACTTAGACAAAGTGATCAGAAGGGAATTTGTCAGAATCCTCAAACTATCACTAGTATAAATTTCTCAATGCAAGGACCCACTTACACTAATAGTGATTTCCTAATTTCCTAGGTAATTTTACCTACAAAATCTAAGCTATCTTGCAGGAGAAGAGAGCATATTTCCCTGGCAGTTTTAAAGTTGGCCCCAGAATAGAGTTAGAAAAAATCCAAGATTCTTCTTCAGTGTGAAGATAGTAAAATGCCACAGCAGAGAGCTTGAACCAACCCCAAATGCTCCCTCACCAAGAGGAAGTGGGTCAAAAGACATAAATAACTCATGCTGGTCTTCAAATCTCCATAGAAATAAGTACTACAATGGCTTGAGCCTTCTGGAAAATTTCTAATGCAGTTTCCCCGGCTTCCCTCTTGGGCTTAGTGCTTTCTCTCATTCTCTCTGAGGAGACTCCAAGGAAGGCAGTTCCAGTGAAAATGGCCTGAAATTGTACTCTAATGGCTTGAGCCCCAAGGGGGCTTATTATGTTGTCTCTGTCAAACACCCAGAGGATGGTTTGAGAGCAAATGCATGAAATAGCAAATAAATCACAGGTGCCCTTGAATTTTCTTACTTGAACTGCATGAATATAAGAGATGGATAGACACAGAGTTAGATGTGTAGTCATTTGAGAGCCAGAGAGATGATAAATTATAGATGATGAATGATAGATGATAGAGACAGAGAGAGAAATAATTGATAGCTAAATAGGAATAAATGATAGACAATTGATAGCTAGATAGTAATAAATGATACATAATTGATACTGATAAAAGACAATTGATATAGGGATAAATGATAGAAAGACAGTAGCTAGAAGACAATTGATAGCTAAATAGTGATAAATAATAATTGATAGCTAGTGATAAATGATAGTTGATAGTTTATAGATTAGATATAGATATTGATAGCTATCTATATATATAGATGGGGGGGTAAGTGGTATAAGGGATAGAACATCAGACTTTGATGTACAAATCTGGCCTCGGATTCTTACTAGCTGCATGACTGGGCAAATCATTTAACCCTGTTTGCCTCAGTTTTCTCATCTGTAAAATGAGCTAGAGAAGAAAATGGCAAACTCCTCTAGTATCTTTGGCAAGAAAATCCCAAATGGACTCACGAAGAGTTGCACTCAACTGCAGCAAGTAAGCAACAAAATACAGAAGTAAAGGATAGATTGATAGGTGATTCTAGATAAATGATAGAGAAGTACATACACATGTGTCATTGCTAATATTCTCGTGTTATCATATATTGCTAATTGTCACAAAACTCCAATTAAGGCTGTTTTTCCTAAGAAGTTCCATGTCTTCGTTTCACAATTTGGCACAGCTAAATGGAGCAGCAGGAAATATGAAATTCATCAACCCTATCACAGAATCTCAGAGTTGGAAGAGATCTCAGGGTCTGGACCAAGAATCTCCACCACAGGTGGGGGACTAAGGAGTTGGAATATTACAATTATAATCAGACAGCATCACCACATCAGTGGGGTTTTTGCTATTATAATATCGAAGGACTCATTGGTGGCCAAGGAGGGAGTTTAACTGGAAATGACTGTGATCAAACAAAAGCCATCCAGAAAACTTAAATTTTTAAAGGAAAAGACAGAATATTTATGATTCCCTAATAAAATTAGCCTCCATTTGATGACTTCTAGTGAAGGGAAAATGACTGCCCCTAAAGGCAACTCATTCCACTTTAGACTAGCTTTTATTACAAGGAAGTTTTTCCTTCGAAACCTAAATCCATTCTATGAAACTTTTACCCACTATTCCAATTTCGGTTCCAGTGCCTCTTGGGTCAGGAAGAATCAGTTCACTCTCTCTTCCATATGATAGTCTTTAAAACATTTGACATTTCCTCCCAAGTCTTCTCTTCTTCATGTGCTCAGCATTCCCCATTCCTTCAACTAGTCCTTATCTGGCATAAGAACAGGGATCATATTTTCCAAACTAAAAATACAAATACATGATCTGATAAAGATTATTCCTTCTGCAAAACTTTAGCATGTGTATACTTCCTTTTGTTCATACTGGGACTATCCTGGATACATAATCATTGTACTTATCCAGACAAAATATACTCAGTCCTTTGGCTGGACCCACATTTCCAGGTCAACTTTAGCAAAAAGAACCAGATTGATATATGTTAAATAATAATCTGCCCTATACACAGTTACTTGTCTGCTAAATGCTGCCATTCTGATACTGGGTAAATCTTTTCTTATCTTGAACCAATGAAGCTGCATTAAGCTTTTAAAAAAAAAAAAAAAAAACCTCATCATTGTCCTTAGAAGGGCACTGAGAAAGTGTTATACTATTTATAGTGATGAACAATCTTGTTGAGCCAGACAATTATTAAGTTCTTGAGCTTGGTTCTCTGTCTGTTGTTAGAATCTACTGTACTGAGAAATGGAAATTAGAAGCTTTGGGAAAATGAAGATTACATATAAAAATGTCATATGTAACTTAAGGACAGTAAACCTGAGGTTCTCCCTATTCTTTGCCAGAGGTAGAGGACTATGAGTGTAGAATATTATATATGTTGTCAGGTTGATTCATTGGTTGGTCTGATGAACTAATTTTTTCTGTCTTTATTTTTGTTATGACTAGTAGTTTGTTAAGGAGGAAGAACTATGTGTTCAGAGATGATGATTATATAACAACTTAGCCAATAAGCATTTATTATGAACCTACAATGTTCCAGGTACTGTGTTTGGTACTGAAGATGCAAATACAAAAAGTAAAGCAATTCTTTCTCAAGAGGAACTTATAGTCCAATAAGAAAGACAACAAATATAAACATACGGAGCACGTGGTCACTTCTTCACTTTTTAGGCTGGCTCATTCTACTCCAATTTGCCCTCATAATAGTAGATCTGAGATTTTTAGAGATAGATTGCTATAACATCTATAACTCATAACCCCTCAATGTATTAGAGGTAATTCTGTTATAGGAAGAATATACTCCTACTACTCACCACTGTAGCTCATACCCCCTCACTGTGTATACTTTCAATTTATACAAAATCAGGAACCATGACACCATTAGTTCTTAAACATAAAATATTTAATAAATGATGAGGAAAAGCAACAATAATAACATCATAGTTATTCAATGTCAGGCAAATGAAATAATCATTAAAAGATCATAGTATGCACATAAGCCTGGATCTTACTTTATCACACAAATGGAGAGAATGGGTACAATCTTATAAAAACTTAATATTGTCAACCACCTCCAATTTAAATTGTCTCAATCTTGTTTATACATAATTGTCAGCATGTTAACTCTTCTATTAGAGTGTAAGCTCCTTAAAAGCAGAGTCTGTTTTTGTCTTTCTGGGTACATCCAATACGTAGCACAGTGCCTATGTGATGAGTACTTCATAAAGATTTGTTGACTTGATTCATAAAATGCAATTTTCCATCAATTTTGAGGCCCAAATCCTTAATCTTCAGTCTTCAAACAGTCATTTGATTTACCGCAATGTGGGTTTTAATCTTGCAAGTTGTAAAGACAATCACAGACAAACAAGCTGAAAGAGCAAAATGCCCTGCGATTTCAGTTATTTCTCTACTCCAACAAGTTTTTTTAAATTCATTCATCTGAGAGTCAATTCACCTGACAACTATATCTTCTTCACATTTTAATGACATTAGCAAGTGGGGATAAGGAAAATCAGACTACACATAGATGGGGATTGATCTATGTCTTAAAAAATAAGCCACAGATTCTATAAGGCAAAGATAAGTCATGGAAGATGGCTGCTGAAAAAGGGTGGAGATATGGAACATCATGGATAGAGAACAGAGAGAAGGCTTATTTGGCTGGATCACAAAATGGGGAGTAATGTCCAATAATGCTTGAAAATTAAGTTGGTCTTATATTGTGAAGGACTTTAGAAAAATAAATGGAAGTATTTATATTTTATCTAGAGGCAGTAAAGACTGAATGAAACTGCTACAGTAAAAGAGAGTTACTTGGTTAGATCTATATTTAAGGAAAATCACTTTGGCTGCAGTATAGAGGACAGACTAGAGAGGTAGGGAGAACTGAGGCAGAGGAACCAAGTGGAAGCCATTGCAACAATCTAAATGAAAGGCTGTCTGAATACTTAGAAGGAAGGGGTCATATACAAGAGATGCTGTAGATAAAGGAAAGTAGATAAACAGATCATGGGTGATAAGCAGATTAGATAGATAGATAGATGCTTGACAGTTAGATAGATGATAGGAAGAGAGACAGACAGACAGATAGATAGATGATAGGTAGGTAGATAGAATAATAGATAGATAGATAGAAGATAGGTAGAGAGACAGACAGACAGATAGATGATAGATAGAAAGACAGACAGATAGATAAATGATAGGTAGGTAGATAGAAAGATAGATTGATTGGTAGATAGATAGATAGATAGATGTAGACAGACAGGTAGATAGATATAGTAATATAAACAAATTTCCACACTTTAAAATTATGTATAAGAATAGTTGCTTGAGTGAAACAGAACCAGCATAGTCATATTCCTTCTCTACTTTGAGGTGCTTAGTAAAATTAACCTAATTGAAGAAAGAGTTGATTATCAACAAGCATTTAACCTTTTCTGTGCTGTGTCTTGAGGATGATAAAAAGACCAAAAAAAGTCCCTACCCTCAGAATGATTACATTTTAAGAGAACAAACAACATGCATATACACAAGTATATACAAGGCATATACAAATTTTAAAAAACCATAAGAACATGCTCATTTGGAATGCTACATCTTTCCAGCCATAGTAGCTTGGATAAATTTGAGGAATAAGGATAGCGATATGTACTTATTAGTACATCATAAAGAGCTCTGGTTTCAAAAAGTATAGCACAGCCAAACTCTGTCATCAAGGTGAAATCCATCTTGTTATTTGGGCCCCTAAGTCAATTCCCTTTAAACTATGCAAGGTTTGTAGAGATAGCAAAAGCACACATCCAACCAGCCCCAGAGTCAGATCTCAGTGGGAGATCTCTTTAATCTCTTTTAGGAAAAAAAAAAAGAAACAAAAGAAAAATTTCTCTCCTAGACTTTCAGAAAAATGATATTCTCTCTCTCTTTTTTTTGTTGGTTGAGGCAATTGAGGTTAAGTGACTTGCCTAGGGTCACACAGCTAGAAAGTGTTAAATGTCTGGGACCAGATTTAAACTCAGGTCCTTCATGACCTTCAGGACTGGTGCTCTATCCACCGCACCACCTCGCTGTCCCAGAAAAATGATATTCTAACTAGAAGAGACTGTAATCCTTTTTCACCTCCCCCCTATTCCCCATTAGATTGCTGAGTCCCTGAAGGTGATTTTGAGGTATGCAGAAAATGGAACAAGAGTCCCCATGGCTTTTCTATTTGAAGGCACAACTTTGAGGTTGAGCTTCCAATACTTGAGTGTGAACATAAAGTAGTATGCTGCTCACACCATCTGTAAAGCCTCGGGGGATTCACACCTGCTGCTGAGGAGAAAAATCAACTTTCACTTTTAAAAGAGACTGAATCCATTTAGACTTTGTCTGAAGCACTACCTCTTCCTTCCCTTGCTGAACAAATCACCTCTCGGTCAGACTCTCTCCCTTCACTTTTTTTCACTTTTCTCTCTTTTATGTTTAATACAAGAATATCCAACAACTTAAACATCAAAACAAATCTCCTCTGAAAATGATGACAAATTTGTCCCTTCTCTTAGCTCTTTTAGGGCAGACATTTTGGCCCTGTGTTAAATGTTTAACCAAGGGAGTGAAGATTTCATGTAAAAAAGCAGAAATTAACCCCCAGGTCTTTGTTATATTATTGCAATGAAATGGTGAGTAGATAGGGCCTCCATCCTGGAGTGAAGAATATATGAGTTCTAATTCAGCCTCAGAAGATTAATAGCTGTGTGATCCTGAGCAAATCGCTTCACTGTTTGCCTCCCATTTTTTCGCCCTGTCTCACAGGGTTGTTGTAAGAATCAAATGAGATATATGTAAAATGCCTAGTACAGTGCCTGAAATATAATAGATGCTATATAAAAGTTAGCCATTATGGTGGTGAGACTGCAGTACAAGGTTTCTAGATAATCACGTTAACTCAGTTAATCAACAAACTATTATGGGCTTCTTAAGTTCTTTTTTTTTAATTTTTATTTAATAATTACTTTATATTGACAGAATCCATGCCAGGGTAATTTTTTTTTTACAACATTATCCTTTGCACTCGTTTCTGTTCCAATTTTTTTCCCCTCCCTCCCTCCACCCCCTCCCCTAGATGGCAAGCAGTCCTTTATATGTTGGATATGTTGCAGTATATCCTAGATACAATATATGTTTGCAGAACCAAACAGTTCTCTTGATGCACAGGGAGAATTGGATTCAGAAGGTATAAATAACCCGGGAAGAAAAACAAAAATGCAGATAGTTCACATTCGTTTCCCAGTGTTCTTTCTTTGGGTGTAGCTGCTTTTGTCCATCATTTATCAATTGAAACTCAGGTCTCTTTGTCAAAGAAATCCACTTCCATCAAAATATGTCCTCATACAATATCGTTGTTGAAGTGTATAATGATCTCCTGGTTCTGCTCATTTCACTTAGCATCAGTTCATGTAAGTCTCGCCAGTCCTCTCTGTATTCATCCTGCTGGTCATTTCTTACAGAACAATAATATTCCATAACATTCATATACCACAATTTACCCAGCCATTCTCCAATTGATGGGCATCCTTTCATTTTCCAGTTTCTAGCCACTACAAACAGGGCTGCTACAAACATTTTGGCATATACAGGTCCCTTTCCCTTTTTTAGTATTTCTTTGGGATATAAGCCTAATAGAAACACTGCTGGATCAAAGGGTATGCACAGTTTGATAACTTTTTGGGCATAATTCCAGATTGCTCTCCAGAATGGTTGGATTCGTTCACAACTCCACCAACAATGCATCAGTGTCCCAGTTTTCCCGCATCCCCTCCAACATTCATCATTATTTTTTCCTGTCATCTTAGCCAATCTGACAGGTATGTAGTGGTATCTTAGAGTTGTCTTAATTTGCATTTCTCTGATCAATAATGATTTGGAACACTCTTTCATATGAGTGGTAATAGTTTCAATTTCATCCTCTGGAAATTGTCTGTTCATATCCTTTGATCATTTATCAATTGGGGAATGGCTTGATTTCTTATAAATTTGAGTCAGTTCTCTATATATTTTGGAAATGAGGCCTTTATCAGAACCTTTAACTGTGAAGATGGTTTCCCAGTTTGTTGCTTCCCTTCTAATCTTGTTTGCATTAGTTTTGTTTGTACAAAGGCTTTTTAATTTGATGTAATCAAAATTTTCTATTTTGTGATCAGTAATGGTCTCTAGTTCATCTTTGGTCACAAATTTCTTTCTCCTCCACAAGTCTGAGAGATAAACTATTCTATGTTCCTCTAATTTATTTATAGTCTCGTTCTTTATGCCTAGGTCATAGACCCATTTTGATCTTATCTTGGTATATGGTGTTAAGTGTGGGTCCATGCCTAATTTCTGCCATACTAATTTCCAATTATCCCAGCAGTTTTTATCAAATAATGAATTCTTTTCCCAGAAGTTAGGGGCTTTGGGTTTGTCAAACACTAGATTGCTATAGTTGACTATTCTGTCTTGTGAACCTAACCTTTTCCACTGATCCACTAATCTATTTCTTAGCCATTACCAAATGGTTTTGGTGACTGCTGCTTTATAATATAATTTTAGATCAGGTACAGCTAGGCCACCTTCATTTGATTTTTTTTTTCATTAATTCCCTTGAGATTCTCGACTTTTTATTGTTCCATATGAATTTTGTTGTTATTTTTTCTAGATCATTAAAATATTTTCTTGGAAGTCTGATTGGTATAGCACTAAATAAATAGATTAGTTTAGGGAGTATTGTCATCTTTATGGGCTTCTTAAGTTCTTGATTATTTATTAAGTGCTTACTATGTGCCAGCTACTTTGTTAAATGACTAAAAAAGGGCAACTGAAAAAGTCCTTGTCCTCAAGAAATGTACCTATTAATAGGTAAGATAATATATAAATAATTAGGTACACACAAAATGTTTAGTGATCTTTGACATTATTTTTCTCAAGATACTCAGCTAACTTTTCTTTACATTTTATTTTTCTCTGTTAGAATATAAGTTCCTTGAGGGCAGGAGCTGCCTTTTTTACCCGGATGTGTATCCCTGTTCATATATATTCCCATGAGATTTTCTGAAAAATATGAATTATAACCTGATAGATCCTGGCTGACCAGTGAGTGCTGGGAGTATAAAAGCTGCCAATAGCCCTTTCAGGTACATGCAGATACCAAACCCATTCCTCTGGCTCTATAGAGTTTCTTTTGATGTTCAATCAGCCTTTTCCTCATTGATACAAACAATAGTATGCATCAGTTGTAAGTATTAGTTTTTGTGATTTGAAGTTCACTTGTTCCTGTTTATGTGGTGAAAGAATTCTTTTTTGGGTATCCATTTTGTTCAATTAAACTCCCCCACTTTGTGTCTTTTTCCCCCTGAGGCAATCGGGGTTAAGTGACTTGCCCAGGGTCACTCAGCTAGGAAGTATTAAGTGTCTGAAGTCAGATTTGAACTAAGGTCTTCCTGACTACAGGGCTGGTGCTCTACCCATTGCACCACCCAGCTACCCTTCAAGTGTCCTTTAATACATTTTGAAATTACTTTTTTGAAGAGCTTTTAGTGGTGGCAAAGAATTAGAAAATGAGTAGATGCTCATCAATTGGGGAATGACTGAATAAGTTATGATATATGAAAGTAATGGAATATTACTGTTCTATAAGAAATGATGAACAAGCTGATTGTAGAAAGAAAGAAAGATTTTAGAAAGATTTATACAAACTGAAGCTGAGCGAAACAAGTAGAATCAGTAATACAATGTATATAGTAAGAGCAAGATTGTATAATGATCAACTATGAAAGACTTGGTTCTTCTCAGTGATTCAGTGATCCAAGACTATATCAATAAACTTCAGATAGAAAACATCACCTGCATCCAGAAAGGGAACTATGGAGCTTGAATGTAAATCAACATATTCTGTATTCACTTTTTTCTGTCTTTTTTCCTCTTTTGTTCTGATTTTACTCTCCCATCATGATTCATAAAGAAATACATATTTTAAAAGTTAATAGAGCTTTCCCTGGTCAAGCTGTAGACTGTCATGGACAGTCTTTTCTGAATTTCATTTGGCTCAGGACACACCTGACTACTTCATGAACAGTCTGTTCCATGTTCCGGAATGAACCTTGACCTTCAGAGATCTCAGGTGCAGGTGCTTTTGATGACTAGATCCCATGATTAACTTAAGGCTATTATACAGTCAATGACATTAGGAGGTGATGGTTATCGCTGCATGACGAGTCTGCTCAGCCTGGATATTAATAGCCAGAATGACCTTGAAAGAAACCTATTGCTATCTTAGTGGGGAAAGAGAGGAGACAGATAAAATATTTTGAGAAGGTTGCAAGAAAGAAAAAAGAAGTTGTTGAACTTTTAACAACTGAATTTAAAAAGCTATAAGCATATTCTAGGAAAAACCATCCATTCTTAGTATGTGAGCAAAAAAAATCAATATGCCATACTTAATACAATGGTTTCTTCTACTTGGAAGAGCAATCTCCACAGATAGAGGTTGTCCTAGAAGTTTCAGCCCAGCACATCAGAAGCATCTAACCTGTGAGGTACAAACCCAAAGTCATAATAAGGCACTGGCTAACAGGGCACCTGGGTGGCCCAATGGATAGTGTGTCAAGCTTATAGTCAGGAAGACTCATTTTCTCAAGTTCAAATCTGATCTCAGATACTTACTAGCTGTGTTAATCTGGGCAAATCACTTAACCCTTTTGTCTCAGTTTCCTCATCAGTAAAATGAGCTGGAGAAAGAAAAGGCAAACTACTGCATCATATTTGCCAAGATAACCCCAAGTAGGGTCACAACGAGTTGGGTATGACTGAAAACAACTGAACAACAATTTAAAAAGTCTACTCAGGACAGGCAGGTTTGCATGAGACTCAGTGTGAGATTTAGGGCATACAGAAAATCTCAAGGGGCACCTTTGGGATTTGGTAGCATAGTTTGATTCAAGTAAACCAACACTGATTAAATGCTTTTGGCACTAAACAAGTTGCAAAGACAAAATATTCACCATCTGTACCCTTAGAGAGCTTCCATTCTAGTGTAGGGGTAAGTAAAAATAATGGGAGGTAAGTTAGGAGTTGACATTGGGAAAGCGTACTGTTAAGAAGTAGTATTTGATGTGAGCCTTAAAGGAAGTTATAGGTTTTAAGAGACAGAGGTGAGGAAGAAATGAATTATAGACATGAGAGATATTCTATCCAATAGCACCGAAATCAGAAATGAGATGCTATAAATAGGGAACATCCAGTAGATCTCTTTGACTGTTATGCAGTATGTAAATGGGGAAATCTCTTGAGAGCAATTGTGAACCACAGCTATCTCTAAGTTGTTATAGAGATTTGATTCCTATCCAATTTTTCCCCCAAAGACTCAATCTGTAAGAAAAAAGACCAAGAAAAACAGTGGATAAGGACTACATGAGCTGGGAGAGAAATCTCTACTCTCCTTAGGACTTATTGAGCCAGGCTGGAAAGAATGGAAAACACAAGAGCAGCAAACTAAAAAGATGATAGAACTGTGACAGAGAAGGGAGAGAATGATAAAATGGGTCTTGGAGCCCCTATAGGCATCTTGGAACAAAGCTCTCAAACTGAAGCTACTGACTGTAAACTGCCTCTTCAAGAACTGCAGGGAAGATCAACTCTTTCTCCAATTTCCACTCCCTGTATAATATACTTTGCTTGCTTCTTTTACTTAAACATTTTCTATATCCTGATTTTACTTCAAATATAAAGAAATCAGGAGTTATGTGAAAATGCATAAAATTTTAATTAGGGTAGAGAGCCAAATCTCGATTTGAATTTTAGGAATTCATTAACAGGGGACTCTGAGTTATTTCTATCATATCAATGTCTCTTCTTTTGATATAAATTCCAAAAAAAATATCAAAAGAAGGAACCAGGAGATTTAAAAGTAAGCTAACTATCTTAACAGTTGGTGGCTGATTAAATCTCTAGTCTCCAAAATGAGAAAGAAAGAAGAGAAAAAGATTGAGGATAGGTGATACCTGTGTGAAAACCTTTCAAAAATTATAAAGAATAGAAAAGATTATGTGCTCTACACATTACCATCCACCAGTATTACTGCAAAAAAAGTGAATAGAGAGATGTCCTCAATATCAATAAGATATAAGTTCAATTCCTGCCTGTAACAAATACTGACTATATGAGCCTCAGCAAATGGCTAAACCTAGTAGGTTCCCAGATAACTCTCTGAGAATATGAATTACAGAGCAGGTTCTGACCTGCACTGATATGGGGAATTTTTTCATCAAGTGTTCCATTCACTGAAAAACCAATAGGAATGGTGAAAGGAGGGGAAGAGAGGAATAGGAGGAAGAAGAGGAAGAAGAGGAAAAGAAGGAAGAGGAGGAGAAGGAGGAAGAAGAGGAAAAGGAGGAAAAGAAGGAGGAGGAGGAAAATGTGGAAGAGGAGAATGTAACAAAACTATTGTGCCATGAGAATCAACAAATATGAAGAGATGAGACAAACGAGAAGATTTGCATAAACTGATATAGAGCAAAGACAGTAAAGGCAAGAAAATATCGTGTACAAATTTTTCCTTTTAGTGTAGTTTTCAAAATCTGACACAATTATAATGTTCAATCTCAGTCCCAGAGAATGAAATATAGACTTTCTCTCTCTCAATAGAGATAGAAGAGACCATAGGTGCAGTATGTTGTATATGTTCTCATATGAAGTCACTGTGGGTTTTATTCTTTGCTGAACTGTTTTTCTTTGTTACAAGAAAGATTTTAATAGTGGGAGGGGAAGAGGTAGATTGTGAAATAGCTATGGTGTGAAAAACAAAATGTAGTGATCAGACTTGAAAAAATAAATGAAATACCATTTTAAAGAGCACCAGAGCTGAAATGAGTCCCCCTTACAATGTGTTGTCCCCAAATATAAAGACATTGTATATTGCTGATATAACCCCTCCTATACATATACAACCAAATACACAAGGGCACATGCACACACATATATATTAATGAGAGGTAGCATACTGTAATAGATAGGGGTTCAAATCTCACATAAAACACTGGCTGTCCAACCCTGACATGTTACTTAAACTGAATGCCTCAGTTTTAGCATCTGCAAAACAAAAAAGTTCAATTCATTGGTTCCTAATATCTCCTTTAGCTCTAAATCTTTAAGTCACTTTTCTATTTGCATTCCCAGTCTTTGAAACATAGGAGGGGTTTTAAAAGATCTTTACTCAAGATTAATATCATTAGAGGTAAATTCATTCAATGGTTGAGTCCTTATTTTATCACTTGGCACAGTAACAGGTAAGATTAGGTGTTTAATTAGTGCTTTCTCATAATGATGACATAGTACAAGATGAAGTAAAATCTATATTTATTGTAATATAACCAAAGCAACTTCCAAAGTAAGAAAGTATATTTTTAGGTTTTATTTTCTCCACCACAGGTTGGAAGCATGCTGAAGACTCCAAAATTCCCCATCTGGCTATGTAGCATCAATGGAACATATAGCGTCCTTTTTAGTGATAACAAGCTGCTCTTATCTGACTGGAAGATGGAGCATCAATTTGGTCTTTATTTTTATACTGGTCATCCCTTCCAGAAAAAGGCAGCCTATCTTTCAGTAGGTACGTGCATGTAATTTATGATAGGTTTTCTCAGGTGTTCCAACAGGAGTTTCTCTTTAACATGGCGTCTCAACAAAAGAATTTTTAGGATTGATTGCTAAAAAAAGAAACCCATGGATTCAACTTTTAGTCTCCAAATAAAAGTAGTATGGTGTGGTAATACTAATTTTAGTTCACATAAAACCCCATTGTAAAGAAAACATGGATCTTTTGGGGAGATTACAAGAGAAAAGTTTTTAAGTGGTAGGACATATCAATTCTTGACAAAGGTCATCTGTACTAAGAAATGGTGTGGTGATAACAGTAATAAAACAGTAATAAATAAATAAAATAGATGAAAAATAAATAACAGTAATATAAATAAAAACCCTTTGGGTTACTTCCTAGGGATTACTACTTCAAGTCACAAATACTTCAGGTTCAAATTGTGGGTCTGTGTATCTGTATCCTCAAAATTATATCTCACAAGCCCCCATTAACATGTTCCCTTTTCAGTAGTCAGCAAATGAATGCAATTAATTCAAAACAAAAGCATTTACCAAAATGCCAGAGTAAAAAAATCGACATTTCTTTTATAATCCTACCACACATATACACAGTGTAAGTAAGAATAAATCAATCAATGAACAAGAATTTATTAAGCATTTTCTGTGTACCAGATATTATATTAAGTGCTGAGGATAAAAAGAAAAACTTGAAAATAATCTGCCCTTATATTATCTTTTAATGGGGGAGACAATGCATATATACCAGTATATTCAGATTATATGTAAAATGAATAAAAGGTGTTTTGGGGAAGGTGGGAAAATAGAAGTTAGGGGTGCAGCTATCTATAAAAAAGTGATAATTGAACTCATGGGAACTGTTGATATCACCAAGTGAGAGAGAGTAGAGAGATAAGAGAGGAGAAAGTTAGACAGAGGTTGGGAGAAAACTTTTAGACTCTGAAAAGAGTAAACATATAAAGGGAGGACCTCCTAGAGACACCTCCTAGAGACAATGTCAGATGCTGTGAACTCTTCCACCAGGGTATTGTTATGCTCTTCTACTTGAGTCTTTTGGAAAAAAGCAGAAGTAGAATCCAATTCTCCCTGTGCAGTGGGAGAACTGTTCGGTTCTGCAAATATGTATTGTATCTAGGATATACTGCAACATATTTAACATATATAGGACTGCTTGCCATCTTGGGGGGGTAGGAGGGAGGGAGGGAAAAAAAAACGAAACATAAGTGATTGCAAGGGATAATGTTGTGTAAAAATTATCCTGGCATGGATTCTGTCAATACAAAGTTATTATTAAATAAAATAAAATTTAAAAAAAAAAAAAAGGAAAAAAGCAGAAGTAGACACGGTTACATTAAGATTCATAGAAGTCTCCCCCGTCTTGCTCTTTTTTGAGTGATATCTGAAAAGCCTACCATTTTCCGAGCATTTTCTTAGTCCGAGGTGTCAAGCTCTTTAAAAAAAGAGTAGGAACAGGTGAGCAAACTATTGTCTTAAGCACAGCTTTTCTTCACACACCCCCCAATTCCATTTTCTGGTGGAAAATGATGGATCCCCCTTAGTCAAAGACTTCACTCTAAGTGATGGGGGCTATTCATCATGCTTCTGACATTTGTATCTCTGCCAGTCAACAGCTCAAACAATGGTCCCTTTCCCAGTGACTGTTAAACACCTATGATATTAATGGTTCTCCGAGTTTTTGCTTCTAAGTTTTCTCCATTACCCGTTTGACCCTTGGTCAATCACTTAATCTCTGGGCTTCAGTTTCCATATCTATAAAACAGAAATAATTCTAATACTATCTCACAAGGTTTTCTTAGGGATCAACGAAGAAAGTACTCTGTAAATGCAGAAGAATTATGACAGTCATTATTGTTCTTAAATATTTAGATACAATTAATTATAAATCAACCAATATAAAATTATTATATAGCAATTAATAAAAATATTATTATTCCTTTTTGTAATTTTCTCCTAGTCTTAATGATCTTCTCTTTAACCTGACATAGCTATTCTTGGAACTCAACCATCTGATCAATCTTATCTGTCTCTTATAGTATAGCTGATAGAATGGGTTTCATACTATCCTTAATGTAGAAAGAGTTCAGCTGAGGATGTTATGATTAATACTTGTATTTTTTTCTCCTTCAGATACTCATTCTCACCACTGGGAAGAAGTTCAGCAGAATGAGAACTGTGTCCCAGAACGACCAGTGGAAATGGTGATAAGGACAAAATGGAAAGGGGCTTCTGTGAAGTGGAATGGAACTCTTCCATTCTTTTAAAGAGAAAGACTTGGTTTCTCTGAAGTATTTGACACTGGAGACCTAACCCTTTCTTTCTAATATCCTTTCTTCCTTTAGCCTCCATGACATTAAACTCTCATAGTTTTTGTCTTATATTTTGGACCGTGTGTACTCTCTATTGTTGGCTGGCATTTCTATGCTCCTTATGGCTCTTAAATCCTCAAGGTTCTGGCCTAGATACTCCTTTCTTTTCTTTCTGTACCCTCACCTTTGGCAAATCTATCTGCTCCTATAGTTTTAATTATTATCTAAGAAGAGGACTACCAGGTCTACTTTTTTTCCTTTTTTCTTTTAATAGTATTTTATTTTCCAAGTATATGCAGAGAGTTTTTAACATTCACCCCTGCAAAACCTTGTGTTCTAAATTTTTTCTTCCTCTTTTCCCCTCCCGTCACCACCTCCCCAAGTCAGCAAGCAATTCGATATAGGTTAAACATACAATTCTTTTAAATATATTTCCATAGCCATCATTCTGCACACAAAAAAAATCAGATGAAGAGAAAAAAAAACATGAGAAAGGAAAAAATAAACAAGCAAGCAAACAATAACAAAGATGAAAATGCTATGTTTTGATATACCTCCAGTTTCCATAATTCTCTTTCTGAATGTGGATGACTCTTTTAATCACAAGTCTATTGGAATTGTCTTGAATCACTTCTTTCTTGAAAAGATCCAAGTCTATCACAATTGATTGCATAATCTTGTTGTTATTGTGTACAATGTTCTCCTGGTTCTGCTCACTTCACTCAACATCAGTTAAAATAAACCTTTCCATGCTTTTCTGAAATCAGTCTTCTCCTTTCAGATCTACTTTTGCACTACTATCCCTCCCCAGAGCTTCAGTCCTATATTTTCAACTTTATATTGGCTATCTCCACTAGATAATCCATTGGCATCTCAAATTCTACATGTCTGACATTGAACATGTGTCCCTTCCCCAACTTTTTGATCTTTGATAATGGTGCTATTATCCAACCATTACTTTTGGATTCTTCCTCTCCCTTGCCTCAGAAATTCAAATCATTTGCCAAGTATTATCAGCTTTAGATCTGCAATATCTTTCATTCAAGTTCTGAGAAGGGAAATTGCAAAGTTCCTTTAATAATCTCAAGCTTCCCTTGAAAGAAAATGTCCATCTTTTTAATACCAACATTTTATTGACATTGCTATGTTGCAGCAGGACAAGTAATACAGAATTTTTAAAGAATTCAACATGACTATCACACAGAGAGCAATGGAGATATTTGAGAAGGCTGTAATACATAGCCAATGAAAACTTCCAAAGAGAGACATCATGGGATAGTAGCGAAAGCATTGGGCTAAGAAAAAGGAGACCTGGGTCAAATCCTTCTTTAAATTCTTATTACCTGGATGATATTGGGCAAATCATCAAAAGCTCTCTGGACCTCAATTTCCTCATTTGTAAAATATGGGAGTTAAAATACAAAGACCTCTAAGCTTCTCTCCAGTGTTAAATCTATGATCTAAGAAATGCAATTAAAAAACATATTATCAAAGAGTTCTCTGATGGAAAAAAAGGTGGGTATAACTCCTAGCCTTTGTGAAAGCTGACAGGTGGACAGCAGTCAGAGTGCTCCACCAGTAATAGTGATGGCTAGCATCATGTAGCACTCTAAGGTTTTTAAAGTACACTACACATAACCTTGTGAGGTAGGTGCCATTTTACAGTTGAAGAAACTGAGTCAGATAGTGGTGAAATGCCTTGCCCAAGATCATACATCCAGTAAATATCAAAGGCAGAGTATGAATTCATATCTTCCTGGATCCAGGTCCAGGTGACCTACCTGGTCACCCTGTGTATTTGCATCTGAAGCAAAAGTAACCTTCGAGACCCAAGTCCCTAATTTTTGAGGAAGGGAAGAGGAAGGGAAGGAGGTACGGAATGCCTACAATGCATCAAGCACTGAGCATTCTTTATAAATGTCTTATTTAATTCTCACAACAAACCTGGGAGGCAGGTATTGTTATCATTCCATTTTATAGTTGAGGAAATTTAGGCAAAGGTTCAGTGACTTACCCATAGTCACTCAGCTAGCAAATATCTGAAGTCATAGTTTGAAATTCCCTGACTTAAGGCTCAATACTCTTATCAACTGAACCACTACTTGCCTCTGAGGAGGAATAGGAAATTGAGGCACAAATTGACCTATTGAATTGAACTGAATTGATAGGGAGGATCATTGAGAACTAGAGTCTTTTAGACATCATCAAATCCAACTCTTTCATTTTACCAATGAGGGAAAGAAAGAGCAAAATAACTTGCCTAAAGGAGCACAGCTAGTAAGTGTTTGAGATAGGATTTGAAAGAAAGTCTTCATGATCTTAACTAAGGTGCCCTGTCCTTTCCTCAATGATTCCTCTCCCAAGTCCCAAGAACTTTGAGACTATGAGACAAAACCCACCTAATTTTCACAGTTTATTTTTGCACAATATCTACCACTTAAATTGTACTTCTCACTTTCTTTTCAATTAAGCTATTTACAATTGCTTAATGATTTACCACCTTGTATTGTAATGGAAATACCTGGGTTTCCTGATGTAGCAGAAAAAAATTAACTATTGACCACGAGAATTAAAAATCTTAAAGGTATATGTTGGAAAACCAAAGTCAAACTATTGGTGGTGGGGATATTATGCTTGAAATTTTAATTTCTAATAAGCATGAGTTGTTCACTCAGATACATTTCATAGGAAAAGTAGGGGTCAAATCTCTTTTAAGTGTGTCTTCGGAAAAAAATTAAATCCTTAAGTAAAATCACAACTAGAACTTCACGGCTGCCACTTTGAAGTCGGCTATAACAGTTCATTTGTCTGATCCAAAATGTAGATTAAAATATTCTCATGGCCCAGTACTTTAGAATTCATACTTCCTTGATAAAATGCTACTCTTGGATTATAGGTCTTGGATTATTGGCAACAAACATTTACTGAAGAATGAAGTGAAATGCAAAGTAGACCAGATTTCTAGGTAGGGCAGAAAGACAAATTAGAATCTGTGCTAGAAGAGACCCCAGAGTTGAACCCTTACCTGGGTCCAGGTCCAATGCCTATACTTTGGGCAGATTTCAGTCTTTAATTCCTGGTCCATAAGAGATTAGATTCCTATCTATAAGAATCTGCCTTTTCAGTTTGTAAATGAGGGTAAATGAGACTTAAAGAGTTATACTAACTTGACTCCTCTAGTTAGCAGGATTCAAAGTCAGATCCAAATCAAGTATTCTTTTAATTTTACCATATTGCATCCAGTGTTCTGTACCTTGGGCCAAACAAAAACTGTGTAATCCCTCTTCCATACAACAGTCCTTTACTTCCTTTTCTCCCCTCCATTCCTCTTTTATTCCTACACTCCCTTCTCCTCTCCTCCCTTCTCCTCTCCTCCCTTCTCCTTTCCCTTCCCTTCCCCTCCATTCCCTTCCCTTCCTAGACTCTCCCCCCTTCTCTTCCCCTCTTTGTCCCTTTTTTCTCCTCCTCTCCCCTCTCTTCTCTTCCCCTCCTCTCCTCTTCCCCTTTCTATTCTCCCCTACTCTCCCTTTCTCTTCTCTTCTCTCTTCTCCATTCTAAACTGGCCATTCCCACCAATCTTAGTCCATCTATTGATGTGTTCTCAAGTCCCTTCAACACTCCGGTCAACCTCCTCTAGCTATACCCAAGCTTGCCAATGTCCTCCTTCAAATAGGGTGTCTAGAACAGAATACAACACCCTACTTTTAAAGTCATCCATGATCACATTGATTCTTTTGATTGTCATATGGAGCTAACAGCTCACTAAAACTCTGAGATTTCTACCTTATAAATTGCTGCTTTGCCAGCTCTCTCCTCTCCTATATTTTGTGAAGCTGATACTTAGAATTTAAATCTAAAACTTATAAAGAACGCACCCACCCATGGGCAATCACAGTGAAACACTGGCCATAATGGTAATAATAGTAATAGTAATAAATTATCACTTTATATGATTTAATGTATAACTGGGATTGTTTCTAGAAAACATTCTCTCACCAAGGGCAAAGCTAAAAGTAGCATCAAGCCTCAGTGATGGCACAACTAAGCAGCCTTGGTTCCCAATCAGTAGGCGATGTAACAGTAGCATGGGCTAAAATGGCAGTAAACCCCAGAAGTTCCAATGCCAGATTTTCTAGCCCTCATCTAGCTTGTACCTTTATCTCTGTGGCTCACATTCTTTCATGCGTTCTTCTAAATGTAATGATAAGATACTTTTCTCTCTTCCTTGGCAACTCTGTAGACTCTCCTCAAGTTCACACTTCAGTTTCTATTGAAGAGAAATGGTTTGCTATCCCTTTAAAGGCAAGATTTCCTCGCCTCCCAGATAGCATCATTGGTTGCTCCAGTCAGAATTTGGTGGCTGTGGATTTTTATATTATGTTAATTGGAACAAATGTACAAGCAGTAAACGGGAAGTAAACAACAGGGAGAGAGTTCCCTTAGAATGCTGGCATTCAATAGGGAAAATAATAAGCTTATTTCTCTTAACACCTCTCCTCACCCAGAGAGGAAAACAAAAGTCAACAGTTGGATAGTTAACATGAAGTTTTTGCCCTCCAGGAATGACATATCTGGGAAATGAAGTTTCTGCTGATGAATGCTTGAAAAAAAGCTGGGATGAATGGGGTTCCTGCTGATGCTGGTTCCATTGCCCAAAAGGCTGCTGGGTATATTTGTAAATCCAGTGGAGATGCCCATCCAAGAGTCTGCAGAATAAATCTTACTATTATTGAAAAAAGTGAATTAGTATCAAAAATAGAATATAATGTGATGATTAAATGAAGAAAAAACTATATACTTCTATTGCACCACTCTGCTTTTATTTTATTGGTTTTACTTCCATGTTGTAATGTTTCAGAAATATTATTTGCTCTGTGGTATAGTTAAATAGCTTTAAAAAGACAACTTCTGAAATCTTTAGCCCAAAATCTGTTGTAGAAATAGAATGGTCTGTGTTACTTTTATTTGAATTTATCACTTGGAATTGCTTCCAAGCTTTC